>NC_030812.1:78178804-78803804 GCF_001704415.2 Capra hircus
ATAAAGCAGAAATAGATGTTTTTCAGGAACTCTCTTGCTTTTTTCATGATGTTGGCAATTTGATCTCTGGTTCCTCTGCCTTTTCTAAAACCAGCTTGAACATCAGGGAGTTCACAGTTCACGTATTGCTGAAGTCTGGCTTGGAGAATTTTGAGCATTACTTTACTAGAATGTGAGATGAGTGCAATTGTGTGGTAGTTTGAGCATTCTTTGGCATTGCCTTTCTTTGGAATTGGAATGAAAACTGACCTTTTCCAGTCCTTTGGCCACTGCTGAGTTTTCCAAACTTGCTGGCATATTGACCGCAGCATGTTCACAGCATCATCTTTCAGGATTTGAAACAACTCAACTGGAATGGCATCACTTCCACTAACTTTGTTCGTAGTGATGCTTTCTAAGGCCCACTTGACTTCACATTCCAAGATGTCTGGCTCTAGATTAGTGATCACACCATCATGATTATCTGTGTCGTGAAGATCTTTTTTGTACAGTTCTTCTGTGTATTCTTGCCACCTCTTCTTAATATCTTCTGCTTCTGTTAGGTGTGAGTGCATTTTGAGAGATGCCATGGAAATAAAGCATTTACCCCAGTTTTTCTGCTTGACTCTTTATGGAATTATGTTGAGGATAGTTTCATTATTACATGGATTTGAAGCCACACTCAGTATAGTTAGCACTGAGAGCAGATCACCTACACCATTCCCCCCACCCTGGCAGGGGGTTTGCAGCCATAATGAGGGGCGGTCCAGGCACCCGACCTGTGTGGTGTGGGTGGTCTTTAACACCTCTGTTCCCAGCTGAAAGCTGAAGGAGGAAATTATGGACAGTTCTGATGCTGTCTAGTCACCAAACTGCAGACACAGAGATACCAGCGGCAGGACGCTTCCACCCAGATGGCCTCGCAGTTCTGCACCACAAGCACATGGAGCTGGGCAAGGGAAGAGTTCCAAGCCAGCATCTCTTCCAAGCACACAAAATATTTATGCTAAGCTCTTTAGTGATTTGAAGGAAAGTGTAGAAATAATGTCCCCAGGTTGGTTCCTGGAAGAGAAGGCAGTTGAGACCAACCTGATTCACCTACCCAGTAGATAAAAAGTCATTTGAAAACACGCCCATGGTTTTGGCCCAGAATTTGGCATGATGTTCTCTGCATGTAAGTTAAATAAACAAGGTGACAATATACAGCCTTGACACACTCCTTTCCCAATTTTGAACCAGTCTGTTGTCCGGTTCTAACTGTTGCTGTTGGGACCTAACCTGAGCCATGACAGGCTCAACAGGCCACACTAGGCCTAAGCCTCAGGTTCTTGTAAGCATGAGTCATAATTCTAGGAAGCCCCACCCTAGGAGAGTTCCCGCTGGCACCAAACCTGAGCCAATCTGGATAGGGATGCGGGATTTGGAAATCATGCACGCGTACGGCTCAGCCAGTCATTACCCGCCAGCTGTACTAAGAACTGCCTGCATAAAAGCAGCTGTGAGTCAGAGCTCAGGGCTCTTTCGTCAAGACTCCACTGTGCTGGATGAGACAGGAGCCCTAGCTCGAGCTAGCTCTAGTCAAGACTCCACTGCACTGGATGAGACTTGAGCCCTAGCTTGAGCTAGCAATAAACCCCTTTATGCTTTTGCATTGCTGTGGACGTCTTATTCTCTCAGTTTTGGGGACTCAGACTTCCGGCATAACATTGCTTCTTGATCTGTATACAGGTTTCACAAGAGGTGGTAAGGTGGTCTGGTATTCCCATCTCTTGAAGAATTTTCCAGTTTGTTGTGATCCACACAGTCAAATTCTTTAGCATAGTCAATGAAGCAGAAGTAGATGTTTTTCTGGAACTCTCTTGCCTTTTCTTTATTTTTTATTTTTTTCCTTTATTTTTATTTATTTATTTTACAATACTGTATTGGTTTTGCCATACATTGACATGAATCCGCCACAGATGTACATGAATTCACAATCCTGAACCCTCCTCCCACCCCATATCATCTCTCTGGATCATCCCCGTGCACCAGTCCCAAGCATCAGTATACTAACACATATATATGGAATTGAGAAAAATGGTAATGATAACCCTGTATGCAAGACAGCAAAAGAGATACAGATGTATAGAACGGACTTTTGATCTCTTGCCTTTTCTATGACCCAACACATGTTGGCAATTTGATCTCTGGTTCCTCTGCCTTATCTAAATCCAGCTTGAACATATGGAAATTCTTGATTCACTTACTGTTGAAGCCTCGCTCGGAGTATTTTGAGCTTTACTTTGCTAGTATGTGAAATGAGTACAATTGTGTGGTAGACTGAACATTCATTGGCATTGCCCTTCTTTGGGATAGGAATGAGAACTGACTTTTTCCAATTATGTGATCATTGATGAGTTTTCCAAATTTGCTGGCATACTGAGTACAGCACTCTAACAGCATCATCTTTTAGGATTTGAAATAGCTCAGCTGGAATTCCATCACCTCCACTAGCTTTGTTCATCGTGATGCTTCCTAAGGCCTACTTGACTTTGCATTCCAAGATGTCTGGTTTGGTAAATTTGTTAATGTGTTAATCTGATTGTTGTTTTCTTCTTGATTCTGTGTGTTTATGCTTGCTCTATAGCTATTGAGAGAAGTGTATTAAAGTCCCAATTTGAATAGACTGTCTGCATCCTACTGAATTTGAAGTGGTATCATCTTATGGTTTGGATTTATATTTCCTTGTGACTAATGATTTTGGGCATCATTTCACGTGCTTATTGACTACTTGTATATGTTCTTTGGAAAAATATCTGTTCAACTCCCTTACCCATTTTCAGTTGTTTTTCTTACAGTTTTGTACAGATCTTCCTTGATTTATGATGAGATTATATTCCAAAAAATTTACTATAAATCAAAAGTGTCATAAATTGAAAATGTGTTTGATATACCTAGTGTACCAAACATCACAGCTTAGCTAACCTACATTAAAAGTGCTCAGAACACTTGTTTAGTCTACAGCTGTGCAAACTCATCTAACACAAAGCCTACTTTATAATAAAGTAGTAAATACTCAAAAAATGGAAATATTAACTATTATTATTATAATCAGCTCAGTTCAGTCATTCAGTCGTGTCTGACTCTTTGCGACCCCATGAATTGCAGCACGCCTGGCCTCCCTGTCCATAACCATCTCCCGGAGTTCACTCAGACTCACGTCTATCAAGTCCATGATGCCATCCAGCCATCTCATCCTCTGTCGTTCCCTTCTCCTCCTGCCCCCAATCCCTCCCAACATCAGAGTCTTTTCCAATGAGTCAACTCTTCACATGAGGTGGCCAAAGTACTGGAGTTTCAGCTTTAGCATCATTCCTTCCAAAGAACACCCAGGGCTGATCTGTGAGGCTAAAGATTATTTTCTTTAGGAGCATGTATCTATGATTTGCAGTATACTACAATCCAGACACGTGAATTATTAAAATGTTCCTCAACAGCATTCAAAAATAGGAAAACATACATAGGAAGGTTTATGAAGAGCTAGAAATACACAAAATTATAATATTGTATTTTACTTGTTTAGCAAATGTTTATCAAATTGCCACTATGTGGAGATCACTGAAGTAACCTCTGGATTAAAGAGCTAGATGAAATTAGTATGCTATGGATCTTCCCCTTGTCAGAGTTTATAACCTAGCAAGGATCACAGATGAGTACATAACAAAGTAAGAGAGTAAATGAAAGAAGGGAAATGCTGAGTGTGGCCTGCCCATGAAATTGGTAAGATTTGATGTTGCAAATAAGAATTCTGATGCTGTAGTATTTAGGGAGTTAGTGCCATGCAGTGGTTATGGAATTGGAGTCAGACATGCCCAGGTTCAAATCCCAGCATTTTCACTAAGTCGCAGGGTTACTGGGCAAATGCTTTGACCTCCTAAACATTTTCTTTTTAATTTTATAATGAGAATGATCTTTCCAGTTTCAAAATGTTTAATGAGAATTAAAATATATTATGTAATACTAAGCATGATATCTGGCAGAAAGAAAATGGTCAATGATTAGGGAACTTTTTGGAGTGCTGGAAATGACTGGGGTGATGGTTACATGGGTATGTGTGTGTGTGTATCAAAACTCATTGAACTGTACATTTAGTTGTTCTTAATTGTATGTAAATTACCTAAATAATTTTGATTTTAAAAATTATCAGTTACCTCTTACAGAGGTAATTCTTGGGCTTGATGACATCTTTTCAGAAAAGTTTTATAAACCATTTGCAAAGTGGCATGGACCAAATTTGTTAGCCTTCAGTACCTAGTGACTTCCTAAAATCTCCCAGGCAAAAATAGAGTCTTCCTGTAATGCAGAACCTCCACACTTCAAGGCTCTACATCTGGTAACACTCCTATACTGTGATGGTTAATCTTATATGTCAACAAAGAGGGTGTTTTTGGATGAGATTAACACAAAAAAATGAACCTTGAGTAAAGCAGATTGCCTTCCATAAGGTAGTTGGGTCTCATCCAATCAGCTGAAGGCCTCAAAAGAACAAAAGACCAGCCTCTCCCAAGCAAGAGGGAATTTCCCAGCAAACTGCCCTCAGACTTGAACTGGAACATCAGCTCTCCTGGGTCTTTAGCTGCTGCTGCTGCTAAGTCACTTCAGTCATTTCCGACTCTGTGTGACCCCATAGATGGCAGCCCACCAGGCTCCCCCGTCCCTGGGAGTCTCCAGGCAAGAACACTGGAGTGGGTTGCCATTTGCTTCTCTAATGCATAAAAGTGAAAAGTGAAAGTCAAGTCGCTCAGCTGTGTCCGACTCTTCGTGACCCCATGGACTGCAGCCTACAGGCTCCTCCAACCATGGGATTTTCCAGGCAAGAGTACTGGAGTGGGGTGCCATTGCCTTCTCCAGGGTTTTCAGCTAGCTGACCCAAACTATAAATTTATGAGTTTCCAGCCTCATTATGATATGAACCAATTCTCTTCTTTCATATATGCACAAGCTATTGGTTTGTTTCTCTAGAAAACTCTGACTAATCCATAAACTAAATTAAATTACATGATGAGATGCATGACTTTGTGGTGGTTCAGTCCCTTAGGACTTTTAGAAGCAGAGCTTCCTGGGAAAAATCAGTTTCCAGTGAATGACTTTGATGACACTTTATGATTTGGAAAATGAAGGTGAAAGGGGGACCTAAAATATATAAGTTCATCATCTGTGTTTACTGCCAGGTACTCTACTAGAGCCATTATATAAAAAAACAGTTCACTGTATAAAATCAAACTAAGCACTATTAATGGCTTCCCTGATACTTCAGTTGGTAAAAAATCTGCCTGCAATGCAGGAGACCCCAGTTCAATCCCTGAGTCGGGAAGATCCCCTGGAGAAGGAAAAGGCTATGCACTCCAGCATTCTGGCCTGGAAAATTCCATGGAGTGCAAAGAGTCAGACATGACCGAGCAACTTTCACTTTCTTTTTAAGTACTATTAAACCTTTACTGTCAAGTTAATATCTTTTCTTTTTTTCCTACTGATTTTGAAAAATTTACAAAATATTATTATAAAGACAATAGACTTCAGGAATTTTCAGCCCTGGTTTTCTAGTTGTATTCCTCTTTGGAATAGATTTTCAAAGAAAAAAATATATTAAAAGTTTCAAAACACTTAAATTGAGAAACTCAGCCATAAAACCCATGATAAATTTACCAGCACTTTAAAAACAATAACCACAAAACTTCACTACAAAAGACTATTCCCAGTGAAGAATTACTTCAGGGGATGTTCTAGTATAAAAGCTGAGTATGTATAAACATGATGAATTTCTACAATGCTTTCTTTGCACACACTCTTTAAATATTTTTTGACTAAATAAATGAGTGAGCCCATAAGGAAGCAACATTAAGAGAGCTGCAGATGCAATTTTATTATAAACATGTAACTTTAAAACCAGGAATTGGCAGAATCACACAAGCAGTGAGTATGGCCACTTCCCATGGGAAATTACTAGGACCTGCCTCACAGACAGCACCTGGCAAGCTACAGACAACAATAAATGTTTGCTAAACTGAGTCATAAATATAAAATCTGTGTGGCAAATATATTTTTTCAATGCCTGTAATAGGAAACTGCCTCCTAGGTGATATTGCCTTGTAATAAGCTGCTCAGCCCTCACAAACCAAAATTTATGGAGTCAAATTAGTTTTCCCTGTATAGAACTTCATCCTGCAGAGACTGGAGCCAGAGGAATTCTGTAGCAGTAGCTGCTCCCTGCTGCCTTGATGAATCCTGGGACAGTTCTGCTGAAATCAGTGTGCAGACAAACTGCCTGGAGTC
This sequence comes from Capra hircus, assembly GCF_001704415.2. NCBI lineage: Eukaryota > Metazoa > Chordata > Mammalia > Artiodactyla > Bovidae > Capra > Capra hircus. Next base: position 78,185,096 of record NC_030812.1, read on the forward strand.
TTGTTAAAATGCAAAGTTTGAGTCACTAGGTCTGTGTCGGGCAGAGTCTGCGAGATTCTGCATTCAAACAAGCTACCAGGTAGTGCTGAAATGGAGTCTATAGGCCATACTTGGGACATCAAAGTCATAGAACAATAGGAGAATTTCTTAGTAGCCAAGCTGAATAAGCAGTTATGGGGTGACTTGGGGTCTGAAGACTGGTTATATGATCTGAGAAGAGTCATTTAACATCTCTGTATCCAAGTTGTCTCATGGGAAGAGGGCATCGTCATAATAATAGGGTGCTGCTGCTGCTGCTGCTGCTGCTAAGTCGTTTCAGTCGTGTCCAACTCTGTGCGACCCCATAGGCGGCAGCCCACCAGGCTCCTCCGACCCTGGGATTCTCCAGGCAAGAACTCTGGAGTGGGTTGCCATTTCCTTCTCCAATGCATGAAAGTGAAATACGAAAGTGAAGTCGCTCAGTCGTATCCGACTCTTAGCGACCCTATGGACTGCAGCCCACCAGGCTCCTCCGTCCATGGGATTTGCCAGGCAAGAGTACTGGAGTGGGGTGCCATTGCCTTCTCCAAATAGGGTGATAACATCCACTTTATAGGATCCTTGTGAGAACCGGTGTATGTGTGTGTGCAAAGTTGCTTCAATAGTGTCCAACTCTTTGCGACCCCATGGACCGTAGCCCACCAGGCTCCCCTGTCCATTGGATTCTCTAGTCAAGAATACTGGAGTGGGTTGCCATGTCCTTCTCCAAGGGATCTTTCAAACCCAAGGCTTGAACCTGAATCTCTTAAGTCTCCTGCATTGACTGGTGTGTTCTTTACCACTAGCACCACCTAACTTACTGTAAACATGTAGGGGTGCACTCTGTACACAGGCAGTGCTCAGTAACTACTTGCTGAGTGGATGGTAAACACAGGTCACTCACCATCTGTTGTTCTGAGGGCTCTGCTTCTCAGAACATGTGCCCAGGATAGTCCTGGCATTAAGCAGGTGCTCAGGAAGCTTTTGGTGAACTCAGGTAGTAGCAGAGCAACTGGTATCTGGAAAGACATTACAGCCTAGAGGATGGCTGCCTGTGGCACCAGTAGGAGGGCAACTTCACTAAGAGAGCAGTAACTTTAAGGCCTTGGGTAACTTCCAGGCTCCTCTGAGCCACCAATGGGAGACAGAGGCAGCTTGTTCCAATAAAAATGTAGTATTAGGAGAGCTGACTTTTCACATTCTTCAACATAAATTGTGTATAAAATCGCCAGCCTGTGATACCTGGCCACATTGGTCTGATGCAGGTGCTTCAGCTGCCCTGGGGCACAGCCTACAATGATATTATTAGTACCTTAAGGACCTACTCATCCTCCACATCACCATGATTCTGACTCCAAGCCACTGGTCCTGCCCTGGACAATGCTCTGCTGAAGGTCAAGTGAAGGTATAGTGAACAACTTGTGGAATACTGAACAAAACTTCCAAGCAGCACAATAGGAAGGCAGATAGAAACCAGAGAATAACCTGAAGCTCCACTTAAATCTTAATCATCTTTTTCTAGGGAGGATTTGGAGACAGACTCTATTGACACCTTAAGAAAGCCTGCTTTAATCAGCTTTCAGTGAAAATATAGACTAAATAGCTTAATCTTTGCTAAAAGAAATTAGATATTTAAATCTAATCAAAGTATTTAGACACAATGTTTTAAAAGTTTCTCTTTATCCACCTCTCATAATCTATACATCCCAGGAGAAAAAAGAAGATGCTATCATCTTACTGAAGGATTCCACTAGATATGGTCTAGGGTTGGCAGATGATATTCAAACTTCAATTCAAGCTGGGCAAGAAATTGTGTCCATTTAATTTTACACAAAATTTTTAAAAAATTCTTTGTCAGACTTATAATTTAAGATTCCACGCACAGTTTCATAGAATGGTTTTAATTTGTAAGCTCATAATTGGCATCTAATCTACATGACTATTTTCTTTTGATAAAAATTACAAACAGGCTTTTTATATACAGGGTAAGTCAGTTTCAGGCCAGTACAATCCATTATGCTGATGTAGTCTCTAGCACCTTGGGGAAAAAGTATTTCATGAAAAATATAAGATTGTTTGCAATTTTTATTTGTCTTTCTTTAGACTTTGCTTAAAAACTAGTGATGTCACAATTCAAATGAATCCAATTACTGATAATCTTACAGAATCTTTTTCTCATTATCCCTAAGAAGATTAAGAGCTGATGTGATGATTCTTTTTTACTTTCATCTAAATTATTTCACACTACTTTTCAGTGTCCTGAGCATCTGTCTCCTGTTATTGAAATTAAAAATATAAATTGTCTTCATTGTTGTCTGTGTTATAATTGCATAGTTTTGTTAATGACTAGAAGTGCCCTTACAGACAACAGATCATTTTTCTTTCTTGTTTTTGCAGAGAGAATATCTTTAAAATCAATCTCAACATTTTGACAGAGGCCCACAAATTCAGCTGGTTTAAATCAATGGTTCTCTCAGATCAGTTATGTAGGGCTGCAATCTGTTGCCAGTTAATCCTGGAAGAATCATCAGGAAGCAAAATATCTTTGGATATTACAGGATATTTGTCTCTGACTATGTATGTGATTTTAAAGAATGAGGATTTTTTAAAAACATTTTAACTGAAATAATGTTGGTCGTGCTCCATGGTATACATTGTCAGGTGTCCTCTCCCCATTTGTTCATGTATTGAAGCAGACACAGAACTTCTTTCTTAAGATGCTACTGATTCTGAGCATACATGTACTCTGAGGGATAGGGCCACCTAACCCTCGTTCATTCATTTTCAAAAGAGGACCCTCAATTTGACTGATTATCTTGTTCTATCTGGCTGATTATCAAGACTATGGACTATTCTTCTCCTACATAAGTTGTAACCATGTTTTCTTAGGTCAGTCTCCTAAGGCAGTAGAAATAAAAGCAAAATAAACAAATGGAATCTCATCAAACTTATAAGTTTTTGCACAGAAAAGGAAACTATAAACAAAATGAAAAGACAACCTACAGATTGGAGAATATATGTGCAAAGAATATAACCAAAAAGGGCTTAACTTCCAAATTACACTAACAGCTCATACAACTTAGTAATAAGTAAACAACCCAAAAATGGCAATCCACTCCAGGACTATTGCCTAGAAATCCCATGGACAGAGGAGCCTGGTAGACTACCGTCCATGGGGTCGCAAAGAGTCAGACACGACTGAGCGACTTCACAAACAACCCAATCAAAAAGTGGGCAGACCTAAATAGGCATTTCTCCAAAAACATATAGAGATAGCCAACAGGCAGATGAAAAAATGCTCAATTTATCTAATTATTAGATAAATAAAAATCAAAACCACAGTGAGGTATCAACTCACACTGGTCAGAATGGCCATCATTAGAAAGCAAACAAATAATAAATGCTGGAGAGAGTGTGAAGGGAACCCTCCGACATTGTTTGTGGGAATGTAAACTGATGCAGCCAGTATGGAGGTTCCTTAAAATTTAAAAATAAAGTTGCCATATGATCCAACCATCCCACTCCTGGGCATATATCTGGAGAACACTCTAATTCAAAAAGACACATGGAGCCCAATATTCATAGCAGCACATAACTAAGACATGGAAACTACCTGTGTCCATTGACAGATGAATGTATAAAAAAGATGTGGTATATATATACATATATATTAGTCAGCACTCTTGCACTGTTGGTAGGAATGCAAACTGGTACAGCCACTATGGAGAACAGTGTGGGGATTCCTTAAAAAACTGGGAATAGAAATGCCATACGACTCAGCAATCCCACTTCTGGGCATACACACTGAGGAAACCAGAATTGAAAGAGACACATGGACCCCAAAGTTCACTGGACCCCAGCGCTATTTACAATAGCTAGGACATGGAAGCAACCTAGATGTCCATTGGCAGATGAATGGGTAAGCAATTTGTGGTACATATACACAATGGAATATCACTCAGCTATAGACAGGAATGCATTTTGAGTCAGCTCTAATGAGGTGGATGCACCTGGAGCCTATTATACAAAGTGAAGTAAGTCAGAAAGAGAAAGCAAATATTGTATATTAACACATATATATGTAATTTAGAAAGATGGTACCAATGATCCTACAACAGGGGAAACATGAAAAGAACAGATTTTTGGACTCAGCAGAAGGCAAGCTTGGGATGATTTAAGAGAACACCATTAAAACATGTACATTATCATATGTAAAATAGATGACCAATGTCAGTTCAATGAATGAAGCAGGGCACTCAAAGCCAGTGCTCTGGGACAACCCAGAGGGATAGGGTAGACAGGGAGGTGGAGGGGCAGGGGGTGGCGTGCAGTGCTCAGGATGGGCGGACACATGTACATCTGTGGCTGATTCGTGTTGACATATGGCAAAAACCATCACAATATTTTAAAGTCCCATTAAATAGTCCCATCACATCCCATTAAAATTAATTAATTAATTTTTATAAAGAAAGCATGTCTACACAAAATCCTGCCTCCCCAAAAAGGGCAGGAGGAACTATTCTTCAACCTGGAACTGAGCCTGTTTCCACTGTAAGTTCTCACCAGAAACTAAGACCAGGAATTCTTTTCTATCAAATTATCTTTAAAGCCCAGTTCTGAGAAATGTTTCTGAAGAGATTAACCTATTGGTCTTCCTGCTATTTAAATAGACTGCGTCTTTTAGGGTTTTTGTAGTTTTTAATGCCCACTTTTCTCCCAGATAGCCTTATAGATTCCTTCCTCATCTCAATAATGTCTCTATTCAAATATTATTAGATGAGAAAGGCCTTTCCTAAGAACTTTTTCCAGTGGAGAAATGTCCACTCTCACATCACATTCTCTATTGCCTCTCTTTGGTTTAGACGTTCTCACTGCAATCATGACAGAATTTATCTTATTTGCTCATGTATTTGTTAACCGCATTCTCTGAATAGAATATTATTCACTGCTGTGTACCTAGTGACTGCCACATAAAAATTTGTGAAGTGCTTGACTGAGTATAAGCTAAAGAATATTCAGTCCATCTACTTCTGTGTGTTTTATAATTTTCTCTTATACCAGGATGTACAGAGTAAAAGAGATCTTCATGTAGGGCACCCTGTTTGAGACCCTCCACAGAACTGCTTTTAGCAAGTTTGGCTCCGGAATAATGTTCTGTCCTACACTGAGAGACATTATAAGAAAGTTATGTGAAATTATTCTTCATAACTCCTGGTTTGGACATGGAGTTAAAGTCATCACCTATACATTATCAGGTGACTGCCACTTTATGCAAACACAAGTGCAGAATTCCTCTCCTGAATTACATATGTCTTTTTAGCTGATGGATAATATCTTTGCTAGTAGAATCTGTGCCCCTGATGAACAGCCATTCAGTCTTCTTTTTAATTGGAATATAATTGTTTTACAATATTGTGCTAGTTTCTACTGTACGACATTGTGAATCAGCTATATATATATATATATCCCAACCCTCTTGAACCTCCCTCCCACCTCACCCCCATCCCACTCCTTTAGGTTATCATAGAGCACTGAGTTGAGCTCCATGTGCTACAGAGCAGCTTACCACTAGCTATTTGTTTTAGTGTATATATGCCAGTGCCACTGTAAATTCATCCTACCCTTTCCTGCCCTGCCACCATGTCCACAGGTCTGATCTTTGTGTCTGTGTCTCTAGTCCTACCCTGAAAATAGGTTCATCAGTACCATTTTTCCAGATTCCATATATATGTATCAGTATATGATGTTTATTTTTCTCTTTCTGACTTACTTCACTCCATATGACAGACTCTAGGTTTGTCCACATTACTATATACAATGCAATTTCATACCTTTTTTATGACTGAGTGATGTTTAATTGTATATATGTACCACATCAACAGATGAATGGATAGATTGCTTCCAATTATTTGCTAAAGTAAATAATGCTGTAGTGAACACTGGGGTACATGTGCCTTTTTTTTTTTTGTCCTCTGTTTTTATTTTTATTTATTATTATTATTTTTTTTACTCTTTTTTTTAAAATTTTATTTATTTTTTTATTTTTTTAATTTTAAAATCTTTAATTCTTACATGTGTTCCCAAACATGAACCCCCATGCGCCTTTTTGAATTATGGTTTTCTCAGGGTATATGCCCAGAAGTGGGATTGCTGGATCATATGGTATTTTTATTTTTAGATTTTTAAGGAACCTCCATACTGTTCTCTATAGTGGTTGTATCAATTTACATTCCCACCAACAATGTAAGAGGATTCCCTTTGCTCTACACCCTCCCCACAATTTGCTTTTTGTAGATTTTTTGCTGATGAACAGAAGCAAAAAGTAAAGGAGAAAAGGAAAGATATAAGCATCTGAATACAGAGTTCCAAAGAATAGCAAGGAGACATAAGAAAGCCTTCCTCAGCTATCAGTGCAAAGAAATAGAGGAAAACAACAGAATGGGAAAGACTAGAGATCTCTTCAAGAAAATTAGAGATGCCATGGGAACATTTCATGGAAAGAGGGGCTTGAAAAAGGACAGAAATGGTATGGACCTAACAGAAGCAGAAGATATTAAGAGGTGGCAAGAACACACAGAAGAACTATACAAAAAAGATCTTCACAACCCCGATAATGACAATGGTTTGATCCCTTACTTAGAGCCAGACATCCTGGAATGACAAGTCAAGTGGGCCTTAGGAAGCATCACTATGAACAAAGCTAGTAGAGGTGATGGTATTCCAGTTGAGTTATTTCAAATCCTGGAAGATGATGCTGTGAAAGTTCTGCACTCAATATGCCAGCAAATCTGGAAAACTCAGCAGTGGCCATAGGACTGGAAAACGTCAGTTTTCATTCCAATCCCAAAGAAAGGCAATGCCAAAGAATGCTCAAACTAACGCAAATTGCACTCATCTCACACACTAGTAATGCTCAAAATTCTCCAAGCCAGACTTCAGCAATACGTGAACTGTGAACTTCCAGATGTTCAAGCTGGTTTTAGAAAAGGCAGAGGAACCATAGATCAAATTGCTAACATCTGCTGGGTCATCGAAAAAGCAAGAGAGTTCCAGAAAAACAGCTATTTCCTCTTTATCAACTATTCCAAAGCCTTTGACTGTGTGGATCACAATAAGCTGTGGAAAATTCTGAAAGAGATGGGAATACCAGACCACTTGACCTGCCTCTTGAGAAATCTGTATGCAGGTCAGGAAGCAACAGTTAGAACTGGACATGGAACAACAGACTGGTTCCAAATAGGAAAAGGAGTACATCAAGGCTGTTTATTGCCACCCTGCTTATTTAACTTCTATGCAGAGTACACCATGAGAAACGCTGGGCTGGAAGAAGCACAAGCTGGAATCAAGATTGCCAGGAGAAATATCAATAACCTCAGATATGCAGATGATACCACCCTTGTGGCAGAAAGGGAAGAGGAACTAAAAAGCCTCTTGATGAAAGTGAAAGAGGAGAGTGAAAAAGTTGGCTTAAAGCTCAACATTCAGAAAACTAAGATCATGGCATCCGGTCCCATCACTTCATAGGAAATAGATGGGGAAACAGTGGAAAGAAATAGTGTCAGACTTTATATTTTGGGGCTCCAAAATCACTGCAGATGGTGACTGCAGCCATGAAATTAAAAGATGCTTACTCCTTGGAAGGAAAGTTATGACCAACCTAGATAGCATATTCAAAAGCAGAGACATTACTTTGTCAACAAAGGTCTGTCTAGTCAAGGCTATGGTTTTTCCTGTGGTCATGTATGAATGTGAGAGTTGGACTGTGAAGAAAGCTGAGTGCTGAAGAATTGATGCTTTTGAACTGTGGTGTTGGAGAAGACTCTTGAGAGTCCCTTGGACTGCAAGGAGATCCAACTAGTCCATTCTAAAGGAGATCAGCCCTGGGTGTTCTTTGGAAGGAATGATGGTAAAGCTGAATCTCCAGTACTTTGGCCACCTCATGTGAAGGGTTGACTCATTGGAAAAGACTCTGATGCTGGGAGGGATTGGGGGCAGAAGGAAAAGGCGACAAGAGAGGATGAGATGGCTGGATGGCATCACTGACTCAATGGACATGAGTTTGAGTGAACTCTGGGAGTTGGTGATGGACAGGGAGGCCTGGCGTGCTGCAATTAATGGGGTCACAGAGTCGGACACGATTGAGCGACTGAACTGAATTGATTCTTTCTAGGGTGAGGTGATAACTCATTGTCATTTTGATTTACATTTTTCTAACAATTTGTGATGTTGAACATCTTTTCATGTGTCTTTTGGACATCTGTATATTTTCTTTGGAGAAGCATATGTTTAGATCTTCTGCCCATTTTTTTATTATTTTTTATAATGAGCTGCGTGTATATTCCTTGTATATTTTTGGAATTATGCTTTGTTATGCTTTGTCAGTCGCTTTATTTTCAAATATTTTCTCCCATTCTGAGAGTTGTCCTCTTGTCTTGTTTATGGCATCCTTTGTTGTGCAAAATCTTTTAAGCTTAAATAGGCTTTATTTTTTAAAATATTTTTATTACTCATGTTGATGTATGGCAAAACCGATACAATATTGTAAAGTTATTAACCTCCAATTAAAATAAACAAATTTATATCAAAAATAATAATAAAATAAAAATAATTATGTTTATTACTCTAGAAGGTGGGTCAAAAAGGATCTTGCTGCAATTTATGTCAAAGAGCGTTCTATGCATTCTTCTAAGAGCTTTATAGTTTGTAGCCTTACATTTAGTTCACTGAGTTTACTTTTGTGTGTGGTGATTAGGAAATGTTCTAATTTCATTCTTTTGAAATTTTGAGTTTGTTTTTGTGTATGATGGTTAGGAAGTGTTCTAATTTCATTCTTTTGCATGTAGTTGTCCAGATTTCCCAGTTCCACTTATTAAAGAGGCTGTCTTTGCCCCATTGTATATTCTTGCCTCATTTGTCAGTGATAAGGTGTCTATAGGCATGTGGGTGTATCTCTGGTCTTTCTATCCAGTTCTATTGATCTATATTTCTGTTTTTGTATTAGTACCGTGGTCTTGATGACTATAACCTTTGTAGTATAGTCTGAAATCATGATGATTGATTCCTCCAGCTCCATTTTTCTTTCTGAGGATTGGTTTGGCTATTTGGGGTTTTCTTGTGTTTCCATATATATTGTAAGATTTTTTGTTCTAGTTCTGTAAAATTATGTCATTGGTTATTTGATAGGGATTATATTGAATCTGTTAATTGCTTTGGTTTGTAGAGTCATTTTCACAATATTGATTCTTTCAATCCAAAACATAGTGTATCTCTCCATTTGTTTGTGTCATATTTGATTTCTTTCATCAGTGTCTTAGAGTTTTCTGCATACAGGTCATTTGTCTTCTTAGGTAGATTAATTCCTAGGTATTTTATTTTTTTTATTGCAATGGTGAATAGGACTGTTTCCTTAATTTCTCTTTCTGATTTTTCATTGTTAGTGTATAGAAATGAAAGAGATTTCTGTACATTAATTAATTTTGTATCTTGCAACTTTATCTAATCCATTTATTAGATCCAGTCTTTGTGTGTGTGTGTGTGTGTGTGTGTGTGTGTGTGTGTGTGTGTCTGTGGCATCTTTAGGATTTTCTGTGTATAGTATTACATCATCTGCAAACAGTGAGAGTTTTACTTCTTTTTTTCCAGTTTGGATTCCTTTCATTTCTTTTTCTTCTCTGATTGCCATGGCTAGGAACTCCAAAGGTAATTTGAATAATAGTGATGAAAGTGGACACCCTTGTCTTGCTCCTGACGTTAGAGCAAATGCTTTCAGTTTTTCACCATTGATAATAGGGACGTTAGAGCAAATGCTTTCAGTTTTTCACCATTGAAAATAGGTTTGTCAAATATGGCCTTTATATGTTGAGGTAGGTTCCCTCTATGCCCACATTCTAGAGAGCTTTTATTGTAAGTGAGTGTTGAACTTTGTCAAAAGTTTTTTCTGCATCTACTGAGACGATCTGTTTTATCTTTTAGCCTGCTAATATGGTGTATCACATTGACTGATTTGCATATATAAAAATACTTGCATCCCTGGGATAAATCCCACTTGATCATAGTGTATGATTATGTTAATGTGTTGTTGGATTCTGTTTGATAGTATTTTGTTGAGGATTTTTGCATCTATGTTCATCAGTGATACTGGCCTGTAATTTGTGTGTATGTGTGTGTGGTAACTTTGTCTGGTTTTGGTATCAGGGTGATGGTGACCTCATAGAATAAGTTTGGGAGAGGTCTTCCCTCTGCAATTTCTTGGAAGAGTTTGAGAATAATAGGTGTCAGCTCTTCTCTAAACATTTGATAAAATTTACCTACGTAGCCATCTGAGTCATTGTCTTGTATACTGTGCTTCTCTGTTGGCTAGTGCTCCTCTTCTGGATTTATTATATTTCCTCAATAATTTATTTTATACAACTTTTGTGTCTATTTTCATGTGCTGCTTCAATTATTTTGTGGTTAGATAACACACAAGGGTAAAAAAATAAATGATAATCTCAGAACAGGATCTCTCACCTAATACACATAGTAACACACTTAGCATTTGGGGGGAGGACTTTATAGATATGAATGTGATTTATATTTACTCATATAACTCCACCTTCCTACAATATCATCTTCCCAGTGTTCTCTCTTTAAATAGTATCCTTTCTCCAAGATCCAATTCAACGTCCACATTCTCCCAAGAGCATGTTTGTACCTCCCACTTTCCTTAGTGTTTCTGCAACACTTACTGTGTACACACATCAACAAACAAGCCAATCATGAGATTTTATTTCCTGTATTAATATCTTGAACCATGACTGTGTTGTCTTTTAGGTTTTCAGGCTTGTCTCCTGAATTCAGACTGTCTATGCCTGTAAGAAAACGCTAAGACTTTTGACATTCCCACGAGGGTTTGGTTCTGTTCAATGTATAAACCAACCACTTATTACTCAATATCTATTGAGTTAATTTAGTTTGGATTTCATTACCCTACTGTGTGGTAGCCAGAGCATTTGACCACAAATCAGGAATCTTCGGTTCTGGACCTCACGCCACAGTAACCAGTTTCAGAGGCTTTACCAGAGGCTGGACATTTCTGGGTTTTAATTTCCAAATCTAAAAGCTAAAATATATTCTAAATAATCTTTTCACCTTAGATATAAATGATGTAAAAATATTCTAAATGATCTTTGGATTTTTTTCTGAAGTTTCATGTGTATTATTATTGTCTTAAACATCAAAAACTGCCAGCCAATATTATAATAACTTAAATCTCAACTGTCATCAGTACTATTATCCCAGTACAAATATGTTAAAATGTTAAAATAGAGTTTAATGTTTTAATAACACCATGAAGTTCTAATTGAACACTCATCTTGGAATGATTATAGGTTCTAAATAAATTAACTCCAAATTCATGAAAAGTTAACTATTTTTAAGTAGCTTGAATTAAAATAGCTTGAATTTGAGTTTAGTGAACTCAAAATTAATTTTAGTGTCTTTCTGCTTGTCTTTGCATTTATTATTTTCCTTGTCTTTGTATCTGTTCTTACTTTGGCTATTTTTATAAGAGATGGAAGTTTAAAACCTCAAGGGAAAATTAATGTAAAATTATTGCTGCTAAGTCGCTTCAGTCGTGTCCGACTCTGTGTGACCCTATAGACAGCAGCCCACCAGGCTCCCCCGTCCCTGGGATTCTCCAGGCAAGAACACTGGAGTGGGTTGCCATTTCCTTCTCCAATGCCTGAAAGTGAAAAGTGAAAGTGAAGTCGCTCGTTGTGTCCAACTCCTAGCGACCCCATGGACTGCAGCCCTCCAGGCTCCTCCATCCATGGGATTTTCCGGGCAAGAGAACTGGAGTGGGGTGCCATTGCCTTCTCCGAAAATTATTGCATTTCACTATTTGAGGTTGTGATCCATTTTAAAGAAAAAGAAAGTATAAGTAAGCCCATGATCTTGTCCTATATCCGAAGATGATGTTCTTTGCCAGTATTTCTCATATTAAATGTGATCTGAAAATGCTATGAGATCTGAGAAATAAGTTGGAAGTTTGGAAGGTTCTTTCTTCAGCTTTTGGGGTAATTGATGTTAGCATCAAAGAGGCAAAGTGGCTGATGGGCATTTCTCAAGATTGTACCCTCTCTAACTTTAATGATCTCATGATCGTATTTTGAATTTTATAATGAGAACAGCATGATCCTACACCAATGCAAAGTACAGAGAGTCTGCTAACAACCCTCACTTGACTCAGCATACATTCAGTTCAGTTCAGTCGCTCAGTTGTGTCTGACTCTTTGTGACCCCATGAATTGCAGCATGCCAGGCCTCCCTGTCCATCACCAACTCCCGGAGTTCACTCAGACTCATGTCCATAGAGTCAGTGATGCCATCCAGCCATCTCATCCTCTGTCATCCTCTTCTCCTCCTGCCCTTAATCCCTCCCAGCATCAGAGTCTTTTCCAGTGAGTCAACTCTTCGCATGAAGTGGCCAAAGTACTGGAGTTTCAGCTTTAGCATCATTCCTTCCAAAGAAATCCCAGGGCTGATCTTCTTCAGAATGGACTGGTTGGATCTCCTTGCAGTCCAAGGGACTCTGAAGAGTCTTCTCCAACACCACAGTTCAAAAGCATCAATTCTTTAGTGCTCAGCCTTCTTCACAGTCCAACTCTCACATCCATACATGACTACTGGAAAAACCATAGCCTTGACTAGACAGACCTTTGTTAGCTAACTAATGTCCCTGCTTTTGAATATGCTATCTAGGTTGGTTATAACTTTTCTTCCAAGGAGTAAGTGTCTTTTAATTTCATGGCTGCAGTCACCATCTGCAGTGATTTTGGAGTCTAAAAAAATAAAGTCTGACACTGTTTCCACTGTTTCCCCATCGGAGCAAACAAATCCCTTTTGTGATGACATCATTTTATCATGCCAGCATTTCAGTCACCTACACTGTATAAAATCATTGTCTGCAATCCTTTGTCAACTTGTCACAAGTTTTGAAACCCTCTGTCAAACCACTTGCCACTCTTCAGTGATATCATCTATCCATATGGAGGGCTTATGTTTCCTGTAGATGAACATATCTAGTTATGTGGAGGAAAGAGAAGGAGCACATATTAGCTATCATCTCCCTTCCTCAACCCAATGTCCTATAAGATTCAGAAATCCCCATATACAATGCATTCCCAAAGGGAATCATCCAACATCTGCCTGAAAACTTCTAGGAGAAGTCAACTCCCTCTTACCCAAGAAGACAGATTTTATTTGGGGGACAACTGAATGATTAGAAATGTCTTCTTGACACTGAATTGAAATCTACCTCTTTCTAATTTGCTCCAATGGGTCCTGTCTTTGCACCTGAAAGCCTAATAAGTGTATAACCATAGCTACCATGTACCTTCTCTAGTCATATCTTTTCTGAACCCAAACACTCCATTTTTTTCTATGTGTCCTCATTTTTTTTTTCACATAGATAACATTCTGATAGCAATGCTTTGCCTAGTATTAGATCAAGACCTTCTAGAACTAACAACAAAAAAAGATGTCCTTTCCATCATAGGGGACTGGAATGCAAAAGTAGAAAGTCAAGAGATACCTGAAGTAACATGCAAGTTTGCCTTGGAGTACAAAATGAACAGGGCAAAGGCTAACAGAGTTTTGCCAAGAGAATGTACTGGTCATAGCAAACACTCTCTTCCAACAACACGAGAGAAGACTCTACGCAAGGACATCACCAGATGGCCAACATCAAAATCAGATTGATTATTTTCTTTGTAGCTGAGGTTGGAGAAACTCTATATAGTCAGCAAAAACAAAACTGGGAGCTAACTGTGGCTCAGATCATCAGTTCCTTATTGCAAAATTCAGACTTAAATTGAAGAAAGCAGGGAAAGCCACTAGACCATTCAGGTATGACCTACATCAAATCCCTTATGATTATACAGTGGAAGTGACAGATTCAAGGAATTAGATCTGATAGACTGCCTGAAGAACTATGGATGAAGGTTCATGACATTGTACACAGCAGGCAGTGATCAAGATCATCCCCAAGAAAAAGAAATGCAAAAAGGCAAAAAGGTTGCCTGACGAGGCCTTACAAATAGCTGAGAAAAAAAGAGAAGCAAATGCAAAGGAGAAAAGGAAAGATAAACCCATCTGAATGCAGAGTTCCAAAGAATAAAGGAGAGACAAGAAAACTTTCCTAGTCTTCTAAAGAAGAAGCTAAATCTTCTTCAGAGATCACTAATCTGACATCGCTCACTGTAAGCTATCAAAATGCCAGGCTGGATGAAGCACAAGCTGGAATCAAGATAGCCAGGAGAAATGTCAATAAAATTAGATATGCAGATGACACCACCCTTATGGCAGAAAGTGAAGAGAAACCGAAGAGCCTCATGATGAAAGTGAAGGAGAGTGAAAGAGCTAGCTTAAAACTCAACATTCTAAAAACTGAACAAAACTGAACTGAACTGAACTGCTGCAAACAACTGACTCATTGGGAAAGTCCCTGATGCTGGGAAAGATTGAGAGCAGAAGGAGAAGAGCAAATCAGGATGAGATAGCTGGACGGCTGTGGATGCAATGGATGTGAACTTGGGCAAACTTTTGAGAGATGGTGAGAGACAGGGAGGCCTGGCATGCTGCAGTCCATGGGGTCGTGAGAGTTGGACATGACTGGGAAGGTGAACAACATACATATATATATGTTATATATATATATAATGTATTTTTATATACACAGTGTGCATATATATATGTATATATATATAGTGCGTGTGTTGTGTAACAACACATTAAGTAACCTAAGATTCCACTCTAATGGATACTTTGGTAGTTTCTGTATCCTAGCTATTGTAAATAATGCTGCAGTGAACACTGAGGTACATGTATCTTTTTGTTTTTTTTTTTATTTTTATTTTTTTACTTTACAATATTACATTGGTTTTGCCACTGAAACATGTATAATAACATGTATCTTTTTGAATTAGTGTTTTTATTTTCCTTGGATAGATACCCAAGAGTGGAATTACTGGATATGGAAGTTCTATTTTTAATTTTTAATTTTTGAAGAACCTCCATACTATTTTCCTTGGTGGCTATACTGATTTACATTCCCCAAAACAGTGTACCAGTGTTCCCTTCTCTCCATATCCTCACCAACACTTGTTATCTCCTGTCTTTTTGATAATAACAATTCTCACTAATGTAAGGTGATAACCTCATTGTAGTTTCAATTAGTGTTCCCATGATGATAAGTGATATTGCACATCTCTTCACTGCCTGTTGGCCACTTGTATGCCTTCTTTGAAAACAAGTCTATTTGGTCTTCTGCTCAGTTTTTTTTTTTTAATTTTTATTTTTACTTTATTTTACTTTACAATACTGCATTGGTTTTGCCATACATTGACATGAATCCACCACGCATGTACATGCAATCCCAAACATGAACCCCCCTCCCACCTCCCTCCGCACAACATCCCTCTGGGTCATCCCCGTGCACCAGCCCCAAGCATGCTGTACCCTGCATCAGACATAGACTGGCGATTCGATTCTTACATGATAGTATACATGTTTCAATGCCATTCTCCCAAATAATCCCATCCTCTCCCTCTCCCTCTGAGTCCAAAAGTCCGCTATACACATCTGTGTCTTTTTTGCTGTCTTGCATACAGGGTCATCGCCATCTTTTTAAATTCCATATATATGTGTTAGTATACTGTATTGGTGTTTTTCTTTCTGGCTTACTTCACTCTATAATCGGCTCCAGTTTCATCCATCTTATCAGAACTCATTCAAAAGTATTCTTTTTAATGGCTGAGTAATACTCCATTGTGTATGTGTACCACAGCTTTCTTATCCATTCATCTGCTGATGGACATCTCGGTTGCTTCCATGTCCTGGCTATCATAAACAGTGCTGCGATGAACATTGGGGTACATGTGTCTCTTTCAATTCTGGTTTCCTCGGTGTGTATGCCCAGCAGTGGGATTGCTGGGTCATAAGGCAGTTCTATTTGCAATTTTTTAAGGAAT
Source organism: Capra hircus (assembly GCF_001704415.2). Classification (NCBI taxonomy): domain Eukaryota; kingdom Metazoa; phylum Chordata; class Mammalia; order Artiodactyla; family Bovidae; genus Capra; species Capra hircus. The sequence continues at coordinate 78,201,124 of NC_030812.1, forward strand.
CTCCACACTGTTCTCCATAGTGGTTGTACTACTTTGCATTCCCACCAACAGTGTAGGAGGGTTCCCTTTTCTCCACACCCTCTCCAGCATTTATTGCTTGCAGATTTTTGGATCACAGACATTCTGACTGGTGTGAAGTGGTACCTCATTATGGTTTTGACTTGCATTTCTCTAATAATGAGTGATGTTGAGCATCTTTTCATGTGTTTGTTAGCCATCCGTATGTCTTCTTTGGAGAAACGTCTATTTAGTTCTTTGGCCCATTTTTTGATTGGGTCGTTTATTTTTCTGGAATTGAGCTGCATAAGTTGCTTGTATATTTTTGAGATTAGTTGTTTGTCAGTTGTTTCATTTGCTATTATTTTCTCCCATTCAGAAGGCTGTCTTTTCACCTTGCTTATATTTTCTTTGTTGTGCAGAAGCTTTTAGTTTTAATTAGATCCCATTTGTTTATTTTTGCTTTTATTTCCAATATTCTGGGAGGTGGATCATAGAGGATCCTGCTGTGATTTATGTCGGAGAATGTTTTGCCTATGTTCTCCTCTAGGAGTTTTATAGTTTCTGGTCTTAAATTTAGATCGTTAATCCATTTTGAATTTATTTTCATGTGCGGTGTTAGAAAGTGATCTAGTTTCATTCTTTTACAAGTGTTTGACCAGTTTTCCCAGCACCACTTGTTAAAGAGATTGTCTTTACTCCACTGTATATTCTTGCCTCCTTTGTCAAAGATAAGGTGTCCATATGTGTGTGGATTTATCTCTGGGCTTTCTATTTTGTTCCGTTGATCTATATTTCTGTCTTTGTGCCAGTACCATACTGTCTTGATGACTGTGGCTTTGTAGTAGAGCCTGAAGTCAGGCAAGTTGATTCCTCCAGTTCCATTCTTCTTTCTCAAGATTGCTTTGGCAATTCGAGGTTTTTTGTATTTCCATACAAATCTTGAAATTATTTGTTCTAGTTCTGTGAAAAATATCGCTGGTAGCTTGATAGGGATTGCATTGAATTTGTAAATTGCTTTGGGTAGTATACTCATTTTCACTATATTGATTCTTCTGATCCATGAACATGGTATATTTCTCCATCTATTAGTGTCCTCTTTGATTTCTTTCATCAGTGTTCTATGGTTTTCTATATATAGGGCTTTAGTTTCTTTAGGTAGATATATTCCTAAGTATTTTATTCTTTTCGTTGCAATGGTGAATGGAATTGTTTCCTTAATTTCTTCTTCTACTTTCTCATTATTAGTGTATAGGAATGAAAGGGATTTCTGTGTGTTGATTTTATATCCTGCAACTTTACTATATTCATTGATTAGCTCTAGTAATTTTCTAGTGGAGTCTTTAGGGTTTTCTATGTAGAGGATCATGTCATCTGCAAACAGTGAGAGTTTTACTTCTTCTTTTCCAATTTGGATTCCTTTTATTTCTTTTTCTGCTCTGATTGCTGTGGCCAAAACTTCCCGAACTATGTTGAATAGTAGCGGTGAAAGTGGGCACCCTTGTCTTATTCCTGACTTTAGGGGAAGTGCTTTCAATTTTTCACCATTGAGGATAATGTTTGCTGTGGGCTTGTCATATATAGCTTTTATTATGTTGAGGTGTGTTCCTTCTATTCCTGCTTTCTGGAGAGTTTTCATCATAAATGGATGTTGAATTTTGTCAAAGGCCTTCTCTGCATCTATTGATATAATCATATGACTTTTATTTTTCAATTTGTTAATGTGGTGAATTACATTGATTGATTTGCAGATATTGAAGAATCCTTGCATCCCCGGGATAAAGCCCACTTGGTCATGGTGTATGATCTTTTTAATGTGTTGTTGGATTCTGATTGCTAGAGATTTTAATACCCCACTCACACTTATGGACAGATCAACTAAACAGAAAATTAACAAAGAAATGCAAACTTTAAATGATATATTAGACCAGTTAGACCTAATTGATATCTATAGGGCATTTCACCCCAAAACAATGAATTTCACCTTTTTCTCAAGTGCTCATGGAACCTTCTCCAGGATAGATCACATCCTGGGCCATAAATCTAAACCTGATAAATTCAAAAAAATAGAAATCATTCCAACTATCTTTTCTGACCATAATGCATTAAGATTAGATCTCAATTACAGAAGAAAAACTATTAAAAATTCCAACATATGGAGGTTGAACAACACACTTCTGAATAACCAACAAATCACAGAAGAAATCAAAAAAGAAATCAAAATATGCATAGAAACTAATGAAAATGAAAACACAACAACCCAAAACCTGTGGGACACTATAAAAGCAGTGCTAAGAGGAAAGTTCATAGCACTATAGGCATACCTCAAGAAACAAGAAAAAAGTCAAATAAATAACCTAACTCTACACCTAAAGCAACTAGAAAAGGAAGAATTGGAGAACCCCAGAGTTAGTAGAAGGAAAGAAATCTTAAAAATTAGGGCAGAAATAAATGCAAAAGAAACAAAAGAGACCATAGCAAAAATCAACAAAGCCAAAAGCTGGTTCTTTGAAAGGATAAATAAAATTGACAAACCATTAGCCAGACTCATCAAGAAACAAAGGGAGAAAAATCAAATCAATAAAATTAGAAATGAAAATGGAGAGATCACAACAGACAACACAGAAATACAAAGGATCATAAAAAACTATCAGCAATTACATGCCAATAAAATAGACAACGTGGAAGAAATGGACAAATTCTTAGAAAAGTACAATATTCCAAAACTGAACCAGGAAGAAATAGAAAATCTTAACAGGCCCATCACAAGCACAGAAATTGAAACTGTAATCAGAAATCTTCCAGCAAACAAAAGCCCAGGTCCAGACGGCTTCACAGCTGAATTCTACCAAAAATTTCGAGAAGAGCTAACACCTATCCTACTCAAACTCTTCCAGAAAATTGCAGAGGAAAGTAAACTTCCAAATTCATTCTATGAGGCCACCATCACCCTAATACCAAAACCTGACAAAGATACTACTAAAAAAGAAAACTACAGGACAATATCACTGATGAACATAGATGTAAAAATCCTCAATAAAATTCTGCTCAGTTGTTAATTGGATTGGTTTGGTTTTGGATTGCTATTGAGTTGTATGATATATATTTTAGATATTAATCCATAATCAGATATCAGTTCAGTTCAGTCTCTCAGTCGTGTCCGACTCTTTGTGAGCCCATGGACTGCAGCACACCAGGCCTCCCTGTCCATCACCAACTCCCGGAGTTCACCCAAATACATGTCCATTGAGTCGGTGATGCCACCTAACCATCTCATCCTCTCTCGTCCCCTTCTCCTCCTGCCTTCCATCTTTCCCAGCATCACGGTGTTTTCCAATGAGTCAGCTCTTCTCATCAAGTGGCCAAAATATTGGAGTTTCAGCTTCAACATCAGTCCTTCCAGTGAACACCCAGGACTGATCTCCTTTAGGATGGATTGGCTGGATCTCCTTGCAGTCCAAGGGACTCTCAAGAGTCTTCTCCAACACCACAGTTCAAAAGCATCAATTACTCAGCACTCAGCTTTCTTTAGAGTCCAACTCTCACATCCATACATGACTACTAGAAAAACCATAGCCTTGACTAGACGGACCTTTGTTGACAAAATAATGTCTCTGCTTTTTAATATGCTGTCTAGATTGGTCGTAACTTTCCTTCCAAGGAGTAAATGTCTTTTAATTTCATGGCTTCAATCATCATCTGCAGTAATCTTGGAGCCCAAAAAATAAAGTCAGCCACTGTTTCCACTGTTTCCCCATCTATTTGCATCGAAGTGATGGGACCAGATGCCATGATCTTAGTTCTCTGAATGTTGAGCTTTAAGCCAACTTTTTCACTTTCCTCTTTCACTTTCATCAAGAGGCTCTTTAGTTCTTCTTCACTTTCTGCCATAAGGGTGGTGTCATCTGCATATCTGAGGTTACTGACATTTCTCCCAGCAATCTTGATCCCAGCTTGTGCTTCCTCCAGCCCAGCATTTCTCATGATGTACTCTGCATATAAGTTAAATAAGCAGGGTGACAATATACAGCCTTGACGTACTCCTTTTCCTATTTGGAACCAGTCTGTTGGTCTATGTTCAGTTCTAACTGTTGCTTCCTGACCTGCATATAGGTTTCTCAAGAGGCAGGTCAGGTGGTCTGGTATTCCCATCTCTTTCAGAATTTTCCACAGTTTATTGTGATCCACATAGTCAAAGGCTTTGGCATAGTTGATAAAGAAGAAATAGCTGTTTTTCTGGAACTCTCTTGCTTTTTTTGATCATTCAATGAATGTTGGTAATTTCACTTCTGGTTCCTCTGCTTTTTTAAAAACCAGCTTGAACATCTGGAAGTTCATGTTTCACGTATTGCTGAAACCTGGCTTGGAGAATTTTGTATCATTTGCAAGTATTTTCTCCCAATCAGTAGGCTGCTTTTTGATTTTGTTTATGGTATCCATCCCTGTACAAAAGCTTTTAACCTTGATTACATTCTCTTTGTTTTTGCTTTTGTTTCCTGGCCTGAAGAGACAAATCTGATAAAAATGTATTGCTAAGATCAATGTCAAAGGGTGTACTGCCTATGTTTTCTTCTAGCAGTTTTATGATTTCAAGTCTTGCATTTAGGTCTTTTCAGCCCTTTTGAGTTTATTTTTGTATGTGGTGTAAGAAAGTATTCAAATTTTGTTCTTTTATAAATAGTTGACCAGTATTTCCAACACTTCCTATTAAAGAAATTCTCTTTTTCCTGTTGTGGCATTCTTGCCTGCTTCTTTGTTGATTAATTGACCATACATGCATGGGTTTATTTCTGGGCTCTCCTTTCTTTTCCCTCTATCTCTATGTTTGGTTTTTGTGCCAGTACAATACTTTTTTTTAATTACCATAGCTTTGTAGCAGTGTGATTCCTCCTGTTTTGTTCTTTTTTTCAAAAGATTGCTTTGGCTATTCAGGGTGATTTGTGATTCCACATAAATTTGGGGGTTATTTGTTTTAGGTCTATTAAACATGTCCTAGGTACTTTGATACGAATTGCATTGAATCTGAAGATTGCTTTGAGTGATATGGACATTTTAACAATGTTAATTTTCCAACCCAGGAACATGGGACATCATTCCATTAATTTGTATTATCTTCAGTTTTCTTTATCAGTATCTTATAGTTTTGAGAATACAGTTTTTTTACCTCCTTGGTTAAATTTATTTCTAGGTACCTTGTTCTTTTGATTCAATTATATTTTATTATATTAATAATTAATAATTATTTTTATTATAATTGCTTTCACTTCCTTATAGTTATTATTAGCGTCAGTTCAGTTCAATCACTCAGTCATGTCTGACTCTTTGTGACCCCATGAATCACAGAATGCCAGGCCTCCCTGTCCATCACCAACTACTATAGTTCACTCAAACTCACATCCATCAAGTCAGTGATGCCATCCAGCCATCTCATCCTCTGTTGTCCCTTTTTCCTCCTGCCCCCAATCCCTCCCAGCATCAGAGTCTTTTCCAATGAGTCAACTCTTCGCATGAGGTGGCCAGAGTACTGGAGTTTCAGCTTTAGCATCAGTCCTTCCAAAGAACGCTCAGGACTGATCTCCTTTAGAATGGACAGGCTGGATCTCCTTGCAGTCCAAGGGACTCTCAAGAGTCTTCTCCAACACCACACTTCAAAAGCATCAATTCTCCAGTGCTCAGCCTTCTTCACAGTCCAACTCTCACATCCATACATGACCACTGGAAAAACCATAGCCTTGACTAGACGGACCTTAGTCGACAAAGTAATGTCTCTGCTTTTGAATATGCTATCTAGGTTGGTCATAACTTTTCTTCCAAGGAGTGTCTTTTAATTTCATGGCTGCAATCACCATCTGCAGTGATTTTGGAGCCCCAAAAAGTAAAGTCTGAATATGCCACTGGAGATCAGTGGAGAAATAACTCCAGAAAGAATGAAGGGATGGAGCCAAAGCAAAAACAACACCCAGTTGTGGATGTGACTGGTGATAGAAGCAAAATCCGATGCTGTAAAGAGCAATATTGCATAGGAACCTGGAATGTCAGGTCCATGAATCAAGGCAAATTGGAAGTAGTCAAACAGGAGATCCAAGAGTGAATGTTGACATTCTAGGAATCAGCGAACTAAAATGGACTGGAATGGGTGAATTTAACTCAGATGACCATTATATTTAGTACCGCGGGGAGGAATCCCTCAGAAGAAATGGAGTAGCCATCATGGTCAACAAGAGTCTGAAATGCGGTGCTTGGATGCAATCTCAAAAACGACAGAATGACCTCTGTTCATTTCCAAGGCAAACCATTCAGTACCACAGTAATCCAAGTCTATGCCCCAACCAGTAATGCTGAAGAAGATGAAGTTGAATGGTTCTATGAAGACCTACAAGACCTTGTAGAACTAACACCCTAAAAAGATGTCCTTTTCATTATAGGGGACTGGAGTGCAAAAGTAGGAAATCAAGAAACACCTGGAGTAACAGGCAAATTTTGTCTTGGATGTGGAATGAACCAGGGCAAAGGCTAGTAGAGTTTTGCTGAGAGAACACACTGGTCATAGCAAACACCCTCTTCCAACAACACAAGAGAAGACTCTACACATGGACATCCACAGATGATCAACATGAAAATCAATTATTAGTGTATAGAAATGCGATCGATTTCTGTGTATTAGTCTTGGATCCTGCAACTTGACTGAATTCATTTGTTAGTTCCAATAGTGTTTCTGTCGTGGAATCTTTAAGGTTTTCTGTGTACAAAATATTGTGTCATCTACAAATAGTGCTATTTTCTTCCAATTGGTATGCATTTTATTTCTTGTCTGAGTTCTGTGGTTAGAACCTCTAATACTATGTCAAATAGAAGTATTGAAAGTGAGCATCTTTGTCTTGTTCCTGATTTTAGAGGAAAAGCTTTCAGCATTTCTCCATTGAGTATGATGTTAGCTGTGAGTTTGTCATAAGTGACCTTTATTATGTTGAGATATTTTCTCCCTATAACAACTTTGATGAGAGTTCTTTTCATGAGTGGTTATTGAGTTCTGTCAAATGCTTCTTCTGTACCTGTTGAGATGGTCATGTGGCTTAAATCCTTTCTTTCATTGATGTGTTATATCACATTGATTGATTTGCAGATATTGAACCATCCTTGCATCTCTAAGATAAATCCCACTTGATCATGATGTATGGTCCTTTATGTATATTGCTGAATTTTGTTTACTAATATTTTATTGAGAATTTTTGCATCTTTATTCATCAGTGATATTGGCCCATAATTTTCTTTTGTTGTATTTTGGCTGTCTGGTTCTGGTATCAGATGAATGCTGGCCTCATAGAATGAGTTTGGAAGTGTTTCCCTCTCTTTAATTTTTTAAAATAATTTGAGAAGAATAGATATTAACTCTTCATTAGATGTTTGGTAGAATTCTCCTGTGAAGCCATCCAGTCCTGGGCTTTCATTTATTGGGAGATTTTAAAATATCTGATCCAATTTCAGTACTATTAATAAGTCTGTTCTGATCTTCTGTTCTTTCCAATTTGGTCTTGGAAGATTGTGCGTTTCTAGGAATTTTATTAATTTCTTCTTGGTTGTTCAATTTGTTGACCTATAACCATGCATAGTGTTCTTAATGATTATATTTCTGTGACATCGGTTGTAACTTATTCTTTTTCATTTATAATTTTATTTGGGGTCTCTCTTCTTTCCTTAAAGAGTCTGAAGATTTATGTTTTGTTTGTCTTTTCAAAGGACAAGCTCTTAGTTTCATTAATCTTCCCTATTTTTTCTTTTTTATCTCAGTTTTATTTATTTCCATTCTGGTATCTATTACTTCTTTCTTTCTGATGAATTTGACCTTTGTTTTGTTCTTCTTTTCCTAATTCCTTTAGATATTATTAGAAAGATAAATTGTTTTATTTGCAATTTCTCTTGTTTCCTGAGGTAGGGCTCTATCACTATAAACTTCATTCTTAGAACTGCTTTTGCTTTTTTTCCCCTGTGGTTTTATCTTCTTCTTTCATTTGTAACATAGTCCTCTGTCTTATAATTCTTCTATCAATTATAATTTGTTTTCTTTTTAATTAATTAATTTATTTTAATTGGAAGCAGGAGAAGAAGGGAATGACAGAGGATGAGATGGCTGGATAGCATCACTGACTCGATGGACACGAGTCTGAGTGAACTCCAGGAGTTGGTGATGGACAGGGAGGCCTGGCGTGCTATGATTCATGGGGTCGCAAAGAGTCGGACACGACTGAGCGACTGAACTCAACTGAACTGAACTGAATTACTTTACAATATTGTGGTGGTTTTTGCCATACGCTGATGTGAATCAGCCACAGATGTACATGTGTGCCCCATCCAGAACCCCGCTACTGCCTCCCTTCCCATCCCATCCCTCTGGGTTGTCCAAGTGCATCAGCTTTGCAATTATAATTTTTAAAATAATTATGCTATCCTATAGCAGTATCTTTCATAATAGCTGAATATTTCCAAGTATTTTCTCCCATTTATCTTTAATAATATTTAGAAATTCTGTCTCCAGTACTCTTGCCTGGAAAATCCCATGGACAGAGGAGCCTGGTAGGCTGCAGTCCATGGGGTTGCTGTGTCAGACATGACAGTGACTTCACTTTCACTTTTCACTTCCATGCATTGGAGAAGGAAATGGCAACCCACTCCAATGTTCTTGCCTGGAGAATCCCAGGGATGGAGGAGCCTTGTAGGCTGCCGTCTCTGGGGTCACACAGAGTCGGACATGACTGACGTGACTTAGCAGCAGCAGCAGCAGAAATTCTGTGGAAATAAGTGTCAAGATGACCTGGAATAAATTGTCATTAAATTGAACAAGAAAGATTCAAACAGGTAGATGGGTGCATAGCATGGGGTTAACCCAGAAAATGTTACTTGGCCAAAGTAGAGAATTTCAAATGGAGAAATTCTTAAAGTAAGGAAAGAGATTAAAGAAATGTTATATAAATGGAATAGTAAGACACACACTTGAGTCTAAATTTGAATTAGTAGAGAACAAAAAGCAAAAGTATGTTTTTAGGAGGTAATTTTGAAGCAATATATGAGGAATAATTTGTCATTCAGTCACAAAGTTGTGTCTGACTCTTTGGGGCTCCGTGGACTGCAGTATGGCAGGCTTCCCTGTCCTTCACTGTCTCCTGGAGTTTGCTCAAACTTCTGTCCATCGAATCAGTGATGCTGTCTAACCATCTGATCCTCTGCCATCTTCTTCTCCTTTTGCTTTCAATCTTGCCCAGCATCAGGGTCTTTACCAAAGAGCCATCTCTTTGTATCAGATGGCCAAAGTATTAAAGCTTCACCTTCAGCATCAGTCCTTCTAATGAATATTCAGGATCACTTTGCTTTAGGATTGATTGGTTTGGTCTCCTTGTAGTCTAAGGGGCTCTCAAGAGTCTTCTCCAGCACCACAATTCAAAAGCATCAATTATTTGACTTTCAGCCTCCTTTAAGGTCCAACTCTCAAATACATGTCTACTGGAAAAACCATAGTTTTGTCTATACGGATTTTTGTCAGCAAAGTAATGTCTCTGCTTTTTAATATACTGTCTAGATTTGTCATAGCTTTCCTTCCAAGGAGCAAACATCTTTTAATTTCATGGCTGCAGCCACCATCTGCAGTGATTTTCGAGCCCAAGAAAATAAGTTCGGCTTCCGCTTTTTCCCTTTCTATTTGCCATGAAGTGATGAGGCCAGATTCCATGATCTTAGTTTTTTGAATGTTGAGTTTTAAACCAGCTTTTTTTCACTTTCCTCTTTCACCCTCATCAAGAGGCTTTTCACTTTCTGCCATTAGAGTGATATCATCTGCATATCTGAGGTTGTTGATAATTCTCCTGGCAGTCTCGATACCAGCTTGTGCTTCATCCAGCCCAGCATTTTACATGATGTATTCTGCATAGAAGTTAAATAAACAGGATACAGTTTTGTCATACTCCTTTCCCAATTTTGAACCAATCAGCTTTTCCATGTAAGGTTCTAATTGTTGCTTCTTGACCTACATAAAATTTTCTCAGGAGACAGATAATGTGGTCTGGTATTGCCATCTGTTTAAGAATTTTCTAGTTTGTTGTAATCCACACAGTCAAAAGCTTTAGTGTAGTCTATGAAGCAGAAATGCAGGTTTTTCTGAAATTCCCTTGCTTTCTTATGATCCAACAAATGTTACCAATTTGATCTTTGGTTCCTCTTAGTTTTCTACATCCAGCTTGTATATCTGGAAGTTCTCAGTTCACATACTGCCGAATCATAGCTGGAAGGACTTTGAGCATAACCTTAGTAGCATGTGAAATGAACATAATTGTATGATAGTTTGAACATTCTTTGCCGCTGCCCTCCTTTGGCATTGGAATGGAAACTGACCTTTCCCGGTCCTGTGACCACTGCTGAGTTTTCCAAAGTTGACAACATATTGAATGTAGCACTTTAACAGCATCATCTTTCATGATTTTAAATAATTCAGCTGGAATTTCATCACCTCCACTAGGCTTGCTCTAAGGCCCACTCGACATCCCATTCCAGGATGTCTGGCTCTAGGTGAGTGACCACACCATCATCATTATTCTAGTCATTAAGACCTTTTTTTGTATACTTCTTAATCCCTTCTGCTTCTGTTAGGTCCTTACCATTTTGTCCTTCACTGTACCCATCCTTAAATGAAGTTTTCAATCATATCTCCAGTTTTCTTGAAGTGATCCTGAGTCTTTCCCATCCTATTGTTTTCCTCTATATCTTCATTGTTCATTTAAGAATGCCTTCTTACCTCTCCTTGCTATTCTCTGGAACCCTGTATCTGTTGGGTATATCTTTCCCTTTCACCCTTGTTTTTCATTTCTCTTCTTTCCTCAGCTATTTGTAAAGCCTGCTCAGACAACCACTTTGCCTTCTTGCATTTCTTTTTCTTTGGGATGGTTTTGGTCACTGTCTTGTGTATAATGTTACAAATCTATGTCCATAGTTTTTCAGGTACTCTGTCTACCAGATCTAATCCCTTGAATCTATTTGTCACCTAACCTGTATAATTATAAAGGATTCAATATAGGTCATACCTGAGTGGCCTAGTGGTTTTCCTCACTTTCTTCAATTTAAGCCTAAATTTTTCAATAAGGAGCTGATGATCTGAGACACAGTCAGCTCCCAGTCTTGTTTTGCTGACTATATAGAGCTTTTCCATCTTTGACTGCAAAGAATATATTCAATGTGATTTTGATTTTTGCTTCCCTTTGTGCCTCAGGTGGTAAAGAATCTGCTTGCAATGCGGGAGACCTGGATTTGATCCCTGGGTTGGGAAGGTCTCCTGGAGAAGGGAACGGCTACCCACTCCAGTATTCTGGCCTGGAGAATTCCATGGACTATATAGTCCATGGGGGTCACAAAGAGTCACAAAGATTTTGATTTTGATCATCTGGTGATATCCATGTGTAGAGTCATCTTTTGTGTTGTTGGAAAAGGGCGTTTGCTATGACCAGTGTGTTCTCTTGACAAAACTGTTAGCCTTTGCCCTGCTTCATTTTGTACTCCAACGCCAAACTTGCCTGTTACTACAGGTATCTCTTGACATCCTACTTTTGCATTCAAATCCTCTAGGATGAAAGTGATGTCTTTTTGGTGTGAGTTCTAGAAGGTCTTGTAGGTCTTCATACAACCAGCCAATTTCAACTTCTTTGGCATTAATGGTCGGGGCGTAGACTTGTATTACTGTAATGTTGAAAGGTTTGCCTTGGAGATGAACTGAAATCATTCTGTTGTTTTTGAGATTGCACCCTTCTATTGCATTTTGGACACTTGTTGACTAGGAGGACTACTCCATTCTTCTAAGGAATTCTTGCACACAGTAGTAGATATAATGGTCCTCTGAATTAAATTTGCCCATTTCTGTCCATTTTATTTCACTGATTCCTAAAATGTCGATGTTCACTCTTGCCATCTCCTGCTTGACCACATCATGGACCTAACATTCCAGGTTACTATGCAATATTATTCTTTATAGCATTGGACTTCATTTTCACTACCAGACACATCCACAGCTGAGTATTGTTTCTGCTTTGGCCCAGCCATTTCATTCTTTCTGGAGCTATTAGTAATTTCCCTCTGCACTTCCCCAGTAGCATATTGGACACCTTCTGACCTGGGGTCTCATCTTCTAATGTCATATCTTTTTGCATTTTCATATTGTTCAAGAGGTTCTCATGGCAAGAATACTGGAGTGGTTTGCCATTCCTTCTTCTAGTGGACCACATTTTGTCAGGACTCTCCACTATGACCTGTCCGTCTTGGGTGGCCCTGCAATATATGGCTCATTGCTTCACTGAAGAATAAGATACTTGTGGAAATATTTAGAATATATGGAATTTGTTAAATACATTTTGGTAAGAGTGGCTAAAAGGCTGGCTTTAGGCAGAAAGTATTGAAATGGATTGAATCCATATGTAAGATTTGGTTGCACTTGAGAAGTTTGAATACGAAGACAGAAAAAGTAAGAAATAGAAAATCAGGACAAAGAAGGGACTTCTAGAGGACTGAGAAGAAGTGCAGCCAATGATGTCACTGATGAGGAGACTAGGGAGGGTCAAGGTTTTAGGAAGGAATGAAACAAAATCAGAATAGGTTTTCATTTATAGAATAATATATTTGAAAAAAGAGAATGTAAAATAAATAACCCTCCCACCAATAGCAATATATGTATACATGATATTTATTATTTTAGCTCTTTTCTATAGAATATAAGCATGTGTAGCATCATTAGCCCTTCCATCTGAATCAAATTTTACATGTGGTGTCACTGCTCCTTTTGTGGGGAAATAAAACTAAGTAGCTAATCAGTCAGGGTTCTTCAGAGAAACAGAACCAATAGGATATATAAAGTGATATAGATAGCTTCATTATAAGATATGGTTCACACTGTTTTGGAGGTTGAGAATCCCCCCAGTCTATCCACTACATGCTGGAGACTCACAGAAGTCAGTGGTACAATTGGAAGTCTTGTGAGCCAAAGAGCCAATGGTGTAAATTTCAGTCCAGGTCTGAAGGCCTGAGAACTAGGAGCACTGAGGGCAGGAGGAGGTGGACATCTTCACTCAAGCAAGAAAGGACAGAGCGAATCCAGTTTTCCTTTGTCCTTTTGTTCTGTTCAGGCACTCTCTAGATGGTTATCAACCCAATTTGGGGATGATCTTTTGCTTTGCTGCTGCTGCTGCTAAGTCGCTTCAGTCGTGTTTGACTCTGTGCAACCTCGTAGATGGCAGCCCACCAGGTTTCCCCATCCCTGGAATTCTCCAGGCAAGAACACTGGAGTGGATTGCCATTTCTTTCTCCAATGCATGAAAGTAAAAAGTGAAAGTGAAGTCTCTCAGTCATGCCCGACTCACAGCGACCCCATGGACTACAGCCTACCAGGCTCCTCTGTCCACGGGATTTTCCAGGCAAGAGTACTGGAGTGGGGTACCATCACCTTCTCTGGCTCTTTTGCTTTAGTCATTCACCAATTCAAATGCTGGTCTCCTCTAGAAACACCCTCACAGACATCCCCAGAAAAAATGTTTAACCAGTCATCTAGACATCTTTTGTCAGTCAATTTAACACACAAAATTAACCATCTCTTAAGAGATAGATAAGATTCTATAAAGATGGCCCTGCTAAGTTATCCACCCCCTGCTTATTTAGTCAGACACTAATCTAGGCACTGCTGCTGAGATGGGATTTTGCACATTTAATTAAAGTCCCAATATGCTTGACCATAAAACACAGAGATTATCTGAGTGAGCTCAACTGAATCACAGGAGACCTTCAAAAAGCAGAAGGCAAAGTCAGGGAGATTTGAAATGTGACAAGGATTCCATGAACCATCACTTGTTTGAAGATGAAGGGTTCAAATGAGAAGAAATGTGGATTTTCTTGCAGAGAGCAAGAAAATGGTGACTTTGGTCCAATAAACACAAAACCTGAACTCTGGCAAATACTTGAAGTAACTTGTAAACCAGTCCTATAAATAGGAATCCATGTAGTCGGTATATTAACTTTGACTTCATGACTCTAAGCAGAAAAGTCAGTTGAGCCCCAGACTTGTGACCTAGAAAAGTGAGAAAATAAATGAGCTGTTTAAAACTGCTAAAAGTGTGCTATTTAGTCACAGTGCAGTATAAACCAGATATTCTCTTTATATATGCAAACATAGATATTAAATTGTTTACAAATTTATGTCCTTTTCTAGTCAATAGTCATCATATAATATAAAATATTGCATATCCTTCATATTGTTACATGGCCTTCATAAATACTATCTTTGTGGCTGTTTACTATTTATCAAATTCATGTATTAGAGATTATTTAATAACCCCCCTATTGATCATTTAGATTTCTTTCCACTTTTTATGGAAATGAATGTCTTCATGAAGACTGAAAAATGCACAACTTAAAAGCTGAGGATATTGTTTCATTCGACAGACAAAACTGAGGACTTAAGCCCAGGACACAGCATCTCAGATCACTCTCAGATACTGCTCTGAAGAAACAAGGGAGAAGCCAGGATATATGCGAGTTTTTGTAACAAAGACCAGCTAGTAGAACATCAATAAATTATTGTTAATTAAAGAAAATCAGATATATCAAGTTAAGGAATGTAGCACTTTTCTATATATGGGAAAACGTACAGAAATCATTGAAACAATTCCTCCACTATGCACCTCAGCTCTCTGGGGCCAGTGTCCTGTTCTTTCTCCCCCTGCGGCATCTCAGGGTGCCCTGGCACTATGTGCGTCAGGGAGAGGGGTTGGCTGCAGCTACTGACTGCTGGATGGTGGGTATCCTGTTTCTGTCCTGAGTTCCCTCAGAGTTCAGCATCTAGGTGGGTATAATATGATGACTTGATGAATACAACAGCCTTTGTTTACTGATACAGCAGGCAACATTTTTTCATTGACACGTAAGACTTAATAATGGATTGAGGATAATCAACTTAAGACAGATTACTAGAGAATTCCTGGGTTAGAGGTATATATTTAATAGTCATTCAAATCACTATATGAATGACCATGTCGATCTAATTCTTAGCTAAAGGTATTCAGGAGTACAAAGAGTACTGTGCCTGAAAGTAGAGTGAGAATTAAAATGTCTTGAGATGAATCTGGAGAAATAGAAAGTTTCAAGTGCATGCAAACTGCAGAAAGCCATTTTTGTTTTTCCCCTTTTCATGGACTCCTGATAGTGTTGTAGTCCTGTGCTGCTGGTTTACATCACACTTTTTCTTGAGCTTTTGCTCTATAATGTTTGGCATTTCCTCTTTAAGGTGATAATTTTCATTTCCTTAAATTGTCACAGTTTGATATTGATCACACTCTGCTAGCTGCTGAGAAAAGCCCAGTTTAGAAAAGAACCAGTATTTGCTGAGTAGGGGATGAGGAGAAGGCCAGATTAAATGATTCATTTCAGTCATATGTGAAAGATAAACTAGAGAGGAAATACAGAAAATGCCCACATTGATCACAGATGAGTTTGAGAGCTATTTTGTAGAGGAAATAAGTGCAAAGGTAGAGGATATAAGAGGATGTATGCCTATTACATCTTTTGAAAAAATGGATCTTGAGGGTGTGTTTCTTAAAAAAAAATAATTAGAATAAATATTATTCCCATTGGTCCTTGCTCTAGTTTCCTGTGGCTACCACAACAAATGACTGCCAGTAAGTGCTTCAGAACGACTCTAATTTATTATCACAGATTTCTGGAGGCCAGAGTCTGAAATCAAGTGTCCTCAGGGGCACAGTCCCACTGGAGACTCTAGGGGAGAATCCTTCTTGCCTCTTCTAGTTTCTGATAGCTGCATTCATTTCTCAGCTACATCGGTTGATTCAATCTTTGCCTCTGTCTTCACCTGAACATTTTTCCTATGTCCTCTTCTGTATCTTGATGTATGCTCATCATTTGATTTAGGGTTTACCCAGAAAACCCAAGATGATTTCATTCTAAATTCTTTAACCAATTACATCTTCAAAGCCTTTATTGCAGATAAGGATATATTCAAAGATTCCAGGGATTGGAGGGTGGAATTATTTTGGGGGTTGAGGGCAGCCACAGTTCAACCCACTACAGTTCTTTAGTTTACCAGAGGCCTATTGTTTCAGGGGAAAAAAAATTGTTTATGGGAGATAGTTTATGGCTCATCACTAACTAGGGTGAAAAATACTTCCAGAAACTGGTTCAGCACTGGAACAACTTCCCAGTGATGGCATGCCAAGTCTCTCCCCTACAGCTCCTTCAATATCACCTCTCCTCTTCTAGGCAGGAGGCATGTGTTATCAGAAATGATCCATTAAGCAATGTTTGTATGTACACTCAATGTTTCTGAGTATAGCATCTGTCAATTTCCATGGTGTAAGCACTCACACGATGTCACTGAACACAAAGTTGAAAGTGATATGCCCAGATGGATCCAGCACACCACTATCAGTAGATAGTATTACTGTCAGAACCAGTTTCTATGTCACATGAATTTTTAATTCAAGGTGACTTGTTGATGTTTTATCATTTTTTTCCTGTGAACTCACAATAAATGTAGAGACTAAGAATGGCCATGCTTAGTTCAGGAATGTCTAACTTGGTAAATTAAATAAAAGAACTGCCTGAAATTAAACTTTAATTCATAGATGACACTATTATTTAAGATAATATTATAAGATTATTATTTAAGATAAATGTACTTCCTGTACAGAGGACAAAGGAATAAATTTATTTTCAATATATCATACATTTTTCTCCTGCAGTAATTTCTCTTCATATTTTTAAAAGTGAAGTTTTAGTGCCTCCTTGAAATTCAGAAGCATGGGTAAAAGGAAAAGAAAGACAAGTGTGCAAGACTGTTCTTTGAGTCTAAGGATTTTAAAGATGTAATTACATGATATTGATATGTGTGCTAATTTGAATACCTTTGTTAAAATTCTGGACTTCAAAATTTTCATTTCTAGTTAAAACCTAGTTAAATAAGAAGTGTAAGAAGAATAAGAAGTGTAAGAGGCAGTTTAAGAAGGAGGAATAGCTCAGTATAGGAAGGAGAAGTTTTAAATGGAAAACAATGCTCTCTTTGATGATTTCAGAGAAGCAAAAAGAGTCAGCGAAGTAAAATTAATTCAGGTAGGAAAGTAATTGCGTTAACATTTATTATTATATTCTGTCTCAGTAAGTTGCTTTGTCAGGGAATGGACTTTAATCCTTTCAGAAAAATACTTCCCCTGAGTCTATAAGAATGCTTTTTGAGATCTGAAGCATCCACAGATTTTTTAAAAGCAGGTATTCATACTGCACACGATGCTGGGATTAGTGTGCCACAGAAATGGGAGGTGGGTCTCTGTGGAGTTTGGTGGCCCCTTTGTTCCTTTTTACTAATTGGTCTGGGCAGATATGGGGTGGTGACAGCTGTTCTCCTCCCCCTGCAAGCAGCAAACGGAAGAATTTTCCTATTTCTCTTCATCATCTCTCCTGTGAAATCCTAGTAGGGTCACTACCTTGTCCTAGTTATGAAACTGAAAAATCTCATATCCTGGGGTCCCTTCAGTCCCAGGTAAACTGGGAGAGGAAATTTGGTCACTCTAGAGCCTGGTGGGGTTCCTAGAGGTAAACCCAGCAAAGAGATCAGGTGTTCTCTGTGTCTTGGATCCCCAGAAGGCCCACCCTGTCCGAGTTAGCCCACACTCAATCTTTAGCAGTTGCTGACATTTCTGGTTTAATGTTCCTACACAAGTGGCAAAGTGGTAAAGAATCCACCTGCCAAGCAGGGGACAGGTTCGATCCCTAGGTCAGGAAGAGTCCCTGGAGAAGGAAACGGCAACCCAGTCCAGTATTCTTACCTGGAAAATCTCATGGACAGAGGAGCCTGGTGGGCTACAGTCCATGGGATCCAAAAGAGTTGGACATGACTGAGTGCGTGCATATGTGTGTGCATGCACACACACACACACACACACACACACGTGCGCACACACACACACTGGTTTATTCGGTGTTTGATAACATCTTCCCTGATGCTTAAAGCATCTGTCTCTTATGTTGGTTGTTTGTCCTATGACCTCAGTCATCTAATGGGCACAAGAAAAGTCATTAACTTGCAGTTTGTCCAGGTTTCTTTCTTCCTGTTGTAGCAATGGGAGTGATGTTCTTTCTAGCTCTCTATATCTTCCCGTTGAAACCAGAAGTCATCGAAGGGTTAAACTAACTAAATCTGAATTAAATAAACATGGATATGAACTGTAGGTATCTTTGCATGATTAAATTTACATCAATGCATCCAAATATTTAAAGCATGAACCATCATGCCTGGCATAGAGTAGATGGTCTGTGCTGCATGTTTATTTGGTCATGTCTGACTCTTTGCGACCTCATGGACTGTAACCCTCCCATTCTCCTTTGTCTATGTAATTTTCCAGTCAAGAATACTGGAGTGGGTTGCCATTTCCTACCTCAGGGAGATGCCCTATAAATGTTAATTTTCTTCTCATTTTACCCACCCCTCAGTGGAAATGATAACATTAAATTCTTTAATCTCTCATGTATTTTCTTTGTTATTCTCTTTTAAAAGAGTAATTTAAAGAAAATGATGAAATGAATTAGGCTGGAATAATGAATTTTCTAGGGAGCTCAGACTTATACAACTACGGGCTTTCTTAGTTGACACTGGCAAGGGAAATGAATGAGAGCCTGTTCTGTTGAAATGAGATCATGCTGATCAGGTCTACCTATCAAGCAAATGACAGTAACACAAATAATGCCCCAGAAATCAAATTCATGGAACCTGGCAGAAAGCTCATAGTGTTGACAGCCATATTGAATCTTGGGACCATGATTTCTCCAGCTCTCCAAATTCATCTCAAGAAAATCTGTGCAGTGCTTGTAATCATATCTCTAAGGAAAACTCTCCAGGCTGCAGCAAGTAGTATTGATGATTTATTGAGTACCAGCCTTCTTTTTACATCATTTATAGAAGTTTTTATAAATCCACGATGAGGAAATGTTCCTGTACTGTGATAGAAAAATTTCATCTACACTAGATGCAGGGTAGAGACTAGCCTCCTACAGATGTTACAAGCCTCTTTTACTGTTCTTTCTTTATTTAATATACATGATATGACCACATTTATAATTGACAGAATGTTCTTAGATGGCAGGCACTCTGTAAAATGTTCTTCTGTAGCTTATTTAAAGCAACACAGTATGAAAAGAGATTCTCTTTTCTTGGTTATTTGAGCAGGACCACATATAAGGGCATATAATGAATATTTACAAATAATAAAAGGAAAAACTTCAGATTTAATGCAAAAACATAACATCATTCTCATTGCCCAGTAGACTCTGCCCTGCAGTATGATTTCTTATTAACTGTTTTTCCAAACTGAAATGCACACACAGTTTTTTATTATCTGGTAAATTTGAAAATCTTGTTTTCAAGGTTATAAATTTATATCTTGAATTTATTTAATATAGGTATGCTTAAGTTTGCTTAATTTACACTTAAAATTGTTCTATATTCCTATTTGCTGACCTATTAGCAACATAATACAAATTAGGTGTTACACACATTAAGAAATTAACAAAATTAACACATTAACAAAAAACAGAAGAAAGTTCAGAAGGGCTTGGCCCTCTTCTTTTTTATTGTTGTTGTTTAGTATCTAAGAAATGTCAGAATCTTTGTGAACCTGTGGACTATAGCCCACCAGGCTCCTCTGTCCATGGGATTACTTCTTCTTCTTCAGTAACAAATAAATGCCCCCACAGAGTCCTCTAACTGCTCTACTTATCTTGCCAAAAATATTATTTGTCTTTGTGTATTCATACTTGTGAATTTCCCCAATTCTTACCCTGCCACCAACTGTATATCTGTAGATAGATTTCGCTTTTATAGATTACCTGCCAGTCAAACTTGCATTCTACAATGGCAAGCCTGGTAAGATTACTATGTAGAGAGTAAACACACCAGGGCAAATGTACACCAAGTTCAGTTATCTCTGTATAATCCCACTTGGATACTTCTTTGGAGAAAGTTATCTAGACTAGAGAAACTTGTTTCTAGACTAGAGAAACTGGTTTCTCCTGAACCTCACTTATCCTGGGATCTTTGCCACAACATTTAACCTCTTTATGTTTTAGCTTCTGTGTTTGTAAAATTGTAGTTTTGTTTAGGCAGGTAAGTGATTTTAAAAAAGAAAAAAAATTAGGATTTTATGAGATCACATAAATGAAAGGTTTTTAATACATATATTTCACTAGACACCTGCAAGTTGGCTTATCAATGGCTAAAAGTCCTATTAAACTGAACACGAGCAAAACAAAAATGTACTACTGGAAAAGAAATTTTCAAGCTTCAACTCATATATACTTATTTTAGCACAATGTATCAATTACCATGTCCTAGTTTAGTAATTATGGCAGACTCTTAAAATTTTCTGCAAGATGATTTTCTTTCTAGAATAGTCTATTATTTTTCTTAATGTAAGACAAGAGCAATTTGTACACATAACAGCCACTGATAATTTAAAATATCATATTTGCTAGAACACTGGTGAGCAAACATTTTTATTAAACTTCCACAAATAAAAAGAGATATGGGGGTTTTGTTGTTTTATTTTTGTTATTATGTTCTTCAATGATTGAATAGTGAATGGTCCAAAGTTAGGCATTTGCAAGGAGAAGACACTGATAATGTGACCCACTAATAACAAGTAAACATGGTATAACAAGAGAGATCAAGGAGTTGTTTTATCATTAAGAAAGCTCTAGTATTACCAAACCTTCACTGGTACAAAGTTTCCAAAGAAGGCAGTGACCCCTTATCAACAAGCCATCAGCCTTAGCTCAAGTTAATATGTGTCTATCACATGACCAGGGAAGGTTTCATCCAGTGGGAGAGAACTGCTGATAGTGGTGAAGATCCTTTTCTTCACTTTCCAATTTGCTCAGAAACCTACACAATACTTCATTAACTTTGACCAGCCTCCTAAGTGTTAGCAGATTTCAAAAACGTAGGTGACACTGATTCTCTTCCTCAAAAATAAAAAGTAAGCACTGTGAATACAATACTAGTTAATAATGACTGAGCAGCTTGCTGAGTACAATATGGAGTTAATGAAGCTCAAATTGGAATTAGTCTATATTTCACATAAGCCCATTGTTTTCTACATCCCCGAGAAAAAACTATCAAGTTTTAAAATTGGAGTAGATGAAAGACTGTGTATTAGCTAACAAGTCTCTCATCACTGATGGGAATGACCCTTGGTTCTATATTAGTCACCCAGTAGAGGGATCCACTTTGTGGATCACAACAAACTGCGGAAAATTCTTAAAGAAATGGCAATGCCTGTCCACCTTACCTATCTCCTGAGAAATTTGTATGCACTTCAAGAAACAATGTTTAGAACTGGACATGGAACAACTGACTGGTTCAAAATTGGGAAAGGAGTACAACAAGGCTGTATATTGTCACCCTGATTATTTAACTTCTATACGGAATACATCATTCGAAATGCTAGGCTGGATGAATCACAAGCTGGAATCAAGATTGTCAGGAGAAATATCAACAAACTCAGATATGCAGATGATACCACTCTAATGGCAAAAAATGACAAGGATCAAAAGAGCCTCCAGATAAGGGTGAAAGAGGAGAATGAAAAAGCTGGCTTAAAACTCAACATTCAAAAAACTATGCATGGAATCCAGTTCCATCACTTCATGGCAAATAGAGGGGAAAAAGTGTAAGCAGTGACAGATTTTCTTTTCTTGGGCTCCAAAATTACTACAGATGGTGATTGCAGCTATAAAATTAAAAGACATTTGCTCCTTGGAAGGAAGCATTGCAGGTGACTCTTTGCTGTCTGAGCCACCAGGGAAGCCCAAGAGTACTGGAGTGGGTAGCCTATCCCTTCTCCAGGAGATCTTCCTGACCCAGGGATTAAACCGGGGTCTTCTGCATTTCAGGCAGATTCTTTACCAGCTGAGCTACCAGGGAAGCATGACAAAACTGGACAGCATATTAAAAAGCAGAGACATCACTTTGCCAACAAAGGTCCTATAGTCAAAACTATAGGTTTTCCAGTAGTTCTGTACAGATGAGAGAATTTCATCGTAAAGAAGGCTGAGCACCAAAGAATTGATGCTTTTGAACCATGGTGTTGGAGAAGACTCTCGAGAGTCCCTTGGACTACAAGGAGACCAAATCAGTCAATCCTAAAGAAAATCAACTCTGAATATTCATTTGAAGGTCTGATTCTAATGGTGAAGTTCCAATACTTTGGTCACCTGATGTGAAGACAACTCATCGGTAAAGACTCTGATGCTGGGAAAGATTGAAGGCAACAGGAGAAGGGAGTGACAGAGGATGAGATGGTCAGATAGCATCACCTACTTAATGGACATGAATTGAGCAAACTCTGGAAGACAGTGCAGGAGAGAGGAGCTTGGTGTGCTGCAGTCCATAAGATCTCAAAGAGTCAGACTCAACTTGGTGACTAAAGAATAGCAATAAGACGGAGGCATCCTTATATCCAGAGAATAGTACCATAATTATTTTAATTTTTTACTCTTTTCTTCATTAAAAACTCAAAAATCATGTTAAAGCATAGTCTTTAGTCTCTGGATAGTTTCCCAAAATTTTTAACAGCTTTTAAAAATGTGCTCTTTGAAAGAAAAGTATTGATTCTTAAAATTTGCCACACCAGAAGTTGCACATGGCTGGATGCATTTTCTCTGGGAGCACTCTACCACAGCACTGGCAGTACAAAGGAGCTTTGCAGATTTACTGGGAAGTTGCAGCACACAGGGACCTTGGTCTGATACTGGTGAGTGGAGAGGCTGCAGAAAATAACGCTAGGAAAATGAGCAATATAGGGAGGCTTTGCTGCTGCTGCTGCTGCTAAGTCGCTTCACTCGTGTCTGACTCTGTGCGACCCCATAGACGGCAGCCCACCAGGCTCCCCCATCCCTGGGATTCTCCAGGCATGAATACTGGAGTGGGTTGCCATTTCCTTCTCCAATGCACGAAAGTGAAAAGTGAAAGTGAAGTCGCTCAGTCGTGTCTGACTCCTAGCAACCCCATGGACTGCAGCCTACCAGGCTCCTCTGTCCATGGGATTTTCCAGGCAAGAGTACTTGAGTGGGTTGCCATTGCCTTCTCCAATAGCAAGGCTATAATGAGCCTCAAAGCCTGGAACCAAAATGTTTACAGTAAATCTATTTAATAAATATTTATGTGACACCAGTATTAGGCCCATTCACCAAAATCATAGACATCAGAATTGCTTTTTTATCTGTTTTCTGTTCTGTGCACTTCCTTCTCATTAAGTATGCAGTCTATGAATTTTTTCCTCTACAAATGTGCTCTTCTCTTGAAAACATGTGAAATAATTTGGTACTGTAGCTCTGCATCATGATTTGACATACTTTGTCAATTTTTTATTAAAAAGCACAAGTTATTTTTCTGAGGTTCCTTTGGGCATCCTTATAGTAACACACACACACACACACATATGCTATAAACATGGTAATTCAACCTTCTCTAGTGTCACAAATAGATGCTGAACACTTTTGTTGAGAGGATTTCCTGAATGCTGCTATTCAGGGATGATTTATTTGTTAAGCTAATATCCAAGTATCTTCCAAGCCAAGGTCAGTGTGGTTTTGCAGCCTCAGGTTTTGACCATGATGGGTTAGACAAAAGAAGTTGGAAAGATGACCAGTCGCTTTGTGTGTCAGAGGAGTCTGGATGTCTTGAATGCTACTGTCTTTTATCCATCACCTACAGCAAGTAGAGAGCAGTGCAACAAGGTAGAGAGGGTACTTTTGGAAGCTGTTTGGATTCATAGGTGGAAAATGGGTTATATCTGAATGATCCTCTAATCTACACACTCACAAGGCTGAGCAGTCTTGCAAATCATCAGTTGGCATAATCTATTTTATAAGCATTTTTGACAGATACCCACTTAATTCCTTAGTCTTCCATCTTGAAATAAAATTTCCCTGGCTCATGTTTGGTATAAAATTTTATGGGTTATTATTTCAGTTTGGTTTTAGCTATTTCCATTACCAGAGATGCTCACATTTGTGTGTTTTATCACTTCCCATGTTTCTCCTAATATATTGTCTCATTTTTCCCTTATAAAAGACTTGTAAAAACCTTGTTAGGCAGATGAACCACCTTGTATAACAGCTATTATCATCATCTCCACTTTAAAAAGCACAAAACCATTAAATTCATGAAATAATTCAACAAATGTTTTCTGAGCAAATGTTTTCTGCTGTGCACTAGATATTGCAGGAAGCAGTAGGAATACAGCAGTATCAACAACAGCAACAAAACAAATGGCACTGTGCTTGTCCTCATGGAAGTTACAGCCCAGATGGGGACAAATGTCAACCACAGAACCACACCATAGCTTATGTAAAATTATAACTACATTGAACCAGGACATGAAGAATAGTGTGATCTCCAAAGAGCAGAGGCAGTGATATAACATTTCAGGCAAAGAGTCCACACAATGGCCTGTTGGAGGAACTGAGGGTGAGGAAGGTGAGATGCTGGGCTGGTCAGAGGGTGTGTTTGTCATCCTGGGAACAATGGAAAGTTTAGGAGGTTTAAGAAGAGAAACGTAAGCAATTTGTGCTTTGAAGGATCTCTGGCGGCAGAGGGTAGGGCAGTGAGTGCTGGGGGCAGAGTGGGCACTGCGATACCCAGGAGGCTGCTAGAGGGGTCCAGATGGACATGTATGTGGTCATGGCAAAATGTCCAATCCCAGATCCGGTTTTCTTTCAATTTTATCACATTAGTTCAGTTCAGTTCAGTCACTCAGTCATGTCCGACTCTTTGCAACCCCATGGACTGCAGCACTCTGGGCCTCCCTGTCTATCACCAGCTCCCGGAGTTTACCCAAACTCCTGTCCATTGAGTTGGTGATGCCATCCAACCATCTCATCCTCTCTCGTCCCCTTCTTCTCCCACCTTCAATCTTTCCCAGCATCAGGGTCTTTTCCAAAGAGTCAGTTCTTCGCATCATGTGGCCAAAGTATTGGAGTTTCAGCTTCAACATCAGTCCTGATGAACACATTGCTGCTGCTACTGCTGCTAAGTCACTTCAGTCATGCCCGACTCTATACGACCCCATAGACAGCAGCCCACCCGGCTCCTCCAACCCTGGGATTCTCCAGGCAAGAACACTGGAGTGGGTTGCCATTTCCTTCTCCAATGCATGAAGGTGAAAAGTGAAAGTGAAGTCGCTCAGCCGTGTCCAAATCTTAGCGCCCCCATGGACTGCAGCCTACTAGGCTCCTCTGTCCATGGGATTTTCCAGGCAACAGTACTGGAGTGGGTTGCCATTGCCTTCTCCACATTACCTCCTTGTAAATTGATCTATACATTTCACTGTCACTAATTTATAGATGGGGAATCTGTGAATTTGTCAGGACCACATCTCAAAGAGAAAGACAAGAACAGGATGCGTGTTCTAATGTTCACTTCATTGCATTTGTTTCACACCATGACAACTAATTTATTTTCTTTATAGGAGATTATAGGTACAATGTAGAGAGATTTCTATATTAGGAGATTATATATATATTCATATGCATTTTGATTATGTTTATAATATAATCTAATATACATAATTCCCTAAACAGGACCAGAAATTCCATGAGGAGACAGATTCTTCCTGGGTTTATAAAACTGTTCTTTCACATTGTAGTTCTTGCATTTTGTAGAATTGAAATAAAGTTCATAGGGATTTCCTTGGTTGTTCAGTGTCTGAGACTTTGCACTCCCAATGCAAGGGCTCTGGGATGGATCCCTGGTCAGGGAACTAGATCCCACACGTTGTTTAAGAGCCTGCATGGTGCAACCATGACCAAAGATCAAAGATCCTGTGTGCCACAACCAAGACACAGGGCAGCTAAATAAATATTTTTTAAGAAAAGAAATAAAATTCACACAAGTGCATATTGATATTTATATGTGTGCTCTGTCACTCAGTCATGTCCAACTGTTTGTGACCCCATGTTCCATATGGATGTGAGAGTTGGACTGTGAAGAGGGCTGAGCACTGAATAATTGATGTTTTTGAACTGTGGTGTTGGAGAAGACTCTTGAGAGTCCCCTGGACTGCAAGGAGATCCAACCAGTCCATTCTGAAGGAGATCAATCCTGGGATTTCTTTGGAAGGAATGGTGCTAAAGCTGAAACTCCAGTACTTTGGTCACCTCATGCGAAGAGTTGACTCATTGGAAAAGACTCTGATGCTGGGAGGGATTAGGGGCAGGAGGAGAAGGGGACGACCAAGGATGAGATGGCTGGATGGCATCACTGACTCGATGGACACAAGTCTGAGTAAACTCCGGGAGTTGGTGATGGACAGGGAGGCCTGGTGTGCTGCGATTCATGGGGTCACAAAGAGTCGGATACAACTGAGTGACTGAACTGAACTGAACTGTTCCGTAGCCCGCTAGGCTCCTCTGTCCTTGGGATTCTCCATGCAAGAATACTGGAGTTGCCATTCCCTACTCCAGAGGATCTGACCCAGGGATTGAACCTGTTCCTCTTGTGTCTCTTGCACTGGCAGGTGGATGTGCCATCTGGGAAGCCCCAGGATCTTTACTGCTCATGATCAGTGACTTCATCCATTTCCAACTCTGTGTAGCCCACTAGGCTCCTCTGTCCATGGGATTTCCCAGGCAAGAATACTGAAGTGGATTACCATTCCCTTCTCCAGGGGATCTTCCTGAACCAGGGATCAAACCCACATTTCCTGTGTCTCCTGCATTGCAGGTAATTTGTTTATCACTGAGCCCCTGGGGAATCCCCATGATATTTACAAATAAATGTAAATTATTTTGTAATGTAAATAAATGTAAATGTGATTTTCCTTTTTTTTTTTTTAAGTGAGGCAACTGGTCGAAGTTGTTCAAGTCACAAGAACACACAATTACATTATAGGCAAGGAAAAATCCCAAATGACAAACTATATCATAAAATTGAGAATAGATTTACTTTGAAAGTATTATTAAAAAGAAAGTGGGCTTCTCTGATGGCTCAGCTAGTAAAGAATCCACCTGCATTGCAGGAGACCTGGGTTTGATCTCTGGGTTGGGAAGATCTCCTGGAGAAAGAAAAGGCTACCCACTCCAGTATTCTGGCTTGGAGAATTCCATGGATTGTATAGGCCATGGGGTTACAAAGAGTTGGACATGACTGAGCAACTTTCTCAAAAAGAAACTACAAACACTTTAGTGAAAAGGATTTAAAATTGAATGCTCAACACAGAAAAACATGACAAACTTGAAACAAATTATCTAAATATTCCTTACCTGAAAAAATCTTTTTAACACCTGCCCTTTTATGTCCTATAACTAACAATATAATTTTCTTTTAAAATATATATATATACATGTTACTAATTGCATTAATATATTGCTTGTGAAAAATATATTAGTGATCATTATATGGAGGACAGATACATAGTGATTAGCATATTGGGTTATTAATAATAAAGTACACTGTGTATCAGGCACTAATCTAAGACTTTTACATGCATTAATCTAATCTTCACAACAGTCCTGTAAATTAGGTATTACATGGTCCTCATCTTAGGGATATATACCTTATTTAAGAGAGCGAACTCTGGGAGATAGTGAAGGACAGGAAAGCCTGAAGTGCTGTTCTTGAGGTCACAACGAGTCAGACACGACTGAGCAACTGAACAATAACAAATAGATGTATCAATTTATAGATAAGTAACCTGTCCAAGGTCACACAATAAGGGATACAACCAAGATTCCAATCCAGGATTTTGCTTGCTGTATTCTACCCCCACTCTTGCTCAATATTTGTTAATCTAAAGATACACATTTCACAATCTATTTTAACAATTACTTTTAAGGGAAGGTCTCTCATTTGTTTGCTTTATATAAAACTAAAGGGGGTAGACTTGATTTTGTTTATTTGATGCATCTGTTCAGTTATATGTTTGATGATTAAAATATAAAGAACATTAAAGTGAAAGTTAAGTCGTTCAGTCGTGTCCGACTCTGTGACCCACCAATCTCCTCCGTCCATGCGATTCTCCAGGCAAGAATACTGGAGTGGTTTGCCATTTCCTTCTCCAGGGGATCTTCCCGACCCAGGGATCGAACCCAGGTCTCCCACATTGCAGGCAGACACTTTAACCTCTGCACCACCACCACTGATTTTTAAAATGTATAATCTATATTTCAATTGACAATCACTATTAACCTTTGGCTTTAATCTGAGTTAACATGTCTATGGTGGTCATGCTATTAAAATCGAATATATATGAGTTTCTTTACTGCAAGTCAAAGGAACTGTTTAAATAAACCCTCATAGATATTGCATTTACGATATTTGTTCTTTAGATTAAAATTTAACAGAAAGATATAACATATTGCAAACATTTGATGATGTATCACATGGAAGGAAAACTTCATTACATATTGATTTAGACCTAGCAATAAATTTTGGCTTAAAATGAAAACATTCTAGTAATTAGCACTTCCCCCAGTGATTAAACAGGAATATGGAGTAGAGAGCACGAGTCCATGGAGACGCTATGCACAGGCTGGATAACCACGTCAGTGATGCTGTTAAAGGGGTGACTGCACTGAATGCTGAACTGGGTTAGGCACCTGCTCTAAGATTCTATGGTATGATAATAAGAAATTTTTATTACAAACTCCATTTATATGAAAACAGTGGGAAAACCACAGTTTTCTTACAGGTCAAATCCAGTGGGAAATGATGCGCTATAATAGAAATCACCTGCATTCCCTGCAGGCAACCTCAACCTCTTTTCATCCACAAGGTTAGCTCTGCAGGGAAATTACACATTTTAGCTTCCTCCACTTTGGAATCAGCAACTTATGCTGTGTTTGGGACGTTAGAAAGTAATAGAAAGAAAATAGGTCATTTTGCAAGCTGGTGGTGGCTGGTTCCAACATGATGACGATTTCTGTTCATCATTTAAAGTTTTGCATGTGAGGAGAGGGCTTTCTACAAACCTGAAGGAATCTAATTTTGTGAAATGATCTTCACGTATCTATGCTTTACAATTTTTATTTAGAGCTATAAAGCAGTCATAGAAACAAATCAAGATCAAGCACAAACCTGAATGAACATGGGTAGACTCCAATATATCAGGTCTATATGAAATAATTTTTATATGGAGTGAGTTTTCTTGATTTTTCCTTATATCTTTCTCCTCTCAAAAATTTACAGAAATGGATCTTTTTCTTTGACTTATTCTAAAACAAAAAAGAGATTTCTATAAAGTAAATATAGTGCACTTTGTGTTTTGCCACAGGTTAATTAGGTACTGAATATCATGACTCCCTTGTCTTGTTTTGTTTCAAATATGTCTGTGTAAATTGGATACCAGGGTATCATGATTTTACTGATCATAAAAGGAATTGTAGGTACTTATGGGAAGTATCAGTTAACATCAATTAAGATCCATTATATTGAACTAAAGTCTTGTTAGGGCAGTGATCCTCCAGTATTGGGGTTTTGGCCCCCAGAGAATATTTGGCAATATTTGGAGACATTTTGGGTTGTCATACCTGGGAGTGTTAGTGGAATCTAGTGTGTGGAGGTCAGGGACGCTACCAAACACCCTAAATCACACAAAAAGGCTTATCCAGTTCCAAAATTAATATGCCCAAGGCTGAGAAACCAAGTGTTAGAGTTTGATGTGATTCCTTTTCTTCACTTCTTGACTTAAGTGTTACTTCAAATATTATTTTCCCATTTCTTATGCATAGAACACTTGTTGTTCCTTGCTTTATTCCATAGTAAAGGCTATTCTTGATGAATCTTTCTGTCCAGGAGATGTGAAAGCAGATTTATATCTAGTAAAAGCCAAGCTTCCTAATTCCTTTATTTATCCATTTATTCAACTAACATCCATGAAAAGTATTCTAAGTATAGAGAATACAGAAATGAACACAATTCTGACTTCATGGGGATTTCATTTAATAGAAGAGGACCCAGCAATCAAAATTTACATGCATGCAGTCAGATGTGCTTGCAGAGATACAGACACAAATGCCACAGAGAATCATAAAGCAGAGCAGAGGAATAGGCAGTGATGGAGGTAGAGGCTGCAGTTAAAATTAGGGTGGTCGAGGAAGGCCTCGGTGGAAAGTATATCTTAGTAAAGACGTAAAAGCTACGAGGAAGCAAGGCACTTGGCAATCTAGGAGATTTCCTTCCCTCTCTATTTTTCACCTTCTTGATGAGTGAAGCTATAAGGGACAGACACTTTGATACAGCGCCTGGGTGGTGATGACAGGACCAATGATGACGGCAGAACGCTGAGCTTTCTGTGACTCAGGCTCTGCTCTGGGCTGTCACGTGCGGTCCCTCCCGTGGGAAACAAGCATCAGCAAATTAGTCCTTAGTCACACAAAGTGCTGTACTCCAAGACATGCTATTATAGTCTATGATTGAAATGCAGGAAGTTAGCATTTCACATCCATAGAGGAGCTTTAAACAGAATAAAGTGGAGAGAACTCATATTTCTTTGAAACAGGGAAAACTAAGAGGCACTCTTTGAGACTTCACAGGAAATGGAGGGTAAATCAGATAATGGAGAAAATGGATTTAGGGCTGGACAGGGCTTGGAGAAAATTAATAGTTGCCACTGATTGGCAATGACCTAGGGGCTGGAAGATCTGATGATGCTGGTTAAAGTGGTAGTTAGGTGGGGCCAACAGAAGGTGGTACAATGTGTTTACTAGGTCAGGAGACAGATGGGTTTAGAGCACCATGCCTTCCCTCCTGCATTAGGCAACCTGTGTGTACACTGCCGAGCTTCCCAGGTGATGCTAATAATAAAGAACCCACCTGCCAATGCAGCATACTTAAGAGATGCGGGTTCAATCCCTGGATCAGAAAGAACCCCTGGAGAAGGAAATGGCAACACACTCCAGTGTTCTTGCCTGGAGAATCCGATGGACAGAGAAGCCTGGTGGGCTACATAGGGTTGCAAAGAGTCAGACATGACTGAAGCGACAGCATACGCACATGCAAGTACATTCTGCCACATATCTTGGGAACTAGGTAAATATGCTACTGTTATTCTATCTAGTCTTTTCTTTTAAGAAAATTACATTTCCACTTAAACTATACCATGTAAAAATTACTTATATGTACAGATTTTTAAGTGGAAGATTAGAATAACTCCACTCTCCAGGTATGATACTTTGATGCTTTCATTTTCTTCCAGTTTCAGAAAATTATTTTCTCCCTTCCTTCCCTTTCCTTCCCCTTCCTTCTTTCCTTCCAATAATTTGAATCTCTGGCCAAGACTCTAGCTGATGAGAACTGTATGAAATGTTAGCCCAGCTGTTACTTCCAAAAGTTTCGACTGATGTCCTTATACCTTTCATAAGCAGAATAAAAATCTGCTCCTCTGCTGTTTAACCTTGTGGTATAACTCTTTTTCTTCACATTCTCCAGCTGGTCAGGGACTTAAACTGAAAATGAGTTTTTCAAGACATAAACTGGCCAGGATAACATAACTCATACAGTCAGCATTTTCTTGGTTCACCCCATCCCATTGTGAGAACAGTCTACGGGATCAGGATATAGCTGTTCTCTTCCTCTTCTTTCTCAAGGGGTCCATGTGTCTGCAAGGAGTCATTCTGAGAAAATCTTACCACTAATCTCAGATGGCAAATTACTAAATGAAAATCTTGCCAAACTGGAATGCCTAGGGGGAAAAAAAAACAATTGAAAGAAATTTTAGAAAAAGAGTCAGACATAGCAGTTACTGTACTCGGTCACATGAGAAAAGGGATAGAAGGTCTACTTCTAACATGAGCAAGACAAGAGCAATGAAGATTGCTTCTCATACTGAGTTCAAGGTGATATATTTTGGAACATTACCTAAAATCCTGTTGCTGAGATATTTACATTTCTATGGCAGAGTATATAAAATGCAAGAAAGATAAAAGATAAAGGAGGACTGAAAACAATTTTTTTTAGTATGATTTAGCTTCTGGTTTACCACAGACATTGCTCTGCACTTGCAAATGAGACATAGAATTTAATTTCTGAGTAATTTATGTCCCAAAATGCAAAAGCTTAGAGGATTTTAGAGGTTTGAACCTTTACTTTTTAGGTAGTAAGAGATTTCAATAAAAGCAGATCCTCCAGGGATAAGTCATTTGGGAAATATTATCAAGAAGAAGCACACGCAATTCTCTAGCACCAGAAGTAGTATCTACAGTCTTCGTAGAAACTTTGGGATGATGTGGGGTAAAGATGATGTTAATTGAGCCAGGAGTATATTATTAGAGCCTGTTATGAAGTAAACTAAATTCCACTCTAACAGAAACTTTTCCATTATCCCAATATATCAGAAGGAAATTACAAAATCATAAATGAATGTCAAAGAGCTTGGTACTGCTAATTCTTTATGGAAATGTTTCAACTTATTTTAGGCTTGTTACAAGTATCACTGGAATATTTTTTCTCATCTGAAGTTTCAAAAGTGTTTTTAAGATCATAAATATTTCTCCTCCAACATATTATCTTGAAGGGAAAATAGTATAATTCCACAACAAAAATATACTATAAACTATATCTATACTTATGTCTCTGATTTCATTCCTAATGATGTTTCTTTGGATCTTCCTTGTGTTTTCAAAATTATTTTGGCAGAAGACATTGATCTTAATTAATCTTTATTCAAAACACTAGCTTTTATTTGATCTTATTGTGTAAGTTTTTCTGTTTTATTAATTTATGTTCTTATTTTCATTTATTATTTCTTTGAGTCAATTCTACCCTGTTAACTACTTCTTGAGTTGGACTTTTAGCTCACTAAATTTGTAGCATTTCTTAATTTCTAATACAATTAACCTCTAATATCTTAGTCTTTATTCTGGGAGCTTTCTAATTTTTACCAATTTAGAAAATTGGTAAAAAAAAGAAAATCCAAATTTTATATCTGAAGATGCTCATCTATACATTGCTCATTGTTTACAACAGTGAAAAGATCTAATAATAATGAAACTGCCTAGTGTATTTTTTATTCACCTACTAAATTATTATATAATCTAAAATGATCAGAAAGCCCATGTGTTAAAATGGGGAAATGTTTTTAATTGAAAAGTAGATCATATTAATTTATGTTTACCTTTATGAGAAAGAATTACTTGTAGACAAGGAGTTAGAAGAACCAGGAAAATTGTCTCATTGAATAGAAAGTTAATTTGGTTTTAAATCATCTTTTGGTTATAAATTTTAGATGAATAATTTTCAGAAGTATGTGGAAAATTTCTGCCTTCCAGGGGAAATGCTAGTTATATGCACAATTGTTATAGTCTATACTTCATTTTTCCAAAGACAGAAAAGTAAATTATTGTTATTCATGTTTATGGCATTAGACTAGAGAAGATAGGACTTTTTATTTTGATTTTCCCCCTTTGGGTTGCAAGGTAAACTTGCAAAGCTAGGGCTCTTTTAACTAAGAATATGTGAGACAAATGCTTCACATGAAGTTTGTTAAGCTATTTGTAATACCCCTTACTTCTGGGTTTAATTACAGTAATTATTCAGACATCAAATGAAGATATAGGAAAAGATGCAGAATACAGGCACTAATAATAAGAGACTTGAAAACATCATTTGGCAAGTGGATAAAAAATAGGTATAGATATAAAACATCTTAACAACCTGATAGGACAAATCTTTTGGATTTATATAAAAGACTACACCTTGACAATAGATAATATATCTCTTCACTGTTGGGGAAGGAAGTTACAAATAGGAGAATGGGGAAAACTAGAATGAACACTTTGAAGGCTGGAAACAGTGATGCCCAACAATAATTAAAGTGACTTGAGAGGCACTGATCTAAATTCTTCCAATTCTATACATGTGGCTTAAATTCCTTCTCCACAAGACTTCTTAGAGAATCCCTTCCTCCAAAATTTTTGTCTTTGGAGCTGATAGTGCTTATTGCCTTTACCAGTCACCTGAGAATCAGGTGCTCATTATTTATTCCTAGTGAAATTTGACTCTCACTCCAAATTGTTTCTTTGGAAGTTTTCACCATCACCAAATTCAAGAGTGTTTTTCTCAGATCTTAACTTCTTAACACCATTACCTCTCAAGGCTCCTTGTAAAGGTAGATGATTCCAGATTGCAGTGAACTGAAAGAGAA
The DNA here is from genome assembly GCF_001704415.2 of Capra hircus. Taxonomy (NCBI): domain Eukaryota; kingdom Metazoa; phylum Chordata; class Mammalia; order Artiodactyla; family Bovidae; genus Capra; species Capra hircus. The sequence continues at coordinate 78,235,341 of NC_030812.1, forward strand.
GTTGCTCAGTTGTGTCCAACTCTTTGTGACCCGTGGACTGTGGCCCACCAACCTCCTCCGTCCATAGGATTCTCCAGGCAAGAATACTGGAGAGGGTTGCCATAAGGCAGAGAATATTTGTTATACAACAAAGTAAAGAAATAAACTGATGGAAAACATTGCAAGCATAAAGGGTTCATTTTGAAGAGACTCTTGATGACCAAATATGAAATAACTTGAACAGCAAAATAATTAGGCAATGAGTTATAAACTATTAACACTCCGAAGTCGCTCAGTCGTGTCCGACTCTCTGTGACCCCATGGACTGTAGCCTACCAGGCTCCTCTGTCCATGGGATTTTCCAGGCAACAGTACTGGAGTGGATTGCCATTTCCTTCCCCAGGGGATCTTCCCGACCCAGGGATAGAACCCGGGTCTCCCACATTGTAGACAGACGCTTTACCGTCTGAGCCACCATAAAAAATTAAAATTTATACTAATGAGGGGAGGTGGAGGAGAAGAAATAGGAGAAGGAAAAGGGAGAAGGGAGACAAGGAGGAGATGGATAACTCTTGTTTGTGTTACAATACCATGCATCAGTGGTAAATGTGGAGAGAATGCTAGAGCTCAAGTCATCATTTAGCAACTGTCATTATAAAGCTTGGATCAGGCAAAGATCACCAATAAAAGGGAAAACCAGGCGAAGTTTCTGATAATCAGGGTAATATTTGTACAGTCTTGAAAGTGTCTCTCCACAGACTTCTTATAGTCACAAGAGAGAAAATTATATATTGGAGACATTCAGCAATGCTGACAGGTTACCAAATTAAATCATCAATAAGGAAAATGTAGACATCATGTGCCTACCCACAGATGTGATACCTGATAAGACCCTGAAAAGTGAAAGTAAAAGTCACTCAGTCATGTCAGACTCTTGGACTGTAGCCCGCCAGGCTCATCTGTCCATGGAATTCTCCAGGCAAGAATACTGGAGTGGGTAGCTGTTCCCTTCTCCAAGAGATCTGCCCAATCTTGGGATCAAACCCAGGTATTCTGCATTGCAGGCAGATTCTTTACCATCTGAGCCTCCAGGGAAGCCGACCTGAAGAGAAGATGACATTAAAGCAGTTCTCTGAGAAAGGAAATATAATGTGAACATTTCTAGGTATATATTTCATATGGAGGATATATAAAAATGTATATTTTATTGATGTGGAAACTCCAGTACTTTGGCCATCTCATGCAAAGAGTTGACTCATTGAAGACTTTGATGCTGGGAGGGATTGGGGGCAGGAGGAGAGGGGGATGACCGAGGATGAGATGGCTAGATGGCATCACTGACTCGATGGACGTGACTCTGAGTGAACTCCGGGAGTTGATGATGGACAGGGAGGCCTGGCCTGCTGCGATTCATGGGGTCGCAGAGTCGGACACGACTGACTGAACTGAACTGATACATACACATATATACACCATATATATATGTGTGTGTCTGTGTATATATATCTATATATATGTATAGGCTTCCCTGGTGGCTCAGAGATTAAAGGGTCTGCCTGCAATGCAGGAGACCCAGGTTCAATCCCTGGGTCGGGAAGATCCCCTGAAGAAGGAAATGGTAAACCACTCCAGTATTCTTGCCTGGAGAATCCCATGGACAGAGAAGACTGGTAGGCTACAATCCACAGGGTCTATACCATATCTTTTTTCTAGCTTTCAGTTCAGTCACTCAGTCGTGTTCAACTCTTTGCAGCCCCATGGAATGCAGCGTGCCAGGCTTCCCTGTCTATCACCAGCTCCTGGAGCTTGCTAAAACTCATGTCCATTGAATCAGTGATGCCATCCAACCATCTCATCCTGTCATCCCCTTCTCTTCCTGCCTTCAGTCTTGCCAAGCATCAGGGTCTTTTCTAATGAGTCAGTTCTTCACATCAGGTAGCCAAGATATTGGAGTTTCAGCTTCAGCATCAGTCCTTCCAATGAACATTCAGGATTGATTTTCTTTAAGACTGACTGGTTGGATATCCTTGCAGTCCAAGAGACTCTCAAGAGTCTTCTCCAACACCACAGTTCAAAAGCATCAATTCTTCCTTGTTCAGTTTTCTTTATAGTCCAACTCTCACATTCATACATGACCACTGGAAAAACCATAGCCTTGACTAGACGGACCTTTGTTGGCAAAGTAATGTCTCTGCTTTTTAATATGCTGTCTAGGTTGATCATACCTTTTCTTCCAAGGAGCAAGTGTCTATAATTTCATGGCTGCAGTTAACATCTGAAGTGATTTTGGAGCCCCCCAAAATAAAGTCTGTCACTACTTCCATTGTTTCCCCATCTATTTGCCATGAAGTGATGGAACTGGATGCCATGATCTTAGTTTTCTAAATTTTTAGTTTTAAGCCAATTTTTTCACTTTCCTTTTTCACTTTCATCATGAGGCTCTTTAATTCTTCTTCAGTTTCTGCCATAAGGGTGGTGTCATCTGCATATCTGAGGTTATTGATATTTCTCCTGGCAATCTTGATTCCAGCTTGTGCTTCATCCACCCTGGCATTTCACGTGATGTATTCTGCATAGAAGTTAAATAAGCAGGGTGACAATATACAGCCTTGATGTACTTCTTTCCCAATTTGGAACCAGTCTGTTATTCCATGTCCAGTTCTAACTGTTGCTTCTTGGCCTTCACACAGATTTCTCAGGAGGCATGAAGGTGGTCTGGTAGTCCCCTCTCTTGAAGAATTTTCCACAGTCTGTTGTGATCCACACAGTCAAAGGCTTTAGCATAGTCAATAAAGCAGAAGTAGATGTTTTTCTGGAACTCTCTTGGTTCTCGATGATCCAACAGATGTTGGCAATTTGATCTCTGTCTAAATCCAGCTTGAATATCTGGAAGTTCATGGTTCACATACTGTTGATGCCTGACTTGGAGAATTTTGAGCAATATTTTGTTAGCATGTGAGATGAATGCAATTGTACAGTAGTTTGAACATTTTTTGGCATTGTCTTCCTTTGGGATTGGAATGAAAACTGACTTTTTCCAGTCCTGTAGCCTCTGCTTAGTTTTCCAAATTTTCTGGCATATTGATTGCAGTACTTTAACAGCATCATCATTTAGGATTTGAAATGACTCAACTGGAATTCCATCACCTCTACTAGCTTTGTTTGTAGTAATGCTTAATAAGGCCCACTTGACTTCACAGTCCAGGATGTCTGGCTCTAGTCCAGTGATCACATCATCATGGTTATCTTGGTCATGAAGATCTTTTTTGTATAGTTCTTGTGTATTCTTGCCACTTCTTCTTAATATCTTCTGCTTCTGTTAAGTCCATACCATTTCTGTCCTTTATTGTGCACATCTTTGCATGAAATGGAGAAAAGGAAAGATATAAGCATCTGAATGCAGAGTTCCAAAGAATAGCAAGGATAGATAAGAAAGCCTTGCTCAGTAATCAATGCAAAGAAATAGAGGAAAACAATAGACTGGGAAAGACTAGTGATCTCTTCAAGAAAATTAGAGATACCAAGGGCTTTAGGTAGTATGAACATTCTAACACTAAGTCTTCTGATCCATTAACATGGGATATCTCTCCATTTATTTGTGTCTTCTTCAATTTCTTTCATCATTGTCATAGTTTTCATCATGAATCTCATCTCCTTGGTCAAATTTATTCCAAAGTATTTTATCACTTTGATGTTATTATACATAATTATCTTTATTTTTTCAGATCATTATTAGTGTATAGAAATGAAACCAGTTTTGTATGTTAACTTTGTACACTGCAACTTTACTGAATTTGTTAGTTTTATCAGTTTTTTAGTGGAGTTGTTAGGGTTTTTATATATAATATTATGCCATCTATGAACAGAAACAATTTTACTTTCCTTGTTGATTTGAATGTCTTTTATTTCTTTTCCTTGCCTCACTGCTCAGTTCACATCTTTTTATATGGTGTATCTATTAACAAATTGGGGGGATTATTATTATTTTTAATACTTCAGTCACTTAACCTTTATACCATAGTGACTAACAGACCACAATATTACAGTATTAGAATATTCTGAATTTGACTATATAGTTACCTTTACCAGTATATATATTTTTCATATGTATATTCCATGTCTTCATCCTCACATTGCTGCTGTCATTTCTGGAAGATTTTCCCCAAATTTACCTCCCAGTATTACATTCAAATGGCACCCCACTCCAGTACTCTTGCCTGGAAAATCCCATGGACAGAGGAGCCTGGTAGGTTGCAGTCCATGGGGTCGCTGAGGGTCGGACACGACTGAGTGACTTCACTTTCACTTTTCACTTTCATGCATTGGAAAAGGAAATGGCAACCCGCTCCAGTGTTCTTGCCTGGAGAATCCCAGGGATGGGGTAGCCTGGTGGGCTGCCATCTATGGGGTCACAGAGAGTGGGACACAACTGAAGTGACTTAGCAGCAGCAGCAGCAGTATATTTTTTAAAGCCTACAGTTTTTTTTTGTTCTTTGATAATCCCTTTATACCATCCCCTCCTGTTTCACGTATGCAATATCTATTCCTGTCTGTCTGACGACATGAATGAAATTTCAAAGCTATCTTTTTCTTCCTGAACCATCTGCTTCTGTCAGGATGCTTTCATTTGCTTGTCTTGGTCTGTGTATTTTACGTTAGAGGTTTTCTTCTCTATTGTCTCAATTGTATCTCACAAAACTGTCTCATTGTGAAATATTTTTGGCATATTATTGAGCACCCCCTTTGTACCATATGTACTATATGTATTCTACAATGTACCATAGAGGATATGGAAAAAAAAAAGAAACCTAATCTCTATGCTAATACAGTAGCTGGAAATCCAAGAAAAGACACATGTAAAACACAAACCAAGTGGCTACACAGGAAACCTTCTTGCATCATATATTTTGTTTATTTAAAAGGAGGAGGACATAAATAAAGAAGAGGAAAAAGAAGGAAGAAGAAAAGGATCTTTTAAAAATGAAAGCTAAGTATAGAGTTTTATATATTAAGTGAAAATAGTGATATCTTAGGTACTATAAGAATCAAAAGCTGAGAGAAATTTTTATGGCTTGGATGATTGGTGGGAGATTAGGTTTAATCCAGTCATTGAAGGACAGATACACTTAAAGGCAGAGAGCAAAAGGAAGGATATTTCAGAACATGAGGGAAAATAAGCTTATATATGAATTTTGGATTAAGAAGCATGTGTTATAAGATGGTGGATTCCAAGCATTGAACCACTGAAAATCAGGAGACTTTTAGATTATGAGTGAGGCTTGAAAAAATGTGTATTTTAAAAATATGCCTCAGATGTTTCTTAGGTCGACAGCCAAGAATGGGTTCTTGTTAAAGAACGGAATGAAATTGGTTTGGAAAAGCATTCTGGGGACATATTATAGCATGCTTGAATTCTGGACTGAGATGATCTTATGCTATATCCAAGAGAGCACTGATGATGCTTTGCCTAAAGACGGTGACTATATGCCCTTGTGAGTGTTACCAGCATGGTTATCAGGCAATTTTGTGCAAGAGGAGCTAAAGGGACATAGACTAGGAGGCCGATAGCTAGGGGCTTGCTTTATTAATTTAGGAATGAGCCAATAAGGAGCTACCCTAGTATCGGAAGCATAGTTGATAGGAGAGAGCATATAGGAGAAAGACATTTTAAAGCTCAAGGTGAATGATTGTAGAGAGGATGTTGTTGAGGATGAAAAATGTTTAGATTCAGTTACTGGGAGGATGATAGAAGTAATGATAGAAATGGGGAGAAAGACAATTTTGGGGGTTAAATGTTAAATCTGGGTTTAAATGTGCTGAATTTGATGTAACTAGGAAAACCAGAGTTAACTAGCAGCACGTTTCCGAAGTGTGAAGTGAAAGTAAAAGTGTCAGTCCCTCAGTCTTGCCTGACTCTTTGCAACCCCATGGACTGGAGCCTGCCAGGCTCCACAGTCCATGGAATTCTCCAAGCAAGAATACTGGAGTGGGAAGTCATTCTCTTCCCCAGGGGATCTTCCTGACCCACGGATCAAACCCAGGTCTTCCACTTTGGAGGCAGATTATTTACCATTTGAGCCACCAGGAAACCCTTCACATTTCCAAAGTGAAGATAAAAACAGGTTTTAGACTCATTGGTTGATGCCCCAGGCTACTCCTTAGTATCCCAGTCTTATAATTGGGTTGTAGTTGACATGAAAACCCTCCATCATTAAGAGGCGGAACATCATTTTGGAAGGCAGAAACAAATGGACAGAGTTCTTATACATGTTCAGGTGTGTCCACCTGAAACCTGAGCTTTCTACTCAGAATATGAGGGATCCTAACCCAGCCACACCTGAAGGTGGTGGTTCTCCCCACCAGTGGGGATCCTTTGTTTGGTTACTACACTACAGACTCTGGTGAGATGGGATGTCTTTCCTTTCAATAAAGTCTGAAATACTGATTAATCTTTTGGATCAGATGTTCTAATTTCTGACTCTACATCATGTTTTGTGACTTAAAGTGATTTACTACTACTTGAGAGTGACAAGGAAAGTCATTGAACCTGCCAGAAATTGTATCCAATGGAAAGGGATAAATAACTGCTAAAGGGACCTTGGAAGGCAGAATTGCATTTTGAATATCTATCATGAGTTTTACTCACTTAACGCACCTTTTACAGTAGTATAAATAGTGTCTAATGCAAAATATCATGTTGTATTTCAAATTTAGTATATCATTCAAGAAGCATTTTTTGAGTCTCTGTTCTTTTCTTAGCACCATTTAGACACTGCAGGTACCACTGTGAACCAAACAGACTCTGTGCCTACCCAGAAGTATTTTATCTATTCAGGGATTTCACATCCAGGTACCCTACCATCTAACCAAACCTGAGAACCACAGTAGGCAGGAAAAAGGGGATTCTTCTCAAGTCCAGCTTGTCTGAATTGGGATCATGCTTGGGAATAGAAGTAGTTGTTCCAGTTGGAGAAATCTGATAGAGCTGACTGTTTAAAGAGGTGACTTTCCCTTCCAGTTCAGTGCAGTTCAGTTCAGTCGCTCAGTCACGTCCGACTCTCTGCGACCCCATGAATCGCAGCATGCCAGGCCTCCCTGTCCATCACCAACTCCTGGAGTTCACTCAGACTCATGTCCATCGAGTCGGTGATGCCATCCAGCCATCTCATCCTCGGTCGTCCCCTTCTCCTCCTGCCCTCAATCCCTCCCAGCATCAGAGTCTTTTCCAATAAGTCAACTTTTCTCATGAGGTGGCCAAAGTATTGGAGTTTCAGCTTTGGAGTTTCCCTTCCAGAGGAGACAGCAAAGACTAAAGTTTTCTCCTTATCTAAGGAGAACTCTAAACTGTATATCAAAACTTGGCTAACTATTTCTGTGAGAGTCACTGAGGGTATGTAGTTGACATCTGCCATTTTGACAACCAGGAAATCCCAATTTCAAGGGAATGCATGAAAAATTCAAGACTCATTAGAAATTATTCATGGCAAAATCATCAGGGGTCAAGCAGCAGAATCTAGAAAAAGCAGTATAGAGTGCTGGGCAGCACTAAGGGCCCTGGGAAATGAGGTTCAGTGACAGGAGGGGAGGTGGTGTTTCCAGGGCATCCTATGCTGCAGTCTCAGTGCTGGCTCTTGCTTCCCAGCTCTCGTACTTCCAGACATTCTGCAGGCCTTGTTTTCCACCTTCCTTTCACTTCTGTGAATAATCTCAAGTCTTTCTAGTAAATTCCTTTTGTACTACATTAGCCAGAGTTGTTTTCTGTTGCTTGCAATCAAGAATGCTACAGGAAACAAACTGGTACTTTGCCTCTAGATGGGTGGCCCCAGATGAATTACTGTTTCTGTTCATAAACTCAATTCGAGACGAGACAAAGCAGGAGAATTTTCTCCTTTTCATGATTCTGGAGGAGCAATCTGTCATGCATGCCAAGTATAAAGAACTGGATTGAATCATTATCTTTAGGTTGGGGCAGACTGTTTATTAAAAACTGATGTATCTGACAACTTAATAAGGGCACCAGCATGTATGGAAGACCTACCATCAAACAAGCACTTTGTTAGATGTTATCTTAAAACTGCATGAGTTCTTACCTCTATTGTTAACTTAAGCATTATTTTTTTTTTACAAAAGCTCAGAGAAGTTACGGTACTTAGACAAAATCATGCAATTAGCATGTGGTAGGAAATGACTTCAAATTATATTCTCTTCCACTGCATCTCAGTGTATACACAAAAAATTAAGTTCACCCTATTCAGAATGGATCTGGTCTGGTGCATCACACTAGTGCTCTAAAGTTAATGTTTAAACTACCTCTGAGCCATGACCTCAAGAAAGGTAAGGATGGGAGAGAGGAGACAGTTCTCACAGTCTGCAAATATCACAATCTCAAGGTGCAGGAATAATTCTGGGGGCTGGTGATTCCATCAGTCTGTGAGACTCTGCTTCCTGGAACCTAATTTGAGGAAAAAGTGCAAGTGTGAGTTGCTCAGTCATGTCCGACTCTTTGTGACCCCATGGACTATAGTCCACCAGGCTCTTCTGGCCATGGGATTCTCCAGGCAAGAATACTGGAGTGGATAGCCATTACCTCCTCCAAGGGATCTTCCCAACCCAGGGATCAAATCCATATTGAAGGCAGATTCTTTACCATCTGGGCCACCAGGGAAGCTTCCAATTTGAGGAAAACTGGCTTCGTTTCCTCTCATTTCCTGAAATGAGTATCTGGAGTAAACAGAAGTCCAAATGCCTTACAGTATGTTTCTGCCTCTGTCATTGCTGTTTATGTTTCTTTTTAGAAATGATCAACTCTGAGAAAGTCTATTCAGTGTTAATGACCTGTGGCATTTTAAGAAATATGAAATTCTAGAGCTTCAACATTTTCTACAGAAATTTATGGTAATGTAGATATGTATGAGAAATATGGAGTTGTCAATATTAGAAATAAAATGGGTCAGATTATTTTCTTTTGAAAGAGAGAAATATTAAAAGATCATTAGAAAATGGACAAAAACAAATGAATTAGCCATTGTGTGTATGACCAGCAAGGTTCTCATTTTGATATGAAAGGTAGCAGTTAGCTTATTTGAGAATACAGAAGGGATAGCTTGCATTGCTCGAAACCGGGTTCTTCTTAATTAGAGTCATGTAACCTCTCCTATCGGAGAAAGCAATGGCACCACACTCCAGTACTCTTGCCTGGAAAATCCCATGGATGGAGGAGTCTGGTGGGCTGCAGTCCATGGGGTCGTGAAGAGTAGGACATGACTAAGCGACTGCACTTTCACTCTTCACTTTCATGCATTGAAGAAGGAAATGGCAACCCACTCCAGTGTTCTTGCCTAGAGAATCCCAGGGATGGTGGAGTCTGGTGGGCTGCTGTCTATGGGGTCGCACAGAGTCGGACATGACTGAAACAACTTAGCATGGCAACCTCTCCTATCGGAGAAGGCAATGACAACCCACTCCAGTACTCTTGCCTGGAAAATCCCATGGACCAAGGAGCCTGGTAGGCTGCAGTCCATGGGGTCGTTAAGAGTCAGACACGACTGAGCAACTTCACTTTCACTTTTCACTTTCATGCTTTGGAGAAGGAAATGGCAACCCACTCCAGTGTTCTTGCCTGGAGAATCCCAGGGATGGGGGAGCCTGGTGGGCTGCCATCTATGGTGCTGCACAGAGTTGGACATGACTGAAGCAACTTAGTAGCAGCAGCAGCAGCAGCAGATTTATAAGTTACATTTATATGGCCATAAATACTCTATTTGGAAACTTTTTTAAAAAGCATTTTCAGGTGTTATTGCGAGTTCATACTTGTTGATGTACTCATTTGTAGCAATGATAAATGTGTTTGCTCTTGACTCAGTGGTCACCTCTACCACCACAGGTGACTGAAACTGATAACTGCAAAAACTTATAAATGCAGAACAAGAACAGTTCCTCAATAGATCAGTTTAATGTGTATGGAGGTCTTGCATTGCTGCAAAACTGTTCCTCAAAATGATTCAATAGCATTTGTGAATCTAGACATGCCTTTCTGCCCTTTGGTTGTATTCTCAACATCTCATGTTTATATTCAACTTGAAATCTAATTTTCATAAATGCCTGGGTTCAACATAGGCTGCAGGGTTTAAATATAAGAACAAGATTGTTTGCATAAAATGATAACCAGGCATATGACTTCCCAGGTCTTTTATTGAGCTGTCATTTTGTGATAGCTATTACATGATACCATTAATTTTATTCTGCCTTTAAGAGAAGCAGTAAATTAAAATAATAGATTCTGCTTTCAGTGAGGCTCCAAATAACCTATGTACCTTAATAACTGAATATGGGAAAAAACTGTAAAGTATAATTCCTTACAATGGATCTATTTTCCTACTGCTTGTTTTCGTAAGATTATAAATATGATCCCAAGGGAAAGTAACCCCATGACATTCTCCCAGTGAACATTAAGTGTTGGATTTTTAAATCTTTGGTTACTAAACAACAGCAACAAAAAAAATCAAGGGAGTATGGGAGTACTCCCATAAGTACCCTTCATAAGGGAGTATGTTGGAGTAAAATATACTTTTGCTTAATTTGCTCTCTTTTCAAATGGATAAAAATGAATGAGCATCACCAAACACGGAGATTATTTATTAAGGAAGGAACCAGAGATCAAACTGCCAACATCCACTGGATCATCGAAAAAGCAAGAGAGTTCCAGAAAAACAGCTATTTCTGCTTTATTGACTATGCCAAAGCCTTCGACTGTGTGGATTACAATAAACTGTGGAAAATTGTGAAAGAGATGGGAATACCAGACCACCTGACCTGCCTCTTGAGAAACCTATATGCATGCAGGTCAGGAAGCAACAGTTAGAACTGGACATGGAACAACAGACTGGTTCCCAATAGGAAAAGGAGTACATCAAGGCTGTATATTGCCACCCTGCTTATTTAACTTACATGCAGAGTACATCATGAGAAACACTGGGCTGGAAGAAGCACAAGCTGGAATCAAGATTGCCGGGAGAAATATCAATCACCTCAGATATGCAGGTGACACCACCCTTATGGCAGAAAGTGAAGAGGAACTCAAAAGCCTCTTGATGAAAGTGAAAGTGGAGAGTGAAAAAGTTGGCTTAAAGCTCAACATTCAGAAAACGAAGATCATGGCATTCGGTCCCATCACTTCATGGGAAATAGATGGGGAAACAGTGGAAACAGTGTCAGACTTTATTCTGGGGGGCTCCAAAGTCACTGCAGATGGTGACTGCAACCATGAAATTAAAAGATGCTTACTCCTTGGAAGGAAAATTATGACCAACCTAGATAGCATGTTGAAAAGCAGAAACATTACTTTGCCAACAAGGGTCTGTCTAGTCTAGGCTATGGTTTTTCCAGTGGTTATGTGTGGAGTGAGAGTTGGACTGTGAAGAAAGCTGAGTGCTGAATAATTGATGCTTTTGAACTGTGGTGTTGGAGAAGATTCTTGAGAGTCCCTTGGACTGCAAGGAGATCCAACCTGTCCATTCTAAAGGAGATCAGTCCTGGGTGTTCATTGGAAGGACTGATGCTAAAGCTGAAACTCCAATACTTTGTCCACCTCATGCAAAGTGTTAACTCATTGGAAAAGACTCTGATGCTGGGAGGGACTGGGGGCAGGAGGAGAAGGGGATGACAGAGAATGAGATGGCTGGATGGCATCACCGGCTGGATGGCATCACCGACTCAATGGACGTGAGTTTGAGTGAATTCTGGGAGTTGGTGATGGACAGGGAGGCCTGGCGTGCTGCGATTCATGGGGTTGCAAACAGTCGGACATGACTGAGCGACTGAACTGAACTGAATGTTATTAAATAAGCATACAGAAGTGACCGTGGCCAGTGCTGATTCTGCCCTGTGTCCCTGCACACTGTGGGTGGCAGAGAAGGACCCATCTCCACCCAGGATTCATCTGTGTCTCTGGCATTGCAGGCAGGTTCTTTACCATCTAAGCCACCAGGGAATAGTAATAAGAGGTAATTACTGCTTTCAGATGTGTTTCCCTGGTGACTCAGCAGTAAAGAATCTGCCTGCTAATGCAGGAATCACAGGTTTGATCCCTGGGTTGTGAAGATCCCCTAGAGAAGGAAATGGCAACTCACTCCAGTGTTCTTGTCTGGAGAATTCCAGGAACAGAGGAGCCTGGTGGGCTACAGTCCATGGGGTGGCAAAGAGTCTGACATGACTGAGCAACTAAGATTTGAAATCTTTAAAGATGGAAAGCTTCTTAATCTGATAAATACATTCAGAAAATGGTACTTTAGATATAAAACAAGGAAAAGATCCAGAGAGAAAAGTGGGGGAAACAAAGCTGGTGAAAATTATAAACACACCACTAGGAAAATGTCAAAATCTGTAAAATTACTAATAGTAGTAATAATTTAAATTATTTCCAAAGTTCTGCATGTTTTTAGCTCTAAAGCCAGGCATGCAATGTTATATAATGACATCATGTTGGATATGCAGGGATTAGCAAATTGTACTGAGGCTGGAAATTAAATGGTAAAGCACCTTGAAGATCATACATATATTTCTTCAAGATGTATATCATATATATATATATATATATATATCAGTTCAGTTCAGTCACTCAGTCATATCTGACTCTTTGTGACCCCATGTAATGCAGCACACCAGGCTTCCCTGTCCATCACCAACTCCTGGAGCTTACTCAATCAAACCCATGTCCATTGAGTTGGTAATGCCATCCAACCATCTCATCCTCTGCCATCCCCTTTTCCTCCTTCCTTCAATCTTTCCCAGCATCCAGGTCTTTTCCAATGAGTCAGTTCTTCGCATCAGGTGGCCAAAGTATTGGAGTTTCAGCTTCAGCATCAGTCCTTCCAATTAATATTCAGGACTGATTTCCTTTAGTATTGACTGGTTGGATCTCCTTGCAGTCCAGGGGACTCTCAAGAGTCTCCTCCAACTATAAATAGGCTTCCCTGGTGACTTAGTTGTAAAATACGCAGATTTGATCCCTGGGAAGATCCCCTGGAGGAGGGCATGGCATCTTACTCCAGTATTCTTGCCTGGAGAATCCCATGGACAGAGGAGCCTAGTGGGCTATGGCCTGTAGGGTCGCAAAGTGTTGGGCAGGACTGAAGCAACTTAGTATATACATAACCTTCTCTCCTTCATTCCTTACAGTGTATATACTCATACACACACACACACACACACACACACACGCACACATATATTTAACCTTCTCTCCTTCATTCCACCTTTTACTCCAGTATTTAGTATTCGGTGGGGCCTGGGCACATACTCCAAGTATTTAGTCAGTACTTGCTGATTTCTGAATCTTTAATTTTCTGTTTAGTTTTCTCAGTAACTACAAAACACAGCCAAAAAAGTGATCATGTCTATTTCCCTGAAGGGCAAAAAATGTAATTGACTTCATCCATTTCTTATGCACCTCAATCTTTGGAAGATGAAAAGAAGCTGGAGGGTAAATGTATGGCAGAGTTTTGTACATGACAAGAATGCCGGAACTGCTGCAAGATTTCTTTTTTATTGTTAACTATTTCAGATGACAAAAAGGGTTGAGGACAACACCTGAAAGTCACAAGTTGTGTGTGTGCTAAGTCACTTCAGTCGTGTCTGACTCTGTGCAACCCCATGGACTCCTCTGTTCATGAGGATTCTTCAGGCAAGTATACCTGCTTTTATTCCTCTGGAAGCTCATAACTCTTAACTCTACTCACCAATGCAACAGAAATCAACAGAATGTGCATGGCTTCAAATTTTAGGTGGACTCTGTAAATCAAATCAAGAGCAGCAATATAATTGAAAAAAAAAAAGGTCTATTTAACAATTTAGTTGAAAAATAGAAATGAGGTTGGCGTTATTATTGTGTAATTACACTAGAAAATGAAAGCTTTCGCATTTTAAGTGCAAAATTAACCTCTCGTTTTGTGTTTGCTTAGGTGCTTTGTAGCATTTGCAGAAGAAGCTGATCCCAGTGCAGTGGTCCTTATGACTAGGGAATGCAGAAGGCAGGTAACGGAGAGCCGAGCATACTTCTAGCCACTTTACATAAGGGCTTGAACATATGCCAGTTGCAGAATCCAAAAGGTCTCCTGGAACCAACCTCCTGCAGATGCTGAGGGCCAACTGTATATGGAGACTTAAATAAATAATTGCAATGATCTTCCTTCTAGGCATGCTGGTTTTATCTGAGGTGTTTCCTTTACTCCATAGTTACTTATCCATCATGAACCTAAAAGTTCTCAATAAATGCCTGTTGAATGTATCTGGATGTTAAAGGGAGCATGTAAAGGAATCAGGCTAGAAACTGTCTCCCTATCTTCTTTTAGAATGGCTGCCCTTGGAATAGGTGTTCATTTGACGAAATAAAATCAGAGGACATCACATCACATGAGTTTGGTTTGGTTCATTCTGACAAGAAAATTTCCAGTGATTCATCTGAGCAATATTTCTCTTTTTGTCACAGCTCTGACGAAAGACAGTTTCTATTTATAAATGTTTTTGATCCACTTGCTTAAGCAATGGTGTGTTCAGAAAGAATGTTATCAAATGTGTACAATCTCAGGGTGTAGTGCGTTCATCCAGCCATTAGCTTCACTACAAGTTTTCCTACTCTTGTTAGAAATTATAAAAAGCATGAATAGAAAAATGTCTAATTCAGAATCATAACCCCATAGAGATCTAGAGATAGAGTCCTAAATTGTTGCCAATGTCAAAAACAAAGAGTAACTCAGGGCAGGAGGATTAATTCCTTCATAATAATCTCACAAAGCTTATGTGGAGCCTAAAAAGCATGATTCATTATTCTAATTTAATGGCTCTTAGTACAAAAGAATAAGTTAACAACTAAGTGGATTTAGGATTTACTAGGCCCTGAGGTCATAGCAGGAAACAAAGAGAAAAATCCTGCCCTTTTCAAGTGTACCAGCTCATAAAAGGAGAGTGGCAATGAACAGATAACTAAAATAATATCATACTTTATTTACTTTAAGGTTATATTTTTGCACATTTTCACACCTCAGAGTTTGTGTCTTACAGTTGCTGTTGGCCTGGTGTCAATCAAGATGTAGTTGTTACTGCCTGTTCATGTGCCTCAAAAATTATCAAGTCGGCATTTGGGGACAAAATCCTGCATTCACCAGCAGAGCACCTTGGAAAATGGTGCCGTACCAAAGCTCCTGGTGTCACAAAATATGGTAATGAGTGGAGACATACAACATCAATGGGTCTGAGTTACGTGATCCAGAGCAGTTGAACTCTGAATATATTGATGTTTTAGGAATATTTTAAACAATGTATTTTGCTGATATCTTCCCATTTCGTTTGCACAATAGTGATTCATAATAAAACCAATGTATAAATAAGTCTAAAACAGCTCCTTCTGTGAGTGCAAAATAATTTTGAAGTAATAAAAAAAAGTGTCAGTCTTATAGGTAATAATTTTTAATTTAATTAATTTCCTAGTGGTACATAATATTATAATGTTCCCACTAATGGATGGTTTCTTTGGCGTGAGGAAATAAAATATTTGTATATTATTTGGTAATAAGTGCTTTAACACAAGAGTTTCCCAGGTGGCTCAGTAGTAAAGAATCCACCTGCCAAGCTGGAGATTTGGGTTTGATCCCTGGGTCAGGAAAATCCCCTTAAGAAAGAAATGGAAACTCACTCTAGCATTCTTTTGTTTTTGTTTTTGTTTTGTTTATTTTTTTAATTGAAGGATAATTGCTTTACAGAATTGTGTTGGTTTCTGCCAAACATCAACATGAATCTTCCATAGGTATATATATGTTCCTTCCCTCTTAAACCTCCCTCCCACCTTCCTCCCCATTCCACCCCTCTAGGATGTTACAGAGCCCTGGTTTGAGTTCCCTGAGCCATACAGCAACCTCTATTTGACTTATGGTAATCTATTACTTATGGCTGTCTATTTTACTTATGGTAATATAAGTTTCCATGTTACTCTAGAGAGGATAGGTATAGAGAGAGCAACATGGAAACCCACTGCAGTATTCCTGCCTGGGAAATCCTATGTACAGAGGAGCCTGGTGGGCTACACTCCATGAGGTCACAAAGAGTTGGATAAGACTTAGAGACTAAACAACAACAATAAAAGGCAGGGAAGCTCTTGAGAAAGTTATGTTTAAATAAGACTTGAAGAAACACTGGGCTGTGCAGAGAGCTGAGAAGAGCATTCCAAGTGGAGTGGACAACCAGTGCAAAGCCCTAGGCAGGAGTATGCCCAGCTTATCTGAGAAATAGCAAAGAGGCCATGTGGCTGAAATGGAAGAGAAAGGGATAAAGTTGTAGATGAGGTTGCAAGTTAAGGGGAACCAGCTCACACAGGACCCTGTAGGGCATTAGAAAGATGTATTTTGAGATTATAAGAATTTTCACATTTAATTTAGATAGGAATCCATCAGAGGATTTAAAGGATCACTAAACTTGCTAGATAAAGAAAAAGACTGAAGGGAGACAAAGAATCAGGGAGAATGGTTGGTGGCTATCACCATGAAGTAGATGGAAAATTATGGTGGCTTGGACCAGCCAATGATGTGGAGATCATGAGAAGTGATGGAATTCTTGATTCATTCTAAAGTTGAATCCAAAAAGTTTTGCCGATAATTTGAATAAAGTACATGAGCAAATGAAGATTCAAGGTGACTCCAAGTTTTGCTGTCTTAACACCTGCAAAGATGAGGCTGGCATTAGCTAAGATGAGAAGACATCTAGAACAGATTTGGTGGGGCTAGGAGAAGTTCATCTTTAAACATGTTATGTTTCAGATGTCTATTAGTCATCCAAAGGAAGATGTCATGGAGACAATCAGATATGTGAAACTGGAGTTTAAACCACCAGTCCTTTGCCAAAATTTCCTCAATCATCTATTCATTGGCTGCACTGTGCCTTCTTGTAGTTTCTTTTGCAACAGTAATTTCCGACTGAATACCATGTTCATATGAACAATAGTCCCTGGATTCTTGCATGTTCAAACTATCTGATAATACCACATCCTGGATATCTTACAGTGGGATCTATTAATTGCAGGTTAAAATGTAACGTTACAACTACTATGGAAGGCTTGGTAAAATATTTTAAGATTGAACATTTACAAACTCTGCTGCTGCTGCTGCTGCTAAGTCACTTCAGTCGTGTCCGACTCTGTGCGACCGCATAGACGGCAGCCCACCAGGCTCCCCCATCCCTGGGATTCTCCAGGCAAGAACACTGGAGTGGGTTGCCATTTCCTTCTCCAAAGCATGAAAGTGAAAAGTGAAAGTGAAGTCGCTCAGTCGTGTCTGACTCTTATCGACCCCATGGACTGCAGCCTACTAAGCTCCTCCGTCCATGGGATTTTCCAGGCAAGAGTACTGGAGTGTGGTGCCATTGCCTTCTCCGTTACAAACTCTAAGAGCCAGCAATTCACAACACTTATAAACAAGAAAAAATCTTGACAAGTGTATGGGAAGACAAGTGTAGAAATATTCATAATATTTACAGTAGCAAAACCTGGAAACAATACAAAAGCATTCCAACAGGAGAACAGATAAGTCACAGTTTATTTCCATGGCAAAGTATTATATAGCAGACAAAATGAATTGTCTACCGCAAAATCCAACAATATGAACCAATCAGCAATGTACCATATTTCATCTGTTCTAACATGGGCAATTTTTCTCATGATATCTGAGAAATCTTAGCTTACTTGGCAGAACTTTTTTTTTAAATTAGTGGTTGTGCCTGCTATACAGTGAAGGAAAGTTACATGGCCCAAAATAGCCTGGAGTTAAAACTCCTCTCCAGGTCCTCCCCACCATTCTATGCAAAACAAAGAGCTTTCTCACCTGAAGGGGAAAAAAAAAAAAAAAACGGACATTAAGGTTGATTATGCCCAGCTCCCAGCCAGTCCAGCCTCTGGCTGATCTCCAGAATTCCTTGCCCCAGCTGTTTAAGAGATAATTACTCCGAACAACCTTGAAGAAGAACAGGCCCCGTTAAGAAATTAGCTTTCCACATATATGCCTCTATATACTTACTCTTTTCTTGGGTTAGTGCAGCAGCTCACTAATCTGACTGCTGCCCCTTCCCACCTCATTAAAGGTGATCTGTTCCTGTAAAGCGCCAGTCTCCTTCTTTTTCTGAACCTTGGACCTTCTCTAACTCCCTTACCCTACATAAAGATATTGTCCCTTAGCTCCAAATTCACTCTTCTATAATCAGTCTTGTTATATAGACACTGAGGACTGCAAAACACACTGTGCTTTCCTAGAGGTCCCCACTAAAAGTTTTGTCAACAGAGGGGAGTAGACAAGGATTCAGTGCTAGAGGAGGAAGAATGGACTCCCTCCTCCTGTTGGCTTCCTGTTTCCTATCCCTGCAACCACACACCCAGCAATCTTCCTTCATAGCTGCAGTGACAATTCATTCCCATGGCAGTGGCTGAATCTGTCTAGTAGTTTCCCCATCACTTGAAGAACCAGTTTGATAACAGCTCCTAGCAGAAGCAGCCACCTCCTTCTCAGAAGCCTGGAATACCCTTCTATGGGCTCAGAGACACCTGCATCACCCGAGCAGCGTCTGCTTCCTCCTCAGAGGTCTTTGTTTCAGCCCAGAAGATCCCTTCTCTAAGTCTGACCCTCAGTTTCCTTTGGTTTCTTAGTCATAAGGGATGGTAGCACCCTCCTACAATTTCCACCTCCACAATACCTCGAAATTCTAATTTTACCCTGTCAGTGGAAAACAACTTTATCCTTGATACCGGTGGTTTAGATCAAATCTCTGTCATCAAATATCTGCTGTGTTTCCTGTCTGACTAATACAAGTTAGGTATATAGTTACAGTTAGCTATAAAGACTGTGTACGTGCGTGCATGGTTGGTCACCAAGTTGAGTCTGACTCTGCAGACCCTATGGGCTGTAGCCTGCCAGGGAAAATCCTTGTCCATGGGGTTTTCCAGACAAGAACATGGAAGTAAAGTTGCCATTTCCTCCTCTAGGGGATCTTCCTAACCCAGGGATCGAAACCACGTCTACTGTGTCTCCTGCGTTGGCAAGTGAGTCCTTTACCCATGAGCCACCAGGGAAGTCCACAGAGAGCAACAGTACCCCTTAGAATTCTTGGGTATTATATTTGAAGTCTCAGAAGATCATATACAGCAAAATACCTCTTGCACAAAGTTATAAGCAAATAAAACTATGTTTTAGGAATACACACTCTCACACACACACACAAACATACACACATGATTTAAGATAGTTTTTACCTCTAGTCTAGGAAGACACAGATATCTCACCTATATATCTATGCTTACATACATGTGTAAGATAATGTGTCGAACTTTGATGGGACTATAAGGGAACTCTTATTAATCACATTCCCTAAAGATGACCTCAAAATAAAGTTATTTCCCTTTTTACTTAAAGTGAGTCTTGGTGGAGTTAGGATTTTTTTTTTTATCATTCTTTTTAATTGGAGGATAATTACTTTACAATGTTGTGTTGTAAATGCCGTGTTTGCAACGTTGTGTTTCTGCTATACAACAATGCAAATCAGTCACAACTATATATAAATCCCCTCCTTCTTGAGCCTCCCTCGAACCCTCCCCCATCTCACACCTCTAGGTCATCACAGAGTGCCATGCTGGGTTCCCTATGTTATGCAGCAGCTTTCCAAAGAGGAAAATGAAAAAGCTGGTTTAAAACTCACCATTCAAAAAACTAAGATCATGGCATCCAGTCCTGTCACTTCATGGTAAAAAGAAGGGGGAAAGGGGGAAACCATGACAGATTGTATTTTCTTAGACCCCAAAATCACTGCAGATGGTGACTGCACCATAAAATTAAAAGATGCTTGCTCCTTGGAAGAAAAGCCATGACCAACCTAGACAGTATACTAACAAGCAGAGACATTACTTTACTGACAAAAGTCCGTATAGTTAAAGCTTTGGCTTTTCCAGTAGTCATGTACAGATGTAAGAGTTGGACCATACAGAAGGTTGAGCACAGAAGAATTGTTGCTTTTGAACTGTGGTGCTGGAGAAGACTCTTGAGAGTCCCTTGGGCAGCAAGGAGATCAAACCAGTCGATCCTAAAGAAAATCAACCCCAAATATTCTTTGGAAGCACTGATGCTGAAACTGAAGTTCCAATACTTTGGCCATTTGATGTAAAGAACTGATTCATTGGAAAAGACCCTGATGCAGGGGAAAATTGAAGGCAAAAGGACAAGAGGTCAGCAGAGAAGGAGATGGTTAGATGGCATCACTGACTCAATGGACATGAATTTGAGCAAACTTAGGGAGATATTGAAGGACAGGAAAGCCTGGCATGCTGTAGTCCATGGGGTTGGCAAAGAGTTGGGTCAACTTAGCGACCGAACACCAGGGTGTATATACCAATGCTGCTTTCTCAGTTTGTCCCACCCTCTCCTTCCCACACTGTGCCCACAAGTCCTGTCTCTACATTTGCATCTCTATTCCTGCCCCAAGAATAGGTTCATCGGTACCATTTTTGTAGATTCCATATATATGCATTAATATATGACATTTATTTTTCTTTCTGACTTACTGCACTCTGTATATCAGGCTCTAGGTTTACTCACCTCGGTTTAAAAGACTGAGTTACAATTCTCTACTCACTTTCTTTTTTTGAACATAGTGTAGATGTTTCTTCCCTGCTTTTGGTACTAAATGTTTCTGGAACAGAAGTATAAGGCCATTCTGCTTTTATTTCCTTTAAAAATGAGTTCATCATATTGTCTGGCTTCTCAAAAGGCTAGGATTCCTTCCACGTCTTTCAGTTCAGTTTAGTTCAGTCTCTCAGTCGTGTCCGCATCTTTAAAGGATTACAAAAGTGCTTTGTTCTGTATCTTTAGACAACAATTTCAGCAAACTGTGACTTGATGTTGATGATTCTGGGCCAACTCTCTGTTGCTTAGTGTGCCCTGAACTTTAAATATATGTTAAAATATTCATTCTGTTGTTTTCTTTTGGGTTTCTTCTTTCGAATTCTAATTAAGCATATAGACTCTGCCTTGTGTCTCTTCTTCACTTCTATAGCTGTGATTTGTTGCTAACTTTCTCTCTTTATTTCTCTTTTATTTTGTTTGTTTTTCCCATTTCTATCCTCTGTGTTCTTCACTGTTGTCAAAGTTCCCTTGTGCCCTTTCTAATATTTTTATTTCTCTAACTTTTTGTCTTAGCTTTCTTTCCTGAGTTCTGACATCACCATCTGTAGTCTGTTCCTCTTTTTCTTGGTTTCATCTATCTTGGCTTTCATATTTGGTATTCATTTTTTTTTCTATTAATGATACATTGCTTAGTTATGATTCTTGTCTACAGCAAATATCCCTGAGAACTTTTCTTTGTCTATAGAAATATCTTGCTATTCTTTCTCAAATATTTTCTTAGAGGATTTTTGAATTACTAGCATGAGAGCCTCCATGCTAAGTAGCTTCTGCTGCTGCTGCTGCTAAGTTACTTCAGTCGTGTCCAACTCTGTGCGATCTCATAGACAGCAGCCCACCAGCAGTCCCCCATCCCTGGGATTCTCCAGGCAAGAACACTAGAGTGGGTTGCTATTTCCTTCTCCGATGCATGAAAGTGAAAAGTGAAAGTGAGATCGCTCAGTCATGCCCAACTCTTAGCGACCCCATGGACTGCAGCCCACCAGGCCCCTCCGTCCATGGGATTTTCCAGGCAAGAGTACTGGAGTGGGGTGCCATTGCCTTCTCCGAGGTCCAGCTCTTTACAACTCCATGGACTGTAGACCACCAGGCTTTTCTGTCCATTGGATTCTCCAGGCAAGAATACTGGAATAAGTAGTCATGCCTTCCTCCAAGGGATCCTCCCAACCCAGGGATTGAACCAGTGTCTCTTAAGTCTCCTGCATTGGCAGGTGAGTTCTTTACCACAAGTGCTGCCTGAGAAGCCCCTGAATTATTACAGTTCCTTTAAGCTTTGTTGTTGTTTTGCTGTACATCCTGAACCAGCTTTTGTAAGAGGTTAGAGGTGGAGGGATAAAGAGGAGGAGCAAGGGTCATGGTAGCTTTCCTGGCTTAGCAGCTTAGTGCTCCACCTCTTGTGTGTATGGTGAGGAATGTCTCCTTGCAACAATGACACTTCTGTAGCCACATCTTGCCTGCCTCTCTAAACTTCTCCTGGTTCAAGGTAGCTGTTCCCTCACCAATTACTGCAACTAGGAGACAGAATCTGCCTTCCACTTTCCAAGGTGGTCCACACACTTTCTGTCTGCTTTGTTACACTTTCTGATGCCAACTTGGGGTCCCTCAGGCGCTTTAGTAGTGTAAGTAGTGTTAGTCGCTCAGTCGTGTCCGACTCTTTGAGACCCCGTGGGCTTTAGCCCACCAGGCTCCTCTGTCCATGGGATTCTCCAGGCAAGAATACTGGAGTGGGTTGCCATTTCCTTCTCCAGAGGATCTTCCTGACCCTGGGATCAAACCCTAGTCTCCTGCTTGGGAGACACCGGGGAAGTGCTTTACACACCTTTATTTCTCACCCTTCCCCAGCATTTGCAGTCTTTCTGATCTAATCCCTACCTGCAGCAGTTCCTTAGTGCACCAGGTGGAGCATTCCCATCTGAGGGAACAATTCTGCGGAGTTTTCTGAGGTTCCCCTCCCCAAGGCTCCCTGAAGTTCCCCACCTGGCTTTGGTGATGCTGTACTGGTCTCAGCTGTACTTAGCAGCTCTTACATGTGAATGGGGTGAACAGGTTTTCTCTGTCTCCTGGTTTCACTGTAAAGAAATTTTGCGACTTTTCAAAAAATTCTGTGTGGTTTCCAAGAGAAACTGAAGCAAGATTCAGAATTAAACTGGCAACACATGCCTACCACAAGTTCTACAGTCATATTTAAAAGGGGGAAAAAAAAACAAACAAACCTGCCATTATATTCTCTTCAAAATCTGTTTTCGATCTTTCAAAGACGTGAAAAGCAAATTTGGCCTGAGGTTTGAGGCAACAGACATGGAGACTGACTTGTGTTCATCTTGCTAACTGGTTGTATTGGTTTTTGTTTTTTTGTTTTTTTTTTTTTTAGGGTGTGGGAGCAGAGGGGTGTGGCAGGAGTTGAGTGGGCTTGGCTAAATGGAATTTGGGGATGGATGGGCAAATGGCTTCACAGGATCAAATCTGGTACACCATTAGCATGATTTGTCGGTGATTTTCTTCAAGTAAATATGGCGAAAGAAATCAATGGAGCAGAGAAGGAGAGAAAGAGAGAATACAAGGGGACTTTGCCATTGAGCCTGTGAAAAAGAATAGAAGAAGAAAAGTGCCAGAGGAGACTGGGTTTTGAGCCTTAATGCAGTCAGAAAAAAAAAAAAAAAAAAAACTGTCTCAGACAAAAACGGTTGCATAAAACTTTGTTCAGAAATAGTCTCAGAGCTGTACATTCTTTAGGAAAATTTTGTCTTAATTTTGGAAGCCAAAGGAAGTAAAATTGCAATTGATAAGACATTTTAATGTAAAGAGTTATCATGCTATTCATTTAAATCTAGTAAACAAAGTAGCTCTTGCATTTACTAGTACTTTTTTTTTAATCAAATGGTGGGAAAGGGTTCAATTCAGTTCAGTTGCTCAGTCGTGTCTGACTCTTTGCGACCCCACGAATCGCAGCACACCAGGCCTCCCTGTCCATCACCAACTCCCAGAGTTCACTCAGACTCACGTCCATCAAGTCAGTGATGCCATCCAGCCATCTCATCCTCTGTCATCCCCTTCTCCTCCTGCCCCCAATCCCTCCCAGCATCAGAGTCTTTTTCAATGAGTCAACTCTAGCACCTGGATTGTTAACCTCATCACACCTTAGGGTTGTCGAGGCTGAAATCATTGCATTAATTATGTGCTGAGCATGTATCATATGCTTAGCTCAGTCACCATCCATCTAGTGACAACAGTCAGAATTGCAAGCCTGGTATTGTGAGGAAAGTACCAACCAGTCTCTTTAGCAACAGAAGCTTTGAAAAATCTGGAAACCTCAGAAGGTCCAAAGACCTATAATCCTGTCAGAGGGCAGAGGATATTATTTTGTTAAGAGGCTCTTTCCAGAATCTCCTGGATCGCAGCTAGCTGGTTGTCTACTCACTTTCTGCCTCTAGGGCCCCTGATAACGCTGACATCCCTGGCCAGATGCACTGTTACCACATTCCAGGGGCCAAAGCAATGGGTGTCCATGTGACAGACAGCAGGAAAGTTTAGCTGAAATGGATCTCCCAGTCCCAGGATTGTGTTCTGCTTTGCGAAGGCTGTAATGCTTGACTTTATTGTAGGGATTAAGTGATGTAACATCAACAACCCTCTGATAATCCAATAATGATTCAACAACTGCTCTTAAGATCCTTTGATTTAGTGAAATGTAATGGGGGAGTTTGTAGAGTCCTGAGTTCCAACCAGATTAATTGCTATACTTAGACTGCAGCTGTCGAGCCTTTAATCCTTCTTTACTGCAATGATATTTAATTGAATTAAATTAGACTAAATTACCCTGAGTATTCTAGTCACTGTTCATTTGTTTGTACTATATTAATTAAAAACTTTTTTTTTTATTTTGAAAGCAACCACACTTTGACCTAAGGACCAGATTGTTTCATGTTGTCTTATATAAACATAAAATATAGGATATAGAATAACGCACTGGTGAGGCAAATAGGACAGTTTCTAAATATTGCTTTTTTTTTCAGGGAAATTTCTCACTCTAACGGTAAGTCATACATTTATGTATGCTGTTTTCAATTGCATCTATGATCATTGAAAATTAAACAATATATATATATCTTTCCTTATTAGATGAAAACTGTAACAACACATTGTGAGTTGCAAAACAGAGGGATAGAAAAACAGAAATAAAGACTGAAACTAAGTGCTGCCAAGAAGGCAGAAACCTAAGAGAACATGAGGAACTGAGTTTCTCCTGTACTTAGGTAGGGGCTGAGGCTAAGACAGTGATTCCATAGAGCGCAGCACTATGGCAGGGCTTCTGGGTGCTATTCAGCCTCTGGGACACAGTCTTTCCTTCCCTGTCCCTCATTGGTCCAGTCCCTAGAGAAAGGTCCACAAGGTCATCTGCATGGCCACTCTATGCCCTCTTCTGAAGAACACAGCTCCAGAACTCTTTCTTTGTCCACCAAGTTATTACGGCTTGAGCCAAGTTTGGGGAGTGAAACCAGCCCTGCTCCTCTTGGTGCCATCAGCTGAGCAGAGACTGTGCCTAAACCAGAGTCACCCACGGGGCATGAGGGAGGCCAGAAATCTCCACTGGACTTTGGCCAAACTCCACGCCATCGAGTACTTCATGTGGAATGAGACAGATCAGATCCTCTTTCTCCCAAAGAGGGAATTCCCAGAGTGAGCAGAGACGCGGATAGAGCCCAAAGCTCTGGAGATACTGGTCTCTCACCATGGTGCCTGCTCCCCAACCAAGTGCTAAAGTATGTGTGTGTGGGACCAGGAGTCAAGAAGGAGCCCAGCATCTCCACCCTTATCACAAAGGTCACCTGAGCACCTCTCTTTCTTGTGATCTTTAAAACCCCACCTGGTACACTAGCAATTAGCCTTCTGTCTCAGGTCCTCTGTCGGTTTCCCATTGCCCTGCCAGACTGTGGGAAGTATGAGGAAGCAGAAAGGGACAAGCCAACAAGGGCTCTATGTCTAACCTGCTGCTTACAGGTGACAGCCACCATCAAGTGTCCCCTGACCTTCAGATTCCTAGCTCAAAACTGGGAATAATCTGCATATGACCAGGGCTATAAGCTTCCCTTTAAATCATTTTAAATGGACAGTTTTGTAAGCTCTAAACTCATGGATGGATATTGCTCTTTCTATCGTTCCCTAAAACACAAGTGTCTCTCACACTGTCATTTATTTATTTTTACCCCCTGTCCTGTGTTATAATCCTGTGTTTGAGATCACC
This sequence comes from Capra hircus, assembly GCF_001704415.2. NCBI lineage: Eukaryota > Metazoa > Chordata > Mammalia > Artiodactyla > Bovidae > Capra > Capra hircus. Next base: position 78,261,264 of record NC_030812.1, read on the forward strand.
AGGTAGGTTTACCACTGCTTGTACACATATGTAATTGTGTTCTAACCATGATCCAAGAGGTTATTAGAGAGGCACCACATTCAAAGAAAGTCCAACAGAAACACCAACCTTCACTCATTTTCTTAAAGCAGGGAAAGCTGAAAAGTGACTCAGCAAAATTCCCTTCCCCTCATATGATTTCACATCCCATGACCCTTCTTCGTCATCCTTTCGCTCACCCCTCCCAACCTCTACCCCAAGCTCATCATCACCATCACATGCCTCCACATTTTCATAGTGCCAACTCCTCACACTCAAGGGCCTCTGAGAAAGTTTGTTCCATGTTCTCTTTCAGTACTATTTCATAGGAATGGGGTATTTATCCCTCAGCCCATTGTCCTGATTCTGGTTCACAAAAGGACCAATCAGTGAATCCTTCCAAGGAAGTGGAGGGGATGGAAATGAACAGTGGCAAAAACACAGCCTAATTTATCTGGCAGAGAGAAAAGCTGGAAATACTCACCTGCATTGTCATTTTAATCCTATCCCATGTAGAATAACTGGATAAGGAATAGGCAAGTTGTTATATTCCCAATGGGTTTCAGGCTCTAGTAGTGGCATGATAAAATTGGGCTACCTCTCCCTGTCCTTGGATGCCTTGAGTATCAGCGATCTGTGTCTTGCCTTATATGTGATCCAGAAGGTGCTCTAATGGCTTGAGAGAGTGATAAGAATGAGATGCTTTCATGGGTCCAATCTGGAAAGTGTTTTCTGGGGAACAGGAGTTGCTGAGATCACAGTGATTTCTGGGAATCTTTAGGGAGTTGTCTGATGTCTGCGACAATTAAGTTTTCAATGGAGTAAAGAGAGTCTGCCTTGTGTTTGCCAGCAGAGAGGAGAAACTAATTTGGTTGAAATAAAAATCTATAAAAGTTTGGCATATGTCCCTCTATAATTTGATGGTTGGAGAAATGCAAATTTTTTTGGATGAGAAGCTGCTGAACCATGATTTTTTTTGTTCTATTTGAATAAATTTTGCAGCTTCTTCATAGTTGGTACTCAACAGAACTATTTAAAATTAAAGAAGAAAGTGCTAAAGGAACAAAGGCCACAAGCTGAGGACCCAGTAGCAACCTTCTGATAGCATCTTTCAACTCAACCAATTTTGTCATTAATGTGTTCAAGTCAATTCAGCCAGAATTGATGATGGACTCACTGTATACCCAGCACTGTGGGAGATGCTGAAATAATTTCTTCTTTATAAATTGGGGACAATGATACCTCTCAACAATAAAGTGAGTGAGAGGCTTAAAAGGATAATGGTAAAAATGGTAAGAACAGTATGTTATACAGAGCAGGAGCTCAATAAATATTTGGGAATGAATGAATTATAGGAGTGGATTAGCCTTATTGCTCTCTAAACTACACAGTTTTTTGATTCTCTTAAATAAATCTAGGCCTGATGAGTCAAGAGTCATGAGTTCTGAACTGATACCAGCTTAGAAAAGTCAGCTCTGAACTCAGGTTGTCTGACCTGAATCCAGGATCCAACATGCCTCAGCTCTGTACTTGGGGTTACTTTACTCCTTTACCCTTTGCTTTCCTCACCTATAAATAAGAATAGCAACAAAGCCTACCTGGTAAGATTATTGTTAAAAACATTTGAAAGGTCTACCGTAATGAAAACTCCCCTGCCCATTGGGAGCAGTCACCATCCCGTCAAGTCATGTTCTCTTCGTTTCCCTGTTGGGTTCAGGTGCCTCTCTCTCAGTCATCAGACTTGAGCACCAAGTTCACAGTCTGTCAGGAACCTCTTCTGCCATAATATTTTCCGGCACACAGAGCCCAGAGCAAGTAGCCTGGCCTCAGGGGCCCCTGGTCACTCACACTGGTGTCCTTCATCTCTGCTCCGCATCAGCAATCCATTCTGATGGTTGCACCAGTGACAGTTTTATTCCCAGCTCATTCCCTCTGAAACTTTGAATTCCAGTCATCCCTTGTGGTCTCCCACACTTTACCCTCCCAAATGTCCAACACCCTCCTCCTACTTCACCTACCATTCAACCTCTAAGTGGTCTCAGTAATCTTTTCTCTTCATTTATTCCTAGTCTAGTATTCATTTACTCAGTCTCATGCATTGAGTTCTCACTACATGTCAGACACTGTTCCAGCACCGGGTTTACAGAGGAACACAACACATGAGGCCCCTGTATTAGAGCAGTTTGCATGAATAACAAGGAGAGAAAACAAATACAAAAATATCAAGACTTTTTCAGGTGACAGTTTATGCTATGCACATAGTAAAACTCAGAATGCAGTTTTAACAATGAGATATGGGGAAAGAGTAGTCTAGGAAGTGAAAGAGCTATGAAGTAGAATAAGCTTGATGGGTCCTAAAAACAGAAATAAGGCAAGACAATGGAATATCATGAATGCAGAACAGGATGAGAGATAAGCATGATTCTGCCTGTAGCACCTGGGGATTCATCCTTGAGTAGTCTCTCAGCCTAATTTTCAACACTAAATTCACAAGTCCTGTCAAGTTCACCCACATCTGCAATAGTTCTTAAATACATTTGCTCTACTGCAGCCCTCTCATCATGGTCCCATTTGAAGCTCTCAGCCCTCATCATCTCTAATCTAAACACTTCTAAGAATCTCCTAAATTGCTTCTTGCTATTGGTCTTACTTCCTAAATCCAATCCAATAGTCAACTAATGTATCTGAAATGAAAATCTGATCCTGTTACTTTCCATCATCTATAGGATATAAAGCAACCTTCTCACAATAGGAAGCTCTTCATAACCTGGGAGTAAAGTATAATGGTTAAAATTACGGGTTTTAGAAACAAATGGATCAGAATTTCAGGTCTTCTAACTTGTGAGGACTTAGACAAATCACTCAGCCACTCTGTGGCCCAATTTCTTTTTCTGATGAACAGGGACGTAATGTTTGGTTGACCAAAAATTTCTTTTGGGTTTTCCCAAACACCTAATGGAAAAAACTTGAACACTTTTTGGCCAACCCAATACCAGTGCTATAGTGAACAGACTCTAAGACTGCGCCTCTCGGTTCCCATCTCCTGGCACTCCCACCCTGTGTAATCCACTTCTTTGGATGTAAATGAGAAGGCAGTGGTTCTAACCAATAGAGTCTTTTAAAGAGACAAGATACCAGTTATTTTATTACATTAGGTTGCAACATCAGCCTTTCTGGGAGATTCTATCCCTTGTTCACTTTGAAGAGGGAAGCTGCTAGTTTGGGAAGATCCATTTGGCAAAGGACCAAGGGAGGCTTCCAACTGAACAGCCAGTGAGAAACTGAATACCTCAGCCAAAGACCACCAGCAGCTGGATTCTGCCAACAACTGTTTGAGCCTGGAAACAGACCTTCCCTTAACCAAGCCACAGATGAGACCCCAATCCCAGCCAACACCTGGATTACAGCTTCTGAGGCTCTGAAACAGAGGTATAGCTAAATTGTGCTTGGACTCCTGACCCGCAGCAAGAGAAATAATAACATGGATTGTTTTGAGCCACTAGATTTGTGGTAATATTGTTGAAAATGAAAGTGTCAGATCTGACTCTTTGCAACGCCTATGGACTGCAGCCAGCCAGGCTCCTCTGTCTATGGTAATATTGTTATGTGGTAGTAAATTACAAGTTATATGCAAGAACTTGCCCAGACCGGGGGCAGTTAGTGCTTGCCTGATATCCATGTGCTTCTCTGTACTTCCCAGCCTGTCTTGAAGTGAAGTTAGGGCTATGTGACTTTTCCTGGCTCGTTGACTGAGTAGAAGTGACTGTACATAGTTAGGAACCAGAGCACCTCCCTTGTCTTTCTTTTCCTCTGCTGTGGTCGCCCAGGAGATGGTGCAGATGTCATGGCTAATAGATGTAAAAGGCTACTTGGCTCACACTGAACTTCATGAGATGGAAAACAGACTTTTATTGTTTTCCATCTGAGAGAACAGTAGCAACTGAGATTCCAGAGTTTATATATTAAGGTTGAATGGCCGTGGTACCCCACTCCAGGACTCTTGCCTGGAAAATCCCATGGTCGGAGGAGCCCAGTAGGCTGCAGTCCATGGGGTCACTAAGAGTCCAACACAAATGAGCGACTTCACTTTGACTTTTTACTTTGATACATTGGAGAAGGAAATGGCAACCCACTCTAGTATTCTTGCCTAGGGAATCCCAGGGATGGGGAGCCTGGTGGGCTGCCATCTATGGGGTCACACAGAGTCGGACACAACTGAAGTGACTTAGCAGCAGCAGCAACAGAATTATCTTGACTAATAAAGTGATCCCATGAATGGTATCATAGGATTAACTAAGATAATGTACAAAATCAACACTTATTAAATTATACAACTTTACCTTGTCTTATACTCTACCTGCCTGTACTTTAGAGATGTTTTTCAGTTCTACAAACACACCATGACATCATGCTGCTCCTTCTGCCTGAAATGTCCTTTCCTGACTGACATATTCTTCAAAATAGCATCTTTCCTGGGTTAGGTTCCCTTTCTTTCCATAGCAGAATGTTTAGTTCACCTCCAGCAATGACCACACTTTTTTACCACCTCCCTGCTCACCTTCAAGGTAAGCATCTTGATGCGAGTGGTCACATTCTGGGCACTTGATAACTTTCAGATTGACATCCTTCCTTATTACATATCTAGTTTAACTGTGTTTACTTAAACCATTCCCTTTAAATATCTTCCTTTGAAACCCCCTGCCCAAGCATAGGGCGAGAGCTTTTTATTCACATGAAGAGTGTTAATTCCCCATTATTTTCCCGTTGCTTTCTACATTATACTGAGTTTCATTTCCCTTTTCATTCTTTCTGTCATAAATTCTCAACACTATAGTCATCTTCCCAAACTCTCCTTATTTGTGAACATGTGAATCACACAATTTATTCTAGAAACAAAGGCAGGTTCTGAACTCTCTGTGACTTCTTGTTCTTGAAGTTGAGGAAGCTGCTCCAGTCAGATGCTCATCTCTGGGGCCCCAGCACCTGTGTACTTTGTGTCTCCTTCCTCCAACATCTCAGGCTCAAGGTCAACTTGTTGAGGAGAAAGTTAATTTGATTTCTTCATTTTCTCTAATTGAGGTACATAATTTGAAATTCTAATTCTAAACTTCAGTGTGCTACTTCCATAATGGCCCTTGATAATTATGAGCAGAATCTCATAAAAAAGACTTAGCTTATATTGTGCTCAGCCTCCCTGAGTCTCAATTTTTGCACCTCAAAGTTGGCATAATAGTAATTTGCTAATCCACATGTAAAACTCACAGTGTTCTCAGGAGCTTGAAAAACAAGACTTGCAAATGAACCTTACAGGCTTGTTAATGTGTTTGCAACAGATTCTCAAGTAGAAGTCAAGACAGCTATTTTGACTTTTTGCTGCATTTCATTTTGGTGTTGGATGTGACAGTATTTTCCTCCTTAAGATGCATTCATTTTCTTAGTCACTATTCACATCAGCTGTGCATTTGAAATAGAGTTCTCTGTAGACCTGCCATGGCCAATGACCAGGAAAGTGTCTCTCATTTAGAAAACTGCTCTCCAAATATGATAAATGACACTCAAGTATCAGTGAAGAGCTGAGATGTGTCTAAAAGCACCTACATCATGCTCTGGGAGCTTAATAATGGTAGAATATTATCTTTAATAATATTAATGAAAACAACTTTAAATAGCATTCTCCAATTTTCCAAGCATTTTCACATTATTGCATTAGGTCTTTGCATAAGTCCTGAGCTTAGGCATACAGTGTAATTCCTATTTTAAGATGTGAACTCAAAGAGAGAACTTTTTCATGATATGGACTCAAAGAGAGGATGTCTTCATGTTCTCACAATCAGAGCAAGTAGCCTAGTTGAAAGGATCACCCAGTATTCTCCATCCTAAAGCCACTTCTATTTTTGCATACTATTTTTTACACTATCTTCTCCAGTCACTAATAAAACTCTTTCCATGTTATGTTTGATTTTCTTGTACAGAGACACCTCAGCAGTGATCTGTCACTGGAGGTTTTATCCAGTTTTCCATTGGCCATTGTTGACTTGTGCTGAGGGCTACAAAGCAACAGCCACCCTCAGCTTCTGGAGACTTCTCTCTGGGCCCTGCGTGAGGTCCTACACTTCAGAGTCAGCATGTTGACTTTTTTTCATCCCAGTCTCTCTGACCTATCTTTCTGCCTTATCTCTTCTGACTTCTTCCAGCATAAGACTGTTTTCAGCTCTTAACAGCAAAAATTTCTCTTTGAGTTGGCTCTTCCAAGGTTTCAAAAAGACAGCAGGGACAATTAGCAAGTCTACTTGGTTAGCAGATCCCAGCCCTGTTCTCCAATATCTACTTTACAAAAAATACATTACATTAATATTGTCATCTGCTTATATTTTTAGACTCCAGCTGCCCAGCTCCTATGTCTAACTTGAAATTGGTTCTGAACTCCAGTGAGGAAAAGTTATCTACTGTTTTCCCATACATAAAACATGAACAAGACCAGTATCTTCAGAATTTTTCATAATTATTTTGTTTGTTTGCTATGCCCTATTAGTTTTCCATTGTTGCTATAACAAACTAGCTCAACTTTAGAAGCTTAAAATAACAAAGATTTTGTGATCTACCTAAGAATTTTTGTCTACTATGAGGTCATACATATTTTCCCATATGCTTTCTTCTAGAGCTGGACCATAAAAAAAGCTGAGAGTCAAAGAACTGATGCTTTTGAACTGCGGTGTTGGAGAAGACTCTTGAGAGTCCCTTTGACTGCAGGGAGATCAAACCAGTCAATCCTAAAGGAAAACAATCCTGAATATTCATTGGAAGGACTGATGCTGAAGCTGAAATTCCAACACTTCGGCCATCTGATTCAAAGAACTGACTCACTGGGAAAAACCCTGATGCTGGGAAAGATTGAAGACAGAAGAAGAAAGGGACAACAGAGGATGAAATGGTTGGATGGCATCACTGACTCAATGGACATGAGTTTGAGTAAGCTCCAAGAGCTGGTGATGAACAGGGAGGCCTGGTGTGCTGCAGTCCATGGGGTCGCAAAGAGTCGGACATCACTGAGTGACTGAACTGAGAAGTTTTATAGTTTTCATTTTTATGTTTAGATTTATAACTCCTTTTAAATTGATTTTCATGTGTGGCATGAGGTAATGGTATGGTTTGGTAAAGGGCAAAGTTCATTATTAAATTTTCTAATGTGTATCTGGGGCTTCCCTGGTGGTTCAGTGATAAAGATTCTGCCTGCAGTGTAGGAGACACAGGTTGAATCCTTGGATTGAGAAGATCTCCTGGAGAAGGAAATAGCAACCCACTCCAGTATTCTTGCCTGGGAAATCTTATGAATGGAGGAGCCTGGCAGGCTACGGTCAGTGGGTTCACAAAGAGTCATTCATGACTTAGTGACTAAGCAACAACAACAGCAATGTGTATCCAATTGTTCTATCATCACTTGTGGAAAAGACTATTCGTTTCCTGTTGAATTACCATGACAGTTTGTCAAAATTCAGTTGGCTAAAATACAAAGTGTATATCTAAAATACAAAATGTATGTCTGATATGCCACTCTTTAAGAAAAACAAGGGATACGAGAAAGTATACATGTGTTTGCTCACTTGTACGATAGACACGCAGGAAGGGTAAACTGGAAACCACTGAGATTGTCTAAAGCAACAGGAGAGAATGGGGCGGAAAACTTGGAGGAATGGGAATATGTCAGTAGGGACTAAGGGGAGAGGCCTTTCAGATCATAACTTCCTGGCCCTTAGATCCACGACTGTGTTTCACATAAGGAATACATAAGTAATTGAAAATCACAGTGGATACAGGAGAACTCAAAATGGAATCGGAGAAGGCGATGGCACCCCACTCCAGCACTCTCGCCTGGCAAAGCCCATGGACAGAGGAGCCTGGTGGGCTGCAGTCCATGGGGTCGCTAAGAGTCGGACACGACTGAGTGACTTCCCTTTCACTTTTCGCTTTCATGCATTGGAGAAGGAAATGGCAACCCACTCCAGTGTTCTTGCCTGGAGAATCCCAGGGACGGGGGAGCCTGGTGGGTTGCCGTTGATGGAGTCGCACAGAGTCGGACACGACTGAAGCGACTTAACAGAAAAATGGAGTATGAACAGTAAGAACTCACACTTAACTGTATTACAAATGAATAACATAATTACCCTAAAGGGATAGGGGAAAAATACCTAAGCAACTTTGGAAAACAGCATTTTGGCTGCTTACTGTAAGGCCCAAAGCCAAAAGGAACTGGAACTATGCACTAATACTAAAAGAAGTGACAGATTAAAAAATGTAAGACCCCATGATATAGGATTGGGATTACAGATGTCAGAATGTGAGCTCATGATCTTTATATACATACATATGGAAAGATATAGAAATGAATATAGGCATGTATGTGTGTGTGTGTGTTTGCATCTATATATATATTCATGTGTATGGGTGTATCTATGGGTGTGTGTGAGTGTCTGTCTGTGTACTCTTCCGGAAAGGGACAGGACTGGAGAGTTGCACTTGGGCCTCCCACTGCAGACCCCTCTCCCTCCCTCAAGTGCCCTGCACCCCCTCTCTGCCCACACCTTAACCTGCTCTGTGTTTCCCTCCACATTCTTGGTGATGTAAGCAGATCTCCCAGACTCCAATGCTAAAGACAAAGAACTGAGGAATATTATTTGGGGGTGGAGAATCTTTTGCAGTGTTTTTGGAGCAAATTATGTTTTCCCTTAGATTGATTAGCTGCAAGTTTAAAATTTCCAAGCATAATTGCCTTTAAAAATTGGTAAAATCTGAAAGGGGGTGGGAGACTTCAGCAGGCTGGCAGTTGTTTGCAGATTGTTTGACTTTAATATATTTAAAGAAACTATGTCTGTCACCAGCCCTCTGGGAACACTCGTACTATTTAAAATATAAATTGAAAAAATATGCTGATGTAATTGTCTGCCCTAAGGAATTTTCCCCTAATCACAGTCTTCATGCCAATGTAAAGATTCCCATTTGTCTGTCCCTCTCTAGACAGAAGTTGGAGTATGCAGATGAAACTTTCAAGTTAGCTTGTGCCTAAAAGTTAGCCTGAAATTCTTCATCTGACACAAGTTCATTTCACAGGAGAGCTCCCAGTAGACAGCATCTCCATCCTTTCTTCTGCTTTTCCCCAACCAGGAGCCAGGCCCACTGCCTACTCCCCTTCCCTACCTGCATAGATCTGTGCTGTCCTCGCTTGGAATCTATAGTGGTCCCCTGAGGGGTGGGAACCCCTCACGCCATAAGATTCCATCACGATCTGAATCCAGTCAATTCCCTAGGCCTCTGGTTGTCCCTGGCCCCTGCAGTGTTCCCACATTTGTGTCTGCACTCTCCAGACCCCCAGTTACTTCGGGGATCTGGGATCCACTGCTGCTGTCTGGGGTTCACTCCTCAGCCCTCCAGGTTGGTGAGGACTCAATGGAGCCCCTATCAGAGGTGACCTGAAATGAATCACAAGGAAATCTGGAAGCCAAGGTGCTTTATCTGTAAGATCTGGGGTCCTTCTACAGAGTCTTCACTGCTGATTGATGCACGTTATATTCCCTGTTAACTCAAAGCTCTAGGAGAGTGCAGACCCTGAGACAGCAGAGATGAAGAGACTGGCACCCCACCTGGCAGGCACACAAAAGGCTTTTTGATAGATGGCAGTTTTCACTTCTTTTTCCTTTTACATTAAAAAAAAGAAAGAAAAAGTTACCCATAATACCTGGCTTTTAGTGGATTATCAATAAATATTTTTCAATGAATAATGTGTTATGGCAGAACTTACTAGAGAGAAATTTGAAACAAGCAGGTATTAAAAGAAAAAAAATCTCTGGACTCAGATTTTCTATTTGTAGACTCCAGAGCCTAGATATGGGTCAAGTACTCTTCTCAACACAGTAGTTGTATAATGTTGTTAAAAATCACAATCTTAGGCATATCACAATTGAGTTTTAACCCCAGAACACACCAGTGCCTAAGAGACCCATGTGATTTGGCCCCCATCCTCTCCAACTTCATCTCCTGCTTGTTGCCCTCTTTCTCAGTCTGCCCCAGACATTCTGGCCTCTCTGACGTTCCCTTAACCTGTTAGGTTCTTTATTGACCTCTCTCCCCTTCCCTCTCTTTTTCCTCTCCTTAACCCTTCCTATCCTTCCCTGTTTTTCTAGTCCCCCTGTCCTGGACGCAGGAATCTGGTCAAAGGGCCCTCAGCCTGAGCTGAGGATTGGAGACTGATCACCTCCTCTTGGCAGAGAACTCAAATTCTGGTTCTGGTCTGGTCTGATTTCTGGTTGGGCCGAGTTCCAGTCCTCCCTTCTCTGGAGGCCCAGGGAAAAGTCCCATAATGCCTGGGTATCTGTAGGTGGCAGGAGACGTCTGTAAAGCCACCCCTTTTGCCCCGCTCTCCCACCTCCTCCCCATTCTTCTTTCAACCTGGCTTCCTTTCCTCCCTTGAAATTTTTGATGTCAGTACTTGGATCTGAAGTTCTGTGTCTCTATAGGAGGTTTTCTGAACGACTGTATTCTTATATTTAAGGGCTTCCCTGGTGGTGCAGAGGTTAAAGCGTCTGCCTGCAATGTGGGAGACCTGGGTTCAATCCCTGGGTTGGGAAGATCCCCTGGAGAAGGAAATAGCAACCCACTCCAGTATTCTTGCCTGGAGAATCCCATGGATGGAGGAGCTTGGTGGGCTACATTCCATGGGTTGCAAAGAGTTGGACATGACTGAGCGACTTCACTTTCACTTACCCTGTTAGGCTGGGCTTCCCCGATAGCTTAGTTGGTAGACTGCTATGCAGGAGACCCCAGTTTGATTCCTAGATCAGGAAGATCCACTGGAGAAGAGTTAAGCTACCAACTCCAGTATTCTTGGGCTTCCCTGATGGGTCAGACGGTAGAGAATTGCCTGTAATGCTTCTGCTGCTGCTGCTAAGTCACTTGTCATGTCCAACTCTGTGCAACCTCATAGCCTGTAATGCAGGACCTGTATTCAGTCCCTGGATTGGGAAGATCCCCTGGACAAGGGAACAGCTACCCAACTCCAGCGTTCTGACTTGGAGAATTCCATGGAGAATTCCAGTCCATGGAGTTGCAAAGAGTCCGACATGATTGAGCAACTTTCACTTCACTAACCTGTTAGGCAAGGTTCTGCCTCAGGACCTTTGCACATTCTACTTTCTATCCACAACACTCTCCTCTAAGAGATTTACATGACTCTATCCCTTCCCTCAGTCAAGTCTTTTTGTAGTGTTACTTTCTCAGTGAGTTCTTTCATGACTACTCTGTTTAAATTTGCACATACATATTCACACACACACACATTCCTTATCCTTCCTTTCATGCTTCTCTCCCTAAAAGTGAAAGTGTTAGTCACTCAGTCATGCCCAATCCTTTGCAACCCCATGGACTGTAGTCTGCCAGGCTCCTCTGTCCATGGGATTCTCCAGGGAAGAATACTGGAGTGGGTTGCCATTCCCTTCTCCAGGGGATTTTCCTGACCCGGGGACTGAACCCAGGTCTCCCACATTGCAGACAGATTCCTTACTATCTGAGCCACCAGGGAAGTCCTAGGAATACTGGAGTGGGTTGCCAGTGTCCTCCTCCAGGGGCTCTTCCCCACCCAGGGGTCAAACCTGCCTTTCCTACATCTACCTGCATTGGTAAGTGGGTTCTCTACCACTAGTGCCACCTGGAAGCCCTATAGTCTACGTAAAGTATTTATATTGCATATTTTTCTTCACCTTCCTTTTACTTCTATGAAGCCTCTCTAAGAGAAGTGATTTTCTTTCTCACTTTATTATCTTCTATATCTGCTAAACTGTACCTGGAATGTAGTAGATCACCCATAAATATATATTATCACATATAGATGAATGAAATGAATGAAAGCAGTCAAGCAGAATACCAATTTCCCCTAGTTTTCTAAAGAGATATATCCCTGTCATGTATGGTCATCTCTGTGTTACTACTATAGTCTCCCAATCTCATTGACTAAAGAGCAGAATTTGCACTGTATTAAGATAAAGCACTTTTAATTAATTGATTACTTTAAATTCATTTTACATAAATTAAATACTTTCTCACCTCCCATGTGTCTAAGCATTGCTACCCAACTTATTGTTACAGTCATAAGTGATGAAACAAAAGTCCAGAAAATGCCAAAATTATAGAAAAAATCATAATTTCAAGGAAGGCCATAAACACATAAAGTAGAATAAAACATACAGTATTCATCAATTCAAGAAATATTTGCTGAAAGCCCATCATAGGCCAGCCCTGGTTCTGGTTGTAGTTACAGTGATGAACGTAGCAAGTCTAGTCCTCATGGAACTATATCTACAATGAACCACCATGATTCAGGTAGGAGTGAATTCCGGAAATAAAATTAATGTGATGAGGAAAACAGAGGGTGATAGAATGGGAAGCAGAGAGAATCTGAGCAGAGATCTGAATGAAGTAAGGCAGAAAGTCCTATGATGATAAGGGCAGAAGTGTTTTTTGTTTGTTTTTCATTTTGTTTTTGGCTAAAGGAGCAGCAAGTATGGGTTTGAGTCATGAATAAGCTTAATGTGTTTGCCAGTCTCATCTCACTCACTGCTACTGGGAGTTTTGTGTGTGCATGTTTAGTTGTATCTGACTCTGCAACCCCATGGACTGTAGCCCAGGAGTTTTGTGAGAGAGGCACAAAAGGCTAAGGGATCTGCCCATCTTCAGGGTAGAAGTGGAGCCAGTCTCAGCCCTTCATCTTTAAATGGATGAAATCCGTGCCGTTCTAATGTAGTTCTAGGACCTGCAGCATCAGCATCAGGATCACCTGAGAGCTTGTACAGCAAATCCTCAAGCCACACTCCATACTTAACAGGATCTGAAATTGTGGGGACAGAAATTTTTTAAGCATTTGTATTATTTGTTCATGTATTTGGCCGTGTCAGGTCTTAGTTGCAACACATAGGATCTTCACTGCATCATGTGGGATATTTCCTTGCAGGGCATGGACTCCCCAGCTGTGGTGCGAAGGCTCAGCCACTCTACAGAAAGTGGGATCTTATTCCCTGACCACGGGTCAAACCAGCGTACCCTACATTTCAAGACAGATTCTTAACCGCTGGACCACCAGGGACATTCCAGAGCTTTTTAAAAACTTAAGGAAGTCTTCCACATGATTGTGATGCAACAAAGTTTGAGAAGTTTTGAAACTGATAATCTCAAATATCTAAGATTGAAGTAGCCTCCATGCTAGGATGGCAGAGAGAAAGATCTGGAAGGCACTGTTAACTCATTTCCCACTCTGCATTTCTCTGCTCCTTCTCTCAAGAGGCATCCTATAGTACATTTTGAGACAGGTGCTTCCAGTGCTATCTTTTTAGAAACCCTCTCTAAATGCACAAATTATGCAAATACCCATATATGCTTGTAAGTAGCTTGACGCGATGAAAAAAATTGAAGAGTCAGAAAAAGTGGATGTATCTGTGGAATCAGCTGGCCTGTTGAGTAACCCTCAACATGTACCTAACCTTCCATACCCTAGGGGTGTCATTTTGCTTTGCTCATTTGGGTCCATGGTGGTTCAGAAAAATGATAAGCTCCTTGAAATGTTATGCAAAATGGTATGTGTATGTTCATTTTTTCAGAAGAGAGGGTCAATAGTTTTCATACAATTTTCAAAAGGGTCCATGACTCAAAATGTTGAAAGACCACTGTATAGAAAGGGTGGCTACTGAACTCTGGCCAAATTGTAAATACAACGTGAAAACCGAAAAGATTGGCTTTCTTATCCCAGAGTGTATCAGCCTAAACTCAAACATGGAAAAGAATCAGCTCTGTGGGTGGCATTTGTTTTTTGTGTATATACAATATATTCTTTTAGGACTTACAACCTCATAAATGGCAATTTCATGCCTGTCAGTATTGTTTTGGCTTAAGAGGGTGGGGTTATAAATTATGATGGTTTCCTTGCAGGCTCACCTTCTTCTCAAGGTTTTGGTGGATGACAATAGGTCTTAGGATCTACCTTTAAAAAAATCTGTGTAAGGATGGAGAGGCTCACAAAAACTATTCTTTTGGTCCTAATGCTTCTTTTTTCCTCCATATATAAATTCCCCACTTTCTTTTATTCCATTGGTTCCCCTCTGTTCTTTTTGTGTTCCATGCTTTTCTCCCTTCCCACTCCAGTACTCTTGCCTGGAAAATCCCATGGACGGAGGAGCCTGGTAGACTGCAGTCCATGGGGTTGCTAAAAGTCGAGCATGACTGAGCAACCTCACTTTCACTTTTCACTTTCATGCATTGGAGAAGGGATTGGCAACCCACTTCAGTGTTCTTGCCTGGAGAATCCCAGGGACGGGGGAGCCTGGTGGGCTACCATCTATGGGGTCGCACTGAGTTGGACACAACTGAAGCGATGTAGCAGCAACAGCAGCAGGTTTTCTCCCTAATGCCTTTATTTCCTTCTTATTGTGTAGTGTTTTAGAGTTTTCAACGTAAAATCCAAGTGCCATAAGCAGGCTTGGTACTGCCATGTGGTCATATAAGAATTCTGCTTTTTTTAGGTCACAGAAGCAGGCCACTAGAGAGGGAATTATTGGAAAAACAGTGGTAACATTTTAAGGGTATGATCTGTACTATTTGTGGTCTAATTCAGAATCTCTTCCCTGGTAACTCAGACAGTAAAGAATCTGCCTGCAATGCAAGAGACCAGGGTTCTATCCCTACTTCAGGAAGATCCCCTGGAGAAGGGAATGGCTACCCACTCCAGTATTCTTGCCTGGAGAATTGCATGAACAGAGGAGCCTGGCAGGCTACAGTCCATGGGGTCACGAAGAGTTGGACACGACTTAGTAACTAATACTCAGACGTCTCTCATTTAATGTCTTAACTGAGCAGATTTCATTCCTTATTCTGTGTCAAATACATTAGATTTCTGGGAAGAAAGACATGATCAGGCTATCAGCTATGGGTATTTATTGTGGAAAAGAACAAGGAAAAGATGTAAGCTGTTGTATACATAGGATCTAGAACCATATTCATAGTTGTTTATTTATTTGCAATTGTATTAATAGGGCTAACAGCCCAACAGCCACTGTGGAGCAGATGTTGCTGATGAAAAGGAGCCAACCCAAGGTTGACAAGTCCACTGTGTCTCTGATGAGTTCTTGGGTCTCTAGTCCTCCCTCTCCCACTCTGTCCTGCTTACGAAGTACCTGTAGCTTACCCATGCTTCTCTCAAACTCATGGCTTCTAGTTACAGCCTTCATTTCTTGCACCTCCACCACTCTAACAGATCATCCTCTGTGTGTGTCTGCCCTTCAAGCAATGAAAAGGACAGAGTTTGATTGGCTCAATCTCTCTCCTTCTTGAATACAATGTCTCCACTGGGAAGAACCCTAGAAGCAGTCCTTTGTTTGGACAACCACTGAGGAAAAGGCCCATTCCTGAGTGAATGTGGCTATATTTATCATGATTAAAACACCTATGAATACTTCTACTATCCCAAGAAAGAAGTTATGAATGGAACTAAATGCATGGCAAGCTGTGATAGATAGAACAATGTCCCCCAAAGATGTCCATGGCCTAATTCCAAGGACTGTGAATATATTGCCTTAAGTGGCAAAGGGGACCTTGGATATTTGATTAGGTTAAGAATATTGAGGTGAGAATATTAGGCTAGATGATCTGAGTGAGCCTATTAAGAAAGACAGAGAGAGAGAAAAGAAAAATATTCTACACTCTTGGCTTTGAAGATGGATGAAGGGGTCATGAGTCAAGGGACGCAAGCAACTTTTAAAAGCTGGAAAAGACTGTGTCCCAAAGGGACACAATCCAGTGAGACTGTCAGACTTCTGATCTCCAGAACTATAAGATAATAAATCTGTGCTATTTTAAGCCATTAAATTTTTGGTAATTTGTTACAGAAGCATTAAGAAACTAATAGAGAGACCCTCAAAACATTCTCTCTCTAGAAAAAAAATATATCCTGTTTGTAAAAATCAGCTTCCAAGGGAATTGTAGATGAATACATCTCCATGCCAGACTATACATCGCTGATCTGCCACCTTCCTGCCCACCCATAGACTTTTCTAATATCTGCCCCCATCTATTGACTTGGCTCTTGCCTAGTGGAGAAAGTTTGTTGTCATTTGAAGTTCGGTTGTGCCTGTTTCCCTCCCACCCTCCTATCCCTGCAGGGGAGTGGACATACACCCCAAACTTGGCCATAACTGTTGACCTAGGGATAGACACAGAATACAAGCAGTAGATTCTCTGACAGAGCTATGGGAGAAGGTGTTCTCTTTAAGTTAGTTGGTAACGCATGAGCTATCATGCTGATTGGGCTTTATGTGAGCATCACGACTGTGGTGTACTACGATCCATCTGAGAAATGAAGAAGGATGGAGCCCTGACTTTATTGTTTTAGCTCCTGGACTGAGCTGTGCTAAATGTCTTTCAAATTCCTGGGTGTTCCTAATTAAACAATTCCTCATTTGAGGCTTCAGCACATCTCATTAGCTATTTTTTCAAAATATATCCACTGGTCACCATGATGATGCTATTCCCTAGACCAGCCCAGCATTGTCTCCCCAGGTCACTGCAGCCCACTACCTGGACTTCCTGCTCTGCCATTGTTCCTCTTCACTCTGTTCTCAGCCCAGCAGCCAGGAAGATATTCTAAAATCTCAGATCACATCACTCCTCCATCGTGTCCTCATTTTACTCAGGGTCAAAGTCCTTGCAGTATCCACAGGACCCCATGCATTGACTCTCCCCTGCCTCTTACCTCTCTGACTTCACATCCTTCCAGTCATTACTCAGAGACTATGTTGGTCATGCTTCAACTTTCTTTACAGTTTTATTATGATCTAACACACTAACTTTATTCTTTTGTCTTAATAGATATGTTTGGTGCCTTGCTGCAAATTACAAAGGAGTGACCTCTCCTCCAGTCTAACAGTGCAGTCCATTGGGATTCAAGTGTGGATGTAGAATTCAGATCTGATTTCAGCCCCGAGTATGTACCCTCTCATCTGGGTGCCATATTGAGCATCACACAAATTGTACAATGTGTAGTTATAGAGACAGATCTAGAGATAGACATGGAAATAAAGATATATATCGGCCTATGTATTTTTATTATGTTTCCCTACTAGAATTTATACCTCGGAAGATCAGAGATATTTGAATTTTTTTGTGTTCTGTTAATTACTATACCCCCAGTATTTAGAATAGTGCCTGATACATGGTAGGAACTCAAGAAATGCTTGTTAAAACAGTATGTTTGTAAGTTTTCTATTTTGCTTAAGCTAGCCTGAATTGGCTTTCTGTCACAACCAAAACAGTCCTGATATACCCATGAAATACTCAAATATTTATGTTGAACAGCACTAGTGACATAAATTGCTGTCCCCCTGAACAACTCATTTCATGTTTCAATATTTATGCTTCTTTGAAAATTCTTTCTGATATTGAACTGAAATCTATCTTCCTGAATATTCCATACATTTTTTTGTTTACTGATTAGGCAACACAGAAGAAATTTAATTATTTTACCATATGACAACCCCCTGAAATATTTGAAGGAACTCCTTCAATATTTGAAGGCAAATATTATTACTTTGTATCTTTTTTCTTTATTAAAACTGCTACTTTCTTCAACTATTTCTCCTACAAAGTTGTCTTTAAAAATCTCACTCTCCTTGTTAACCCTCTTTGAAAGTCTTTTTTTCTTTAAATTCCTCCAAATCAGAACAGAAGGCAATAATCTGAGTGGCATTTGACCACTATGGCAAAGAGCAGAATTATTACCTCTGATCTTGAAGACATTCTACTTTGATTAATTGCAATCTATGACTGAGTTAATGCTTTTGGAAAATCAAAATGTAGTAATAAATTATTACTGTATAATTTATTAAATTACATACAAGAATATATAACTATCAAATATTATATTATAATATAGTATTTGGTAGATTGTCTCTGATATCTGCAGAGAGAAGTGTTGATCCCAATCTTCAGTACAATAGGGCCCAACCATTGCACATCTTGAATACAAGTTCAAAGCTGTCATCTTTGTTGGATTGAGTCAATCTGTCCTTGGCACAACTACATTGACCTATCCCAGGGAATCACGTCAAATCTCCAACAGCAGAAGAATGTAATAGAAAACTAAAAGTACTATTCATTCTGACTACCTGCAATTGACAGAATGAATAAACTATTGTTTGCAGGAGACAGAAAACATTTAGAAACTCTTACGCTTATTCTACAGAATTAGTATACTCATGAATCTGTGAGAGAGATACAGGCTCATCAGGACTTCTCAAATCTAAGCACAAAGGAAAAGTCAAAGAGCTGCTAATGCAGGTCCAACATGATAAGCAATGTTCTCTGGAAGATGCCTCTGGAAAGAGCATCTTCAGCCGGGGTATTAACAAGGCTGGGTTTGAGAGGGGATGCAGTGGCTGTTTAGCACTTTTCTGCTATGAATCATATATTTTTTCCTGTCTGCCCTCATCCAGACAAGGATAGAACAGTAGCTCATACAGAAACTTTGACTTTTTCCCCTGGAATTTTGAATCTTGAATGCAGTATAACAAAGATTGAAAAAAAACAAACAAAACCTGCTGATGTCCATTCATTGCTCTGATAGAATTCTGGGGTTGTCCTGGCTCCTGACCCAAAGATTGAAAAAAAACAAACAAAACCTGCTGATGTCCATTCATTGCTCTGATAGAATTCTGAGGTTGTCCTGGCTCCTGACCCTTCTTAAGTCTTCTTTTCCACCCTATCTATTAGAGCTACCCACTATTCTACTAATGCATTTATTTCCTGCATGATAGTTGGAG
This sequence comes from Capra hircus, assembly GCF_001704415.2. NCBI lineage: Eukaryota > Metazoa > Chordata > Mammalia > Artiodactyla > Bovidae > Capra > Capra hircus. The sequence goes on from NC_030812.1 coordinate 78,280,127, forward strand.
TTAGTTCTGTTGCTTGCAGTGAAAGAACCCTGAATGACACAAACACCACCAAGAAGTAGCTCCTTTTTCATGCCCCAAACCCAACCTGTCCTGCCCTTAAGGAAGCCTACTACTACTAAGTCGCTTCAGTCGTGTCCGACTCTGTGCGACCTCACAGACGGCAGCCCACCAGGCTCCCGCGTCCCTGCGATTCTCCAGGCAAGAACACTGGAGTGGGTTGCCATTTCCTTCTCCAGTTTTCCTTTAAAATTGGAGGAAGTTACAGTTCAGCACACACAGGCAAAATCATATCTGACTCTTTGTGACCCCATGGACTGTAGCCCACCAGGCTCCTCTGTCCATGGAATTCTCTAGGCAAGAATACTGGAATAGGTTGCCATTCCCTTCCTGAGCTCATCCTCCCTCCTTCTTCTGTTGATAGTATTAAAGCAGCTGTTCCTCCTCTGACCCTGATTCTCTTCAAGCCATTACCCACTCTCTTCTCACATGTTGTAGCTTAAGCCACAACAGAAAAAAGAAAGCCTGAAAATCATTTAAACATAAATTGAATTTGTAAATAAGACAAAATTAGATATACATCCATGCTATATACAAAGGTTGATAATGAAATAAGAATAAACCATATGAGTCAAACACAGTATAATGTGTTCCAGACAGAAATAAGGTGATAGTTTTACCAGAAATCCCAGCTATAAGGAGTACCTCTTTGTTATCACTTTTCTGGCAGTCATAAACAGCCAAATTCTGAATGAATGCTGGAATATATTACATTACTTTCTTTTTGTATTATAGTCAGACATTGTTTCTGTTTGCAATTATATTTTTGGAAGGCCTTGTTAATTAGCACTGCCAAAACCAATCATCTAACCCCAAATCTGATCAAGTTACAGTCTGCAATTGTGGTTGGTCCTGGGACACACTGACTTTCCATCCAGGTTACCCTAAACCGAAACGGCATCTGTTTGATCAGTGAACATCCAGAGGGCATGCTCAATGCTCAGGTTAATTAAAATTTGTATGTTTCATCTTGTCCGCAAATTTGTAAACTGTGAGAAGACAGGAACAATAGCATAGTGGGAAAAGCATAGACTTTGGAGACAGACAGACCTGAATGTGAGTCTCTGCTCCGTGCTCTGCTACTTATCACCTGTGTTAAATAAACTAAGGCAGGTTACTTAACCATCTGAGCCTCTGTTTCATCAGGAAATGGAGAAAACAGTCACTGCATAATTGTCAGCAATGTTACTGTATGTTAATCCTCATCCTGCTTCTTCTGTTTTCTTATCACAATGCCTGGTGTAGTCCTAAGTAAATATTGGGCATCATCCATTCAACATTTATGGAATACTTTGTTCCAGAAACTGTTATCGGTCTTAGGGAGATATCCATGGAAAGAGCAGCCTTTGATCAGCCTGAATTCTCTCTCCATCGTCAGGAAACCTGGCTGCTGCTGACATGTGGTATGCAGCCTTATATAACATCTGTCAAAATGAACTGAAACTTGTTCTCTATGGTGAGATTCAAAACATCCAAGGATTTCAGTTGATCAAACTTAGTAGGGTTTCCACCTGGTTCTAGTTAACTGTGACTAGAGATTTAAGTTTCTTTGTTGACTGTCTCAACTTGGATCTGTTTCATACTGCAGAGATAAGTAGTGTCTATGAAAGAGCAGGTTCCATAAGAAAATTATGCCTCCATTTGATTTGCTCAGTAGGAAAAGGGACATGTCCCAGAAGATGGGGGGTATGTATGAGGAGAACAGGCTGATGTCCATGTCATGTCAGCACTTCCTTAGAGTGGGAACTTGGTCTTGTTGAGCTTATTTATCTCCATCCATCTAGTACCCGCACAAAGACACATGCATATGTGGATTTATAAGTGTATGTGGAATGGAAGAGTGTATAAAAATAAGAGAATTGCTAATTAATTAAACAATTAATTAATTGCTACATGGTGATGACTGTAACTGCAATGCAAGTTCAAGGAAAGGAAGAACAGTGTGAGACTGAACAGATCAAGGATGGGGTTGTACTTTCATTGGGTCTTCAAGAACAGTTTAACTAAGATTTGATTAAGTAAGGGAGAGGGGAGAAGGCATTATAAAAATGAGCACAGTGTGTGTGTTTATGTGAAAGGGGAAAGTGTTAGTTGCTCACAGGTGTCTGACTCTGCAACCCCATGGACTGCAGCCGGCCAGGCTCCTCTGTCTATGGGATTCTCCAGGCAAGAATACTGGAGTGGTTCGCCATTCCCTTCTCCAGGCAACCTTCTCAATCCAGGGATCAAACCTGGGTCTGCTGCATTGCTGGCAGATTCTTTACCATCTGAGCCTCCAAGGATGCCCTGGTGAGAGGTAGAGAAAAGCAATCAGGGTACAAACAGGCCTTCCTGGAACAGTGAGGAAACAGTGACTAAAGATGAAGAAACTGCTGGAGGCAGACTATGGGAATCCCAAGAAATAAGCTTAGGAGTCTGTTCTGAATGTATTTGAGAAGTGAGCCATGGGAGAGACACAGAAATTGGAATTTAGGAGGAATTGCTATTGCAATGGTAAGGAGATTTGTTACAGAGATGTTTACCTGGGAAATAAACAAGTGAGCCCTGAGGTGAGGCCCTGAAGCAATGACTGAATTTGAGACAGATTGTATTTAGATGTTCTACTATTTCAGCAAAGGGAAACTCAAAAATAAATACCATGTTTCTAAAATAAACATGATACCATGGGCAAGTGTTGGATGGTATGAAAAACAGCCAATCTTGTAAGGATTGGTGGGGGTAACAAACTTCCCTTTCAGCATGCTGAGTTCCAGGAGGGGACAGAGTATCTGAATGGAGAAGATCAATAGATAGCTGTAAATACTAACCTGAATTTCAAGTAAAATCTGAAAGTTTATTTTAGGAGTCAAAATAATTGGCCTACAACATGCAAGATCTTTGTTCCTTGTCTAGGGATCAAACCCATGCTCCCTGAAGTGCAAGATTAGAATATTAACCACCAAAGTGCCAGAGAAAACACTTGATAATTTTATTTCACAACAATGCATTCAGTCTTTACTAAATGAAAACTTCTGGACTAGGTGTCTTGTCAATACAAGAGGATACAATCTTTGCCTTTCAGTCGCTTCTCTTGAGTATGGGGGATGTGACAAGAAAATGCATCACCACAATACTAATAAGACTTTAGCTTCAGGCATAAGTTTGTGCATCTTATTTTTTAACTGAAAAGTGGGAGTCTACACTAAAGGCAACATTAGAAATGGTTCCTAAAAACAATAAGACATCAACATTTATTTTCGTTAGTTGCCATGCAATTGAACTTAGCATTTCCTGAAAAAAAATGTGCACTTAAGACTCTGAGCTAAGGCATTCTGAAATGGCCTTTCTCTGGCTCCAGTGATTTCTTAGATTTGCTATTACCTTTCACATTGTGACTCCAAGTGTGTGAGCTACTCTGATAAAAATAGTTTCCGTTTATTAAGTCGTGATTTTTGGAGCTATACCATGTACACATCTCTTTTAATCCTTGGAATAGTCCATACGAAGTCTCAAAGGATGTGTAGCTAGGTTTAGATTACACAGATAACCTTCCATTCATCCACTCACCCAGAAGATATATATTAAGCACCCACTCCCAGGAGGGCACTGTAATAGCCCCTAAGGTTAGATGCTCCCTGCCCTTGCAGTACTCACACTCTCAAGGGGAATGAAGACATTAAAGAAATGAATTATAGCCCATAGTATACTGGGCACACGTATGTTCCAGGGAGATACAGGAACATATATCAGGGGGAATCTAATCTGTTGAGCAGAAAGGCTTGCTGAAGAAATAAGTAACCTTCCTTTAAGCTGAGACTTAAAGAACAAGTGATATTAGCTGAGCTCAAAGGGGCAGAAAGAGTATTCCAGGCAAATACATTGAAAAACATGTCTGCAAGCTTGGATGTGAGAAAGGACCTGTCTGATTAAAGAAAGTAAAAAATGTCCTGTGTATTTGATTGTATAATTGGAGGGAGAGAGTGGGCCCAGCTGAGCCAACAAGTTATTGAGCCAAGATTAGAATTTAGTCTTGATGGACACAAGTGTCTGCTTTGGACACTTCTCCCCAAAACCCACTGAAGCTTATAAAGAATCTGGATTAAAATGCCATTTTCAGATATCTTTAAAGCCAGGAAGAAACGGATTTCTCGTTTCAGGATGGCAGTGTAGCCCCACTGTTCAGGTCTGAAGCTTTGAAAAGCAAGAATGGGTTTTTTAATACTGCCAACTCTGGTAAGTCGGGACTTGCCACAAGCAACCATACTTTAAAATTCAAAGAAAATTCCGGTGGGTTGCAAGAAAATTCAGAGTGGAAATATCCGATATCTGATGTTTTCTCCAGTTGATCATTTGAAACAACTTGCTGTCCATGTTCACTGTTGAGATGACTATTTTAAGATTGAAGTTCTAGTTAATATATATTTTTCCCTATGAAAATTATTTTCTTTTCAGAGTGGTCCCTCTGAAAACTGACACCTTATATCAAATGCCATTCTGGTGTCTTTAACCAAGAAATAAATAAAGTGAAGTCACTCAGTCCTCTCCGACTCTCTGTGACCCCATGGACTGTAGCCTGCCAGGCTTCTCCATCCATGGGATTCTCCAGACAAGAGTATTGGAATGGGTTGCCATTTCCTTCTCCAGGGTATCTTCCCAACCCAGGGATCAAACTTGCATCTAATTTGTAATGATAATATGATACTTTTCACAAGCAATGTTTTTATTTGTTCAGTTCAGTTCAGTCACTCAGTCATGTCTGACTCTTTGCAACCCCATGAATTGCAGCACGCCAGGCCTCCCTGTCCATCACCAACTCCCAGAGTTCATCCAAACTCTTGTCCATCCAGTTGGTGATGCCATCCAGCCATCTCATCCTCTGTCGTTCTCTTCTCCTCCTGCCCCCAATCCCTCCCAGCATCAGAGTCTCTTCCAATGAGTCAACGAGTCAACTCGTCACATGAGGTGGCCAAAGCGTTGGAGTTTCAGCTTTAGCATCAGTCCTTCCAATGAATACAATGGACTGATCTCCTTTAGGATAGACTGGTTGGATCTCCTTGCAGTCCTAAGGGACTCTCAAGAGTCTTCTCCAACACCACAGTTCAAAAGCATCAATTCTTCAGTGCTCAGCTTTCTTCACAGTCCAACTTTCACATCCATACATGACCACTGGAAAAACCATAGCCTTGACTAGACAGACCTTTGTTGGCAAAGTAATGTCTCTGCTTTTTAATATGCTATCTAGGTTGGTCATAACTTTCCTTCCAAGGAGTAAGCGTCTTTTAATTTCATGGCTGCAATCACCATCTGCAGTGATTTTGGAGCCCCCCAAAATAAAGTCCAGAGAAGGCAATGGTACCCCACTTGAGTACTCTTGCCTGGAAAATCCCATGAACGGAGAAGCCTGGTGGGCTGCAGTCCATGGGGTCGCTGAGAGTCAGGCACGACTGAGTGACTTCACTTTTATTTTTATGCATTGGAGAAGGAAATGGCAACCCACTCCAGTGTTCTTGCCTGGAGAATCCCAGGGATGGGAGAGCCTAATGGGCTGCTGTCTATGGGGTCGCACAGAGTTGGACACGACTGAAGTGACTTAGCAAAATAAAGTCAGCCACTCTTTCCACTGTTTTCCCATCTATTTCCCATAAAGTGATGGGACCAGATGCCATGATCTTAGTTTTCTGAATGTTGAGCTTTAAGCCATCTTTTTCACTCTCCTCTTTCACTTTCATCAAGAGGCTTTTTAGTTCCTCTTCACTTTCTGCCATATGGTGGTGTCATCTGCATATCTGAGGTTATTGATATTTCTCCCAGCAATCTTGATTCCAGCTTGAGCTTCTTCCAGCCCAGCGTTTCTCATGATGTACTCTGCATAGAAGTTAAATACGCAGGGTGACTATATACAGCCTTGACGTACTCCTTTTCTATTTTTATAAAAAGTTTAAAAAGGTTTAGATAAAAAGATTTTGTACCATATCTCTTTTTAGTCTCTAAGTCGTAGCAACCCCATGGACTGTAGCCTGCCAGGCTTCTCTGTCCATGAGATACTCCAGGCAAGAATACTGGAGTGGGTTGTCATATTCTTCTTTAGAGGATCTTCCCAACTGAGGAATTGAACCAGAGTCTCCTTCATTGCAGGCAAATTCTTTACCAACTGAGCTACTATGCATTATCATTAAAAATTGATTAAAACATACTTAGTAATGACTATCTCATTTTTGTAGCAATATCTACATTGAAGATTTCATTTTTGTTTTGCCCTTACAGTAAGTGAATAAACCTAATACCCCAAATTCTCAAGGCAACTTTGGGAAAGACAAGGAAAGTTCAGTCATTAATCATATTGTGAAAGTAGACATATCAGAAAAAGAATTGAAACAAAACTCACTGGACCAAAAGTAATCCATATTGGAAAGTGTAGATTTGCCTAGTCAGATGTGAGCATTGAGTAATATTTGTTATTCTGAGCCATCTCTTGCTCTAAAATAGATAGCCACGGTGAACAAAACAATATACATTTCTTTTCTGGGCCCAGTAAGTTGGGAATTTTTTAAAAAGTCTCATAAATTGGAAGCATTTAGTCAAACCTTCTTTTTTTTTTTAATTTTACTTTATTTTACTTTTCAATAGTGTATTGGTTTTGCCATACATTGACATGAATCCACCACGGGTGTACATGAGTTCCCAAACATGAACCCCCCTCCCTACTTATAAAATTCAGCAGTTTAAAGTTAAGGTAAAGTGATCATTCATATTGGCAGAATTAAATATTATGAGTATTAAATAAAAGCAATGATTTGTACTCTGAGGTTAAATACGTAATATAAATACAAAGTGATGGATAAATCAGAGATTACTGAAATAATTAAACATAATAAATGGATTCTTCAGAGATTTTCGCTATCAATGAGCTTTAGAAATTTTATCTTTAAAATTGTTACAAAGAATTTCTAGATAAAAGTATCAACTATTTTAGGAATGTCATAAATGTGGAAGAACTTGATAAAGTTGGGACTTGGCACAAGTAGATTTCCTTTAATATTCCTAATAGTTAATGTGCTTAAGAAATAACACATCAAAAAAAAAAAAAAAAAAAAGAAAAGAAAGAACACATCAAGAAAGGCCTATTGGCTTCATTCCCTCCTCAGTGACGGTCCTAAGATTCGTGAGATCATTGTGAATAGTTTTATTCCCCTTTTCCTTTCATTCAACCCTCTCCAAACCCCTAAATTGTCTCCCAGAGAATGTTTCTTGTTGAGCCACCTGGCCACTCACACCAGCCCTGTCCTTGAGGGCAGTCCCTGTCCCTCTCTCCTCTTTTTGTGCTGGCACTTTCTACACAAGACATTTGGAAGTCGTTTTTCTCAGACAGTTTTTATCATATCATTTCCTGACTCAGTCTCCACTATTTATTCTCCCCCCCCCCCACACACACCCTCCACTTTGTTTCACCAACAATCAATTCACTGACACAGATCAACTCCAGTGCACTTTTCCATGCATTCATTTAGCAAATATTTATCAAGGGATAGGTGACATCCGACCATCTTTTGGAAGGGTAAGCAAGAATTGGCTAAGTGTGAAAATTGCCTAAGGAATCCGTGGAGTTGTCTGTTGGGATTCAGTTCAGGAGCCCCAGCAGGAAGTGATGATGGGTTGAGACGGGGTCTGGGTAATGGCAATGGAGTGATTCAATTGGTTTTGCAATCTGTTTGGGGGCCCGGGGGGGGGGGGCGGTGCGGGGAGGGGTGGTGCGCATCCCCTATTTCCCCTATTACTACTGAATGTGACTTTCCAGACATTCAGGAGTTTGTCTCCCAAAATTTTTTTACCTCCAAGCTCCTCTTTAAGTAAGGTAAGTAAGTGACTGTAGTCACTCATTCGTGTCCGACTCTTTGTGACCGCATGGACTATAGGCCACCAGGCTCCTCTGTCCAAGGGATTCTCCAGGCAAGAATACTGGAGTGGGTTGCCATTTCCTTCTCCAGGGGATCTTGCTACTAGATACATGACCCACCATTCTGTGTAACCTACGAAGAGGACTTTAACCACCCATACCTAGTTTCTTTATCTGTAAACTGAACCTAATGACAGAACCTGCTTCATAGAAATATTTTAAGGATAACATGAGAAGTTTTTAAAGTGTTAAGCTCAGGGTTAGGCCCATAGTAAGAGCACAATCAATGTTAGTCCCTATATTAGCACTGCTACTAAATTTAACTCTGATTGAAGAAGGAATTCATAGAGCCTGGACTCCACCTTACGCCTATTCATGCTGATCATGCTCAGCCACCTTTCCAATGGACTCTGAACTCTGTGTTTAGTGCCTATGAAAACAACAACAGAAGGATAAGACCCCCTCCAAACAGGGGAACCTTGAAGATCGTATCTAGGTTACTCATTGCCTAACAGAAAACATACACTAATCACCCCTTCCTCCAGACAGGCCATACAATTTTCTGTATCAGTCAGAGCGTAACCTCGGGTTTATTGATTAGTGGCTAATTGTTTGACTGGTTGAGCACATGAGCACATAGCACGTGAATCATGGGGCTATTGGGATTGTATTTTCCTTGGTTTATGTAAGTCTCAAGGAATTTGGAGTGGTGGTTTCAGACACGTACACATGGGTATAAAAGATTTTCCCAAATGCTGGTCGGGATCCTTGGCTAAGAGGAGACTCTGCCTTGGGCCCGCCTGTACAATACACTGCACTCCACTATCTGCATTGTCCTTCTGAGTGAGTTTGTTTCCCAGAATGCGTGGCTACAACATTTGGTGCATGGGCCGGGAAACTCCTCACTTTGAGAAGACAGGTCTCATTTGAGCCTACTCCAAGGCTTTGTGGCTTGAATCTCCTAGAGGGGGAAAGGTGCCTCGCCCCTCTGGAAGAATTCAGCCTTTCAAAGCCCAGTTTCTTCGCTTTGGCAGGTAGTGAACGGCAACAAGGGAACTGAGCGCTCAGGTGAGGAGAAACCCACCCAGCAGGGTGGAAGACGGGGCCTGATCACCCCCCTGGGAAGCACTAGAATGGGCACAGACCCACAAGGGCCTGAAATAGGCAGGCAACAGCGATTGCTTGGTACACAGGTCGACGAGCATGCTACGGTTTAGGAAGGAAATTTGTCAAGGTCATTCAGGAGTTGTGTCCATGCCGTCTCAAGAAACATTATTACCAGCAATTGCCAGGGGGTTTTTAGGATAGGGAACTGGTCCTTGTATGCTCATATTCTACCCTCCCCCAGGAAGTGTCCCATCTGCTGTGAAATTCTTGACCCCCTCGGAATTGTTAGGCTAAAAAGAAGGGGATACATAAGTGAGTATGAATTGACTTTCCTGGAGATGGCCTGGGACAAGAAATATTTAACCCGTCTGTGTTTTCATCCATACCTGATCAAGCCCACCAAGGCAGAACGGACTTTAAGGGAGAAACAGTCTTGGACCACGTGGTGTTCTTGTTCGGCTGTGCTGACGGGCACACCAATCCCCCTTCTCCCTCTGGGATCTGACAGGTAAGGCTCTTCTCACCCTAATTAGAAAGGAGACAAAATGACAATTTAAGTGTCATTAAGTGAAAATATCAAAAGTACACAGGGTACTGAGACCTTCATAGACAAAACAAAAAGGAAAAGTAGAGAAGGTCCGAAAAGGTAAGCAAGATGGAAAGAAGTGAATCTAAGGCAACTGCATTGGAGTGCGTGATTAAAGATTTTAAAAAGAGATTAAGAAAAGACTATGGGGTAAAGATGAAGCCTAACCACCTCCATATACTCTGCAAGGTCAAATGGCCCCCTGTGGGAGTAGAATGGCCACCAGAGAACACCATGAACGTAAAAATGGTGGAAGCAGTCTATACAGTAGTCACAGGAGAGCCAGGACACCTGGATCAATATCCATATACTGACTCATGGCTAGGGTTATCTCAAGACCCTCCTACCTGGACAAGGTTCTGTATCCAGACGGAAAAGAAAAATATATTAATGACACAAAAAATGACGGATGATAATAAAGGAAATTCTACAGGATTTGGCTGGGGACGATCTGACCCCTCCACCATACTGGATAATGGTGCTCCTGCCTCCCAGTGCTCCACCAGGACCGGAGGCGGCCTTAATGCCCACCAGGTGAAGTCCTGCAGCAGCCGCTGCTCCTCCGCCAGCTCTCCCCGGGGTCATAGAGCCACCTTGTCGACAGGCTCTGATCCCGGTGACAAAAGCCTCTGGCCAACACTTCCAAGATCTGGCTCCAGCCGAATCGCCCAAGCTATACCCGCCTCTCCCAGTGAGTACTGACAAGAAGCGGAGGGAGACATTGGAATTAAGCAAAAACTGTGCTCAGCCAGAGAGCCAGAGAGAACTAAAGAGAACAGACAAGAGATTTGCAATGCTAGCTGCTGCTCTGGGAAAGTCTATCTCGGGCCCTCCTGAAAGCCTCCTCTGCCCCAGGGACAGGACAGTCCTTCAACCGGTCCCAACAGAGGCCCCAGGCCCCGTTACAGCCAAACCAGTGTGCCTGGTGCCAAGCTTTTGGCCACTGGATAAACAAATGCCCTAAGGCAAGGAAGGAAGAGGAAGCTCCCGCAGTTGTGGGGCTTGCTGACTTGAAAATTAAATAGGGCTGCTGGGACTCAGAGATATCAGGTCCCAAAAAACCCATGATAACCTTAAAAGTGGGGGACCAAAACATTGACTTCATGGTGGATACAGGAATAGAACTGTCGGTAGTAAAGCCTGTGGCACCACTGTCCAAAAAGACTAGCGCTGTAACTGGGGTATCGGGAGAAGAGATGATTAAATCATTTTGCCAGCGCAAAAAATGTCAGATGAGGGGGGCACCAAGTGATTCATGAATTCCTCTACATTCCTGACTGCCCAGTACCCCTGCTGGGAAGAGACTTGCTCCCCAAACTAGGAGCACAAGTGACTTTCTCCCCTGAGGAGAGGCCCACCTTCTAGATGGACACTATGACTTATTTTCTCTCTCTCAAACCCCCCCCAAGATGAGTGGAGGTTGCATGAGCCTCCAAAGGCAGAACCGGGTGGGCCGGAAGAACATGAGAGAGAGCTAACTCAATTATTCCCTGAGGTCTGGGCGAAAGACGCCCCTGCCCTCCCCCCAGGCTGGCTAAACTTCAAGTCCCAGTGATAATAAAACTCAAACCAGGCACTATCCCGGTTAAAAAGCTCCAGCACCCACTACCAATAGAGGCCTGGGCTGGCATACTGCCCCACATCAATAGATTGAAACAAGCAGGCATTCTAGTAGAGTGCCAGTCAGCTTGGAATATGCCAATCCTGCCAGTCAAAAAAAAAAAAAAAAGGAAGACAAGACTATAGGCCTGTATAGGATCTCAGGCTAGTCAACCAGGCTACTGTGACTTTACACCCCACCGTTCCAAACCCCTATACCTTACTTAGCCTCCTCCTGCCAAGGACTAAAGTTTATACTCGCTAGATCTCAAGGATGCCTTCTTCTGCGTACGCCTCGCCCCAGCATCACAGCCCATCTTTGCCTTTGAATGGGAAGATCCAGTCGGGGGCACCAAGCAACAGCTCATCTGGACTCCCCCACAAGGGTTTAAGAACTCCCCAGCCACCTTTGAGAAAGCCTTGCTTCGGACCTGAACTCATTCCTTCCAGAACAGTATAGATGTTGGCTCCTACAATATGGGGATGACCTGCTGCTGGCTCCCGAGACCAACAAAAAAATGCTAGAAAGGGACAATAATACTGCTCCAGCTGCTGATGGAAGCAGGTTACTGGGTGTCAAAAAAAAAAAAAAAGGCACAGATCTGCAAGGAGGAGGTAAGGTATCTGGGGTTTGTTTTAAAGAAGGACACAAGGGTCTAGACCCTAGTTGGGTCCTATATACTGATGGCACTAGCCTGATAAAACAAAGGCAATGGTTGTCAGGTTAGCCAAAGCAGAGGGGGCCATCAAGACTGAAAAGAGATGGTGAAAGTTGCCAAGTGACAAATTACTGGTACCAGAGGCGCACAATCTGGTAAGCCAAACACACCAAGCCAAACCACCTAGGCCATGCTGCCTGCTCACAGGTTAATGCTGCCTCTCAGGTATTCAGACAAAAACCTCCGGGTAAAGACACACTGCCCTTTGAACACCAGGGAGTGGACTTCACTGAAATGAAACCTCACCGGCACTACTGTTACCTGCTGATCATGGTATATACATTCTCGAGATGGGTAAAAGCTTTTCCTACCTGGACTAAAAGAGCATCAAAAGTAGCTCGGTGCCTGCTTAAGAAAATAGTTCTCGGATTTGGACTTCCTACCAACATTGGTTCAGACAATGACCCAGCTTCTGTAACTGATTTAGTACAACAAGTAAGCAAAACTTTAAACATCAAATGGAAACTGCACACTGCATTTAGGCCCAGAGTTCTGAGATGGTAAAATGAACCAACCAGACTTTAAAGAGACTTTCCAAGTGGATCATAGAGACTGACTGCTCCTGGGTGGACTTGCTTCCGACAGCTCTGCTCAGACTCAAGATGACCCCACAGTCCCAAGGCTATTCTCCATACAAAATTGGGTATAGAAGGCCCCCTCCCATAATAAACCAGGTATCAACAAATTTGCCTCAGGTAAGGGAAACTAAGATTTCACAGCAAGTGAAACTGGATAAGATAATAAATCAGGTAACTAAGTTTGTACAAGAAAGGGTGCTGTTCCCCCTTAGAGAACAGATTCATGAGTTTACACTTAGTGACCAAGTATGGGTCAAAGATTAGAAACATGATTTGCTAGCCCCTTGGTGAAATGGCCCTTATGTTATTCTAACTACCCCTACTGCAATTAAAGTTGCAGGTATTGTCCCTTAGATCCATCACACGAGGGTAAAGAAAAATACCACGCAGACCCAAAAAACGCTGAGTGGACTGCACAGAGGGACCCTGCTGACCCTTGAAAGACTGAGACCATCCTTAAGGTAAAAAATAAAATAAAATCTTAGACGAGCCCCTTCAAGATAAAGCCGCACAATCAACTCCTGCTGCTTGGCCTCATCAACGTGATTTTGAATTTAACTTCCGTTTCAACTCAACACAATGTTTTCATCTCATGGGCACATTCCTACGCAGACTTCCACAACACTCCCAACTGCTGGGTATGTGGGGCTATGCCTCTGTCAGTGATGGATGGACTTCCTTGGTGGGTGTCACCACTCTGCCAAGGAGATTTTAAACCACTCTGCTCTTTTCTGGGATGACAGAAAGAGACTTTCCTCTCTCTTGCCAATCATAACATCTCCTTGCTTTCTTGGTGTAAGACCTACAGTCAATAGACTCGGGTCATGGAGTTACATTTGATATAAATCCCAGTGTAACAAAAGCCTAACCTACTTGTTGTAAATCTACCCCGGTAGCCCCAGTAAATCTACCTTATTTACATGCTAGGTAGACAAGATCCATGTTTCAATGATATGAGTATATTGCTGCCTTCTTTGTATCCTCTATAGGGACGACAGATATCATGATTAAAGTAGAAGGTGAAGGTGAAGTCGTTCAGTCGTGTCCGACTCTTTGTGACCCCATGGACTGTAGCCCACCAGGCTCCTCCGTCCATGGGACTCTCCAGGCAAGAATACTGGAGTGGGTTGCCATTTCCTTCTCCAGGGGATCTTCCTGACCCAGGGATCGAACCCAGGTCTGCTGCATTGGAGGCAGACGCTTTAACCTCTGAGCCACCAGGGAAGCCCAATTAAAGTAGAGGCCTTGACTAATTTCACAAAACAGGCCCTCCTAGATAAACCAAAAGCCATCCAAGCCTTAAATAAAGAACAAATCCAAATGAAAAAAGCGGTAATTCATAACAAAATGGCTTTAGACATACTCACAGCTGCTCAAAGAGGGACCTGTGCTATAACTAAGGTTAAATGTTGTATATACATTCCTGACTTATCTGACAATGTATCAACTTCTTTAGATGACATGAAAAACCAGATAAAAAACAATATTAATTGAAAACATTCCTTTCTAGATTTCAGTCCTATCTTGTGTGAAGGGTGATTGGTGAAAAACTGTATTTACCACTGTTATAGTTGCCTTGATAGTTCTGCTTTGTGGACCCTGAATTTTACAATGTATTATGAACTTTGTAACCCAAAGATTGATGTCATTCTCCCAAACTGGCGGTCAAAGAGCCAGGGTGTAATATATCCCTATAAATGACGCTTATAATATGAGTTAAAAACATCAAGAGGGGGAAATAAAAAAGAAATTCATAGGACCTAGACTCCATCTTAGGCCTGTTCATGCTAATCATGCTCAGCCACCTTTCCAATAGACTCTGAACTCTGTGTTTAGTGCCTATGAAAACAACAGAAGCATAAGACCCCCTCCAGATAAGAAAACCTTGAAGATCGTATCTAGGTTACTCATTGCCTAAGAGAAAACATAGATTAATCACCCCTTCCTCCAGACAGGCCATAAGTTTTTCTGTATCAATCGGAGTGTAACCTCGGGTTTGATTACTGGCTAATTGTTTGACTGTTTGAACACATGAACATATAACATGTCAATGATGGGGTTATTGGGATTGTATTTTCCTTGGTTTATGTAAGTCTCAAGAAATTTGGAGTGGTGGATTCAGACACGTACACATGTGGTATAAAAGATTTTCACAAATGCTAGTCAGGGTCCTTGGCTAAGAGGAGACTCTGCCTCAGGCCCGCCGGTGTAATAAACTACACTCCACTATCTACATCTTCCTTCTAAGTTTGTTTTCTGAAACACATGGCTACAACATGATTAATCCACAATATCCTGGATGCTTTGTTTTTAATGCCTTCAGCTGTATTTATTCTGTTTTAATTTATGTTCCTTAAATGTAAAATAAAGCAACCTGAGAGTGTGGCTCCTTTTCTGGTGGTCGGCCCAGTACTCAGCCAGAGGCCTCACATGTATCTACTTCCAGTATGGTAATGTGGAAGTGAATTCTGATGCCTTATGCTACAAATTAGGTTAAATGGATTTAGGGGTTAAGCCATTTTCAATTCCTGCTCACCTAATGAGAAGGATTAAAGTATCCTAAATGATTAATACTTTATCTAATGATCATCTTACCTGGAATTCAGTCTTCTTAAAGTAATCATCTAACACTCTCAGAATTAACTATTCCTTCGGCAATCTGAGGCCATGAAGATACTCAGTGAAGGTACTCATGTACTCAAACCAGCACATCCAAATCGGCTCTTCCTACTCACTGGACTCTGATAGAAAATCGGGCTCCCAGTCTCTACATTGGCATGGTCCTTGTGAAACAAGAATTCTTTGCAAAGCACAGACGCATGTCACATTTCACTGGGGCAGAGGTTGCTTTCTAATAACCTTAACTGTTCAGCTTCTTCCAACCCATCAGGAGTGTCCTTTCAAAAGTTTCAGAAAGAATCCAATGGCGGGTTCTCCATTTCGAAAATTTTGTTTTTCTAGCATAACATGTTCTTCTTGTTTGCCTTTTGTAATCATACAAAACATTCCTCTGAGGTGGCCTAATTGGAAGAATGTTTACTTCCCCCCTGGCCTCAGACCAGCAGGTGAACTTCACTTAAGACTCAGCAATAGAACTGATAGTTTTGAAACTCTTGGTGAAGAATTAAATATAATCACAATGTCTTCTTGGAATACCTGTAGACCACAGTTCACTGCATAATTTTTATATTATTCATATATCTATTCTGACCCACTCACCCATCTTTCTTATTCTCATTTTCTTAGTTTTAAACTTAATTTTTCTTTTACTTCATTTCCTTACCTGTTTTTAACAGTTTATTCTGATGAAACTTTGTTGTTAAGAAATTCCTCTACTATGTTCAAAATTATAACGACAATTAAAACAGGAAAATAAAATAACCGTCATCTTTTTTATTGGCCACACAACGTGGCATGCAAAATTTCCCCAACCAGGGGTGGAAACTGTGCCCCTTGGATTGGAAGCACAAAGTGTTAACCTCTGGTCCAAAATTACCATCATCTTATTCTTAAAATATGTGACTCAGGGAATATCCATTTACTTAGAAATATAAAATTTTAAAATAAAAAGGAGTCTTAGAAAATTTGACAGTTAAAATACAATTTGGAATAACTAGAATGTTTCATGAATGTTAATTGCCCAGTCATGTTCAACTCTTTGCGACCCCTTGGACTATAGCCCACCAGGCTCCTCTATCCATGGAATTCTCCAGGCAAGAATATTGGAGTGGGCTGCCATTCGCTTCTCCAGGGGAATTTCCTGACCCAGGAATCAAACCCAGTTCTCCTGCATTGCAGGCAGATTCTTTACCATCTGAGCCACCAGGGAAGCCTGTTTTATGAATAGATCATTTTAATTCAGTGAAGAAGTTTTAATTTCACTTGTCAGAAAAATTGTCAAACCTTGGAAATGGGCAAGAGAGATTACTGAGGTATCCATGAAGCGCTTGTGGAATTGCCTACAAGAATTTCCAGGAATTTCTGATTCTACGGGGTGTGGATCTTTGATTGTGTTTGACCAGACTCTTCACAAACCTGTGGTGATAGAGTTTTACTTGAATAAAAAACTAATTATAAGGCAAATATTTCTTGTCCATAACAAAGTGATGCAAATGAATTTTATCCAGTAGAGAATATAAATATTTATAAGCTAATTCCTCCTTTGACTAAGTTTTTATATCTTACTGGTTTCCTCATGTATCAATGAATTGAGTAAAATATTTAATGGGGGCTCATTTTGTACTTGTATGAGAATGATGATTTGGCTGTTTTGAAAGTTATGCTTTAACACGATTTGTTCCGAATAAGTATACTCTCTTAGATTAAGGATTTTGCAATGTTTCAGAGTTTTCATGATACACACCAATTTGCAGCTACTTAGGAGCAACAGTATAACATAATCGCAGGTTAAAATCCTGAATCTGTCCCTTAACAGCTGCTCTCTGGGCAGTTGCTTAGCCACTTTGTGTTCCAGTTTCTTTATCTTTAATATAAATGTGATAAATATATGTGATAAATATATGTAAAGCACTTGGGACAAATGCACACTATTTTATTGTGATCTGTATTAAGTCATTGTGGGAAACAATGGAATCTTAGCAAGCATCCTAGATGTTTTTAATTTCTGAATGCTTAATCCTGTTATAGGCAGAGAGAAAACCATTTTCACTATGTGGGGGATTCTTGCCTGCCCAGGGCTGTGTGAACAAGTGTGCCTGATCTGAATCCGGGGTCAGTGAGCAGGCAGCCCTCAGGTTCTCACCTGAGCTACATGCCAATTTGGCCTCTGTGATAGCTTTGCAATGTGTACACTTGGCTTCCATGAAATACATATCCAAGGATTCTTCTTGTGTTTTTCTGAATAAGGAAGATCACAGGGAGAATCTGGCAAGATTGTCAGCAAGCAGAAGAGAAGCTTCAGCCACATGTAGTTGACACACATGGATGTTGACCAGCTGACATTCCGCTGAGACAGCTCCTAGGCCTGTAGAGGCTCTACCTTCCTCTGAATCTTCCTTCAGTTTTCCCAGAGGTGTATGTGTTCAATTCTATGACAAAAGGCCCCACCTCCTGCAGGATACCCTCATCAGCAAGGAAAGGCAAGAAGAGACACAGGCTTTAGTTTACCCTTGCAGGATTTTAGCCTGCCGGTTAGGGACCCTTCCTGACTGTCCATTCTGTGAACTTCAAACTCCAGCCCTGGTCTAGGGTTTACTTAAACAGTCTCCGTAAGGCTGTATGCCTGTTTAAGCAAGACTTGGGATAGCATAAGCCAACCTCTTATAACAAATCTCCTTATTTACAGTATATAGATGATAGATAGATGGGTGGATAGACAGATATCAATATTGATATACATATATCCTGCTGATTCTACCTCTCTTGTTGAGCTATGACTCATGCAGAATTTGATACCAGAAGTAGAAAAGCCAAGGAGAGCTCATTCAATTATTTACCTATTCACTTAAAAATGAAGTTGTGCTACACACACATACATTACAACTTTTTCACTTAAAAACGTATGATGAACATATTGTTCCATGTGAGTACCTCATCCATTTTTAATAGATAATCCCTTGCAAATAGATACTATAATTTATTTGATAAAGTACCACTTCATGCAAGCAGTTTGCTTTTAATGACAATACCACAAGAAACAATTTTATGTATCTATCTCTGTATATTTTTCTGATTCTACTCTTAGAATAAATTCCTAGAAGATAAATTACTTAGTCAGATGATATGCACAATTAAGTTTTTTATTTATTTCATCAGAAGAGTTGTTCCAATTTACTCTTCTACTAGCTATGTATAAAAGGATCTGATTCTTCCAAACATCCTCGACATTTTAAATTGGGGCATCCTCCAGTGAATTTTAGTGGTTTGTTTTATGGATTGAGCTGGATATGCTGGTTCTTTTAGAGGTCTCTAATTACCAAGAATTCTTATTAAGCCAATTTTATGCTTTCCATTCAGGTGACATCTCTATGACCAATCTTTGAACTCTCGGGGTCAGTGGCAGAAGCCAGAACCACTCCAGTTTCAGTCCTCCTGTTCACCTACAGGAACTTCCATCAAGGCCATCTCTGAGCCTCCCAGATTGTGCTCATAGTGAGCAGATAGCCCATTGCTAGCTGAAAACATTTGCCAAAAGCAGCTTGCTTGGGTTAGTGCTGATGTGCTTATATTCACCAGTGTTTGCAAAGTACTAAAGTAATTGGAGATCTTTAGTAGAAAATTCTTGCTGACTGAGAGAGGAGGAACTGCTAAAATCCTCTAAACTCCCACAGCTCTTACTCAGAAGCATGTGAGTGCATTTAAAGTATCTTTTAATGGATGCTAAAAGGAGTTTGAAAGTTATCACCAGAGCCTACCCTGATGGCCGTGCTCACACAACTGTTTATTTTCTAACCTGTTCAAAGGGATGTTTTCACATTGCAGGTTTAGAGAAAGCGAGGGGTCTCAAGAAGACTAATCTGTTTTAACTGTAAACCACAAGTATCCTTTAAAATCCGATCCCACCCGTACTCTTTTCCTTTCCAAATGTCAAAGAAAACAAGCCTACTCTTACAAAAAAAATCACTGTGAAATCCATTCTGTATTAAGTATATAGCATTTGAAATAGATTTACCCCATAATCCATGGTCTTTTCTCCTCAATCTTTCTTCTCTGATTCTTGATTCAGGTGAAGAAATTCCTTATCCTTTCTACAGACAGCCACATACGGAAGAACTTCACATGGGAAATTAGTGTTTCGGTGAGAAATGGCTTAAGGAAGTACTGTTGACCCCATGAGTACAATTAAGTGATTAGTCACCAGTATTGATGCTAATATTGGAGGAATATGTTTAAGAGGTTTTATATCTGTCTTGACAATCAGAAAGAATGTTGAACTGGTAGACTAAGACACTGAAAGCTAATTAAAATAATGGATATATGACAAAAATACAGTAACATTTTTTTATTTCAGAAAAGTTAATCAGAAAGTCTTAGCAAAGCAAGTGAGATTTATTTAAGACACTTGGGAAGTGTCCTACTCCTGAGTGGCTTCTTGGATGTAAGCCTGCTGTGTAATTATTAAGATGAATTTTAGGGTATATAATTCTGTGTGGAGTGTTTGCGTGTTGGCAGTCGTTTAGGTGAATGTGTCCCTTCTTATCAGAGGAAAACTCCACTGTCATTTGGAATCACCTGCAACATTTTTTTGGTTTCCTTAAAAATTTCTGATCTGTTATCCAAGTGATCCAGAAATGAAGTGCTTTTTCTTCTAACAGCTTTTCTGCTGAGCAGTGACTTTCAAGTTGCAATCTGTCAACAATATCAATTATTTCTGAGACAAAACTTTCAGCTATAGAAATAAAGGGGGTCCTTCATCCTCAGACATGCAGTGCCAGGTGGTCAGTTGGTGGTCAGCTCTGGAGACAAAGCAACTTCTCATTGTCTTGGGCGGGCCTGCTTGTTAACAGGTGATAATCATTAGGATATTTCAGGATCTGAGTTCAGTCACATTTTAAGAAGGGCAGTTAGGCAGGAAGAAGGAAATGGGTTGAGAAGAGGGGACTTTACATGATTTTTTAAAATATTTCTTTGTCTTTATTTATTCATTTTTTTGGCTGCATCAGATGGGATGCAGGATCTTTGTTGTGGCTCACAGACTCTCTAGTTGTGCACAGGCTCAGTAGCTCCGTGGCATGTGGGATCTCAGTTCCCCAACCAGGGATCAAACTTGCATCCCCTGCATTACAAGTCAGATTCTTAACCACTTGACCACCAAGGATGTCCCTAGATTTTTTTTTTTTTTTAACTTCGGAGCTTAACTAACTCGATTAATCTCAAGGCAGCTTAAGATGCCTGGGATGAGTGCTTGAAACAGATCTCTAACTCTGTTAGGAAATTTTAGAGGGCACTCTAGTTCAATTCCCTCACTTTATAGATAAGTTATGAAAGTGAGGACTCTGACATTCTACTCATCTATAAGCTTTGCCTGTTCACTCAATAGGTATTCAGTAAGTCCGCGTGCAATGAATGACGACATGGATGGAGAGACTGGATGAATGATGGGATAAAAGAAATACAGAAAAATGTGTGCTAGAGGAAGCACTCAAGTTAATGAAATTGTTTTCTAGAATAGTTGCACTGTTCCAAGAATATGCAAAACTGAGCAGTGGAAATAATTTGCAATCTTATGGTTTGACTGAGGAGGCAGTGTGGTGGTATAATCCTTCACTTGTGAACATCCATCATCACTCTATTGGTGGAGCTCTGAAGTGTAGATACTTCTGCTAGATAGGATGTGGGAGTTAGAGTCAACTATCAAGCCAGAGCCCTGCCCTCCAGGGCTGACCAACTAGGGTGTGTCCATCTGTAAGATGGTAGTGAATGGTGGAGTAAACACAGCCTGTGATTTTGCGGCACAGTGTCCCTATTTGCAGAACTATAATAAGTAGGGGACAAAGTTATAGTCCTGATCTCTAAACAACTATGCTCTAACCTCATTATGACCAAACTTTTTTTGATCATGTATCCTTATCATGCTTGTTCAGCATGAACTCTGCTGTGAGTGTACTTATCTACTCAGAAATTATGTTGTTCAGTCACCAAGTCATGTCCCACTTTTTGCGACCCAATAAACTGCAGCATGCCAGGCTTCCCTGTCTCTTATCAAACCCAGAGTTTGCCCAAGTTCATTGCATAACTCAGTGAAGCTATGAGCCATGCTGTGCAGGGCCACCCAAGACAGATGGGTCATAGTAGAGAGTTCTGACAGAACGTGGTCCACTGGAGAAAGGAATGGCAAACCACCCCAGTATACTTGTCATGAGAACCCCATGAACTTAGAAATTATAGGTGTTTCTTTTTAACTCATACATAATGTTTCCAAAGCAGAAGTTTAAAAAATAAGATAAAAATAAATATAAGCAGATATCTAATGGTTTCTTCCTGTACACAATGGGGTGGGTAAAATCCATGCTGTAAACAATTTATAGTCATCTCTGAAGTACAGTAATTATACCTCTCTTTCAATCCCAATCACATCTACATATTCTGTTCTCTAAATATCAAATCATGGATTTAATCTTTAATAAAACATGTTAAATAACAAGGAAAAGAAAGACAAAGAAGGATAAAATAGGTCATATATTCACAGACCACAGCAAACAAAGAAGAATCTGTGTGAAGCTGCTACAGTACTCATTTCTGTAACTCGTCACAGCTGAAGCTGATATCCATAACTTCTTTCTTCCATTACTCGGCTCACACTTTCTCTCCACCAGTTAGGACCTCAACTGGTGAGGGTTTTCCCCTAAAAGTCAGTGGGGCTTTCTTTTATCAGTTGATGTACTTTTCAGTTAACTTTTACTATAGGAAATGATGGTATTAAGGGTCATCACAGAGAATCCCCCTGGGTTCCCGAAATGGTCCTCTCTGGTCACATTTGCTGGCATCAGTTGAATGTCCTCTTGATAATCAGGATCAACCACCTAACAGAACAGCCCCTTTCTTTGCCTGTTCGAGTAGTCGTAAGAAGAACTCAGAAAGATACAACAGCAGAGTGAAGCTCCAGCTCCGTGGAACCACTGTTCTAAGGATTTCTCTTTTAGAAACCAAGACCTCCAAACTTCAGAAGTGAAATTGTAGATACGGATATAAGAACTCTGTAAAGTGGGATATTTGGTGTGAAAATAATGAAAGGAGCCATTCCCTCTTGAAAGCACTGATTCTTAGACAACCCATGTATTCTGAGAGAGACAGCACCCATTATTGTTCCCTGATTAAAAGTATGTACTAAATCTTATATAACAGAATCATAACTCCTCAGAGTTTTGTGGGGTTTGATGCTATTGTATATGGAAGACTCGGGTTTAATTATCATTTTGTTTGCTGTTTTATATAAAGATATAACTGGTCTGAGTGAACTCCGGGAGTTGGTGATGGACAGGGAGGCCTGGCGTGCTGCAATTCATGGGGTCGCAAAGAGTCCGACATGACTGAGCGACTGAACTGAACTGAACTGACTTTAGTATACTAACCTTCACCCTGTGACTCTGACAGGTTCATTTATTAGTTCTTGGCAATTGCAACACAGTAAAACATAAAAAGGAAATAAAAAAATAAGGAAGAAGTAAAACTCTCTGTAAATAATCTGATTCTTTCTATAGAAATTCCTAAAAATCTAAAAAGCAACAATTGCCTTGTGATGTTGGATCTGGGACTCTGCAAGCCACATCTCTTTTGCTGGCTGATTCCATGTTAGAATCTATTTGCCAGGAGGGGACCTGAGGGACATGAAATTTTGTTTCTGAGGAACTTGTTTCTGAGATTCTGAGGAATTTCTTTAGAAACAATCACATTATTTGCAAAGAGAGAGAGAGAGTTTTACTTCCTCCTTCCTGATCGTTTTTCTTTTATATTTCTTTTTTATGTTTTACCATATTGCAATGGCCAAAACCTCCAGGATGA
Source organism: Capra hircus (assembly GCF_001704415.2). NCBI lineage: Eukaryota > Metazoa > Chordata > Mammalia > Artiodactyla > Bovidae > Capra > Capra hircus. The sequence continues at coordinate 78,303,107 of NC_030812.1, forward strand.
TGTTGAAGAGAGCTGGGGAGAGTGAGCATGCTCAGTTGGGTCTAAGCTCTCTGAGCTCAGAGAAGGGGTCTGGGATCCAGACCCATAAGGAGGGTGGGTGCTGACTGGCACAGGTGTCTCCAAGGAGTCTTATGAATCTGGATCTGCAAGTGTTACATATTTACAAGAAGAAACTGCCACCACTAAAGTGAAGAAGCTTTTGGCAGGTGATACTCGTGGGAAAATTGGTGGGAAGCAAACGAGTCAATCCTTTCTTCCTCCTCAAGCTCTCATCTCCTTCGGGTGCCCCCTACTAGCAAACAGAGCCTAACATGGCATCAGCTAGCACAACAGAAGTATTGTTTGCAGAGTCCCAACCCAACATCGCAAGGCAGACTGTAGACAGGTGAATTCGAGGCCGAAACACAATAGTTAAATCACAGACACCCAAGAAGTATACCTATGGGTTGTTTAGACTCAAGCATGTCTTCTCTTCAATCCCAGAGTGAGTCTCAAGAGTTGTTCGAACTTTACTTCTGTTCCGTTTTGCTTTCCTTATTCCGAGATTTGTTTGAGAAAGACTGCCATACTTGCAACTAATGTGGTTTCCTTCAGCCCCAAGATCTGCATTCAGGTGAGATGTGGGGAGCTGGTACTGTGGATTTGAGGTGGCTACCTGAAACCTCTAACCAGATTCACTGCTGGTCTAAACTTAGCCCGTCCCAGCTTTCCTCCTTCATCCACCCCTCCCCAACTTACCTGATCATTGTAACTCCCTTCGACAAAAGTATTTTATTCTTGGCCCTAAAAACATTCTTTTTAAGCAATTCCCATGTTAAATAGTATGTTCCATTCAATATTCTATTAGTGTGCCCCTTCCACCCCACCCTCCTCCTCACTCACCCCTGCATACACATGCCTGTACATCACACATGTGCACACACAAGGAAACTTCAACATAAAGCTTGGCAGATTTTGCTCAAAGAGATTAAGAGAATTCCTCACAGTCATACAAGTACAGAGAGGCAGAGTTGATATCCAGCCTCCACACTGGTTCTTAAGCTCTTACCCTTCCTATTTCCTTACACTTTCTCTTTTTTTTTTTAATACTAAAAATAATAACTCCACTTACATCATTTCATTTTTTGAAGTGTTTTCACATATCTTGCTATCTGTGACAATCACAACTCCTCTGGAAAGTAGGACAGGTCGTATTATTTTCTTTATGTTATAAGATATGAAACTTGGCTTATAATATTTCCCAGTGGAAAGAGGAAAATATTTCTAAAAGGAAACATCCAAGCAGTTTTGATTCTGTCTCCATTTCAATGTACTTTTCATTAAAGCTCCTTTAAAATTTTTTAAATTTAAAATAACTCCTTTAAAAAAATAAATCCTGCTTTTATAACACCTGTAGTCTGTCACTCTCGCTGTATACTGTTGACCACTGTTTGTGTTTTTATGGATGGTTTTACTTTCAGGGGACAGGGGCATGTGTGGAATGTGAATATCTTTGCTGGGCTCTTTTAAGCCTGAAACATATCAGATTCAGGTAAGATCATTATCAGTCATCAAATCAGAATGAAATGTGTTTGTCTCCGTGTGGGAAACTTTAATGTTGTTGGTTCCCCACAGTATTAATCGGGGCATTTACATCTTTGTTTTGTACTCTGTTCCCTACTTGCACAATTTGGGGGCATGTCTGTTGTAATATCTTTTTGGTGGTTCACTTTGTGTACAATTTAAAAAAGAATAATACAAAATGAAGAGGATGTACTTATTTCTTACTATGGTGTTGGCCTTGCATTACCTCAGAGTTAGGAGCATACAGCTATTTATCATTGATAAATCATCTTAAACACTCTTTTTAATTGAAGTATAGTTGATTTACAATATTATATTAGCTTCAGGTGCACAACAGTGGTTCAATAATTTTATAGTTTATACTCCATTTAAAGTTATTATAAATTCCTATATTTCCTTGTGGCTTACAATACACTCTTGTGCTTATTTATTTTTTACACAGTAGTTTGTATTTCTTAATCCTTTACTCCAATCTTGCCCCTCCCCCCTCCCACTCCCCATGGGTAACCGCATACGGAGAAGGCAATGGCACCCCACTCCATTACTTTTGCCTGGAGAATCCCATGGACGGAGGAGCCTGGTGGGCTACAGTCCATGGGGTCGTGAAGAGTCGGACACAACTGAGCGGCTTCACTTTCACTTTTCACTTTCATGCATTGGAGAAGGAAATGGCAACCCCTCCAGTGTTCTTGCCTGGAGAATCCCAGGGACAGGCGAGCCTAGTGGGCTGCCGTCTATGGGGTCACACAGAGTCAGACACGACTGAAGCGACTTAGCAGCGGCAGCAGTTGTTCTTCATATTTGTGTTTGCTTCTGCTTTGTTTTGTTCATTTGTTTGCTAACAATCTCTTTTGTTTTACATTAGTTATTTAAGAATCTGTAGTTCCACATTCTTCCAGGGTCTTTTGCTTTGTGAAATGTATTTTCTGGGTTACAAACAATTCTGGTCTTAAGCAGTAAATTGACCTTTACTCCACCTTGTCTTAGCCATATACCAGCTCATCCTTATCAGAAACTTTCAACAAAACACTTCTCTTAAAACCAGCAATGTTATCCTCATCCTTATGCCACAGGGATACATAAAATAATAAGTTTGTGTTGAATGCTTATTAACTATCTGCTCCTCTCTCTTCACAAATCTAACCTCACTATGCTGGTTCATTGTAATATGTCATCTTGGCTGGGCCACAGTGCCCAGATGTTTGTTCAGTCTTCTGCATGTTGCTGTGAAAGTGTTTTTTGAATGAATTTTTAAATTAGTATATTTTGAATAAAGCAAATTGTCCTCACTAATGTGGGTTAGCCTCACCTAATCAGTTGGCAGCCTTAACCAGAACAAACATTGATCTCTCCCAAAAAAGAAACAATTCCACCAGAAGATTGCCTTTGTATTTGAACTGCAGTTTTTCACTGAGTCTCCAGTCTGCTAGCCTGCCCTTTCTGATTCTGGATTCTCTCCCTCCCTCCCTCCCTCTCTCTCTCTATATATTTTTTTTTCTTTTTTTTTTAGATCCTAATGTGTGCTCAGTTAGTCATGTCCAACTCTTTGCAACCCCATGGACTCCTCTGTCCATGGAATTTTCCATGCAAGAGTACTAGAATGGGTTGCCATTTCCTCCTCGAGGGGATCTTCCCAACCCAGGGATTGAACCTGTGTCTCCTGCATTTCCTGCATTGGCAGGTAGATTCTTTACCACTGAGCCACCTGGGAAATCCCACTGGCATCTTACCTTCCAGAATAATTTTTGAGTTACATGCTACAACACACATACTATTTGGCATGAAGTGATTAAACAGTAATATCAGAGATCCTGTTTCCGAAAAATGCTTAATGGTGCTTCTCAGGAAATGCCACTTTACTTGGTTAATGGGAGATCCACTTTCAGCTTAGACTCCAAACAGAAAGAAACTATTTCCCCGAAGGTTTTAAACATCACTCTTCCTCACAGATTTGAATTTACACTTATAACCATCTTACTATATAAGAGATATAACAGATTATATTAATCATACTAAATAAAATTATAATACTCTAGAGAAAAATTTGTCTCCAGTTTTGCTACTCCAGCAAACCAAATGTTTCATCTTACAGTTTTCCTTTCAGTTTGCCTCCAAAAAAATATTTTTTTCAAGTTATAATGATAGCAGGGCTATAATTTTATATTCTTTTTTCAAAAAAAGTATCTAAATAGAGGGAAGAAAAATGTTTTTCTTTTTCTGAATTTCAGAAGGAAATTCCAAACAAAAAAGAAAAAGTTGGTGTTGAAACTTGATTACTCTGTGTGACTAGGTACCAAGGGATAAAATAAAAACAAATTGACCTAATTGACTCGACCATTTTTTTTAATTTAGTTCACATAATTAGAACCTGATTTACACTGGGAGTGGGTAAAGAAAAATCAGGAAAGAATGCCTGCTCTCCAAGCCATTGAGAACATCATCTTCTCTAAAGTTAAATATTTAACCACTAGGTAGGCCTCACAGTCATCCAGTAACCTACTGATTTGCATACAGCACCCTAATGCTAACCAAGTAGATGAACTGAAATTAGAAGTTTCTGTCAAATTGATTCACTTTATTGTACACCTGAAACTAACACAAAATTGTAAATCAACTATACTTCAATAAAAATGAACTTTAAAAAGCTTCTGTCAAGTAGAAAGGGTAAATCAATGGAAAAGTGTGATGATGGAAAGGCATCAAAAGCATACAGGATTATAGCAGAAGGATATAATCCTTCTGTTCTTCCAGAGACAAAAGAGAGGGGATAAATGAGCCTGCACTGTCTGGTTAGTGGGCCGAGATTTTGTGGCTGTCTGTTTTTTGCTGTATCATGCAGCCATCTGTTCTGATCCTGAATTAGGGGTTCCTTGGGAAAGCACTAATTCTTACAACATTCTAAGTATTTCTTGCAAAATAAGCTAAAATTGGTTTGGAATAATGAAGGCACCTGTATAAGAGTGATGAATGTCTCCCCAGGGGTTCTCAGGGATGCCAGGCCCTAGCCCTGGTAACTGGTACCAGGTCCAGTCAGAAGCCGACGTCTCCACTAACGATCTGGAAGAGGGAGTCAATGGCTGATTAATGAAATTCACAGTTGCAGTGAAATGATGGATTGGATGCAAGAAAGCGAAGAAATTTGTCATGTTGGTCAAATGAGATGCATCTTATGGAAATGCTTGCTCATCCTTTAAACAGAAAATCAGCATCTGAAACTCATTTAATGGGATCGATCAGTCCAGAAAGCACCACTTCCAGCAGAGGCCTGAAGGTGATGCCAGGAAGAAAATTAGACAGGAGATGAGAGGCTGAGCTGGCACAATTCGAGCTTCTCTGGAGAGACCTCAGGCTATTTGGCCAGTGTTCACATGTTTCCCACAGCTCCTGACACTGAGCCACAGCCTCTGAAGTCCACTCTGCTTCTGCCTGTCCAGCCTGTCCTCTGCCTTCTAGTTCTGCCTGGAAAGATGGCTCCACATGGGCTTCCTAGCATTGTTTTCAACAAGACAAAGTTGACAATGTGCAATGTCTTGTTCCTCTGAGGGTAATGACTGGGCCAAGGCTAGAGGTGTAGGTCCAGCATCAAAATGGGAGCCTGGTTAGTGTTATGGTGGGAATTGTGGTCTTCATCTCTGGCTCATCCTCTGTTCTAAGACGGCTGTCTATTCACAGTCCTTCTGCTCATGGCGTCTGCTGCTTTCAGGCTCCCAAGGTTGGGGCACTTGGAACTCATTCCCCTGGATCCACGTGCACCCCTTCACTGTCCTGTGAACTTCTGAGACAACATGTGGGACTAAAGAAAGTAAGTGTCTTTCAGTGAAAACCTATGGTTTTTGAAAGTCCTAGTTTCAATCATCTGTTTCCTTCAGTCTCACAAGAACCTAGTTTATATCCTCAGGTTGGCTGCAGCGCTCCCTCTCGTTCCCTCACTCCTTTGCTGTCTTGAGTGTGAACTTAACACAGACTCCTGACCTTGCCCTGAGGTAAAGGGAGCTGAGGCTTCAGGGATTAATAGTCCCTTTTCCATCTTTAATAATGTCTCCATTGTCTGTAGGGTAATACGGCACTGCAAATTTCCCTATCACATTATAGCATTGTATAAATTAATCTCATATTAAGTTTTTAAATCAAAATATAGCTTCTTTTCTCATGAGAACAAAAAAATAATTAAAAGAGACTTTTCCAACATTATTTTTTGGGCCATTCAGAGAACTTAAGTTTATGTTAATAATTATTTAACATTCAGAATAGTTATGGATTACAGGCTGAAACTTGAAAGCAAACTGTTACATGGTTGTAAGGTTACCCAAGAAGAAATAACAATGGTAGGCAGAATTACCATTTGATGTATTTAAAGTCAGACAGTATCCTATGGGCTGTGGATTTAGATGGGGGACCCAGAATCTAGGTTCTTCAGGGTTAAAGTTAATTGATTATTATTACAAAACTGAGTTGGGAGACCAAAATCTCACTAGTAACCTCTCACATCACTTTGGTCTAGATATACTTAGTGTGAATCTCTCTTTAGGGTGCTGAGTCCATCTGTTCTGGTAACACAGAGACCCAGTTTCGAGGTACAACCCTCTAAGAATGCAATGGTGTGGATGACCCTCATTGTGAACTTCACACAGTCTGGCTCAGCTGTGACTGACTTAACTATGGAGAAGGCCCTTCTATTGTTTTGTAGCTGCTACTGAAGCCAAAGCCATTACTTGTCAAATCATGACCAAATCATCCTATCCAGCTTCTAAGAGAAAAGATCTGACATACCCCAACGCCTGCAGCCTTTGCTTCTGTTGCTCACGACGGGAAGCCTCCACTCTGGTCAGACCATGGCCCAGCTCTCTGATCCCTGCTTCACTGTCTCTCCCTTGGAGCCCTCACAGCGACTGCTGCTGAGATTACACTTAATGTCACCCTCAATTAACCTGACAGGATCCAGGCTTCCCTAACCCCTCCAGGACTGAGAGAAAAGAAGAGGCTGTGGGTGGGAAGCTGAAACAGGCTTCTATGTTCCTGGATCGTTTGCAGGTAAATCTCTCAGAAAATTGCCATTTTATTGTTTCCAGGCCCTGAGCTCACATTACACCAACCGAAGCCTGGAAATACCTGTCAGGTCATCCATCAGCTTTTACAGGGTGAAGACCTTTGAGAAACATGGAAAGCACTCAACTAGTTGGAAATGTTAATGACATAGTCCAAGTAAACACCAAGTCTTCTTGCCTGGATGTTACCTTCCAATTTCTTCTTTCAGATAAAAATAACATAGAACTCTACTGCAACAGAAAAAAACAGGATAGTGTCAGAGTAAAATGCTTTGGAAATTTTTCCAAAGGAAAGTAAAATGCAGTTCCTGTCAACCTTTCTCAGAGAAGCCATTCTTTCTTCCTGGAAGTTGGACCATATGCAATCCAAATCATTACAGTCTTTACTGAAGTAATGGGGTATTGGATATTTCTTCACAAACAAATGTTTTATTACTTAATTACTTTGTATCCATACTACAACTGAGTAACATTTGTTATCCAGAGTACATCAACAAAATAGCTGAAAAATAAAAAAAGAATTCTGCTGGCTTGTTCAACCCCTTTTAATTTAGGAATACATAAATATGTTTTACAAAATCCCTGATGGATTATGAACTATTATTTCATTGAATTAGATTTATCATTACAAGAGCAAGAGACAGAATTGATAGATAAAGCAATGAAAATACAGAGCACCCAGATAATTTTGATTTTCAGATGAATAACAAAGATGTTTTTATAATATACTGATATTACATGTGATATACTTACAGTAAAAAATTGCTCTGAAATACAAACTTAACTGGCCATACTGTATTTTACCTAGTAAACCGAGAAGAAACCAGTTTTATCAGAAAGGCTTTTAGTGTTTCAAATACTCTGGCTTGTCCTTTAGAAAGTAACTAATCCTTGACAATTAAGCTAGCCACTTGGATGTCAACAAAAAATTTTTTTAAGAATGAATTGAAAAAGATTAGAGGCTATGTAGTCATTGTTTTCCAGATAATCAGGGTCAATTTACAGCTCTTAATTGTTTATTCTTTTTTATCATTGTTGTTTTTTATTCGCTAAGTCCCATTCTCTGTGACCCCAGGGACTGCAGGTATGAAGGCTTTTCTTTCCTTCACTATGTCCTAGAATTTGCTCAAATTCATGTCCATTGAGATGGTGATGAGATCCAACCTTCTCATCTTCTATCACCCCCTTCTCCTCCTGCCTTCAATCTTTCCGGCTCTGCACATCAGGTCACCAAAGGATTGAAGCTTCAGCTTCAGCATCAGTCCTTCCAATGAATATTGAGGGTTGATTTCCTTTAGGATTGACTGGTTTGATCTCCTTGCTGTCCAAAAGACTCTCAAGAATCTTTTCCAGCACCACAGTTTGAAAGCATCAATTCTTCTGTGCTCAGCCTTCTTTCTTTATGGCCCAACTCACATCCATACATGGTTACTGGAAAAACCATAGCTTTGACTATACAGACCTTTGTTGTCAAAGTAATGTCTCTGTTTTTAATACATTGTCTAGGTTTGTCAGCTTTTCTTCTAAGAAGCTGTGTGCTTTCTCACCCAGTCATGTCTGACTCTTTGTGACCCCATGGACTGCAACCTGCCAGGCACCTCTGTCTGTAGGGATTCTCCACGCAAGAATACTGGAGTGTGTTGCCATGCCCTCCTCCAGGGGATCTTCCCAACCCAGGAGCAAGTTTCTTTTAATTTCATGGTTGCAGTCACCAACTATAGTGATTTTGGAGCCCAAGAAAATAAAATCTGATACTGTTTCCACATTTTCCCCTTTTATTTCCCATGAAATGATGGGACCAGATGCCATGATCTTTGTTTTTTGAATGTTGAGTTTTAAGCCAGCTTTTTCACTCTACTCTTTCACCCTCAATCAAGAGGCTCTTTAGTTCCTCTTCACTTTCTGCCATTGGAGTGGTATCACCTGCATATCTGAGGTTGTTGACATTTCTCCCAGCAATCTTGATTCCAGCTTGTGCTTCATCTAGCCCAGCATTTCATATGATACACTCTGTATAAAAGTTAAATAAGCAGGATGGCAATATACAGCCTTGACGTACCCCTTTCCCAAATTTGAACTGGTCCCTTGTTCCATGCCCGGTTCTAACCGTTGCTTCTTGATCTGCATATAGCCTTCACAGGAGACAGCTAAGGTGATCTGGCATTCCCACCTCTTTAAGAATTTTCCACAGTTTGGTGTGATCCACATACTCAAAGGCTTTAGCATAGTCAATGAGCAGAAGTAGATGTTTTTCTGGAATTTCCTTGCTTTCTCTATGATTCAGTGGCTGTTGGCAATTCAGTCTCTAGTTTCTCTGCCTTTTCTAAATCCAGCTTGTACACCTGGAAGTTCTTTGTTCAACTACTGTCGAAGCCTAGCTTGAAGGATTTTGAGCATGACCTTCCAGCATGTGAAAAGAGTGCAATTGTTTGGTAGTTTGAACATTCTTTGGCATTGCCTTTCTTACTGACCTTTTCCAGTCCTGTGGACACTGCTGAGTTTTCCAAATTTGCTGACACATTGAGTGCACCATTTTAACAGCATCATCTTTTAGAATTTGAATAGCTCAGCTGGAATTCCATCATCTCCACTGGCTTTGTTCATAGTAATGCTTCCTAAGGCCTACTTGACTTCATATTCCAAGATGGCTGGCTCTAGGTGAATGATAACACCATTGTAGTTATCCAGGTCTTTAAGATCTTTTTGTATAATTCTGTGTATTCTTACTACCTTTTCTTAAACTCTTATGCTTCTTTTAAGTCTTTGCCGTTTCTGTACTTTATGTAACAATTTTGTAATTTTTATAATAATGTGCCTTAACAGATCTTTCTCAGGATTCTTGATCACAGTAAAGAAGTAGAGACATGAACAGTAAAGGACCCAATAATAAGAAAAACAAGAATTTCATGTTGATATTTGAAATCAACTACATTGTCGTAATTGTTTCTAAAAATTAGGTTTCAAATGAAGCAACTGAAATTGATTCACTTGTTGTCAACAAGGGTATTTTGAATTTGCTTTTAAAATCCTTTTGTAACTCTCATTAAGTTTTCTTAAGACTATCTAGAAATTAGTATTTTAAGTTTTTTTACTAAGGAGAAAATAAAAATGTATTTTTACTTGTAAAATTATACTAAACCATCTTCTGACGTATCCTTGATGGTATTGTTTGTTGAATTAAATTGTAGTTCAGTTCAGCCGCTCAGTAGTGTCCAACTCTTTGCGACCCCATGAATTGCAGCATGCCAGGCCTCCCTGTCCATCACCAACTCCCGGAGTTCACTCAAACTCATGTCCATCAAGTCAGTGATGCCATCCAGCCATCTCATCCTCTGTCGTCCCCTTCTCCTCCTGCCCCCAATCCCTCCCAGCATCAGAATCTTTTCCAATGAGTCAACTCTTTGCATGAGGTGGCCAAAGTACTGGAGTTTCAGCTTCAGCATCATTCCTTCCAAAGAAATCCCAGAGCTGATCTCCTTCAGAATGGACTGGCTGGATCTCCTTGCAGTCCAAGGGACTCTCAAGAGTCTTCTGCAACACCACAGTTCAAAAGCATCAGTTCTTCACATCAGGTGGCCAAAGTACTGGAGTTTCAGCTTCAGCATCATTCCTTCCAAAGAAATCCCAGAGCTGATCTCCTTCAGAATGGACTGGTTGGATCTCCTTGCAGTCCAAGGGACTCTCAAGAGTCTTCTGCAACACCACAGTTCAAAAGCATCAGTTCTTCAGTGCTCAGCTTTCTTCACAGTTCAACTCTCACATCCATACATGACCATTGGAAAAACCATAGCCTTGACTAGACAGACCTTTGTTTGCAAAGTAATGTCTCTGCTTTTCAACATGCTATCTAGGTTGGTCATAAATTTTCTTCCAAGGAGTAAGCGTCTTTTAATTTCATGGCTGCAGTCACCATCTGCAGTGTATTTGAAATTGCAAAAATTCCATTTTTTGCCAAAATTGCAGTAGGTGGGACTATATCTCTTGATTAGAGCTGATTAGAAGTAACTAGGTATGAGTGATCTTAAAATTTATGTTAATGATATTTTTCAATGATTTTTTTCTTACCAATTACAAATATTCATCAAAAATGGTGTGCCTCCAGCTGTGATTTTTAAAGGAGGGGTCAATATATTTGTCATTTTTAAAAATCTTCCTACTTTGGCCACCTCATGCGAAGAGTTGACTCATTGGAAAAGACTTTGATGCTGGGAGGGATTGGGGGCAGGAGAAGAAGGGGACGACAGAGGATGAGATGGCTGGATGGCATCACTGACTCAATGGATGCAAGTCTGAGTGAACTCCTAGAGTTGGTGATGGACAGGGAGGCCTGGCATGCTGCAAATCATGGGGTTGCAAAGAGTTGGACATGACTGAGCGACTGAACTGAACTGAACTGATTATCATACAATAGGAAAAGGAGTATGTCAAGGCTGTATATTGTCACCCTGCTTATTTAACTTATATGCAGAGGACATCATGAGAAAAGCTGGACTGGAAGAAACACAAGCTGGAATCAAGATTGCCGGAGAAATATCAGTAACCTCAGATATACAGATGACATCACCCTTACTGCAGAGAGTGAAGAGGAACTAAAAAGCCTCTTGATGAAAGTGAAAGAGGAGAGCGAAAAGTTGGCTTAAAGCTCAATATTCAAAAAACGAAGATCATGGCATCTGGTCCCATCACTTCATGGGAAATAGATGGGGAAACAGTGGAAACAGTGTCAGGCTTTATTTTTTTGGGCTCCAAAATCACTGCAGATGGTGACTGCAGCCATGAAATTAAAAGACGCTTACTCCTTGGAAGAAAAGTTATGACCAACCTAGATAACATATTAAAAAGCAGAGATATTATCTTGCCAACAAAGGTCCGTCTAGTCAAGGCTATGGTTTCCCAGTGGTCATGTATGGATGTGAGAGTTGGACTGTGAAGAAGGCTGAGCACTGAAGAACTGATGCTTTTGAACTGTGGTGTTGCAGAAGACTCTTGAGAGTCCCTTGGACTGCAAGGAGATCCAACCAGCCCATACTAAAGGAGATCAGTCCATTGTGTTCATTGGAAGGACTGATGCTAAAGCTGAAACTCCAATATTTTGGCCACCTCATATGAAGTGTTGACTCATTGGAAAAGACTCTGATGCTGGGAGGGACTGGGAGCAGGAGGAGAAGAGGCCGACAAAGGATGAGATGGCTGGATGGCATCACCAACCCGATGGACATGAGTTTGAATGAACTCTGGAAGTTGGTGATGAATAGGGAGGCCTGATGCGCTGTGATTCATGGGGTCGCAAAGAGTCGGGCACAGCTGAGTGACTGAACTGAACTGAACTGATTATGATACAAATATTACTTATGATAAAAATGTTTAAAAATTCAGTTTCAATTAATTGTAGATGATATCTTCATTCATTCATAAATCAGAATGTACTATCTGTAAAGTTGTTTTATAGATCAAAATTGGCTCACTCAGTATCTGGAATTTTCATATGGTTCAGCCAAATGACTAATTATTTTTAAAAGTTACTTTGTTGAGACATGTTACCTAATATAAAATGCACCCATTTTTAGAGAACAATTCAAAGACAAATGTATATGTCTATGTAACTACCACTACAATCAAGATATAAAACATTTCATTACTTTCATTGAAATCAAGTAAGGGATGTTGGCAATTTGATCTCTTGCTCCTCTGCCTTTTCTAAATCCAGCTTGAACATCTGGAATTTCTCAGTTAACGTACCATTGAAGCCTAGTTTAGAGAATTTTCAGCATTTCTTTGCTAGAGTGTGAAATGAGTGCAATTATGTGGTAGTTTGAATGTTCTTTGACATTGCCTTTCTTTGGGATTGGAATGAAAACTGACCTTTTCCAGTCCTGTGGCCACTGCTGAGTTTTCCAAAGTTGCTGGCCAATTGAGTGCACCACTTTAACAGCATCATCTTTTAGGATTTGAAATAGCTCAACTGGAATTCCATCACCTCCACTAGCTTTGTTCGTAGTGATGCTTCCTAAGGCCCAGTTGACTTTGCACTCCAGGATGTCTGGCTCTAGGAGAGTGATCCCGCCATGGTGGTTATCTGGGTCATTAACATCTTTTTTGTATAATTCTTCTGTGTATTCTTGCCACCTCTTCTTGGTATCTTCTGCTTCTGTTAGTTCTATATAGTTTCTCTCCTTTATTGTGCCCATCTTTGCATGAAATGTTCCCTTGGTATCTCTAATTTTCTTGAAGAGATGTTTCCCATTCTATTATTTTGCTCTATTTCTTTGCTTTGACTTAGGAAGGCTTTCTTACCTCTCCTTGCTATTCTTTGGAACTCTGTATTCAGATGGGTATATCTTTCCTTTTTTCTGTTGCCTGTTGCTTCTCTTCTTTTCTCAGCTATTTGTAAGGCCTCCACAGACAATCATTTTGCCTTTTTGCATTTCTTTTCTTGAGGATGGTTTTGGTTCTGGTACAATGTTACAGGGCTTCTGCCCATAGTACTTCAGGCAGTCTGTCTATCAGATCTAATCTCTTGAACCTATTTGTCACTTCTACAGTATAATCATAAAGGATTTGATTTATACCTGAATGGCCTAGTGGTTTTCCATACTTTCTTCAATTTAAGTCTGAATTTTGGAATAAGGAGCTCATGATCTGCGCCACAGTCTGCTCCCAATCTCGTTTTTGCTGACTGTATAGGGCTTCTCCATCTTTAGCTGCAAAAAATATAATCAATCTGATTTCAGTGTTGACCATCTGGTGATGCCCATGTGTAGAGTCTTCTCTTATGTTGTTGGAAGAGGATGTTTGGTATGACCAGTGGGTTCTCATGTCAAGACTCTGTTAGCCTCTGCCCTGCTTCATTTTGTACTCCAAGGTCAAACTTGCCTGTTACTCCAGGAAACTCTTGACTTCTTACTTTTACATTCCAGTCTCCTATGATAAAAAGTACATCTTTTCGGGGTGTTAGTTCTAGACAGTCTTGTAGGAATTCATAGAGCCATTCAACTTCAGCTTCTTCGGCATTAGTGATTGGAGCATAGTCTTGGAGTACTCTTCTATTGAATGGTTTACCTTGGAAATGAACAAAGATCATTCTGTTGTTGTTGAGATTGCACCCAAGTATTGCATTTTGGACTCTTTTGTTGATATAAGGGCTACTCCATTTTTTCTAAGGAATTCTTGCCCACAGTAGTAGGTATAATGGTCATGTGAATTAAATTCATCCATTCTGGTCCATTGTAGTTCACTGATTCTGAAATGTCAATGTTCACTTTTGTCATCTCCTGTTTGACCACTTCCAGTTTACCTTGATTCATGGACTTAACATTCCAGGTTCTTATGCAATATTGTTCTTTACAGTATTGGACTTTATATTCACCACCAGAAAAATCCACATCTGGGTGTAATTTTCACTTTGGCTCCATCTCTTCATTCCTTCTGGATCTATTTCTCCTCTCTTCTCCAGTAGCATAATGGGCACCTATCGGCCTGGGGAGTTCATCTTTTCAGGTTATATCTTTTTGCCTTTACATAACGTTCATGGGGTTCTCAAGGCAAGAATGCTGATGTGGTTTGCCATTCCACATCTCCAGTGGAACTCCAGTGGAGTTCTTGTCAGAACTCTCTACCATGAGCCATCCATCCTGGGTGGCCCTGCAAGGCATGGCTCCTAGTTTTGCTGAGTTAGACAAGGCTGTGATTCATGAGATCGGTTTGGTTAGTTTCCTGTGGTTGTGGTTTTCATTCTGTCTGTGCTTTGATGGATGAGGATAAGAGGCTTGTGGAAGCTTCCTGATGGGAGGGACTGGCTGTGGGAAAAACTGGGTCTTGCTGTGGTGGGCAAGGCCATGCTCAGTAAATCTTTAATCCAATTTTCCACTGATGGCTGTGGCTGTGTTCCCTCCCTGAGTCTTCTTTTCAGTGACTTCTTATGGCAAAGATTAACTGAGGCAAGATGAGGTTCTGAGTGAAGAAGGAAGTGTTATGTGAATCACAATACATTCTGAGTTGACAACTGCACACTTAACAGAGATGGTACTGTAGTTTTTGAGCCCCTTTTAGCCATTCTCTGACTAGCCCAGAGGTTGGCCATAAAAGTAGTCTCACTCCAGATTTTTGCTATTGTCAGAATCTATAGATGATTCTGCACCTCAGAATAAGAGTTTGAAACTAGAATAAGAGTTCTGGTCTTGTTGATCCTTTTGTCAAATGATAGTAACTGCATGGCAGCACTTAAAACTCTAGGTTCTATACTAGGCTGTATTAATAATGCAACGTGAAGAATATGAGAGGTAGGATGATTAACCTTTGCAGAATGCTTTGGAAACACACTCCCAAACTAGTAAACTCAAGCCAAGAACACTTCTCCCAGTGTCTATTTGGGTTTCACCTTGGAGATCCAGACATCTCCTTTAGTTTAGAGGTAGCTTTTTCTATCTGACCAGTGCAACACAAATTGTTAGCAAAGGCACAGACACTGCCTAGATGAGCTAACAGGACGTCAAAAGCAATTGGATTATCCAAAACTATGTGTTTAACTGCAAAGTGTCTTTTATAACTTTGGCTAAGTTATACTTATTTCTGACAATTTTTCCAGTTATGTCACCCTCCCACATGGTATTGTGCATTAAAAATTGGCAAATCTCTAGAGTACACAGGTAATTCTTCACTTTGTAAATTACTGGATACACAATTCAATGAGATATGGTCCATATATCATGGAGGGATCTGGAATATGTTAGAGTCTCCAAAAATTGGGGCTTTCCAGATGGCACAGAGGTAAAGAACCCACCTGCCAATGCTGGAGATGCAAGAGACACAGTTTCGATTTCTGGGTCAGGAAGATTCCCTGGAGTAGGAAATGGCAACCCACTCCAGTATTCTTGCCTGGGAAATCCCACGGACAGAGGAGCCTGGTGGGTTATAGTCCAAAGAGTTGTGAAGAGTCAGACATGACTGAGCACACACTCCAAAAACTGCCCCATAGTCATAAATCAGATTTGTGTATGGTAGACAAGGAAAGGCTTAATGTTCACATAAGAACAGTATTCTAGAGAGCTCTAGGTACTCCTGGGGTTATAGCTGTTGTTTAAGATGATTGACATTTGCCAATTGTCTGTCTCTCAAGGAGAGCAGAGTTCTTGGTAAAGTTGAAAGCTCTGAGAATAACAAGTGAAGAAAAAAGAGTTCCAATATTTATTCCACACTTCTGTGTTGTCCCTAGCTTCACAAACAGTGCTATAATTATTTTTGCAGTATTTTACTGATTGCGGTCAGCATCCAGTATGTATGTTTTTGGAGTGTAAGGTTAATAACATGGGAGTCAGGAGAGTCTGAGGACAGTAAGAGAGGCCTACTATCTTGGTCTCTGATTTTTAGGGTGAACGGAATAGTTGGTTTTATTATCAGCAGTGTAGCACTCATTGAAAACAGTCCTTAATAGTTAAGGATAAGTCTTCTCTAAGTTTGAAAGAAAAAATGAAAGTCAGGTTCCACATTACTAAGTTCATAAAGCTATCATTACCTTATTTTGTTTTTGTTCTAAGAACATCTCAAAATATTTGCCCTAATCTGATGAATGTATTAGGGAAGCAATTCTAGCTCTTGCTTATGTATGAAATTCCAATTCCCTGTTTCTAGCTAGAGGCCATGCACACAATGGAGAGTAATGCAGCAGAAGCAACTGCCTGTGGATGAATGCAGAATGTTGTCAGATGAAAATGAAAAGATGATTTTCAAAATTCCCCATGGATTTACCCTCTCTTTGCTTATGAAGTAAGTTAGTATCAACTCAGTCTTTACTGGAAATGCAATAAGCCTTGTCCCACATCTTACGTTTTCTATTGTTTCTATTCTGTCTGAAGAAACCAGGAGATGCTAGATCCTCTTCTAAGCCTTCCACTCGACATTGTAGAACCAGATATTCACATTTAAACAACCTACTAATCTATTTCAGTTGATTTTGTTCAGGAGGCTAGAATTCTTAGTTTCCAGTAGTGTAAAATCTTGGTAATTTTTTGTCTTTTCTTTTTGGAATTGAAGAAAACCTTTTGCTTAAAATCTACCTATTACTCATCCTATTTTGGTAGATTTATTTTTAGAAGAACTTGTTACTCATCCTATTTTGGTAGATTCATTTTTAGAAGAACTTGTACTTCGGGGAGGAAACAACAGAAGAAGGATGTGTAAGGATACTGGGCTTTGGCGAAAGGGAAAAGCTTGCTGGAAGAAGTGAGAAATAGAAGGAGTCAGCAGCTGGGGGCAGTATTTAAGGGAAGAAGAGTTAGGGTGGGGTTAGGAAATGACAAGAGTTTAGCAGAAACAAAAAGTCTTAAGTTGTTCTACATTTTTTTTTTGTTATCTTTGGCCAAAAATATCCTTTAATGAACCTATATTGAAGTCTGAATTTTGGTTAGAAGCTTTTTACAAAAGGCAATGCAGTGAATATTAGAAATTGTCTTGCTCTTTTGCTCTTATGTCTAAGATGAATAATTATAATCATATTAAAAGTTCACCAAAGTGACCACTTACGTTCTAAGTTATCCTTAGTGAAATCATCTCATTTTATAAGATATGCACAAGAATTTAGGTTATGACTGGAATACATATCAGATGAAGACCTTTGGCCTGGAAGGTGTTCATGTGTCATGAGAGGGTCCCACTAGACAAGAGGTGAGTAACAGGTGCCGCCTCATCAACTCCTGCGTCAGGTCCCCCACCAGTCTTCAGCTATCTCTGACTTTAGCCCTGACCACTGTCAGCCTCCAGTGGGTGGAGATTTTGGAAATTTCACCTCCCAGATCAACTCACAGGAACACAAAGATGGATCAGAAAGAAAAATAGAGCTTGCAAGGTTTCCAGATAGTGACCCAGAACAAAATTTATTAAGGGATGCTGGCCTGACCAAGCCTTAAAATCGTTAGTTATCACAACAGGTATTGGAAAAAATGACCAACGCTCACATCCCTGAGTTCTAGTTGAGACTTAACTAACCAGACTTGTGAGAGTCCTCCCTCTCGTTTGTCACTGATATACTCATGCTTTGGATATATACTGTGGTCAGGTGAGATTAGGGGTGGAATAGAATAGAGTTAGCAAACCCATAGAACCTATTATTGCCAATACTCTTTCATTACCTGCGGAGTATACTGTTAATTAATCACAATCTTTTTTTTTGTTTGTTTTAGTCTGGATAGTTTTCCAGATAAGCACTATCAATAGATAATATTGGCTAAAGCAAGCCCTTACTATGTGTCAGACACTCTTCTAAGCACTTTACAGGAATCAACTCCTGTAATTTTCACCTCAGTGCTCTTTACAGATTATGGAACTTGCCCAGAGTCACACAGCTAGTAATGGCAGGTCTGGGGTTCAATCCCCAGTGTGCTGTACCCAGAGTTGATGGTATCAGGGTGCAGTGTAAAACAGGTTGTTAAAATATTTTAAATAATTCCGTAAGGTATTGCAAATTGCACCCCTCTCCTGCCTTAGCCTAGCACCCTTCTTGGGACCTCCTCTCCTAATTCTCTAATGATAAGGAGTTCATTTAACCGGCACAGAGGAGGCTTCTGGAAGCCAGATCCAGAACTAAGGCTGGATCCTCTTCTGGTTGTACAGTGTTGGCCACTGCCCATGTCTCACATATCATTAAAGATGGAATTTCAAATATCATCTCTGGGTGTGACCCTGTCGGATTTTGGCTGATACAATACCAGTATTGCTTACATAAAATATTTTTAAAGTAACATTAATTCACACATCATACTACATTAAATAAAACCATAGAAAATACAGAAAAAATTTAAAGTAGACATATGATAATATTACTCTTTTCTAATGAACCCTTTTCATTATGTTCATGGCCATCTGCTATGAAGAGCCAGCTCATTGGAAAAGACCCTGGCATGGGGAAAGATTGAGGGCAGGAGGAGAAGGGGGTGACAGAAGACGAGATGGCTGGATGGCATCACTGACTCAATGGACGTGAGTTTGAACAAATTCAGAGAGATGGTGAAGGACAGGGAAGCCTGGTGTGCTGCAGTTCGTGGGTCACAAAGAGTTGGACTCGGCTTGGTGACTGAACAACAACAATTTCAAATTCCACTGATTCCAAATTCCTCAGTGGAATGAAATCTCACTTTTAAGACTTTTATTTGTGATGTAGACTTTCCTGTTCAGGATGATTTCCCCATGTATCTCTGAGCTGTGTTTTATTGCTTATCAGAACCTGCTGGGTATCTTTGAGATGCCCGAGGACGAGAGTCCCTGCACAGAGCTGGCAGGTCACTGAAGGCTGGTCTCACCACAGCCCTGGGGAGGCTAGGTAGATCCTGGTGGCATGTTCTGGAGTTCACTCTGCTTCTGTTTCTCTGAACAAACACCCAGCTTTGTTTCTCTGCACAAACACCCAGCTCCCCTTCTCTTCCAAGATTCTGCTTCATTCCAGGGCTCTGATTTTCTGGCTCCTGCTCTGAAATAACCACTGGCATTTCCTCCTGTGAACCTTGGCTGTGGATCCATCCTCTGTCTCAGTTCTTCCACTCCTCTGTCTGCTGTGGACCCCTTCTTGCGGCAGCTCCCACCACTGACCCAATCAGGCCTGGACGCCACTTTCGCCAAGCCATATGGGGCAGAACTGGCATTCTTTGAGCTCATTCCTTTTGAGATATAGTTTAGAGATGGTAAAGCTTCTATGAGTTCAATCCTCAAGTCGAGGCGAGTCTGACAGCTGGCAAAACTGAATTTTACAAAGACCAAGTTTATTTTGACATTCAAGCAACATTGTTATATAAGAAGAGAACCATTTAACAATAGCTAGGAAAAAAGACAACAAAAAATGTATATTAGGAAATGTTCTCTTTTAACACTTGAAGAATAATGAGAAATGGTGTTAAACTGGAGACATTGATTAATGTTAAAGCTTCTCTTTAACGTTTTCTTTTCTTTTTTTAAATTAATTAATTAATTTATTTATTTAATTTTTTAAATTTTTTTAATTTTAAAAACTTTAATTCTTACATGCATTCCCAAACACATACCCCCCTCCCACCTCCCTCCCCATAACATCTCTCTGGGTCATCCCCATGCACCAGCCCCAAGCATGCTGTATCCTGCATCAGACATAGACTGGCGATT
Organism: Capra hircus; assembly: GCF_001704415.2. Taxonomy (NCBI): domain Eukaryota; kingdom Metazoa; phylum Chordata; class Mammalia; order Artiodactyla; family Bovidae; genus Capra; species Capra hircus. The sequence continues at coordinate 78,322,837 of NC_030812.1, forward strand.
CAATTCTTACATGATAGTATACATGTTAGGATGCCATTCTCCCAAATCATCCCACCCTCTCCCTCTCCCTCTGAGTCCAAAAGTCCGTTATTCACATCTGTGTCTTTTTTGCTGTCTTGCATACAGGGTCGTCATTGCCATCTTTCTAAATTCCATATATATGTGTTAGTATACTGTATTGGTGTTTTTCTTTCTGGCTTACTTCACTCTGTATAATCGGCTCCAGTTTCATCCATCTCATCAGAACTGATTCAAGTAAGAAATTCTGAACGTTCCTTCTTTGGAGCTCTTAGAAGATTTTCAAGGTGTCTGAAAGAACAGCACTGATTTTAGGAGATTCCTTCTAAAAAGCAGGTATCAGTTCAGTTCAGTTCAGTCGCTCAGTCATGTCCAGCTCTTTGCGACCCCATGAATCGCAGCACGCCAGGTCTCCCTGTCCATCACCAACTCCCAGAGTTCACTCAGACTCACATCCATCGAGTCAGTGATGCCATCCAGCCATCTCATCCTCTGTTGTCCCCTTCTCCTCCTGCACCCAATCCCTCCCAGCACCAGAGTCTTTTCCAATGAGTCAACTCTTCGCATGAGGTGGCCAAAGCACTGGAGTTTCAGCTTTAGCATCATTCCTTCCAAAGAAATCCCAGGACTGATCTTCTTCAGAATGGACTGGTTGGATCTCCTTGCAGTCTAAGGGACTCTCAAGAGTCTTCTCCAACACCACAGTTCAAAAGCATCGATTCTTCGGCCCTCAGCCTTCTTCACAGTCCAACTCTCACATCCATACATGACCACTGGAAAAAAAGCAGGTATAAACAGTTCTAAATCGGAAGTCAGGATTTACAGCACTCAAAATAAGTAACAATGTAGAAAATGAATTGCATTTCTAGTGTGGCCTATCTCCAGAGTATGAATCAATTCAACTTCACTTAGAAATTTTAAATTATATAAATGTGTCACTTTTTTTAACTTTGAAGATATTTATAATATACATTATAATAAAACAAAGACAAAAGTGAATTTCCCTCATGCCCCCAGAAAATCCTGAATATGCAGCTTCAGAATATCCTGTCTTCTATCCACTTATTAACGCATTCAAGCATTTATCCATTCCATCAATTAACAACTATCTGATCTGTTACTGTGTGCAAGCAATTTGCTAAACTCCAGGGGCAGACCAAACAGTGTTGGTCCTGCTTTTGTTAATTTAAAGCCACTGAAAATGGTTTATAACAATTAAAACTTTTATAAAATATTTAAATATGTGTAAAGACCTAGCTGTCCTCCTGTAAGTCAGTCATCTTATTTAAGACTGATTTTTCCTTGCTTACGGTAATCTGTATCTACTATGTTTACTAAGTTTATTCCTACTGTACTGGTTGACTCATATATACTATTTTAGGCAGAAAACATAAAAATTTTATCTTCCCACTCTGTATGCCTGGAATCCACATCGCTGTTTTCTTAGGGACTCTTTAAGAAGGAACTGACTAGCAAACTGGACTGATTGTTATTATTAACTTCTTTGGCTTAGTTGCCTCTCGTTCTTTTTAAAAAGCATGTGTGTGATATGACACTCCTATAGAATGAGCATTACGCATAATTGTAAAGCCTAAAGACAAATTCTAACTTACCCTGTTTCCAGACAATTTAGTGACCTCAGAACACTTCAAGGACCTCCTTTTAATTTGCATGCTATTGATGTCATATATTTTGTATTCTTTTTTTAAAAAATGTTCCATTGGGAGATAATTTACATACCATCAAATTCACTGTTTCAAAGCATAAAACTTGATGGATTTTACTGTGCTCTCAGAATTGTACAAGCATCACCAAAATATAATTTTAGAACATTTTCATGACGCTAAAAAGAAACCCTGGGCTCATTAGCAGTCACTCCTCATTATCGTGCTCCCAGCCCCTGGCAACTGGTAATCAGCTTTCCGTCTCTGTAGATTTGTAAGTAGGCAATTTTCAACTAGATTTAATCATATAGTAGCACATTTACCATTTAGATTGCATTCTTTTTCTCCCTCTATCTCTATACTTTCATCTAAAATCATTTTCATTCTGCTGGAACACCACCCATACTGGTCTCCTGGCTTTGTTAGTAAAAATTCTTCTTTTATCTTTGCTGAGAAGATCAAGATCCCTGGAAGCTGGGCTGGAGTCAGAAGCAGTGGTCGACTTCCAGTTCCTCTTATTGCTAGGGTGCCTCTACAGGGCTCCACCCTTATGCACAGCTAGGGTGGAAACTGAACTCCTCCCTAGTTCCTAGAGCACTGGCTCTTCCTCTCACTCATCCTTGGATGAAAAGGACCCCAAGTTCTAGGCTTATCCTTTGTCTTCTCCTGGTGCTTCTCTACTCCTTAAGATCTGCTGTTACTAGGCAAGTGCTGTTGCTTAGTCTGAATGTCTATGCCTGTTTGGACCCAATCCTCCACCACAGTGAGGAAAAGTCAGTGGTGTTTAATATCGAGGACTTTCCTACTTCCTCCAAGGTTAATAAGGATACCAGCTTCTGTCTCCCACCTCAGAGTTATCAACAAGAGCAAAGGCGCAAGTTCCAGACCTGTAACTTTAAAGAAAGAAACACAGGATTTCTTTGAAAATCCTAGGAAAAGAATATCCTAGGACAAATAGGTCTTTTTAGTATCTTCTTAGTTTTTCACTAGTTCATTTTCACTATACCCTCTTAGTTTTTCAGTAGTTCATTTTCACTATATACCTATTTAGTTATTTTCCTAGTTCATTTTCACTTTAAAAGTTTCACAAGGATTTTCAAAAAATGTTTTAAGCAGGCTGAAGACAGGGGTAAGCATTATTGATAAAATGACCAAATAACTGCTAGTAATTCCTTTGTAACCATGAGGAAATCTAAAATATTTCTTATGAAGTAATTTTTAAAAATGCATGCACTATGATGTTAAAAATTAAAGATTTGGAAAGAAAATGATTAAAGTTTCCCTGAGAAGCAATTTGAAACTGGCAGTCGGATTAAAAAAAAAAATGAATAGCTGCATGACTCATTGGTGAGAGAGGCATTCTCTGGCACCAGGATTTGAGAGGGTTGATGATCTTGATCCTGCAACTGCAATGAGGCAACAGTGAACAAGGTAGACTGGTAGTCCAGAGTAAACCCAAGTTTGTCCGATAGCCACATTCTCAGAATGAATGAATGAATGAATGAATGAAACGATCAGTTATTGGGGAGCAGATATCTAACAGTTGCTTGACAGTGGGTTTTCTATTTTTCCATAATGGAGAAAAACAGAAATAGCAAGAAATTACTGAGAGAAAAGAGAGAGAGAAAAATCACCACCACCATTATCATAATCTTTCATCTTAGCTAATTTCTACTGAGCAGTCTTATTCTGTGTCATTTACATCAGGCACTAAGCTCTTGATCGAGCTCATTCACTCTTCTCTATTGCCCTCTGAGGCACTTTCACCAAGTAGGAAACTGGAACCCTGTACAGTCTGGAGGCCCAGTTTTATATGCACATTTTTGCTCCTCACCCCGCCCCGCCCCCCACCCCACTTGGGGATCACAGTTCCCTGACCAGAGATTGAACTCAGGCCATGGCAGTGAAGCCCAAAATCCTAAGCACTAGGCCACCAGGGTACTCCCCATTTGTGCACATCTTGACTGTAAACCATTTGAAGCAAGAGTGATCCATTCAAGAACCAGTGTTAAGTAGTTGGAGCATCAGATTGCGCTACTTCTAGAGAACACAGATTAAGTGGAATCCTCCTTTATTCATAAACGAGTAATTTTCAATTTGGGGACAGACAGTGGCACTCAAAATTAGACGTAGTGATGATAAATTACAGCTAAAAGTGTATGCACCATTAGGGCACTCACTTGTGCCTAAGTTATTGACTTCCTTTACAAATGGCTCTAAATATCATTTTTTTCATGAATTTTCACATTTTCTAGGCATTGTAGTCATAGAAATACTCTAATATGGCAATTTAGTTCTTGTGTGATAATTTTCACTTATTTGGTAATATACTTTCAAAATAGTGAAAATTGTTATGGGAAACTCCTAAAAAACACTCCAAAATACAACAGAGGTATGATCTTCTAAGACCTACTTAAACATTAATCAGAAATACATTTATTCAAATAGAAGTCATAACAAATAAAGCTAAAAAAGTTGTATATACATATTTACTTCATTATGAGATTAATATAGAAAACATTCATAAATTCACATTTGTCTATAAACATGAAACCACTTTTTAATGCTAAACTTTTATTTTTATATGTTCACATTATTGTTTTGGTTTCCATGCTCCCAGGTAGCCATATTCCACTGGCTCAGTATAACAGAGGAGTTTCAACTCATAGGCCAACTTATCTACAGAGTGGCAGCCTGGAGGGTTGTATTAAGGATTCTAAGACTGCATCTGGAGTTCATGAGCAAGACTACCACAATTGATTAGTCATGCTTTTTCATGACCATAGAAAGGAGGAGAATTTATGGTGAGTTTCCTGGGTTTGTCATTCATGATACTACCTCTCAGTAGCTGTTACTGGAATTTTGGGTCAAGTATGAAGGGAAAACACAGCATTTGGGTGTTTCCATAAATACAATTCAGCATTGCCAAGATGCTCTGATTCTTAGATGGTAGGTGTAATTTTCATTTTCTTTGAAAAACTTTGTCAGATGGATAAAACTGTTTCCTAATCCTTCCAACTACGTAAGAGGGAAAGAAAGAAATCACTGAACGAATGAGAAATGAAAGTGATGGTGTTTGTGAAACAGACTATGAAGCAAGAATCTTCTACTTTGTCTTCTAACAGGAAAAGGCACCATATTTAGTAGTCATCCAGGATGTACAAAGAAGACTCAAAATTATTTAAAAACCACCACCACCTCCAAAACCACCACAACGAAAACCTCCGGTTATCTTATTCATAGAAACGTGGCCAACAATAAAATCCAAAGGATACTTTTCTTTTTTTTTTTTGTAAGCTGCAGTGGGGCCTGAAAAGATTCATTTATCCCTCTGGATAAATTCATATGTGGAAAAATAGGCCAAGAAATAAAACTTAGCAACACAGTGAGGAAAGACTGGAGACTGTTATTTCTCAAGGGAAACTGTTTATCTCCACACATAATCTTCACTTCTTGTCAAAGAAAAACTGGCTTGGTAGGTTCTCCAACTACTTTAATAATATATGATGCTAGCAGAGTCACTGGCTTTTATAGGTATTTTATTAAGTCCCTTGTACCGTGAACCTACTAATTTTGGCGGTCCCTAGACCCTCTAAAAAGGGTGACGAAATCTGTGAGGTAGGGAATTTCTTAGCAAAATAATCTTTATAATTTAATGAAACATAAAGAAATGTAACACATAAGCAAAGTGTTACTGTTCCATACAGAATGCAAAACACTTACCACTGATGAACAATAAATAGTTCATACAGAGCAGCCAACTCTCAGATTCTTCTCATTATCTGTCATCTTTTCAAAAATAGTCATTAGATTTGAGCCTCATCCTCTACAAACTGACAGTCACATAGAAGTTCCTGAAGTTAACCCCCCAGCAGTATTTATGCAGTGGCTCCCGGTTTTTATCGTTTTATGAATTCACTTCCTTTCCTTTCTTCCTTTCTCTGTCCCTCCCTTTCTTCCCTCTCTCCCTCCCTCCTTCCTTTTTCACTCTATCTCTCCATCCCTTCCTCGATCTCTCCCTTTTTCCTCCCTTCTTTTGGTTTTGTTTTGTTCATAAAGCTTTTTACTTTGACTTTTGATGCTTTTTACTTTTGACTTTGAAGCTTTTTAGTGAGAAAAAGAAGAGAACTTAATATTACAGCTTTGAGGATGCCTACCATTTCTTCCATTCTTCTTGGATGACAGCTATTACATCTTTTAAAAGAAAAAAAATTGTATTAAAGAAAAAACTAAAAGTAGAAAAATAGTATTAAGGGGCATTTGGGCACAGTCCTCACAAGAGTGCCCTCACTTTAACAACAATTGCAAGTTTAGGGGTGAGTCCCCAAACCACACTCAATTTCAAAATTTGCTAGAAGGATTCACAGAACTCAGTGAAAACTCTTCTGGATTATTACAGGGACAGGATGCAGATAGAAATGAGCAAGCAAAGTCCAAGAGGCAGAGTCCATGAGAAATGCTGAACAAAGCTCATGTTGTCTTCCTCCATGAAGTCAGACATGTCACACTCCTGGCATTCATCTGTGACAAGACGCATGGAGACAGCCAAGTAGGGAAGCTCACTTGAGCCTTTGGCACCCAGAGTTTTTACTGGGACTCATCACATACTGCCGGCATGGCTGACCTTTTGGCATCAGTCCTTCCCAGAGGTCAGGCTAATGTCTTTAGTTTCCAGTTCCCCCAGCAGTCAGAACCGATCTTGTGTGACACAAAGCTCCCATCACAGACTGAATTATTAGGTTGTCTGGCACCCAAGTTCAGTTCAGTCACTCAGTCGTGTCCAACTTTTGCGACCCCATGAATCGCAGCACGCCAGGCCTCCCTGTCCATCACCAACTCCTGGAATTCACTCAGACTCACGTCCATTGAGTCAGTGATGCCATCCAGCCACCTCATCCTCGGTCGTCCCCTTCTCCTCCTGCACCCAATCCCTCCCAGCATCAGAGTCTTTTCCAATGAGTCAACTCTTTGCATGAGGTGGCCAAAGTACTGGAGTTTCAGCTTTAGCATCATTCCTTCCAAAGAAATCCCAGGGCTGATCTCCTTCATAATGGACTGGTTGGATCACCTTGCAGTCCAAGAGACTCTCAAGAGTCTTCTCCAACACCACAGTTCAAAAGCATCAATTCTTCGGCTCTCAGCCTTCTTCACAGTCCAACTCTCACATCCATACATGACCAGTGGAAAAACCATAGCCTTGACTAGATGGAACTTAGTCGGCAAAGTAATGTCTCTGCTTTTGAATTTACTATCTAGGTTGGTCATAACTTTCCTTCCAAGGAGTAAGCGTCTTTTACTTTTATGGCTGCAGTCACCATCTGCAGTGATTTTGGACCCCCCAAAAATAAAGTCTGACACTGTTTCCACTGTTTCCCCATCTATTTCCCATGAAGTGATGAGACCAGATGCCATGATCTTCGTTTTCTCAATGTTGAGCTTTAAGCCAACTCTTTTTTAAGCCAACTCTCTACTTTCACTTTCATCAAGAGGCTTTTTAGTTCCTCTTCACGTTCTGCCATAAGGGTGGTGTTATCTGCATATCTGAGGTTATTGATATTTCTCCAGGCAATCTTGATTCCAGCTTGTGTTTCTTCCAGTCCAGCATTTCTCATGATGTACTCTGCATAGAAGTTAAATAAGCAGGGTGACAATATACAGCCTTGACATACTCCTTTTCCTATCTGGAACCAGTCTGTTGTTCCATGTCCAGTTCTAACTGTTGCTTCCTGACTTGCATACAGATTTCTCAAGAGGCAGTTTAGGTGGTCTGGTATTCCCATCTCTTTCAGAATTTTCCACAGTTTCTTGTGATCCACACAGTCAAAAGCTTTGACATTGTCAATAAAGCAGAAATAGATATTTTTCTGGAACTCTCTTGATTTTTCCATGATCCAGCAGACATTGGCCATTTGATCTCTGGTTCCTCTGCCTTTTCTAAAACCAGCTTGAACATCTGGAAGTTCACAGTTCACATATTTCTGAAGCCTGCCTTTGAGAATTTTGAGACTTACTTTACTAGCAATGAGATGAGTGCAATTGTGCGGTAGTTTGAGCATTCTTTGGCATTGCCTTTCTTTGGAATTGTAATGAAAACTGACCTTTTCCAGTCCTGTGGCCACTGCTGAGTTTTCCAAATTTGCTGGCATATCGAGTGCAGCACTTTCACAGCATCATCTTTCAGGATTTGAAATAGCTCAACGGGAATTCTATCACCTCTACTAGCTTTGTTCGTAGTGATGCTTTCTAAGGCCAGCTTGACTTCACATTCCAGGATGGCTGGCTCTAGCTGACTGATCACACCATTGTGATTATCTGGGTCGTGAAGATCTTTTTTGTACAATTCTTCTGTGTATTCTTGCCATCTCTTCTTAATATCTTCTGCTTCTGTTAGGTCCATACCATTTCTGTCCTTTATTGAACACATCTTTGCGTGAAATGTTCCCTTGGTATCTCTAGTTTTCTTGAAGAGATCTCTAGTCTTTCCCATTCTGTTGTTTTCCTCTATTTCTTTGCATTGATCGTTGAGGAAGGCTTTCTTATCTCTTCTTGCTATTCTTTGGAACTCTGCATTCAGATGCTTGTATCTTTCCTTTTCTCCTTTGCTTTTCATCTCTCTTCTTTTCACAGCTATTTGTAAGGCCTCCCCAGACAGCCATTTTGCTTTTTTGCATTTCTTTTTCATGGGGATGGTCTTGATCCCTGTCTTCTGTACAATGTCACGAACCTCAAACCATAGTTCGTCAGGCACTCTATCTATCAGATCTAGACCCTTAAATCTATTTCTCACTTTCACTGTATAATCATAAGGGATTTGATTTAGGTCATACCTGAATGGTCTAGAGGTTTTCCCTACTTTCTTCAATTTAAGTCTGAATTTGGTAATAAGGAGTTCATGATCTGAGCCACAGTCAGCTCCTGGTCTTGTTTTTGTTGACTGTATAGAGCTTCTCCATCTTTGGTTGCAGAGAATATAATCAATCTGATTTCGGTGTTGACCATCTGGTGATGTCCATGTGTAGAGTCTTCTCTTGTGTTGTTAGAAGAGGGTGTTTGCTATGACCAGTGCATTTTCTTGGCAAAACTCTATTAGTTTTTGCCCTACTTCATTCCGCATTCCAAGGGCAAATTTGCCTGTTACTCCAGGTGTTTCTTGACTTCCTACTTTTGCATTCCAGTCCCCTATAATGAAAAGGACATCTTTTTTGGGTGTTAGTTCTAAAAGGTCTTGTAGGTCTTCATAGAAAAGAAGCCCCCAGCAAAAATCCTCCTGTCAAGTAGGACACTCAGGGACCTAAAATTACCTCCTAGTAGCCCAGGGCAAAGGCTAGACTTCTTTCAAGGTAAGGTTAGTTCCTCACTACACAAGTATAATGACCTCCCTGCCTCTGCCCATACTTATCAGTGAAATTCAAAATGATAATACCAACAGTGGCCAATGTTATTTCATCTAAAAGTGTGCCAGAGTCAAACTCATACTAGTTCACAAAAACTGTTAAATATTTAGGAATTCTGTCAGCTAGTTGTTAAACACAGTCATTATACAAAGTTTAATTACATAAACTTATAATTATGTATATTGGCCAAAAAGGTTTTTAAACCCAAAAGAACTTTTTAGCCAACCCAATATATAAATTGGGCTTCCCTGGTGGCACAGTGGTTAAAAAATATGCCTGCAATTTAGGAGACTTGGGTTTTATCCCTGGATCTGGAAGAACACCTGGAGAAGGAAATGGCAACCCACTCCATTATACTTGCCTGGGAAATCCCATGGACAGAGGAGCCTCGTGGGTTACGGTCCAACAGGATCGCAAAAGTCAAGCACAATTTAGTGACTGAAAGAACAACAACAAATATATAAATTAGATTAAACACAAAGGTAATAAATGTTTAAAACTCATCCTTTTCTAATTATTATACTATATTATAGTATTAATATGCTCTTGATCATATCTACGTCTAGTGTAACTATATGGTGAAATTTCTGTAGAATCTCATGTTACTATTCATCTCTTACTATCTCTGTGTGCAGTGGTGTCCTGTTGGTAGCATGAAATCAACCATGGTTAAAATATTTACACCATGAAATTCAGAAAATGCTAGGAATCAGACTTTTTTGGATACTTTTTGATTTTGAGAAGCATCTTTCTGCTGATCCAACTATACTAGAGCTGTTATAAGTATTCTGTAGGTTGTAACAACATTGGGATAAATTTCTGATAAATTATTTCAAAACATACTATTTCTAGAGCTGATGAGTCTGATGGAATAATTTTTTTTTAATTGACTCTTCATACAAATGTTGGTTATAAGTCTGAATTTAATTTTATGTTTCCTCTGACATTACCTGTAAATTGTGGAGGTTATACAAGAAACCAGAAATGACTTTTAAAAAAACACACATTTTATTTTATATTGGAGTATGGCTGATTAGGGGCTTCCCTGATGGCTCAGATGGCAAAGAATCTGCCTACAATGCAGGAAACTGTGGTTTGATCCCTGGGTCAGGAAGATCCCCTGGAGAAGGGGATGGCAACCCACTCCAGCATTCTTGCCTGGACAATTCCATGGACAGAGGAGCCTGGCAGGCTAGCCCTTGGGGTCACGAAGAGTCAGACATGACTGAACATCTAATATACACACACACACACACACACACACACACACACACACACGGCTGATCAACAATTTTGTGATAGTTTCAGGTGGACAGCAAAGGGACTCAGCCATGCACATTAAAAGTGACTTTTGGATTTGTAAATAATTAAAATGTGAAATACAAATGTATGCAAATAAAATTTCATTCATATGAAAAATTGTCTTTCTGTTGTATACAATCATCTTACATTTTAATTTCCATCTCTAATACTGTGGATATGTGCTTTGCAATGGTGTGGCAGTTTTCAACTAGAGATCCTAGGCTCTGAAATCTAGCGAGTACTTCATGTGCTTTGTTGTAATCTACGTGTGTATGCTTTTGTCTTGTAATTTGTTGACAAAAGTTATTGCCTGAGAGACAGAAATTGGAAGATCACAGATAATTTTTTATATTCTTTAGTTTTAATTCTGTGCAGATGCCACAGTTGTATTGCAGGAATTGAAAGGAAAGCCAGTTTACCTCCATGAGGAGGCCCTCCTGTCTCCTGGGGCCCCTCTGGAACTAGGTCTGGGTGCAGGCATTCCTCAGATCACTTGGCAACCCTGTTCCCCCATTTGCCCTGCCAGGTGCTGGGTCAGCTTCTTAGGGAGCATGTTGCCTGTGCTGCTGTAGCCCAGGGGTAGTGGGTAGATATATTTCCATTTTCTTTTTTTTCTATTTTCCTGCATTTTCTTCAAGAACAGAAGAAATAGTTAATAGATAATAGTTAAATAAATTTACAGGTAATAGTTAAATAACTAGGCAACAAAAATTTATTTTTTGATGTAAATTATGTTATCAGCTCTTTTCTTAAATTTTTATTTTGCATTTGTCCTACCAACTAAAGAACGTTGCTCACCACCCAGTTCTAGGAAAAAAAAAAAAAAAATCAAGCTATTAGCCACTGTAGTCACTGACCTACAAATCACCTTGAAAAGAATTCAGGGTGAAGCTCAGGATGAGGCACTCTGTGTTCTGAGAAAACTGGCAGAACCGGTCTCAGAAAGTTGGATATTTTTAGGAGAACATTCAATAGACCAAGATTCTTGCATCTTCCCATACTTAGAAAAGCACTAAAATTATCGACTGAGATATCTGTTCCTTGTGTCTAGCGGTAACCTTCTACAAAGATCTGTGCTTGATTGCACATACTCCTTTTTAAAATTGATGCCTTTTAATTTTTATTTACTTTTTGTAGTTAATTTTTTATTGGAATTAGTTGATTTATGATGCTTTGTTAGTTTCTGCCACACAGCAAAGTTAATTAGTTAAAAATTCTATTCCCGTATAGTTCATTACAGAGTATTGAATAGAGTTCCCTGTACTACTCAGTAGGTTCTTACTAGTTATCTACTCTATATATAGTGGTGTGTATATCTCCATCCTAATCTCCCAATTAGCCCTCCCCCTACTTTACTCTCTGGTGATTACAAGTCTGCTTTCTACATTTCTGACTCAACTTCTCTTCTGTAAACAGGTTCATTTGTACCATTTCTTTAGACTCCATATATGTGATACCATATTTGTCTTCTAGGTCTGACTTACTCTTTTGCATATATTCCTTTGCCAAAAGTCACATGTATGTGGACTCCCTCCCCCACCCCCACCCCCCATCTCCCACTCCACCTAATCTGAGCAGTTCCTCAGAACTATCTCTCTGGCTATAGTCCTCAGTAAGTTCCCAGATAAAACTAAAACCCATAGCTCTTACATTGTGAGTTTTCACTCCCATCAACAGTTTCTATCTGGGTTCCTGAACAGGGTGTAATGCGCAAAACAGCACAATGGGCAGTCCTTTGAAATTTATTTTATTAAATTATCTACTTGCCTTTGATTTACTTTTAGTTGTTAGTTGTGTCCTATGTGTCCACAGTCTTTCAGAACTATGGTTCACTTTAACTTTCCTGAGTGACTTAATCTGTATGAGCCTTAGAGACACCCTTTGTAATAATTTATGTTTTAAATTGCTCTGAGTGGACAAAGGTGTCTTAGAAGGTAGTATTGCTCTAATTATAAATTCTTTAAAAATAATCAGAGACTAAGTAACAAGAATTAATTTGCTTTGGGGCCTCTTCATTAGGCAAGATGAGTACTTTACACCTTAAGACAGAAGCAGAGGGATGACAAGCCAGCATATCAGTGTAAACCTTCTCTCTGTGACATCAACATTTCCACAGGTTTTCAGTAACACAGAATAGTATTGGATCAGGGAATGATGGGACTGCAAAGGAACTGTTTACTTTTAAAATGTATTTACTTACTTACTTGTCCTTGAGAAGACTTGAGGTATCTCATTATTTCAAAGTACATTAAATCCAAATTCATCATTTGAACTAAATAGAATGGAGATGCCAGTCAACCTAGAGCAAAGCTTGATGAAACTCTCTGTGCTCAGAAACCTGGAACCCCACTTACAGGTTACCTTCTTTTCTCTGTTTTATTGTCTTTTTAGAGTTCAGCTTTGCCTTTCTTCATTTCTCTTCATTGTCATGGAGAATTCTGGTAAGTGTTTTCTTCTAAAAGAGAAAATAATTCAGAAGAGAGGGAGGTAGGCAGGCTGTACCTGAGAGGCTGTACAGGCTGTACCTGTACAAGGCAGATATATAAAAATCTACCATGAGACGCACTCTTTGGGACTAAGATATTGTCTCAAGAAAGCCTTTCTTAATTGTAGACAATGACTGATACATTGGTTTATTATAGCTACTATCATTTCAGTAAGCCCAAGTTCACTGTCTTAGAAAGTTGTATTCTATGGTGTTAATATTAAGTATCACAAACAATTTGAGAAGCTTTGGTCATCCAGCACAGTACTTAGCATATTGTAGTACAACATAAACACTCACACATTTTAATTAAATTAATTGACAGGCTAAGAAGAAAGACTGTAATGTGTCCTGTGGGGGAGATGGTAGACTCAGGTGTGTGTGGGGTCTGGATATGAAGGCTACCCAAGGGTTAAAAAGTTTTGATGCAAGGATGAACACATTTCTCAGTCACTAATTACCAAGTCACTAAAAAACAAAGTAAAATGGATAAAACCATCCTGACTTGGAATATGTCGTCTTAATTCATTGAGTTTTCAACTGCTCAGATGTAGCTCAACTTAAAAAAAAAAAAAAAAAAAAAAAAAGGTGTCCTAGAGTCATATAAGCTTTTAGTCAGTGCAAGAAGAATTTTTGCTTTTTTTTTCTACTTTTTTTTAGATCATCAAGATTCCTAGGGATTTTGGAAGGATGAGAATAATACGATGAATTTTGTATTAAAACTTCTCTATCTGGATGTGTCAAATTCCAGGTAACCAATATTACATAGCAATAAAAATTTACAAGGTCCATTGAAGAGTTCACAAATATTTCAAACATGGAGAAATTCTACTGAACCTCATCACAACGGTATACTTAGCTTATGTATATATTAAAATTAGCAATATTAAAAAAAAAAAAAAAAACACGAAGACAACCTTTCAGAGAAACTGTAAGATGGGGAGCCAAAGCCAGGGGCCTTAAAGCAGTTTGGTTTTTGTTTTGAATCTTACCGACTTAGCAGGAAGAGTTCAAATACACTCACGGAGTAGGAAGTAATAATCAGACCCAAATGATCCACTCATATGGAGACAAAAAGTAATTTGCTTGGCATCTCCCGGATTGTTTTAAGAACCTCAGTAAAAAACAAACGAGGAGAAATGTTTCAGAAGTCAACTCGGCTCCCAAACCCAAACCCAAACTGAGACTTTTTATAAAGGCGAGCAGAGGAATGGGCGGTAAAGAAAAACAGCCGTTGAACAAACCTGCGCAGGGTGGGCAAGAAGCCCACCTCAGGGAGACCCTCTCTCGGTTTTCAGAGAGACGTTTCGGAAGCTCCATTTCCCTACGGTTTCCACCCCCGCCCCGAGGCTGCAACCGCGGGACGCGGGCAGTGGGGAAAGAAAGCCCGGGAAGAAGACGGGGAGGCGGAGACCGGACAGGAGAGCGGAGCCGGACGAAGAGCATGGCCCGGGGGCCGCTGCTGTTGTCCGGGGTGCTGAAAAGCTGGGACGTCCCGGGCGGCGGCGGCCACTTCCCTCTCCCGGGGCGCGGGCGGGGGTTCCGCCTGCGCACCTGCTACGCCCGTCCTGGCCCGGGGCCTGGAGGTGCTCGCCGGTGTGGTCCCCCCCACCCCGCCAGCAGACCCTTAACGGGGAAATGATGAGGGGCAGAGGGCATCGCGGGCACAGCGGAGAGGACCCCGGTACCCCTTCCCCGCCGCTCCGGGCGGCCCCACGCAGCGACCTCTCCACCTGCACACCGACTCTCGCCGCCTCTTAACGCCGCGCGGGCAGGCTGAGCGCTAGACCAGCCGGGCGCGGGCGGAGGGTGCGGGGAGTGGGGGGAAAGCGGCGCCGGTCCCGGGATTGGGGGGTGGAGGCGATGGCGAGCGGGGCATGCGCAGTGGGGCGGAGGAGGTGGCGATGGCCCGGGGAGGCGGGGGGACTGCTGTTTATCTGCAGCCGGGCCAACTCGGCGGCGCAGGCGGCGGCGGAGCGCGGGACGCCAGCGGCCGGTCCAGCTGCCGCCGGCCATGCCCGAGCCCATCTCCCGGCAGCTGCCGCGCACCGTCCGGGCCCCGGCCGGGGAGGATGCCAGACACCCGGGAGAGACCAGGACAGCGGCGGCGGCGCGATGGTGGTGACCAGCTCTGCCCGAGGCGGCGGCGGGGACCGCGCGCCCTCCCGGCGGCGGGACTGCGGACTCGCGCCGGCCGGAGCCGCGGCGCTGCTGGCCGGGGCGAGCTGCCTGTGCTACGGCCGCTCCCTGAGGGGCGAGTTCGTGCACGACGACGTGTGGGCGATCGTCAACAACCCCGACGTGCGGCCCGGAGCCCCACTGCGCTGGGGCATCTTCTCCAACGATTTCTGGGGCAAGGGCATGGCCGAGAACACCAGCCACAAGTCTTACCGGCCGCTCTGCGTCCTCACCTTCAAGTGAGTCCCTCACCCTGGGCTCGCAGCCGCCTTTCTCCTCACCCTCTACTGGGCTGGGAGAAGTTGAGGGATCCGCTTGGGGGTGGGGGACGTTTCTTTTTTTCTGCCCCTTGCCTTCCACGCCTCCCTGCTCTCCAGGTTGCCCACGCCCCTCTGCTTGTTGACCTCGGCCCCGCTTCTCCGGGCTCCCGGGGCGGCTCGGTAGGCGCGGGCTGCGAGTTGGGATCGAGTTTTTGGAGAGTCTTCGCTCTGGGCGGGCTGGTCTCTGGGGCCAGGGCTGGAGGGGCCGTGGAGCCGCCTACGCACACCTCACTCCCGCGGGGCTGTGGCCAAGTGAGACCAGAGCGCGCCCGAGGAGGCGGTGGCTGTAGTGGTGAAGCTCCCAAGTTGAGCATTTCTCGACGGCTGGGGCAGCTTTTCAGATGGGGAGTTATCAGCTCCTTAGTAACGCTGAGCTGCCGGGGCGCGGGGGCTTGGGGAGGAAAGGACCGCGGGCAGAAGCTCTCTCCCGACCTGCAGCCTTGACTGTTCCTGGAGCCTCTCGGATCTTTGGGAAGAGCTCCAGATTTAGACTTTAAAAGATGCAAAGCAAAGGAGGGCAGAAAAACGTGGGGTCCTCTGGGGATCCCGGGGTCCCAGTCGAAGTAGTTTTTCTTTTACAACCTCAGAGTCATGATTCAGCATTTCAAGTGTGATGAGGTGCAAAGGGAGTCAGATTTTTGAAGGATGGAGTATTTTCTTGAATTTAAAAAGAGAGCTAGCTTCAGATGGGAGGGGAGAAGGGCTGATTCCAGGGAGTGCTGGCTCCTATGTCATGAGCTTGACTCAACCCATTATGATTTGGCTCAGTATTTAAGCTTATAATGTGCCGGACAAAACTGTTGAAATAATTTTGGTTCAGTATCATCAGCGTTTTAAGCCTTCTCCAACGGGTGTAATATGAACCCGTCCTCATGGTACTGGTCATATGAGACAGGGTAAGCAGCTTGAAAAGCCTGTTCAGATCGGGAGGCCCAGGTCTCTTGACAGGTGGCTGATGACTTAGAAAAGGAAACCAGAGCCATTGGACTTAATTCTTCCACTGAAAGTTGAATGTTTTCAGGAGGGTAAGGAAACTCCACATATGACTCTGAAGATTATTTTATAAACATTTATCCTATTGGAAAGTGGTCTTGTTTTTTAGTTGAAAGATAACCTCAGCTACTAAGTTGCTCATTCCTTTTTTCCCTAAATGTTTTTTAAAATGGCACATTCTCAGGTGGCACAATGTGTGTAACTTCTAAGCCGACCTGCTTTTCATTTATTACAGAGGTTACTTTAAGGTGTGGAAGCTCACAGCAGGAGGTGTGCTGGGCTTATACTAGTCATGAGAGACTGCCTAGGTCCCTCCTTTGAATGTTTTTCATATACAAAGTGAAGTGAAGTGAAAGTCACTCAGTTGTATCCAACTCTTTGCGGCCCCATGGACTGTACAGTCCATGGAATTCTCCAGGCCAGAATACTGGAGTGGGTAACCTTTCCTTCTCCAGGGGATCTTCCCAACCCAGGGATTGAATCCAGGTCTCCCGCATTGCTGGTGGATTCTCTACCAGCTGAGCCACAAGGGAAGCCCGTATACAAAGGTCAGGGTCAAATGCCTGTGCCCAGTTGGTGGAGAGAGACGAGTGTCTTCACTTCTTGGCTTTCTAAAAAATTTGTTTAAAATTCATGCAGGAAAAAATAAATATATAAAATTCACGCAGGAAGTGGCAGGGGCAGAAGACAGAGGAGGGGAGGAAAGGAGTAGACAGTGAGGGAAGACCATTGATGAAGAGGAAAACAGGCATTGAGCAGAACAGGGGCTAAGGAGAAGAATTGAGGGGGCAGAGAGCAACTTCACTTGTGATACTCACTGGTTAGAAAAAGCAGTCTGGTTGCTAAGATGCATTGCTCTTTGTAGAGTATATCTTACTGGCTGTGTAAGATATACTTTTTTTTTTTTTTAAGATAATTGAGTTGCAAATCTAGAGTGCAACAGAGCACTAACTGGAAAGGAATAGTGCCTCTTCAGAAAGAGAAATTCAGCTAATCTTTCTGTTCTTAAAGGCATTGATTTGAAGAAGTTGTGGAGACTTTGTCATCATAATCACCTGAGGTGCAACTGCATATTCTAGTGCAATAGTGCAATAGTGTGAGGCTGGACATGTATAAAGGATGATGTTAACAATGTTAGGCCAACACAACTCTGAAGATTGTTTTGAAGAAGGACAGAAAAAAATCACATCTATTAACTATTTAGTGTGAATCAAGCATTGGCCTAGAAACTTTACATAGGTCATGTCTTTATGATTTTTAATTTAGGTAATAGGGCTTCTCAGGAGGCTCAGTGGTAAAGAATCCGCCTGCCAATGCAGGAGGCACAAGAGACTCGAGTTCGATCCCTGGGTCAGGAAGATGCCCTGGAGAAGGAAATAACAACCCACTCCAGTATTTTTGTCTGGGAAATCCCATGGGCAGAGGAGCCTGCTGGGCTACAGTCACATGAGATCACAAAGGGTTGGACAGGATTGAGCACACAAGCACAATTGGTGAAAACACTAAGTGGCCTTTGAGATATGTGCAAGCTGTCTTACCTGTATCTTAAACTTTTTAAGGAAAAATTTTGAAAATTTAAAGCCATCTTAACAAGTTTTTGAGGGCGCAATATAGTATTTCAACTGTAGGTCCAATGTTGTGCGGCAACTCTCAAGCACTTATTCCTCTAGTATAATTGAAACTAAGTACCTGTCAAAAAGCAACTCCTGATGCTGCTCTCACCTCACCCTGCCCTTGGCAACCAGCATCTTAGTATCTGTTTCTATGAGTTTGACTATTTCAGGGACCTCACATAAGTGGACTCCTGTGGCTGGCTTATTTCATGTAGCATAATACTCTCGAAGATCTTCTGTGTTGTTGCACATTGCAGGATTTCCTCCTTTTTAAGGCTGAATAGTATTACATAGTGTATATATCACTTTTCCTTTATCTGTTCATCTGATGATGGGCACTTGATTTGTTTTTTATCTTGAATATTGTGAATAATGCTATAGTGAACACAGGAGTACATATATGTTTTCAAAGTCAAAATTTCAATTCTTTTGGATATAGACCCAGAAGAAGGATTGCTGAATCATATAGTAATTATATTTTTAATTTTTGAGGAACCTCTATCCTATTTTCCATAGTGGCTGTACCATTTTACTTTCTTACCAATAGTGTACAAATGTTCCCAATTCTTCACATCTTTACTGAGGCTTACCTTTTGTTTGTTTGTTTTCATAAAAATGAATCTAACAGGAATGAAGTGGCATCTCATTGTGGTTTTGATTTGCATGATTAAAGCACAATTTGCATGATTAGTGATGTTAAGCATCTTTCCCTCTACCTATTGGCCATTCGCGTGTCTTCTTTGGAGAAATGTCTATTCAAGTTGTTCTTTGCCCATTTTTAAAATCAAGTTATTTAATTTCTTTTAAGTTGTAGAAATTCCTTATATATTTTAGATATTAATAACGTCTGATATTTGGTTTGCAAACATTTTCTGCTATTCTGCAGGTTGTCTCTTCACTCTTGTTTCCTTTATTCTGCAAAGCTTCTTTAGTTTGATATAGTCCCACTTGTCTAATTTTTGCTTTTATTGTTTGTACTTTTGTTATCATATCTAACAAACCATTGCCAAGCCTAGCATCATGAAGTTTTTCCTCTGTATTTTTCTTGTAAGAGTTTTATAGTTTCAGGTCTTATATTTAAATTTTTACTATTTTTTGGGTTGATTTTTGTATATGTGGTAAGAGTCTAATTTCATTCATTTGTATGTGATTAGCCAGTTTTCCCAATATAATTTATTGAAGACTGTCCTTTCCCCATTGTATATTCTCGGAACCCTTGTCAAAGATCATTTGACTGTATATACATATATATATATAATGTCTCTGTTCTTTTCCATTGATCTGTAAGTCTGTTTTTAGGCCAGTACTGCACGGTTTTAATTACTGTAGCATTGGAATATATTTTGAAGTCAGGAAGTGTGGTGCCTCCAGTTTTATTCCTATTGATCAGGATTACTTTTATATTCAGGATTTTTTGATTCAATATAAAATTTATGATTTTTTTTTCTTTTTCTATAAAAAATGCCTTGGGATTTTGATAGGGATTACATTGAATCTATAATATATGAGCAATATTAAGTCTTCCCATTTATGAACATGGCATGTCTTTCCATTTATTTGTGTCTTCTTTAATTTCTTTCATCAGTGATTTGTAGTTGTAAGTGTGTCAGTCTTTCATCTCTTTGGTTAAATTTGCTGCTACTACTCAGTGGCTTCAGTCGTGTCCAACTCTTTGTGATCCCGTGGATTGTAGCCCACCTGGCTCCTCTGTCCGTGGAATTTTCCCTCCAAGAATGCTGGAGTGAGTTACCATGCCCACCTCCAGAGGATCTTCCTCCCATGTCTCCTGCATTGTAGGCAGATTATTTACCACTGAGGAAACCTCTATGGTTAATTTTATTCCTCAGTATTTCATTCTTTTTGTTTCTATAGTAAGTGGGATTTTTTTCCGTTAATTTTGGATAGTTTATTATTGTGTGTGCTTAGTCGTTCAGTCGTGTTTGACTCTTTGTGACCTCATGGACTGTACTGTAGCTTGCCAGGCTCCTGTATCCATGGGGCTTCTCCAGGCAAGAGTAGTGGAGTGGGTTGCCATGCCCTCCTCCAGGAGTTTATTATTAGTGTATGGAAATACAGCTGTTATTTTATTCTGATTTTTGTATTCTGTAACTTTACTGAATTATATTAGTTCTGATAGATTTTTGGTAGCATCTTTAGGGTTGTCTATATATGAGATCATGTCATCTGTAAACAGAGATAATTTTATTCTTCCTTCCTGATGTAGATCCCCTTTATTTCTTTTCCTTGCCTAAGTGCTCTACCTAGGACTTCCAGTTCTATGCTGAATAGAAACGACAGGAGTGGTCATTTATACCTTGTTCCTAATCTTAGAAGAAAAGTTTTCAGTTTTTTGCTGTTGGCTATAATGTTTCCAGTTTTGGGGTATTGCAAATAAAGTTGCTACAAACATTCATCTGCAGAGTTTTATGTGAAGATAGATTTTATTTCTCTAGGGTAAATGTCCGGAGAAGGCAATGGCACCCCACTCCAGTACTCTTGCCTGGAAAATCCCATGGACGGAGAAGCCTGGTGGGCTGCAGTCCATGGGGTTGCAAAGAGTCGGACACGACTGAGCGACTTCACTTTCACTTTTCAGTTTCATGCACTGGAGAAGGAAATAGCAACCCAAGACTTCCCTGGTGGCTCAGAGGTTAAAGTGTCTGCCTGGAATGCAGGAGACCAGGGTTCAATCCCTGGGTCAGGAAGATCCCCTGGAAAAGGAAATGGCACCCCACTCCAGTACTTTTGCCTGGAGAATCCCATGGAGGGAGGAGCCTGGTGGGCTGCAGTCCGTGGGGTCACTAAGAGTCGGACACGACTGAACGACTTCACTTTCACTTTCACTTTCCAGTGTTTTTGCCTGGAGAATGCCAGGGACGGAGGAGTTGCATAGAATCAGACACGACTGAAGTGACTTAGCAGTAGCAGCAGCAGGGTAAATGTCAGGAGTACAATTGCTGGGTCATGTGGTAGTTACATGTTTAGTGTTTTGCGAAACTGACCAGCTGTTTTCCATCCCATCCCATCAGCAGTGTATGTGTCATCCAGCTTCTCTACTTCCTCACCAGTTTTTTGTCATTGTTTTTTATTGTAGCCATTCTGATAGGTGTGTAGTGACATGTCATTGTGCTTTTAATTGGCTCTAATGGCTGACTGATGGTGTTAAATATTTTTTCATGTGTCTATTTGGCTTCTGTATATCCTCTTTGTTAAAATTTCTCTTCATATTTTTGTCAATTTTCTAAATAGATTTTTTAAAATGTTGAGTTTTACGATTTCTTAATATATTCTCGATATAAATTCTTTGTCAGGATTTCCTTCTACTCTATAGTTTGTTTTTCTTTCATCTTCACAAGTTTTTTCCCAGTGCAAATCTCAAACTGATTTATTTCATTACAGGTAGTTTCTTATCTTCAAATAAGTGAATGAATGTCACGCATACTGACAGATAGAAATTCCCTTCTAGTAAATGCTACATAAATTTATTTATAAAGAAATGCAATGCTTGTTACCATAAAGGTGCTTGCTTGTATAGAAATATATTAATACTAATCACAGTTTTTCTTATGTAAGAAATGGGTAGAAGTTGAAGTGGAGAAGTGGATTATTAGAGTGTCTACTTTGACCAGTTTGGGGGTCCAAGCACAATGGAAGATGAACGCAGCCTCCCAAGATGCTGTGACTTTGTACCGTATCAGTTTAGCTAACTGGAACCTCATCTTAGAAATTTCTTTCCTGTGCTGTACTAGGTTAGAGGCGGACAGGAGAAATTTGTTCAAGGTTTGGACAGTGAAAGTGAAATGGCTGTGTTACCAAAATGCAGTCCTGCTGCTCATTGGTAGAAAGCCAATACTTGAGAGACAAGGTTGGTGGAAAGGAAAGTTTGCTTTATCTTGGAGGCAGGAACTAGAAGAGAGGGTGGACCCATGTCCATGGGCTCACTCTTCACTGACAATTATTGGGCAAGAGCTTTTGAAGGGGCATTTCAGGGGTGTATAGGTGGAGGGAGGTGGCTACTTATAGAAATAGCACAGTCAGCTTTGATAGTCATCTTGAAAGTCATCTGATCAGCTTCACTGTGGTCGTTTGAAGTACAGTTGATCCTCATTTCCAAGCTGGTTTGTTCCCATTTCCTTGAGGCCCATTCTTGGAATCACGGTAGCTTATGTCATGGCTGTCGTCTGGTCGTCATGTAGTTATCTTCTTCCACCTGGTGGGGGCTTTCAGTATCTGCAAAGGATATGGCTTAGAGTATTATCTATAGCCCTTGAAAGTGAAAGTGAAATCGCTCAGTCCTGTCTGACTCTTTGCAACCTTGTGGACTGACATTGTACAGGAGACAGGGATCAAGACCATCCCCATGGAAAAGAAATGCAAAAAAGCAAAATGGCTGTCTGGGGAGGCCTTAAAAATAGCTGTGAAAAGAAGAGAGGTGAAAAGCAAAGGAGAAAAGGAAAGATATAAGCATCTGAATGCAGAGTTCCAAAGAATAGCAAGAAGAGATAAGAAAGCCTTCTTCAGTGATCAATGCAAAGAAATAGAGGAAAACAACAGAACGGGAAAGACTAGAGATCTCTTTAAGAAGATTAGAGATACCAAGGGAACATTTCCTGCAAAGATGGGCTCGATAAAGGACAGAAATGGTATGGACCCAACAGAAGCAGAAAATATTAAGAAGAGGTGGCAAGAATACACGAAACAACTGTACAAAAAAGATCTTCACACCCCAGGTAATCATGATGATGTGATCACTAATATAGAGCCAGACATCTTGGAATGTGAAGTCAAGTGGGCCTTAGAAAGCATCACTACGAACAAAGCTAGTGGAGGTGATGCCATTCCAGTTGAGCTGTTTCAAATCCTGAAAGATGACGCTGTGAAAGTGCTGCACTCGATATGCCAGCAAATTTGGAAAACTCAGCAGTGGCCACAGGACTGGAAAAGGTCAGTTTTCATTCCAATCCCAAAGAAAGGCAATGCAAAGAATGCTCAAACTACCGCACAATTGCGCTCATCTCACATGCTAGTAAAGTAATGCTCAAAATTCTCCAAGCCAGACTTCAGCAATATGTGAACCGTGACCTTCCAGATGTTCAAACTGGTTTTAGAAAAGGCAGAGGAACCAGAGATCAAATGGCCAACATCCGCTGGATCATCGAAAAAGCAAGAGAGTTCCAGAAAAACATCTATTTCTGCTTTATTGACTATGCCAAAGCCTTTGACTGTGTGGATCACAATAAAGTGTGGAAAATTCTGAAAGAGATGGGAATACCAGACCACCTCTTGAGAAGTCTGTTTGCAGGTCAGGAAACAACAGTTAGAACTGGACATGGAACAACAGACTGGTTCCAAATAGGAAAAGGAGTACGTCAAGGCAGTATATTGTCACCCTGCGTATTTAACTTAGATGCAGCGTACATCATGAGAAACGCTGGACTGGAAGAAACACAAGCTGGAATCAAGATTGCCAGGAGAAATATCAATAACCTCAGATATGCAGATGACACCACCCTTATGGCAGAAAGTGAAGCGGAGCTAAAAAGCCTCTTGATGACAGTGAAAGAGGAGAGCGAAAAAGGTGGCTTAAAGCTCAACATTCAGAAAACGAAGATCATGGCATCTGGTCCCATCACTTCATGGGAAATAGATGGGGAAACAGTGGAAACAGTGTCAGATTTTATTTTTTTGGGCTCCAAAATCACTGCAGATGGTGACTGCAGCCATGAAATTAAAAGACACTTCTTAGAAGAAAAGTTATGACCAACCTAGATAGCATATTCAAAAGCAGAGACGTTACATTGCTGACTAAGGTCCGTCTAGTCAAGGCTATGGTTTTTCCAGTGGTCATGTATGGATGTGAGAGTTGGACTGTGAAGAAGGGTGAGTGCTGAAGAATTGATGCTTTTGAACTGTGGTCTTGCAGAAGACCCTTGAGAGTCCCTTGGACTGCAAGGAGATCCAACCAGTCCATTATGAAGATCAACCCTGGGATTTCTTTGGAAGGAATGATGCTAAAGCTGAATCTCCAGTACTTTGGCCACCTCATGTGAAGATTTGACTCATTGGAAAAGACTCTGATGCTGGGAGGGCTTGGGGGCAGGAGGAGAAGGGGACCACAGGATGAGATGGCTGGATAGCATCACTGACTCAATGGACGTGAGTCTGGGTGAACTCCGGGAGATGGTGATGGACAGGAGGGCCTGGCATGCTGTGAAACATGGGGTCGCAAAGAGTCGGACACGACTGAGCGACTGAACTGAACTGTAGCCCACCAGGCTCCTCCATCCATGGGATTCTCCAGGCAAGAATACTGGAGTGGGTTGCCATTTTCTTCTCCAGGGGATCTTCCCGACCCAGGGATCGAACCTGGGTCTCCCGCATTGCAGGCTGACACTTTATCCTCTGAGCCACCAGGGAAGCCTAGGAACTAAAAGTCTTTGACTTGTTTAATGGCTAAACTATTTAGTCTTATTTGACTGCTTTCCTTTGCTTCTACCTTCTCTCATCTTTCTGATTAAATTTATTCTTCAACTAAAATTTTTCTACAGACAGAAGGCAGGCTGAGGACATTGGAGGTGGGGGTCTCTCCTGGGAACGTCCCACAGTGCCCTGCTCTGTTTCAGCCATGTCCTTGCTCAGAAGGTGGGTGTAGGTTTTGGTGTGTCACAGCTCATGCTGGTTGTCCCAGACTTGCAGACTAACCCGCTCTGCTGTGCAGCAAAGCTGATTCTGCAGCTCCTCCAGAGTTTTCCATATCTCCCGTTGCTACTTGAAATCATGGTTTCCATGTGTGATCAGCTGTATGGATACTGCTGGCCAGTTTGCAAGCCACTCCCATCATTAAAGTTGGAGCCTAGGAGGCTGCAAGAGAGAAGTGCGTTCTAGTTCTTCTTTGTGGATTCCAGCCCCTTCTTCTTTCCCCTACTTCAGGTTCCATCCTTCCTTCTGGAATACCTGCCCTGCTGGCTTTCCACTTGTTACATACACAATAGCAGCAGTCCTGTATAAGCTATTAAATGAGTTTCTCTGGATTATGAAAGGTCGAGTCTCTGTAGCAAATTCCTTTAGCTGTATCATTCCTGGTGGTTCTGCTTCTCTGGTCAAACTTTAACTGATACAAATGATCATTTCTTCGTGTTGCTTAGAGTGAATGTAGAATTCTAATGAATTTCTGTCTCTAGTCAAATATTCTATTCAGTCTTTTCATAATCTTATTTCCAAGGGCACACAGGAATAGTTTTGGACTTTTGTAGAGCAGAATCAAAACATCTGTGAAAACTTAATCTGCAGCAGTAATCTTTTTTGTTTTCTTTCTTCATCCTTCACTGGCCATGACCTGTTTTTAACACTGGAATCAGGAGAAGCACATGAAGTCACTTTGTAGACGCTGAGCTGACCCAGAACCAAACCCTGTAATGCCCACATTGAAAAATGGTCCTAATTGATTTAAAAGGTGCTTAGCTTTTTAACTTTCATGGAGAAGCAGCTCCTGCTGAATTCTTGGCTGTGCCATTCCTCATCGAGAAGCAAGGAGAAGCTTCCTTCAACAAGAAAGAACCGCTGGTTTTTCCATGATATAGAAGGAGAAGGAAGGCAAATAAGAGACCTTGATCTCTTTCCATGCTCAGGCTATTAGATCATAGTGTTCTACTAGTTTGCTGTAAAGTTTTATTTTATTGAATGCTTCTGATGGTAATATAAACCATATGAGTGAAAGTGGGTGGTTTAAATGTCAGAGTTAAAAAATAGAATATCTTAATATGTGCAGCTGTAAGGATTCTCAACACTTTAATATTTGGATCTTGAGAGGTTTTTATTTATTTATTTTTTTTGGGGGGCAACACTTTGCAACTTTAAGGCACAAATGATATGCCAACCATGAAAGTCAGCTCTAGCCTCTATGCCCAGAACCTAAAAGAAATAGTGCATGTTCCTTTTGGTTCTGTTCCTTTTGATTTGACCTCTCTGGGCATTCATTTTGAAATAGTCTATTGCTACAAGACTGATAATCTTAAGACAAGTGAAGACTGTTTAGGATGTTTGACTAGATTTTCTAGGATGTTTGGTAATGGATGTAGGTGTAGCTAAGAAAAAATGTGATTGGAGGCAATGAAGATTTTTATAGAAAAAAATGAAAAAAAATGTTTTCTGAAAATTTCATTCCAAACGAAGGTTATCGTAGAAACCCCAAGAGAGGAAGGTTATGATCCTTGTCTGTTAGAATATGCTTTAGATGTAAAATAGACTTTAGACTACAGTCTGATGGTGTAGGAGGGAGGGAAAATGAGAGGAATATATTTCTGAATCATGAGAGTTTTTAATAGGTAAGTTCCTCAAATTGGTGAAGGTTTGGAAAACATCTTCTGAAGCAATCATTTCTGTTTTAATAAAAAATGTATTTTCTATCATCCTTGGGAGCTACAGTCAGCTTTTTCAGACTTTGATTATGTAATCTCCCCACTTAAAAGGGGGATGAGGAATGCTAATCTTGCATCAGTAATGGCCTTCTTCCTTTTACAAATGATAAGAGATGGCTCCTGTTTGATCTGACCCTGGCCACACCCAGACCTATAGTCTTCAGTCTCCACCTCATTCTCTCTGTGTTACCTTGTAGAGTCTGTATTCCTGGTACAGACCAAACTTTGGCTCCCAAGGGATTTTGCACTTGGCTTCTTCTTCCTGGAATGCTCTTTGCCCAGGTCCTTGTATTGCTTCTTCTCTCACCACCTTCAGTCTCTGCTCAAACGTCACTTCATCCCAGAGGCCTTCCCTGGCCACCTGATCTGAAATAGCAGGCACTCCTCCATGTGCCGTCCTTACTCTCAGACTCTCCTGCCCTCTTTGCCTTGGTAGCCCGCACTGTTATCTGGCATCATGATTTATTGCTGGTTTTTGTGTCTCCTCACTACTGTGTGAACTCTGTGAGGTTTATCTTAAGCATCTGGAACAGTGCCTGACATGCAACATAGATAGGAGCTTGGTAAATTAATTGTTTAAATCATGTTTGTGAATGCCCAACTTCGTCAGGTAAATGTTTAGGTAGGTAAATATTCAGGTAATGATTTAGGTAGAAGGCAATGGCACCCACTCCAGTACTCTTGCCTGGAAAATCCCATGAACTGAGGAGCCTGGTAGGCTTGCAGTCCATGGGGTCACTACTAGTCGAACACGACTGAGCAACTTCACTTTCACTTTTCACTTGCATGCATTGGAAATGGAAATGGCAACCCACTCCAGTGTTCATGCCTGGAGAATCCCAGGGACGGGGAGCCTGGTGGGCCGCCGTCTATGGGGTCGCACAGAGTTGGACACGACTGAAGTGACTTAGCAGCAGCAGACACAAAAGCAGAGGCATTACTTTGCCAACAATGGTCCGTCTAGTCAAGGCTATGGTTTTTCCAGTGGTCATGTATGGATGTGAGAGTTAGGCTGTGAAGAAAGCTGAGCGCTGAAGAATTGATGCTTTTCAACTGTGGTGTTGCAGAAGACTCTTGAGAGTCCCTTGGACTGCAAGGAGATCCAACCAGTCCATTCTAAAGGAGATCAGTCCTGGGTGTTCTTTGGAAGGAATGATGCTAAAGCTGAAACTCCAGTACTTTAGCCACCTCATGCGAAGAGTTGACTCATTGGAAAAGACTCTGATGCTGGGAGAAATTGGGGGCAGGTGGAGAAGGGGACGACAGAGGATGAGATGGCTGGATGGCATCACCGACTCGATGGATGTGAGTCTGAGTGAACTCTGGGAGTTGGTGATGGACAGGGAGGCCTGGCGTGCTGCGATTCATGGGGTCGCAAAGAGTTGGACACGCCTGAGTGACTGAACTGAACTGAGCACCCTTACATGGCTTCCCATGTGGCTCAGCAGTAAAGAATCTGCCTACTAATGCAGGATATCCCTGGGTTGCGAAGATCCCTGGAGAAGGGAATGGCAACCCACTCCAGAATTCTTGCCTGAAGAATCTAATGGAGAGAAGAGCCTGGTGGGCTATAGTCCCTGTGGTCACAGAGTCGGATATCACTTAGTGACTAAACAATGGCAACAACACCCTTAGAGGGAAAATCTGCTGGACTTATTTCTTGGCTTATGTATCATTTTCCCTTCCTCTATCAAAGACAAAAGTGGAATTTGCTGGACACACAGAGAGTTGCAGTGTGTCCTACTTACTAGGAAGTGAAGGGGCAGCTCTGATCCTGAAAGGGCTCCAATGGCTCTGCTGTAACCTGCTAAGACTGTGACCCTCTGCGGGGAATGACATCTTTAGCACTTTTAAATCATGAGCTTCTTTTGTGGCAGCATTATGGTTGGGGGGGGGGGGTGCTTGCTGTAAACTGGACACAATTCTAGCAAACATCAGAATTACACGGGATTCTCTCCACACCCTGCTCATGGAGACCCAAATTCCTCCATGCCATTGTCCTGCTATCTGTAATGAAAGGCCATTTTTTTTTTTTTTTCCCAGTTAATGAGTTAGACAATGAAATATCATTTCTGGTTGGATTAAATGGAGTATGCATGTGTGTGTGTGTGCTAAGTCACTTTAGTCTTGTCTAACTCTTTGCGACTCCACAGATTATGGTAGCTCGCCAGGCTCCTCTGTCCATGGGATTCTCCGTGCAAGAATACTGGAGGGAAATGCCATGCCCTCGCCTCCTCCAGGGGATCTTCCCGACCCAGGGATCAAACCTAAGTCTCATGTCTCATGCATTGGCAGGCGGGTTCTTCACCATTAGGGCCACCTGAGAAGCCCGCATGGAGTATAAGGACCTGAAAATACTTTCTTGAGGGTGCTATGGTTAAGTGGGAGAGACTTCCTCTTCCCCGCAGCTGTGCAAGAACTTGTCTGGCCTTTCCCCAGATTTCTGGGAAGGAGCTTCTAAACCATTTGAGTTTCCAGAGTGATAGGAGTGATTTTGTTGTTCATGGGGACTCCCCGGGACCATACCTGAGTTTATGCTAAGGAGGAGTTGACTCACGGTGGGCCTCCAGATAGCTTTAGAATGTAGCTGGTCCTGCTGGAAAGACTAGTCTTATGATTAAAGAGTTGGGACTTGGAGCCAGATGATTTTTGTTTCTAAGCCAGGCTTGCTGGTAACGATGCTGTGGCACTGGCTTTTGAGAAAAGGATGTTGTTGTGAGGTCAAGCAGCAAGGAGACAGCAAGCAGGGTTCAGGCTTTTAGGGTTAGTGGAGGAGGGTCGGTGTGCAGAAGCCCTGTTGGGTGGTTTGGATTGGAGGACTTTATTACTTGGCTACTGATGCTAAGCTGTGATGATGGGGTGTCATACTGGATCTTCCTGGACAATGGATCGTTCACTTCTGAAAGGTGTTCAGGTTGCAGCCATGTTCCTGTCCTTTAATTCCCTGTTGGGGCTTGGGGTGTAGGGTTGAGGACAGAGAAACTTTGGTTCTGGGTGTTATCTGAGGTCACAATTTTCTCCTCAGAGCATGCCTCAGCTGCATGACTTGTGGTTTTATTCTGTTGTCTCTGAAAAACACCTTGGTGTCTTGTTAGAAACAGCATGGGCCCAGTATGAGTTAGTTCTGCAGTTACAGTATCTAGGAAGGCCCTACCTTCCAACATCTGGGAAGGGAAAGGGGTGCTGAAGTGGCCAGTGATGGAATCAGTTAGCTTCACCATTGAAACCCTGGTTAAGCTTGGTTATGATTTCCTGGTCGGCAGTTCCACATCAGTGTGCTGAGGGGCTGATGTGTCCTGAAGACATGGAAGGCTCGTGCTTAGGACCCTTTCAGACTTGGCCCCATGGATCTTTTTTTTTCTATCAGTTTTGGCTCATATCTTTTATATTAAAACTGTAATCATAGAAGAGTATCATGCTTGGAGTGGGAGGTAGGAGGGAAGTTCAAGAGGGAGGGGACATACATATACCCTTGTTGTTACATGGCAGAAACCAATACCATACTGTAAAGCAATTATACTCTAATTAAAAATAAAGAAATTAATTAAAAAAATAAGTATTATGCTTTCCTGAATTCTATGAGTCGTTCTTACAAATTGTTGAATCTAAGGGAGTCGTGGGAACCCTTGAATTTGTGGCCGGGAGGTCAGATGTGCAGGTGGTCTGGTGTCTGAAGTGAGGGAGTCTTGGGCAGGGCTGTATCAGATAGCTGGTGTCTGAATGGCATTGCATCCAGGAACTCCGCCAAACATACATACCTTGAAAAGAAAGAAACCCATTTTCTTAAAATTGACAGGTCAGTTATAGTTATACCTGTATTATATTTGGTGTTGATCTGTTAATTTTTTTTCTTTGCGGACTCACATTTTCTGGGACTTGCTTCCTTCTATGGCCTCTGATCTTCCTGCCCTGTTTCCCCACCCTTTCTTTGACAACAGTGACTGTGGCCTCCTCCTGACCAGCTCCACGCAGCCTGGTCCTTCCCTACAGCTTCCTCAGAACTGGAGTGGGAGGCAGGGTGGAGGGGGTCTATTTTGCCTTTGCCTCAGGGCACCATCTCCTCTCGGCACTCTTGTTTGCACCGGTGCCTGTGAATCACATCCTTTGGTTCTTTAGAGACATGAAGTGATGCTGATTTGTTGATTTATTCCTGGTACTGGAGGGAATGCAGAAGAAAAGCAACCAAAATGATGAAGGGCCTAAGGGACAGGCCTTAGAGGAAAAATGAGAAGATCCAGATGTTGTTGTTTATTGGCTGAATGATCTAAGAAGACCATGGGAAGCACTTAGAAGCATTTGAGAGCTGTAATGAAGGCAGGAGATGAGAAGAAGAAAAAATGAGTGCTGAGGGAGGAAGACAGGAGAATGGGCTGTGGAAAGTCACCAGGGAAGTGTGGGAGAAGCCATCACTCGAGACACCACAAACAGAAGATGAGGGGTACATTTAGTTTTTTCTTTCCCCTGTTTATGGTTTTTACTGGAGAAGAATGTATGTTATGTTATGTTATTGCTGAGAAACCTGGATTTTTTTCTGGTAAACATAGCAACCATATGCAGCTTTCCCTTAAGCTTTAAGACCTGAGCATTACAGTTCTGAGTATCACCTGTCTTGAATTATTGGGTTGCTTAGGGCAGATCTCTGGGCCACCTCTCACATCTACTGGCTTAGAATATCTTGGGATGGGATCAGGGAATCAGCAATTGTAACCAGCACACTAGTGATTCAGAATCCCGGGAACAACTGCAACTCAGTGGGGCCTATGTTTAATGAGGTTGAGATGCCAAAATCTGCCTGGCATAACAGAGAAAGGAATCCAGAAGCTCGTTGAGGTGGGAACGTTGAGGTCCATTCATCACATCGTCTACACACACATTCCTGGTACCCCCTATCCTGCATCCCCTGAGAGGGCAAAATGCTTCTCTCTGCACTGAGGTGTTGAAAAATACGTAAATAGGAGAGTGCCTGCAAGGTTGGGAAGCTCTGTGGCACTTCTTTGCTGTTGGCCAAGTGTGATGTGGGATATGCTACCACTGCAGTGGGATTTCTGACTCCAGTGGGGTTGAGGGGATGCTGGAGTTCCAGAGGCTGGGTGGCAGAGCTTAGCGGCCAAAGTCTAGGTGAGAGCATTGACATGGCAGGTGCAAGGATGTGGTGAGAACTGGGACGTTATGACCCACAGGAATGGTGACATGAAGTGGGCAGGCAGCCCTCTTAAATCTTACTTGACCTATTTGTATAACCAGGAAAATTCCAGGTTCAGGGCCCCAAACTAGACTTGAGTCACCACAAAGGAGAGCCAAGACCTCATGCAGTTTCCATACCCTGCCAGTTCACTAAGGTATGGCTCTTTGACTGAAATAGAGTTGGGGTCCCCTTGAGGATGGACCCTAGTATATTCTCAAGTAGAAGTCTCTTCCAGAGATATACCTGCTTTTATTTTCTTCTAAATCAGAGGTGTTTTCCAAGAGGAAAATTAAAGTGATGGGCTTTATCTGGAGCTCTAGTCTGTGAGAGTGTGGATTTAGTTCAGTTCAGTTGCTCAGTCATGTCCGACTCTTTGTGACCCCATGAATCGCAGCACACCAGGCCACCGTGTCCATCATCAACTCCCAGAGTTCACCCAAACTTATGTCCATTGAGTCGGTGATGCCATCCAACCATCATTGCATCCTCTGTCATCCCCTTCTCCTCCTGCCCTCAATCTTTCCCAGCATCAGGGTCTTATCCAATGAGTCAGCTCTTCACATCAGGTGGCCAAAGTATTGGAGTTTCAGCTTCAACATCAGTCCTTCTAATGAACAACCAGGACTGATCTCCTTTAGGATGGACTCGCTGGATCTCCTTGTAGTCCAAGGGACTCTTAAGAGTCTTCTCCAACACCACAGTTCAAAAGCATCAATTCTTCAGCACTCAGCTTTCTTTATAGTCCAACTCTCACATCCATACATAACTACTAGAAAAACCATAGCCTTGATTAGAAGGAACTTTATTGACAGAGTAATGTCTCTTCTTTTTAATATGCTATCTAGGTTGGTCATAACTTTCCTTCCAAGGAGTAAGTGTCTTCTAATTTCATGGTTGCAATCACCATCTGCAGTGATTTTGGAGCCCAAAAAATGAAGCCACTGTTCCCACTGTTTCCCCATCTATTTCCCATGAAGTGATGGGACCAGATGCCATGATCTTAGTTTGCTGAATACTGAGCTTTAAAGCCACCCTTTTCACTCTCTTCTTTCACTTTCATCAAGAGGCTTTTTAGTTCTTCACTTTCTGCCATAAGGGTGGTATCATCTGCATATCTGAGGTTATTGATATTTCTCCTGGCAATCTTGATTCCAGCTTGTGCTTCTTCCAGGCCAGCGTTTCTCATGATGTACTCTGCAGAGAAGTTAAATAAGCAGGGTGACAATATACAGCCTTGACGCACTCCTTTTCCTATTTGGAACCAGTCTGTTGGTCCATGTCCAGTTCTAACTGTTGCTTCCTAACCTGCATACAGGTTTCTCAAGAGGCAGGTCAGGTGGTCTGGTATTCCCATCTCTTTCAGAATTTTCCACACTTTATTGTGATCCACACAATCAAAGGCTTTGGCATAGTCAATAAAGCAGAAATAGATGTTTTTCTGGAAATCTCTTGCCTTTTCCATGATCCAGCGGATGTTGGCAATTTGATCTCTGGTTCCTCTGCCTTTTCTAAAACCAGCTTGAACATCTGAAAGTTCACAGTTCACATATTTCTGAAGCCTGCCTTTGAGAATTTTGAGCATTACTTTACTAGCATGTGAGATGAATGCAATCGTGTGGTAGTTTGAGCATTCTTTGGCATTGCCTTTCTTTGGTCATTCAGGTATGACTTAAACCAAATCCCTTATGATTATACAGTGGAAGTGACAAATAGATTTAAGGGACTGTATCTGATAGAGTGCTTGATGAACTATGGACGGAGGTTCGTAACATTGTATAGGAGACAGGGATCAACACCATCCCCAAGAAAAAGAAATGCAAAAAAGCAAAATGGCTGTCTGAGGAGGCCTTACAAATAGCTGTGAAAAGAAGAGAAGTGAAGGGTAAAGGAGAAAAGGAAAGATATACCCATTTGAATGCAGAGGTCCAAAGAATTGGAAGGAGAGATAAGAAAGCCTTCCTCAGCGATCAATGCAAAGAAATATAGGAAAACAATTGAATGGGAAAGACTAGAGATCTCTTCAAGAAAATTAGAGATACCAAGGGAACATTTCATGCAAAGATGGGCTCAATAAAGGACAGAAATGGTATGGACCTAACAGAAGCAGAAGAGTGTGCCTTACGGGGGTGCAAAACCAATGAGTCTTTTTCCCCCTCCTCACCCCTCCTCCTGTGACTGCCCGCTGCCACACTGTCTGACCCTGTGGTCTTGCCTGGGAACTGGTACCAGGAACTGGTGGTGTGTGCTGCATGTGCTCCCTCCCTTTTCTGGGTGGTTTTACAAGGAGGCAGAAGAGTTCAGATCAAGAAGGGGCTGTTTGCGTTTTATCTGCCAAAGTCTGGAAGGCTTTCAGCCAGGCAGACATGACTATTAAGATTTTTTTAGGAAAAAAGTTTTATTTCCTACTGCTTGGCCTAGTTTTAAATTAGAAATGAAAGTTATCAAATAAACTTAGAGATTATTTGAGTAGAAAGGAAAAGATGGTTTTTTTTCCAACTTCCAGCTTAATGTCAATTTATTTGTTCATTCATATGGCAGAAAGTGAAGAGGAACTAAAAAGCCTCTTGATGAAAGTGAAAGTGGAGAGTGAAAAAGTTGGCTTAAAGCTCAACATTCAGAAAACGAAGATCATGGCATCTGGTCCCATCACTTCATGGGAAATAGATGGGGAAACAGTGGAAACAGTGTCAGACTTTATTTTGGGGGGCTCCAAAATCACTGCAGATGGTGACTGCAGCCATGAAATTAAAAGATGCTTACTCCTTGGAAGAAAAGTTATTGACCAACGTAGATAGCATATTGAAAAGCAGAGACATTAGTTTGCCAACAAAGGTCCATCTAGTCAAGGCTATGGTTTTTCCAGGGGTCATGTATTAATGTGAGAGTTGGACTGTGAGGAGGGCTGAGCGCCGAAGAATTGATGCTTTTGAACTGTGGTGTTGGAGAAGACTCTTGAGAGTCCCTTGGACTGCAAGGAGACCCAACCAGTCCATTCCGAAGGAGATCAGCCCAGGGATTTCTTTGGAAGGAATGATGCTAAAGCTGAAACTCTAGTACTTTGGCCACCTCATGCGAAGAGTTGACTCATTGGAAAAGACTCTGATGCTGGGAGGGATTGGGGGCAGGAAGAGAAGGGGACGACAGAGGATGAGATGGCTGGATGGCATCACCGACTCGATGGACGTGAGTCTGAGGGAACTCCGGGAGTTGGTGATGGACAGGGAGGCCTGGTTTGCTGCGATTCGTGGGGTCGCAAAGAATTGGACACGACTGAGCGACTGAACTGAACTGAAACCTTCATTTAGAATCTACTGTGTCCCAACTGAGATGGATACAATGACAAAAACGTTTATTTCTAACAATGAATGAAAAATTATCATAACACTTGTGGGATATAGTAAATGAGTTTTTAAAAACTGATTAAATGCTGTAATGGAAGGACGTTCATGGTGGCATGAAACCTGAGATTGTTCTCTGCAGATGGTATTTAAGGCAGGCTGTTGTCAGGCTTCTGTGTGAACATTCCTGCTTATCTCACCACTGATTTTAGCTTTAGATATTACATTTTTCTTTGAGCTGAAGTCTGCCCCCAAGTAGTTGGAAGACCCCGTGGCAAATTATGAGCACTTGAACCACCTCAGTTGGCACCCAGGTATTTCCATGTGGCCATGGAGGCCCAGAGTTGCCATGTCTTTTAAGATTTGAAGAAAAGTTGGAAATTTTTATATGAAATCACCTGTTTTATTGTGTGTTAGCATGTACCAGGGATAGACACTGGGGATAAAGCTGTAAATATGCCATAGAGCCTTTCCCCTGAAAAACATGGTTTCATACCTGTCTGTCATCTTTCTGCAGGCTGAGCATTACCTCTTCCTCAAACCTACCTCCCTGAGACATCACTTTGAGACTCCCTCCCCCAGAATCCTGAAGCTGTCCTGTGAAGGTACTCTAACATTTAAGTAACACCCTGCGGGGCTGCTGCCCCGTGTTGGATATCACCCTCTTCCCTCTCCCATCCACAGGGAGAACGCCTCTATCTTCCTTATCTCAGTACCTGGTAGGTTCTCCTACTGCTGGAATTCTCATACTATGAATTACTTTTCTCTCTTTCTCCTACTATGTGATTAACTCCTTGGTGGCAGGTGCCATGTCTTCTGTTTGTTCCTCTGGGCCCTACATTATACCCAGCAACTAGCAGGTATTCAGTAAATATCTGTTAGAGTGCATTGAAATGAAAAATACTGACTTAGGCAGTTCCCTGACTAACTGTGTTGGTGCTTTGGTCTGTTTTGATAGCTAGGACACAGTAACTCTGACTTTGGAAGGAATGATGCTAAAGCTGAAACTCTAGTACTTTGGCCACTCATGCGAAGAGTTGACTCATTGGAAAAGACTTTGATGCTGGGAGGGATTGGGGGCAGGGGAAGAAGGGAACAACCGAGGATGAGATGGCTGGATGGCATCACTGACTTGATGGACACGAGTCTGAGTGAACTCCAGGAGTTGGTGATGGACAGGGAGGCCTGGTGTGCTGCGATTCATGGGGTCGCAAAGAGTAGGACACGACTGAGCGACTGAACTGAACTGAACTGAAAAACCCTTGGACAATACCGCATGTAGAGTTTAATCTGGATTGCAAGGATTTTGTTCTATTTTGTGTCTAAAAATGGGTCTTTACTGTTACCCATATTCAGTCTAATTCTGTTAGAATTGGCTATCAATTTTAGTCATTTAAGCTCTTTGTGAAGCTCAGTCTTCAGTACGGTTTCTCTCCTTCCCTGATACAGGCCATGTGCAGGCTTGGTTAGCATACACTATGGATTCATTTAAGCCTTTGATAAAAATATTGGACAGACCAGAGATGATATCAGAACACTGTGACATACCCTGGAGGTCTCCAGCCAAGGAGACATTGATTTAGTATTCACCAGTCTCGGTTAGCTCATATCTATTTTATTCTGTCTTGTATGCCAGGAGATTCTGAGAAGTCCTATTTAATGACATTGATAAAGATGTAACATGTCTATCACACCCCTCTCCAGAAGTTAATCAGTTAAATCCCTTTTTGTGAACCTGTAGTAACTCTCAGAATCAGATATTCTTTTTCCAGTGCCCACACATAGGATATATTCAAAACTTTTGTTACCATTTCATCTTAAGCTCACTTATCTATCATTTGGAGAGTTCAAGCTCCATCTTTTTAGATATCTGGGAAATTCTCATAACTAGATTTTTGGTGACTTCTCAAAGCTCAGATTAAGGTACCAGGTGAGGGACTTTCACACTGTTACCTTATCTCTACAGTGGTTCCCCATTCAGCAACTTATTTTTGCATTTTGGATCTAATTTAATTCATTTGCAACACCAAACGCTCACTCCTAATCAATTTCCAGAAATAATCTATATGGATAACATCTGCACATTTTTAGATATGATACATATAGACACATGGATGAGTCATACCTACTATTTTATATCATTTTGGAAGGGGAAAGGAGTGTATGTTAAGTATCTCATAAACATGTCATAGCATAGTAAAAACATCATCTTTAATGATGCTTTAACTTGTTAAATGGTTGAATAACAAATAAATTGGAAAAATAGCAAGTCCTTTGTCTTAAAAAAAAAACAGTGCTATTATTTGTAATCCAGGGTTATGATCTGAAGTATATCATCGGTGGGAATGTGCTCAGTCATTCAGTCATTTCTGACTCTTTGTGACCCTGTGGACTGTAGCCCACCAGGCTCCTCTGTCCATGGGATTTCCAGGCAAGAATACTGGAGTGTGTTGTCATTTCCTTCTCCAAGGAATAGAGAAATACATAAAGATGTATTAGATGTTTTGCCATCTCTGTGTTGCTATTTTTATAATTAACACAATCTTTGTACATTGACAGGAAAATTCCTCTTTCTTTCTCTACTTATACTCACAAGATTTCTAACACCAGATATGTGGGTTTACTCCCACACCTAAGAATTCTCTCACACTTGCTGGGTATCCTGGAGTTCAATTCAATTTGGACACTGTCTGGAGTTACATCAGACAGTTAACATCAGATCCCCCAGGTTAAGAGCTCAGTTCTGTAGAGTGCCTCCACTTCAGATGGCAATCACAAGTACTGGTCCTCAGGTTACTCACATTTATGTCTGACTTAGCCACAAGCTGGGTCTTCTCTGGTGACTCAGATGGTAAAGAATCTCTCTGTGATGCAGAAGACCCAGTTTGATCCCTGCATCAGGAAGATCCCCTGGAGAAGGGAGTGGCTACTAGCTCCAATATTCTTGACCTGGAGAATTCCATGGACAGAGGAATCTGGCAGGCTACAGTCTCTGGGGGGTCTCAAAGAGTCGGACATGACTGAGAGACTAACGCTTTTACTTTTTGGCTACAAGTTGGGGTTTCCCATGACCTCCCTCTTCAGACTTGATAATTTGCTATAATGGCTCACAGAACTCAGGGAAACCAGTCTATTATATAAAGAAGGGCGTGATAAATGGTGCAGATAATAGCCAGATGAAGAAATACATCGGGCAGAGCCTGGAGAGTCCTGAATACAGGAGCTTCTCTCCCTGTGGAGTTGGGTTCTGTCACTCTGATGGCACGTTGACATGTTCACCAACCTGGAAGCCTTCCAAACCCCATAGTTCTGGGAATTTTTTTGGAAGTGTCATTGTGTAGGTGTGATCAATTATTAGCTCAGTCTCCCTCAACTCTCCTCTTCCTGAGGATGGAGCTGGACTAAAAGTTCCAAGCTTCTAATCACGTGTGGTCTTTCTTGTGACCAGCTCCCATGCTGAAGACACCCAGGAGCCCGGTAAGAATCACCTTGTAAAGACAAAAGTCATTCTTATCTCCCAGGGAATTCTAAGAGATTTAGGAGCTCTGTATCAGGAACCAGAGCCAAACACCAAGTATTAGAACAAAAGGTGCTCCCAGTGCTCTTATCACTTAGGAAACTGCAAGGAATTTAGGAGAGTGGTGCCAGGAACTTGGGGGCAGAGACCAAATATTAAAACAAAAGATATTTGTAGCACCTTTATCGCTTAGGAAATTACAAAGGTTTTAGGGTCTCTAACCAGGAGTTGGGATGAAGATCAAAATACATATTCTTATTGCATCACAGTATCACATATGTGTGTGTGTGTGTGTGTGTGTGTGTGTGTGTGTGTATTTAAATACTTTTCTGTTTTTTCCTTACAGAAAATTTCTAGAAGTAGAATTTTGGGGCAAAGGGTGTGCAATTTGTAAAGCCTTTTATATATATTGACAACCTAGAGACCTATCACATATGAGATTGCCTGTTTTCTCTCACTGAGATGAATGTGAATGAATTTTAAATGAATGACTTAGCTGGTCTGGAAAACTCAGCCTGTTGAAGTGGAAACAGTATAAAATCAACGTCAGAGGAGTAGGCTGTCAGGGGACCACCCCCACCTTCCCCGAGGACAGGGACTCCGTCTCATCCTTCTCACAGCTCCTCCATCCTGTGCTTTCTTTCTTTCTTTCTTTCTTTAAATCTTATTTATTTATTTAATTTTGGCTGTACTGGGTCTTTATTGCTAAGCGGGCTACTCTCTAATTTTGGTGCAGACGCTTCTCATTGTGGTGGCTTCTCTTGCTGGGAAGCTTGGACTTTAGGGATCACAAGCTTCAGTCAGTGGGCTCAGGAGTTGAGGCTCCCGGGCTCCAGAGGCCTGGCTCAGCAGTTGTGGTGCACCAGCTTAGTTGCTTTGCAGCATTTGGGATCTTCTTGGATCAGGGATCAAACTCATGTCACCTGCATTGGCAGGTGGGTTCTTTACCACTGAGCCAGCAGGGAAGCCCCATCCTGTGCTTTCTGATTCCCAGCTGCTCTCTCAGCATGTGTAGGTCCTCTTGTCCTGGAATGGCAGGGATGCTGTTCTCCTTTCTTTAGCTGAACACACCAGTCCCCTTGTTCACGGCCCTTTCTTCTTTCCCTCTGAAGGAGGTATTTCACACCAGGTTCCAATCTTAAGCACCTCGGAGTGTGCACAGATGCATAGGTTTGCAGCACAGCTGTCTTGAATTTTGCACTGGGCCTGGAGTTGGCCAGCAATTCATTTTTTTAAGGCTTAGTTGGGACCATGATTACTTCAGTGGAAATGAAAATTGAGTTGATTAGTGACTATGACATTTAGATTCGTGTGTCCAAATAAAGCTTGAGATGTTTAAAATTCTGTAAATTAAAGCTGAATCAACTCAAGTGTTTAGAATATGCGTATGCCATTGCTAAAGTTGACTTTTAGATTCTCAGCTGTTTTTTGGCAAAGCGGAGGTAGCTGTATAAGAGAAGCAGATCAAGAGCATGAGGATAAAGATATGGAATTACAGTTTTGGTAAAATGGACTGGAGTCTAGATGGCTATAGACAGTACCACTTAGGGTGTGTGTATTCCCCCAAGAGAACCATTCCCTATGTAGTTACATTTTTTTCTATAACCTCACAGACTTATTTGAGGACATTATGTCCTATTCTTAACTTAAACGCTATGTTCAGAAGTCTCTCTGTGAAAGTGTTTAAAATTTTGAACAACAAATTTCTCTTCTCATTGTGGTTCTCTTTTTATTTTCTTTTTGTTGTAATCCTGGAATTCAGATTATGAGATTCTATAGGAACTGATGTTAGAGAACATTGAATACAAATTCTGAAATGCTATGCTCATTCTCACCCTTATATTAATAATTTCAGCTACAACTGGTAATGGTGGGTAGATACCCTGGAGATGCTTTGTGGGGTGGTAATTAACAATGATTCCTTGTACATAATCTAGAAATTTGCTTCCTGGTGTCACTGTGGGTGAGAGAACACAGTCGAACTTGGTTTATCCCAACTTTGACCATAGGTGCCAGTTTCTTGGTCTCTTTTTCATCGCTGGTGAGGACTTGCCTGTGAACACTCAGCTGCTTAGGAAGAGGTGTTAGTGAAGCAAGAGTGCTGGGAGGTGTTTGCACCAGCCAGGGAGTGAGGGAAAAAAGCGAGTGAGGGAAGAAAAGCATTCCACACCTGTCTGCCTTTTCAGTGAGGCCACCAAGTGTTCTGAAGTAATATCATATTGCATTTACAAAGATTTCTGCAGATAGAAAATTTTTTAGATAGGGAAAAACTTAGATATATAGAATAACCTGATAGTGGAATCATTTAAAAATAATTAAATAACTTACCTTTCAAAGTGATGGATTCCCTTTGCTTTCCTTGTGCTTACCTTCTGTTTGTAGCTAATTCAGTTTTTATTTGTTGTCACAGGCTAAACATCTTTTTGACTGGCATGGACCCATTCTACTTCCACGCAGCAAATGTCATTTTACACTGCCTAGTGACCCTTGTGCTGATGTACACCTGTGACAAAACTGTCTTCAGGAATCGTGGACTTGCTTTTGTTACGGCCTTACTTTTTGCTGTGCATCCTGTTCACACAGAGGCGGTGAGTGTCTTTGGGACTCAATGAAATAATTAAGCAAAAAAGTCATCTTTTTCTCCTCTCAAAACCGTGTGAGTTTAAAGCTCTACTGAAGTGTTTATCTTTATATATAAATCATTCTGCTTGACAACTTTTCTTTTTAAATGTTCTAATGGCCTTTATTGCACCTCCAGGACTTAACTGCTTTTCTAAATAACCACTGCCATTATTACAGGTAGTCATAAATGACCACAGTTCCTTATTTGTGGAAAATTTAAGTCCTAATGTGTTTTAAACAGCAAGGGGCATTTTGAGATGCTTAGCATGCTGAGTTATTGTTCCTGCTCTGCGATTTTTTAACCTATTCTTGC
This sequence comes from Capra hircus, assembly GCF_001704415.2. Taxonomy (NCBI): domain Eukaryota; kingdom Metazoa; phylum Chordata; class Mammalia; order Artiodactyla; family Bovidae; genus Capra; species Capra hircus. The sequence continues at coordinate 78,364,196 of NC_030812.1, forward strand.
TCTGCTTAATATTTATAACATTCATGATACAGAACTCTTACGTGCTAGGGTTGTTTAGTTGCTAAGCTGTGTTGGACTCCTGGCAACCCCATGGACTGTAGCCCACCAGACTCCTTGTCCATGGGATTTCCCAGGCAAGAATACTGGAGTGGGTTGCCATTTCCTTCTCCAGGAGACTTTCCTGATCCAGGGATCGAACCCATGTCTCCTGCTTGGCAGGTGGATTCTTTACCACTGAGCCACATAGGAAGCCCAAGAACTGGGGGAAGACCATAAAAAGTTGAACTGACATTCTTCAAATTAAATACACTTTCAAGACTTACCAATAGTTTTCCAGGTTATTTAGTATGGACTGTAGTTATTTGGAGGATGATGAGAAATGTGTTTAGAAAGTATAGATCTGGAGTCTTATTTAAAATATGGGCTTAATCATGCACCAAGATGGTGTCATCTAGCCTGGCTTCGGGAGAAGGCAATGGCAACCCACTCCAGTACTCTTGCCTGGAAAATCCCATGGGTGGAGGAGCCTGGTAGGCTGCAGTCCATGGTGTCGGGAAGAGTTGGACACGACTGAGCAACTTCACTTTCACTTTTCACTCTCATGCATTGGAGAAGGCAATGGCAACCCACTCCAGTACTCTTGCCTGGAGAATCCCAGGGACGGGGGAGCCTGGTGGGCTGCTGTCTATGGGGATTTATGGGGACATGACTGAAGCGACTTAGCAGCAGCAGCAGCAGCCTGGCTTCATGTCTCAGTAACCACAGCTGGTTTATTTTATGTATTGCTGAGGGTGGATGAAGACTTTCCAAGCAATACATGGGTACCACAGTTTTATAAGAATTGTCTCAAGAGTCACAGATTGCATCCGGACATTTTCCTACAGTTCACATCCTACAGTTAACATCCAGACCTGAGAACCTGGGGAAAAGTGTCAAGTTGATTCTCCTCTCCCTCTTCCCCTTTCAGTTGCCTTTTTCTTATATTAAAAAAATAAGGAATGTCTTGCATACATCAGAATCTTACTATGCCCCAGGGGTACAAATGGCCCTGTACAGTGAAACAATTTGATATATTGGTGTCAGCCAAGTCTCCTCTAATTAAGGCATCATAAACCCAAAGTAGGTTTATGTCCTTATCTGTCTATACATGTTTCTGTGAAGAAGGCAGCATGGTATTAGAAGTAGGGCAAGGTGGCCTGCAAGATGTTTGTCATGGGGATGCATAATACTGTCATTTGATCGAAAGCAAGACATCTGATTTGGCCAATTGGTTTGATAATGAGGACTGGTTAGGCCATATGGTGGACATTTGCCACAAACAAAATTCTAAATCTGTAAGCACAAGGTTTCGACACAAGTATATTTAGAGTGATAAGGAAGAAAATTATTTTATAAACAATTACTTTGTTAAGTGTAATTTTCCCAGTCCTTTCTGAGTATTTTGGACTGAACAAGGGGCCTGTAAGTGGAGGGCTGTAAAGTATAAGTAATAATCTTAGCAAAGTCTCAGTCAAGCCTTTTTCCTTAGTTTTGAGAAACTGTGAAAGCAAATGAATCTAATGACAGGTCACTTTAATGACTGGTACACTTCATTTATTTGCTTTCAACCAGGTTAAAGGAGAGCCTGGTAGAGCTGTCAGCTGATAGATCATTAAACATTATGTAAGGTGATAGATTGCTATGATTTTGCAGACAACTTGGGTGTTCAAAGAACTGTCACTGCTGTAACATGGTTACTTCTGTCCTCATTTATGTGAGCTGTGTTCAAATACAAAAGCTACAAATAGAATTGATCCCGCATGCTTCCTTATTCTAACAAAAAGTAATATTCAGTCATAGATAACTGAATTTATTTAAAAAGCCTACACCTATATTATTGAGGACTGGAAGAAGCACAAGCTGGAATCAAGATTGCCAGGAGAAATATCAATAACCTCATATATGCAGATGACACCACCCTTACGGCAGAAAGTGAAGAGGAACTAAAAAGTCTCTTGATGAAAGTGAAAGAGGAGAGTGAAAAAGTTGGCTTAAAGCTCAACATTCAGGAAACGAAGATCTTGGCATCCGGTCCCATCACTTCATGGGAAATAGATGGGGAAACAGTGGAAACAGTGTCAGGCTTTATTTTTGGGGGCTCCAAAATCACTGCAGATGGTGACTGCAGCCATGAAATTAAAAGACGCTTACTCCTTGGAAGAAAAGTTATGACCAACGTAGATACCATATTTGAAAGCAGAGACATTACTTTTCCAACAAAGGTCCATCTAGTCAAGGCTATGGTTTTTCCAGTGGTCATATATGAATGTGAGAGTTAGACTGTGAGGAGGGCTGAGCGCCGAAGAACTGATGCTTTTGAACTGTGGTGTTGGAGAAGACTCTTGAGAGTCCCTTGGACTGCAAGGAGATCCAACGGTCCATTCTGAAGGAGATCAGCCCTGGGATTTCTTTGGAAGGAATGATGCTAAAGCTGAAACTCCAGTACTTTGGCCACCTCATGTGAAGAGTTGACTCATTGGAAAAGACTCTAATGCTGGGAGGGATTGGGGGCAGGAGGAGAAGGGGATGGCAGAGAATGAGATAGTTGGATGGCATCACGGACTCAATGGACGTGAGTCTGAGTGAACTCCGAGAGTTGGTGATGGACAGGGAGGCCTGGTGTGCTGCGATTCATGGGGTCGCAAAGAGTCGGACACGACTGAGCAACTGAACTGAACTGAACTGATTCTTTAATAATTTTTATCATTTTTTCTAACTTACACTGTGTTTAGCAATTGAAAATAATAATAATTGGAATAATAATACAAAATTGAAAATTCTACAATTTTGAAAATTCAGAAAATGTAGATGCTTTTGATCACAGGAACTTTAAAAAATTAATCTAATTATATATATTTTTATTATAGACTGAGATGATAAGTAGAATATTTTAAAATGTAATTACATAGCATATTAAGAAAAAATTGCTGAGGGGGAAATAAAATGGGAACATGATTTCAAGGGGAAAGGGCACGTGAAATGTGTTATTTAAAGAGCCCGTTTACATTTGTGTACATGGAAGATGATGAGCTTCAAACTGCTGTGGTATGTTTCAGGTTCATTTGGTACATTCAAAACAGTAACTTTATGGCCTATTTTAAAATATCAATTTCTAAAATACACAGGAAGTTAAATCCTTTGAAGTATTTAAAATTATGATGAAAAACTTTAGGTATGAATTTTAAAAGATAAGAGTGATACATAAATTTTCAATATTATTGTTGGATGAAGAGAAATAATCAAGGACCACTACTAGCCATACAGAACATATGATACTGGCTCAATGGCAATGTTTTAATCTAAGCCCATTGATTTCATTATGTTTCTGACAGTTTCTTAGATAGATTTGAAAATTCATGCTTAGAGGGTCTTGGGGAAAATTTGTGTAGGAAAGAACAAATGAGTAGAATAAGACCAGTCCTGATTCGGTGCTTGCAGAAAAGGAGAGCATAAAATTCAGTGTGATCATGAGCTGATAGAGTTAGGCTGAAGTCTAAGAAAAAAGGAAAATCCTGTTAGCAAAATGACCTTTAAAAGAGTTTCAACCAACTTTCGTACTAATCGGAAAAAAAAAAAAAAATCCATGGTAACACAATCATGAGGACAAAGCAGCCTGAGAGATGGACATTTATTTAGGGAAACATATTAAACTATTTGCATTTACAAGGAGATAGGGGAGGCATAAGAAAGTAAAGAAATTAGACCTACATAATACACTATACTGGAAAGTAATATCTAGAGACCATTATTTAATTATAGATATTAGTTTGGGTTTCTAAAAAGGAGGACAGAAGGATAGTAAAAAAGAAATGTGCATTATGAAAACAGTGATAAATGATTTAAAAAAAGAAAAACAGACCATAGTGTGATGAAAGAGGGATTTAGTAGAATATATCCCCTCTCTGTTAAACAAGAATAAAAATGGGACCATCAATTATGACAGGAAGGATAGAGGGTTTGAATTGGGGGGTAAGAAGCTTTAGTTTAAGCATGTTGATATAATTAACAATTTGCTTTCTTAATTATATAATCAACAAATTGTTAATGAGTACTTGTTTGGTACAGGCCCTTTGCCAGGTGCCAAGGGGATATGTGAGTGGGTAGTGGGGTTCCCTACCCACAGTTTGTTCATAAGCCTCTAGAAAGCCAAAGAGCATATACATAAAAACATACAAGGCAAAGTAATATGTTGTAATAAAACTAGAATTTCAGTGAAGGGAAAAATTATTTCCAACTTAAATCGAGATGAACAAATTCATTTATTTACTTAATTTCTCAATAAATATTTGAGTGACTGGAATATAGGCAGTCAATGCAGGGCTATACAGTGAATAAGATAGACCTTCCTCATTGAAAACCTTGTGATTCTTGGGTTTCCTGACAGTATATTTCTTGGTAAATTTATGGGGTTTTTTCTTAACTCTGAATCATGAGAAAAATCAATAGAGAAATTAGGAAAACACTGAAATTCTCCTATGAGAATTAAAACTTAACAGTCATCACAGAGACATTACTGTTTGAATGAATGATCATATGTCAAATCAAAAACAAGAACAGGAAATGCTTACACACAGAGTTGAAGGTTAGGGTGAACATTTCCAAGGCTGGAACAGAGTACTCAGGGAAAAAATTGGTTGTGATCTAATCAGCACGTCTAGCTTTCAGCTGTGGCCCTGTGTTAAGTGTGTGTTCCTGCTCAGTCTGATACTAGGAGAACTCATTTTGCAGATAACATAATTGATAACATTATACATATAGTATACTTCATACATGGGCTTCCCTTGTAGCTCAGCTAGCAAAGAATCCACCTGCAATGAGAGAGGCTTGGGTTCGATCGTATTTCATACAAATCCTATGAGTGATAGTCCAAGAAGTAACAAGTTCTGGGGGCAAATGAAGTCCTTAATTGGCAGTTTCCACTTGTGATTCTGTAAAGCTTGCTAGGAGATCTGAACGTTACATTATTTGAATTCAACTCAATTAGGTTTACTGATGTTATTCAAATGTTTGAATATTTCTTAAAGGAATACATTTCCCAGGTTACAACTACCCAATTGGTGATGGAAACCTGCAGCTTGAGGGCAGAAATAATTGCTGCCCATCTCTGTATTGATATCTTTGACTGGTCTTTCTGTACTTCCCAGCACCCTATGGTTCAGCCTCCATTGTTGTGGAATCAGGCCCAGGGGGCTGCAACTTAACATTTCATCTTTGCTTTCTGTTGCTCACTGCTGCCCCCTTTTCACTAATCCATGCTGTCATCACTTTGTCTTGGCTTAGTGGGTAAAAATCCTCCCGCTACACAGGAGATGTGGATTCGATCCATGGGTCTGGAAGATGCCCTGGAGAAGGAAATGGCAATCCACTCCAGTATTCTTGCCTGGAAAATCCCACGGACAGAGGGGCCTAGCAGGCTACAGTCCATTGGGTCACAAAAAGTCAGACATGATTGAGCAACTAAACATACACACACACACACACACACACACACACACACACACACACACACACTCATCACTTTATGCCTTCCTAGCCAGAAACACCCACATGCTTACAGACCTCTCTTTCCTCTCCCTGGAATGCTGCATTCCCTTTCTGGCCCAGAATTGACATCTCCCTGTCTCAAGTTTCCTGAAGTCCTCCGTGCCTGACCTGTAAGTCCCAGTGAATACAGCCAGCCTTTCCACACAGCCTTCCCAGATCCTGTAGTCCAAATTAATCCCTTCAGTCTTCTCATGGCTGTGATTTCTCCCCTTTACAATGCATGCAATTTCCTTGTAACTTCTTAATACCCTTTTTTGACTCCCCAGCAGATACTAACTGCTTGGGGCAGGCTTTATCCCTCCAGCTGGCGTAATATCTGGCAAAGAGGAGGCACTTGGAAAATGTTTGTTGAAGGGAGTGATACATGTAGTTACTGAACAAGATGACATTGACAAATTGACTTGCAGTGTTTGGCTGGTCTGGACATATATTAGCTGATGACAGTCACTTTGTTTTTAAGACACTAGCCTTCTTGCCTCCAGAGACCTCAGCTTAACAAGGATGTAGAATAGGGGTTCAGTGACTGCGTGGGGGTTTGGAGCTGGCAGCAGAGTCTCGATGTTAGCGCTGACTTTTCAACACCCCTTCTGAGCTTCTGCTCCAAGGGACACTACATTCTTTATATCTGGGCACATCCAGCTGGCGCATGCTGCTGTTGCTGCTGTTTGCCAGCAGAGCTAACTGACTACAGTTCGAGAAGCAGGGCTCCAGGTGCCTTCACAGTGTTAGTTTCACTCACCTAACTTGTGATTGCCTTGTTCCAGCTTGGTACCCCCACTACCAACTTGTGAGCCTTACTGTGTCTGAGTTGGCCACAATCAGCTGTACTGTGGTAGCTGTCCCTCTGGGTCCAGGTGCCTGGCCTCATCCCAGGACTTTGTTGCTGGGGAGCTGGGCTCTCTGTTTAACCTTCCAGAGGTCTTGCAGGTGATGCTGAGCTCAGTGCTCTAAGAGGCAGTGGTGTAGAATGAGCAGAACTAGACTTCAGAAGTGAATTGTGTGCAGTTGTAGCTTTACAGACTGCAAGTCTGAGCCGGGCCTTGACACTGAGTGAAACCACACCGTCACTGCCTACTTCCCTCACGCATTCTTCCTGATGTGGCACGCAAGTTCCTTATAGATTAAGGGATCAATGAACAGCATGTGGTCTGAACAGCCACTTTAGGTAAGAGCTTTCAGTTCTATACTGCCAGTGAAATTCTTCGGCCATGTCCAGGTTTCTCTTGATGTGGATTAGACTAGAATTTTTCTCAATTATGTGACTCGCTATCCATCCAGATGCAGGTATTTAATTGAATTATTTTTTATTTAGATTTTAACTAATAGATATATTGGATTATCTAGTAAAGTTAACATAAAATATCACACATGTAAACCTTAATGTAAAAAGATGATTTCTATAGGTCACACAGGAAAACCTCAGTGATAAGAATCTCCCTTCCTTGCTCTGCAGAGAAAAGGAAGACAGAAGGGCATCAACACCAAGTGGGCACTTTATATATTGGGTTGGCCAAAAAGTTCATTTGGAAAAACCCAAAAAACTTTTTGGCCAACCCAATATATCATTTTACTTATTATGGCAGTAACATGAGGTAGGGAGTGTAATCCTCATTTTAAAAATAACAAAACCAAATCTCAGAACTTAGAGATGACAAAGTTGAGTCTCACTCAGATGGCAAGAGGAGTCTATATTCAAGCCTTGGGTGGTCTAGCTCCATGCGTGTGTCATCACCTCTCCTTTATGAGTGCAAAGTGTGCTTATTATTTGAGGATACTTATGCCAAAGCCTTTGACTGTGTGGATCACAATATACTGTGGAAAATTCTGAAAGAGATGGGAATACCAGACCACCTGACCTGCCTCTTGAGAAATCTGTATGCAGGTCAGGAAGCAACAGTTAGAACTGGACATGGAACAACAGATTGGTTCCAAATAGGAAAAGGAGTACGTCAAGGCTGTATATTGTCACCCTGCTTGTTTAACTTATATGCAGAGTACATCATGAGAAACGTTGGACTGGAAGAAACACAAGCTGGGATCAAGATTGCCGGGAGAAATATCAATATCCTCAGATATGCAAATGACACCACCCTTATGGCAGAAAGTGAAGAGGAACTAAAAAGCCTCTTGAAGAAAGTGAAAGAGGAGAGTGAAAAAGTTGGCTTAAAGCTCAACATTCAGAAAATGAAGATCATGGCATCCGGTCCCATCACTTCATGGGAAATAGATGGGGAAACAGTAGAAACAGCGTCAGACTTTATTTTGGGGGACTCCAAAATCACTGCAGATGGTGACTGCAGCCATGAAATTAAAAGACGCTTACTCCTTGGAAGAAAAGTTATGACCAACCTAGATAGAATATTCAAAAGCAGAGACATTACTTTGCAGACTAAGGTCTTCAAGGCTATGGTTTTTCCAGTAGTCATGTATGGATGTGAGAGTTGGACTGTGAAGAAGGCTGAGAGCCGAAGAATTGATGCTTTTGAACTGTGGTGTTGGAGAAGACTCTTGAGAGTCCCTTGGACTGCAAGGAGATCCAATCAGTCCATTCTGAAGGAGATCAACCCTGGGATTTCTTTGGAAGGAATGATACTAAAGCTGAAACTCCAGTACTTTGGCCACCTCATGCGAAGAGTTGACTCATTGGAAGACTCTGATGCTGGGAGGGATTGGGGGCAGGAGGAGAAGGGGATGACAGAGGATGAGATGGCTGGATGGCATCACTGACTCGATGGACGCGAGTCTGAGTGAACTCCAGGAGACGGTGATGGACAGGGAGGCCTGGTGTGCTGCGATTCATGGGGTCGTAAAGAGTCGGACACGACTGAGCGACTGAACTGACAGGTATATTTCCCAGAAATCTACTTTCTGCTATTAACTGTTGATTGATTCTCCAACACACCATCGGCTTCAGGTCCTCTGTGATTTGGGTGAAGCTGTTTTCTTTGCCTGAATGTCAAATCTGTTCATTTCTTTTGCAAACTCTTCCTCCCCATGTGAGCTTTTCTTTGAAATTTTCTTTGAACCATACTCCAGTTTTTCCTTCATAATTTTATTTCTTGGATTAAAAAAAATCAAGAGAAATGTACACGTTTTAAATAGTATAATAATACAAATATTTATAAATAGGCATCTATCCCCCACTCCTCTTCCATTTCAGTCCCTTTCTGAAGTAACACAGTGAAAACAAAATTTTAAACTTAAGAAGTGTAATGACCATATTATTCTTTATCCAGAGTCACCAGTTTTTAACCTTTTGCAGCATTTGCTTCATCATCCTTGGTCTCTTTCTCCTTCAATATATAGAAATATTTTTTATTTTCTGAAACATTTGATAGTAGGTTGTGAAATTCATGCTCCTTTATACCTTAATAATTTAGTTGTGAGGTGTATTTTCTAAAACCATGGTCATTAGTCACTGTTTCTTTTTAGCTTCTTTCAATCTTAAGTTTGTAACAGTTACCAGTCTTCACTGTCTATTATATTATTTATATCTTTAGATGTAATTAAAATTATATATTATGATGTATATAATGTTATTGTATGTTATCAATGTGATATTTGTTATAATAATGTATACTATGTTGTATAAATATAATATATAAATTATAATACAAATATATAATTAAATTTATATTATGACATTTATAACATGATTTACATATATAGCATATTATATTAAAATTTATAATATAAATAAAATAATGAAATATATATAAGTACAATAATATAAGAACATCTGAATATAAAATAGGAATTTATAATGTATATAGTATATTTGTAATTATAATATATGTATGATATTGAAAATATGTTCTATGTAATACTATATTATGATAGATTATGAGTTGTATTATAGTCAAGAAAGGTTAAAAATAAAGTTAAGCATGAAAATCTTGCCCCTTTCTTCCTCTCTATCTCCTTCTTTAAAATTACTGTTAAATCTTTAGGATAACCAGAAGTGATTAGTCATATATCAGAAATTGAAGAATAATGTGTTTTCTAATTTACTGTTTCTTTCATTACTCTAAAAACAAATACATTGCTGTTATGGGTCTCTGAGAAAGTGGTTTTCTAAGGTTTTTATTTTTTCAAAATTTGTAGGTGGCTGGAATTGTTGGCAGAGCTGATGTGTTGGCATGCCTGCTGTTTCTTTTGGCCTTTCTCTCTTATAATAGGTATGTATGGCTAAGAATGCCCTTGTCTATGTTTACAGTCATGCTCTTCCCTGGGAGTTTCTGCTATGTGTGTGTGTGTGTGTGTGTGTGTTTGTGTGTAGCTTCTGAGCTCCTTCCTGAGAGAGAAGGGAAGCTTCTTGGCTGTGAGATAACCGTGAGCTTCCTGGAGACTTGGCATAGGAAACTGTCTCTTAGCCAAAGACTAGGCTGTTGTGTTTTCCAGCTATATTCTGAACTATGTCATAGCCTCTTAAAAGGACTGCCCTCCCAGTGCTGGGAAGATAAGCTCTAGCTTCTTGATTTCTCTTACTGAGAATGGAATTTGAAATTAGCTCTGAGCCAAATTATACTGGATATAGTCCTGTCTTCTGTTTAACTATGATTTGTTTAATTTGTCCTTTTCATTTTGGTCTTAGTTTTTTCCCCCCTCTTTATTATGCTCATTTAAGGAGCTTAAAGCTTAAAATGACAAGGCCGAATTGAAAGTACTATTTCTCAACTGTGATTTTCTAATTTGTACATCATTTCATCAAAATACAGAAGCTTCTTGCTTTGTGAGACTGAAAAGCAATAAAACAATCTCCCATTATATTGCCCCTTTCCCTGCAAGATGATCAGATTCTCACCTGAGTTGTGACATAGGCAAAGGGGTGGGTTAAAAATAGGATGTAATATACAATGGAATATTACTCAGCCATAAAAAGGAATGCATTTGAGTCAGTTCTGATGAGGTGGATGAATCTAGAACCTATTATACACAGTGAAGTGAGTCAGAAAGAGAAAGATAAATATCATATTCTAACACATATATACAGAACCTGGAAAAATGGTACTGAAGAATTTATTTACAGGGCATCAGTGGAGAAACAGACATAGAGAATAGACTTATGAACCTGGGAAGAAGCGAGGAAAGGGTGAGATGAATAGAAAGAGTAACATGGAAACTTACATTCAGTTCAGTTCAGTTTAGTCACTCAGTCGTGTCCGACTCTTTGCAACCCCATGAATCGCAGCACACCAGGCCTCCCTGTCCATCACCATCTCCCGGAGTTCACTCAGACTCACGTCCATCAAGTCCATGATGCCATCCAGCCATCTTATCCTCGGTCGTCCCCTTCTCCTCCTGCCCCCAATCCCTCCCAGCATCAGAGTCTTTTCCAATGAATCAACTCTTTGCATGAGGTGGCCAAAGTACTGGAGCTTCAGCTTTAGCATCATTCCTTCCAAAGAAATCCCAGGGTTGATCTCCTTCAGAATGGACTGGTTGGATCTCCTTGCCCATATGTAAAATAGATAGCCAAGGGGAATTTGCTGTATGGCTCAGGAAACTCAAACAGGGACTCTGTATCAACCTATAGGGATGGGGTTGGGAGGGAGGTGGGAGGCAGGTTCAAAAGGGAGGGGATATATGTATACCTATGGCTGATTCATGTTGAGGTTTGACAGAAAACAGCAAAATTCTGTAAAGCAATTATCCTTAAAAAAAATTTTTTTTTAATCTAAAAAAATAAAAAAATAATGTAATGGCGGTGGTGGTGACTCAGTGGCTGGCCCAGATAAAGGGGGACAGTGAGCCATTGCCCTGCTTCATGGAGTGATGCCTAGTTAAGGATTTATAAACCTTGATCTTTGGGTCAGTTCATTGGCCTATAATCTTAGAAAGCACAGTGACTGCAAGGAACACAGTTCTAAACCAGTGGTTCTCCATATGGGAGAAATTTGTCCATGTTGTCCCCAGGGACATTTGCAATGTCTGGAGATATTTTTGCTCACCTGGCAAGTGAGTGGAGGCCAAGGATTCTGAAGCCTGTACAACAGCCCTTGTAACAATCATCTTCCCTGAGCTGTGCTGAGAATCCTTGTCTTAAACCAGCTTAGACCTTGGATCAAGGATGAACTGAATTAAACCTTATAAAGTTTTGGTTTAAGACCAAAACCTTTTCTTAATATAGGACCAAGCTTCTATCCTGGCTTTGTAGCCTCCCACTGCATTTCATGAGTGTGTGCTTAGTAGCTCAGTCATGTCCTGTTCTTTGTGACTTCATGGACTGTAGCCTGCCAGGCTCCTCTGTCCATGGGATTCTCCAGTCAAGAATACTGGAGTGGGTTGCCATTTCTGTCTCCAAGGCATCTTCCCGATCCAAGGATCGAACCCGTGTCTCTTGGGTCTCCAGCACCTGCAGGAGGATTCTTTACCACTGTGTCACCTGGGAAGTCCCTCATGGCATTGCTAGTTATATATGAGTGTTGTGAAAATATTAAAAATGTAAACCCAAATTCAGTGATTGTTTCCTGTTTGCTCTGGTGTTAGAATAAAATTAACAATCACTTTTGAGTGTGAACTTGATCTCTCAGGCCTTTTCTGTGTGTTGATAAACAGGAATGTGAGTGGGTCTGTAGCCTATCCGTACCTGTGTGATAATAAGCCACATTGCTACAGCTTTCTGTTGTGCAGGTCATTCGCACTTTAAGTAATTTAAGCTGTCAACCAGCTTCGGAGAAAAAGCCTGTCTCCTACAAATTTTGAATATAATTTAGGCAGTTGTTCCAAGACATAACAATAATGGTGAGACGTCACAACTGCAGATGTATTGTCCTACCAAGGAGAGGGAACAAATTGGTGTGTCACCTGCAGAAGGAGCTGTGAGGTTTCTTGCTGGGGAGCCGATTCTGTTTCGTAAGGTTAAAAAAGACTTTACAGCCACTGGAGGGTTTTAGAAAATCCCTGCTAGAAATTATGCTGATAAAGAAAAAAAGTTTTCCCTAAACATTCTCATGGAAAACATACTTAAAACTTCAGATTAGAAACTAATACAACATTGTAAATCAGCTATTCTTCAATTAAAAAAAAACAAACAAACAGATCATCCAGAAGAAAAGAAAAACACTAAGACATCTATATTTTCATCACATTAATGATGATTGTGTTTTGGTATCTATCCAGTGTTTTCTTTGTACAGAAACATATAAAACACCTTCACAAAAATAATAATAATGATGATGATAAACACAGGATGAGGCACAGGGAGGCATTGACCTGCCCCTTGTTACCTTGTTAGTTAACAACAGAGCTGTGATCTGAACCCAGGAAACCTGGCTCCAGAGTTCATGCATATGGCTTATTATTATTCACTTAATATATATTCACCTAAACATCTTTACATGTCACTAAGTATATCTCTCAGAGAAGGCGATGGCACCCCACTCCAGTACTCTTGCCTGGAAAATCCCATGGACAGAGGAGCCTGGTAGGCTGCAGTCCATGGGGTCGCTACTAGTTGGGCACGACTGAGAGACTTCCCTTTCACTTTTCACTTTCATGCATTGGAGAAGGAAATGGGAAACCACTCCAATGTTCTTGCCTAGAGAATCCCAGGGATGGGGGAGCCTGGTGGGCTGCCGTCTATGGGGTCACACACAGTCGGACACGACTGAAGTGACTTAGCAGCAGCAAGTATATCTCTATATACTAGCATTTTAAATGCTTCTTAGTGTTCCTCTGTTATATGCCATATTTTCCCATAACTTATATGCTTTTATCTAAGTACCAAATTCAGCATTGTCAGTCATTTACTTTTTCCCACCTTTGCAAATTTTATTCTTAAAGATACCTTTGCTCATCTATTTAGAATAAAATGAAATCTGTGTTGGATCTTACCTTTAAAAGGTGGCATTTCTTAGCAACCCGTATTTCTTCTTGGAGTAAAACCATTTCAAATTTATTTTTCAGGAGTGTGGACCAGTGTTGTGTTGGGGAAAGCTTCCCTCCCACGGCTTCTCCCTTCTTCCTGCTGCTTAGTCTGTTTCTGGGGACCTGCGCAATGCTGGTGAAAGAGACGGGCATCACGGTGTTCGGCGTGTGCTTGGTTTATGATCTCTTTTCTTTATCCCACAATCATGATAAATCGTAAGTCATGTCAAAGTTTTGCTGTCAAGCAGTGAGTGATGTGCAAAGAAAAATTGCTTAAATAAATAGTTTTCAAATTTTCATTAAACAAATAGAGATACAACATTCTGTTAAATGTAACCTCATCTTGGGGGTTTTCCTGGTGGCTCAGTAGTAAAGACTCCATCTGCCAACACTGGAGACACAAGAAATGCAGGTTCGATCCTTGGGTTAGGAAGATCCCCTGGAGAAGGAAATGGCAACCTGCTCCAGTATTCTTGCCTGGGAGATCCCAAGGACAGAGGAGCCTGGTGGATTGTAGTCCATGGGGTCACAAAAGAGGCAGACACGACAGAGCGACTAAATAAAAACAAACCTCACCTTAGACCATAATATAGTGAGGCTTATTTTCTTAAGACAATTGCATTGTATGTGTTCAGACTCTTCAGGCGCATTGTATGTGTTCAGACTCTTCACGCTAGTGTCAATGAGGATTATAAAGGTTTTGTGAGCACCAAATTTGGAATTGAAAAGTACCTATGCTAATCGCAAGTTTATATCACTAGATTGTTTTGCTTGTATAATACTGAGAAATCTTGATTCACACAGGAGAGTGGTTACAAATGGTAACAGTTTGTTAACAGCTTGCCTGGAATCTCTGCATGCACATAAGTGCTATCCTTCAAAGAACACTGCTAAATTGGAGTCTGTTTACTAGCTTGAGGGGTGGTGTATATACCTAAGTTTTGAATGGGGCAGTGGGGGGCGGCGGGGTTGGGGGGAGGTTTGGAATTCCACAACAGGCCAGTCTAAACCATGTAGGAATAATTAATTGCATATCATATTCAAGTTAAAGAACAAGTTTATTTAGTAGCCTGTTTTTATTTAACAAATTTAGGCACTTTCATATTGTCCTGTGGGTTATAGATGATAAGAATGACCAAGGCGTTTTAAAAGTTCAAGCACATACTGTAATTTTCTTCCTCAGGATTTACTAACAATTTGACATGCAAACCCCATTTTTCAGTAATTATAAGGTCCTTGCATTTGAACTTTTAATAAATGCAGCTGATTTATTCTCTGGCCTTGTCTAGAAGAATTTTATCTTTAAAAAAAAAAATCCTGCCTTTTTATCCCATTCCCTACCTCTTTATACTTCTTGACACAAAGATAAAAGCAGTGCTATTGCATGTCAACAAGCTGAGATGAGTCATTAAATTCTGATCACTTTCCTGCCTGGGCGTACTTGGAGATAATTTAAATAGATTTTAGTACTCTGCTAGCTCTCTGCAAATCTCAGAGGCATGTAAAAGGAAGGAGCCTAGTTATCATTTTGACCCAAGCTTAAACCAGGAAAGCCAGAGGACCTCCCCTTGGCTCGTATGAGTCCTCTGACCCACCGCAGTAATTGCACTGCTGGCCTTCCTATTGGCTCCTCTGGCTTCCCACTTGCTTCTGCCCCCTTTTTGTGTCTACCTCCTTTGCTCTGTGACAAGTGACTGGAGATCTTCCCCTCTGGGCCTGTCCAGAGAAATTTTAACCTCATATCGACTGGAAAAAAACACCCACACAACTTGAAAGTTGAGAATTGTGTTTTATTTGGGACAATTACTAAGGACTTATAACCTGAGAAAGCCCCTCAGGTAGCTGTAAGGAAACTGTTCCATAGCGGTGAGGGAGGAACTAGAATATATGAGTTTTTGCTGCTGGGGGGAAAAAAAAGCCTATAGTTGAAACTCAAAACAGTGCTAATCACAAAAAATCAGACATCTCAAGTTAACGATTTAGGGCTTTTCAATATGTTGAAAAATGCAAGCGTCTGGGCTTATGAAAATTTTTCCTTTGATATGCATGTCAGCTGTCTAGGGTCAGTATCCTGTTTTTCTCCATTCTGAATTCTGAATTCCCTTAGGGTACACCCTGGGGACAGCTTCGGTGGCTGATAACTTGATGGCAGGCAGCATTCTTTTGTCTATACTCATACTTGAAGTCTTATCTCCTTTGGTCTTAGGACTCCCCAACTCATGGTTGCTTATAGTCCTTTCTTCTTCATCTGGTCACTATTGAGCTAGGCATTTTTCAAAGAGGATAATTGTCTCTTTTAGTCTTTTAGTGATTTTCTTGACCTAAAGCATACCAAACTGCTGGAAATTCTATGAAAAAAATAATAACTGTGATATGTAGCTTGGAAGTTGCATAGTTCATAGTTTATGGCGTTTTTTTTTGTTTTAGTAACTTTTAGCTCTCACAACAACCAGCATCTCTGCATAGGTGAAGGCGTTCATTCTTTCCTGCATCAATTTATCCACCTGTTTAATGCATTCCCATTTTGTGCCTGGCCACAAATAAGACAGATAAGATTCCTTCCCACAAAGGGCAGTGCTAGGGGAAGACAAACATTATGTAAGTTATTACATGAGGACCTGAGTACAGCTGTGAACTTGGTAGGAAGGAACTGAGAACAGGTAACAGGGATTCAGTTTGGTCCAGTCGCTCAGTTGTGTCCGACTCTTTGCGACCCCATGAACCGCAGCACGCCAGGCCTCCCTGTCCATCACCAACTCCCGGAGTTCACTCAGATTCACGTCCATCGAGTCAGTGATGCCATCCAATCATCTCATCCTCTGTCATCCCCTTCTCCTCCTGCCTTCAAACTTTCCCAGCATCAGGGTCTTTTCAAATGAGTCAGCTCTTCACCTCAGGTGGCCAAGTATTGGAGTTTCAACTTCAACATCAGTCCTTCCAATGAACACCCAGGATTGATCTCCTTTAGGATAGACTGGTTGGATCTCCTTGCAGTCCAAGGGACTCTCAAGAGTTTTCTGCAACAGCACAGTTCAAAAGCATCAATTCTTCAGTGCTCAGCTTTCTTTATAGTTCAACTCTCACATTCATACATGACTACTGGACAAACCATAACCTTGACTAGATGAAACTTTATTGACAAAGTAATGTCTCTGTTTTGAATATTCTATCTAGGTTGGTCATAACTTTCCTTCCAAGGAGTAAGCGTCTTTTAATTTCATGGCTGCAGTCACCATCTGCAGTGATTTTGGAGCCCCCAAAAATAAAATCTGACACTGTTTCCACTGTTTCCCCATCTATTTCCCGTGAAGTGATGGGACCAGATGCCATGATCTTCATTTTCTGAATGTTGAGCTTTAAGCCAACTTTTTCACTCTCCTCTTTCACTTTCATCAAGAGGCTTTTTAGTTCTTCACTTTCTGCCATAAGGGTGGTGTCATCTGCATATCTGAGGTTATTGATATTTCTCCCGGCAATCTTGATTCCAGCTTGAGCTTCTTCCAGCCCAGCATTTCTCATGATGTACTCTGCAGAGAAGTTAAATAAGCAGGGTGACAATATACAGCCTTGATTGTACTCCTTTTCCTATTTGGAACCAATCTGTTGTTCCATGTCCAGTTCTAACTGTTGCTTCCTGACCTGCATACAGATTTCTCAAGAGGCAGGTCAGGTGGTCTGGTATTCCTATCTCTTTCAGAATTTTCCACAGTTTATTGTGATCCACACAGTCAAAAGCTTTGGCATAGTCAATAAAGCAGAAATAGATGTTTTTCTGGAACTCTCTTGCTTTTTCCGTGATCCAGCGGATGTTGGCAATTTGATCTCTGGTTCCTCTGCCTTTTCTAAACCAGCTTGAACATCTGGAAGTTCACAGTTCATGTATTGCTGAAGCCTGGCTTGGAGAATTTTGAGCATTACTTTACTAGCATGTGAGATGAGTGCAATTGTGCCATAGTTTGAGCATTCATTCACATTCCTTTCTTTGGGACTGGAATGAAAACTGACCTTTTCCAGTCCTGTGGCCACTGCTGAGTTTTCCAGATTTGTTGACATATTGACTTCAGCATTTTCACAGCATCATCTTGCAGGATTTGAAATAGATCAACTGGAATTTCATCACCTCCACCAGCTTTGTTTGTAGTGATGCTTTCTAAGGCCCACTTGACTTCACATTCCAGGATGTCTGGCTCTAGGTGAGTGATCACACCATCATGATTATCTGAGTCATGAAGATCTTTTTTGTACAGTTCTTCTGTGTATTCTTGCCACCTCTTCTTAATCTCTTATGCTTCTGTTAGGTCCATACCTTTTCTGTCCTTTATTGAGCCCATCTTTGCAGGAAATGTTCCCTTGGTATCTCTAATTTTCTTGAAGAGATCTCTAGTCTTTCCCTTTCTATTGTTTTTCTCTATTTCTTTGCATTGATCACTGAGTTATGCTTTCTTATCTCTCCTTGTTATTCTTTGGAACCCTGCACTCAGATGCTGATATTTTTCTTTTCGTTTTTGCTTCTCTTCTTCTCACAGCTATTTGTAAGGCCTCCTCAGACAGCCATTTTGCCTTTTTGCATTTTTTTTCCCCTTGGGAATCGTCTTGATCCCTGCCTCCTGTACAGTGTCACGAACCTCCATTGTTAGTTCATCAGGCACTCTATCTATCAGATCTAGTCCCTTAAATCTATTTCTCACTTCCACTGTATAATCATAAGGGATTTGATTTAGGTCTTACCTGAATGGTCTAGTGGTTTTCCCCACTTTCTTCAATTTAAGTCTGAATTTGGCAATAAGGAGTTCATGATCTGAGCCACAGTCAGCTCCCAGTCTTGATTTTTGCTGACTGTATAGAGCTTCTCCATCTTGGCTGCAAATAATATAATCAGTCTGATTTAGGTATGGCCATCTGGTGATGTCCATGTGTAGTGTCTTCTTTTGGGGATACCTGGTTGCTAACAGTATCTCTTGAGTGAAGGCTATGCTCCAGGAACGGGACCATGCCATTTACAGGTATGAAGTCACTTATTGCTAACAACTGTTACCATTGTTTCACAGAGCAGAAAGTACAGGCATAGAAAGTAACCTCTCCAGGGTCACCCATCCCTGATTTAGACTCTGTCTGTGTAACTTCAGAGTCACAGGGTTACCCCTGAGTACCTGCCTCCATGGGACACATGTGACTGGGGCCAGTAACCTCCCAGGGCATCTGCAGCTCAGAACCTGGGCTCACATTAGTAGCAGGATACGAGCTCAGAGGATCTGCCTGTACTGGAGGTCTTAACTCATTGAGAATCTCACAAAATTGTGTCTCCTTTTCCCAGAAATTCTTATCTGTTAATTTAGAATAAGGGCTTCCCGGGTGGTGCAGTGTTAAGAACCCATCTGCCAATGCAGGAGACATAAAAGATGCGGATTCAATACCTGGGTGGGAAAGATCCCCTGGAGGAGGGCACAGCAACCCACTCCGGTATTCTTGCCTGGAGAATCCCATGGACAGAGGAGCCTGGTGCGCTACAATCTATAGAGTCACAAAGAGTTGGACAGGACTGAAGTGACTTAGCATGCACGTGTCTATCCTTTTGGAATCTGAATTTAGGTTGTTTCCCCTTTTTTGATTATTATATACCATGCTGCAGTCAAGTTTTGGGTGCACATACCTGCAGGTTTCTCCAGCGCATAACCACAGAAGTGAGGTTGTAGGCCCACATATAGATGTACATTCACTGTATTGATGTGCAGACATTCTCTTGAAATAACTGTAGCAGTGGATGAGAATCCTCTTGTTCCACATTCTCCCCATCCCTGAGTCATGTCAGACTTTTAAATTTTTGCCCAGCTAATGTTATGGAATATATCTCAGAGGATTCCTGGAAGAACATAAGAGAATATGTTGCATGGATCATCTGTGAACACAATTTTCCAAGATCATAATAATATAAATCCCAAATATCCCTTCAGCTAAGTTAGGAGAATCCAACTTATGTTTATTATGAGAGAAATGTTTGAGGAGGATGAGAAGTGAAGAGTGTCTGTATGTGTACTGGTGACCACATAAGAGGATTGAATCTACATCTTCTCTTGTAATGAGCCAATATGACAAGTTCTAAAATTGGAAGTAACATTATTATTTAATGTTATTTTAAAAATATTGTGATACATACCAGAAACAGAAGAGCTAAAAGATTCGTGAATATTTGCTTCCAAGGAACAGGGCCTGGGGAGGGGACAGGGGACTGCTGTTCCTTGTTGCAGGTCTTGTTGCTCCTTTTGACATTGTTTCCTCCTCACAATTAGGAGCAACGGGGTCATCCATCAGTGCAGCCCACAGCAGCCTGGAAGCTCCCTGACAACACACCCTCTCCGGGAGAATGGGAAGCAGCAGCGGTTCCCTCACAAAGGAGCTTGGGGTGGCTGCCATGCCATGCCATCTGAACCCAAAAGCAGTGGATTCCCCGTGTCTCCTGGAGCTGTGTGGTCCTTAATGAGGTACTGGACTGGGCTCCTTGACCTTGTGTGTTTTCATCATCCAGCATCACCTGTTGCAGGGGAAGTGAAGCGCGGAGTCATCTCTTTGTGACACCCCCACTCTTGTTACCCTCCTTTCTTTTCCCTTCCCCATTTCCCTTCCTCCTTCCTTCCTTCTCTTCCCTATCCCTGGCCTTCCCTGTGTCATATCAGATAAGAAGGGAGTAGCTGGAAGAAGTAGAAGCCCTGCTGACTGCTGTTATTTGGAAGAAGAGATGAGGCTGTGAAGCCTCAGTTAAGCAGTACAAGCCTTCTGCTGCTTCCCTGGGGGAAGAGCCCTGCCCATCAGAGTGCAGGCCCCTCAGTTTTCTTTGGGAGGAGAGCTCTGCCTTCCCTTGCCCTGGCTCCCTGCTTTTGGTGTGTGATAATGAAAGGTTGTTGTTGAGCTGTGAAAAATGCCGGGATTCATTTTTGGCACTGGATTCAAAAATGGCCTCTGGAGGAGAGGAATTCAATCCAGGGCCAGTGACAAGGCTTGATCACTCAGAGCTTTTGTATATTAAAGTTTTATTAAAGTATAAAAGAGAGAGCTTCTGACATAGACGTCAGAAGGGGGCAGAAAGAGTGTCCCCCTGCTAGTCTTTAACAGGAAGTTATATACCTACTCACAGGCTGCTAATTAGAGAAAGGAAATGTCTCATAACTCAGAGAAGGGCACCAGGCCCCTCACCCACAACATGCATTTTGAGTTAGCATTGGCACAAGGTGAGTCATCTTGGCCATAAAATGACTGACATGAATCTTGAAGAAAGGCAGGTTTCCAAGCAAATACAGAGTCTCATTAAAATAGATCCGGAGAACAATTGTATGAGTAAAACATACTGCTCTTTTGAGCCATTATCTGAGTCTTAGGCAGAATCAACTTGAGGAAAGACAGAGTTTAAGGTAAATACATTTTTCATTAACATAGCTTAAGAAAAACATTTCCATTAAAAAAAAACAAAACCAAAAACCTGCATTAGTTAGCTCAAAGTTTGAGAAGAGTTAAGTTCAGATGGAACTAGGTGTTGTCAAGGCAACACAGAATTTTGAAAGAAACCTCCTTTTAATTTTCTATAGAGAAGGAAAAAAAATCTGACACTTGTAGTTTGTTTCCTCCTGCCACTTAAGAGAGACCAAAAAATGTCTGACACTTCCAGCTTGTTTCCTCCGTTTGGGGGCCACTAGCCTTCCTGCCTGTTACCCTCTCAATAGAAATTTATTACAACACAGGTGTATGAGGTAGCCCAGGGGACACTGCCTCTCAGGAATATTTCTGAGGGTTCAGGAAGATCTTCTTTAAAGTACAAAATTTTCTCGCTTTTTAAAAAATCTTTTGACCTAGCCATGAAAATTATCATAGATTTATCGGAACAGGTACTTGGCTAAATTAGCTTGCCACTAAAAGAAGGAAATGGCAACCCACTCCAGTATTCTTGCCTGGAGAATTCCATGGATGGAGGAGCCTGGTAGGCTACAGTCCACGGTGTCGCAAAGAGTCGGACATGACTGAGCGACTTCACTTTGAAAATAACTCAAGCCATGGGCAAGTAAGAATTTAATAAAGATGGAAATTTGACTCATACTATTAGCACTTAAGTAGCAGATTGCTATTCTTATTCTTCTCTATAGTCCCAGACAACTCCCTCTTTTCGGTGTCTTTGTTTCCAATTAGTCCTGCCTTTACCTGTCTCTTAGATCATACTCCACTTATTCATTCATCAGCAAAGATCTACTGAATGTCTGCCATGTGCCTGGCATGTTCCAGGTAGGCACCAGGGCTGTACTGGGGTTTAAGGAGGATAAGATCCTTGCCCCTATATAGCTTTCCTTCCAGGAGAAGAGACACTAAATAACCAACAAGGAGAGAACAGTGTGGTGGAGAGTGGTAGGTGAGCCTGGCTGTAGAAAATTCCCATTGATTGGTCAGGGAAGGTCTCTGAATCCTTGTGGATGAGAGGAGGAGCTCACTCTGCTCAGATCTGCACAGAGGGTTCCGGCCTTGGGATAATTAGCAAGTGGGGATGGGAAGGGGAATGAGGAAAGGGGGTTCAGGGGATGGGCAGGCCTAGATGATGAGTGTTTTGGCCATGGGAGCGAATTTGGATTTTATTCTGAGTAGAATGGGGAGACTTTGGAGGGTTTTGTTGTTGTTTGCTTGTTTAATGTGGCAAGATGTGGTTATATTACAAATCTCCAGTCTTGTTTCTAATAGTGCATTATTTAGGGGCAAGAGTAAAGCAAGGAGATTTTCATACTGACTGAGGGGAGAAAAGAGGTCTTGGCTGAGGGTGATGAAGCCTGAGATGTAGGCATACGGTGGATTTTGGAGATGTTTTGGATATGGATCTAACAGGACTTGCCGATTTAGGGTAATGGGGTGAGGGAATGGCAGGAATCAAGGGGGTTTAGGTTTCTAGCTTCAACAGCTGGGTGGGTGGTAGTGTCAGGAACTGAGATGGAAAAGTTGGTTTGGGAAAGGATAAAGTCACAGAAATGCATGAAGAAAGAAGAGCAATAAGCTGTCAAAACCTTGACTCTTTAGTACAGGGCATGAAAGAAAAGAGGGCAAAACATTTGGGGAAATTGCAAATTTTTTTAAGGAAGGCAAAGGAGAAAAAAAAGAATAAATAGATCATTGGAGACTCTAATGAAGGGACAGAAGGCAGGCTGCAGTGTGACTGACTTCCACCAGTCGGACTGTGTACATACAGTGACTGAGTTCCATACAGATCCGACTGTATAGGCTTCTGCTCTCAGTTGTATCCCCAGATCCTCTTATAGTGTCTGGTTAATCGTAGTTGTGCAAGTATTTGTGAAATGAATAAATTAATGGGTAGATGGTAAGAAAGTATTGAAATTAAGCAAAAATAGAATATTTTAGTCACAAAAGGCAATGGCACCCCACTCCAGTACTCTTGCCTGGAAAATCCCATGGATGGAGGAGCCTGGTAGGCATAGTCCATGGGGTCACCAAGAGTAGGACACGACTGAGCGACTTCACTTTCGCTTTTCACTTTCATGCATTGGAGAAGGAAATGGCAACCCACTCCAGTGTTCTTGCCTGGAGAATCCCAGGGACGAGGAAGCCTGGTGGGCTGCTGTCTGTGGGGTCGCACAGAGTCGGACACGACTGAAGCGACTTAGCAGCAGCAGCAGCAGAGCATTTTAGTAAATTTGGCAATAAGAAATGGGGCAATAAAGAAATGTTAACAGGCAGTTAACATGCCTGTTAACTGCAGGCATGTGAGGTTTTCATTTTATTTTAAATTTAATGGATGTGTGTATGTATCTAAATAACTTGTAGAGAATATAGAGGTAAGTGCAGGAACAAAAAGGAATAAGATGAAGTATGCATACCAGTGGTGTGCTGGTGATGCTTAGTCATTGGTGGTCCAAAGAAAGTAAATCCCCACTTGTGTTTACAAATTTCCATGTAGCTCCTACCCTGGCTGATTTCAATCTACAAACGTGACGTAGCTGAAACTAGAGTTGGGAGAGGTGTGCCATAGCCCACCATCTTGAAGCATTTCTACTTCCTGATAGACTGTAGATGTAAATAATCTCAGGAGCATAGACAGAAGTAAAATGAAGGAAACTGATTAGAAAATGATATGATTTGTGTACTTATTACCTTTATTTTTAGCTTGATTTATTTAAGGTTATATAATTCATTTTATTATAAAAATATAATATTATAATTTATATAAATATAAAATATATGTACATATATTTTATTGTAAGTTATATAATTTAATTTTAAATAATGGCTGTATTTAATAACTGGCCTGCAAAATTCCTGAAAATTTAATAGTCATTTCTTATAGGATAATGTGAGCTCCAATACTCCAGTGAAGAAGGTCCTTCAGGAGGGGAAGAAAGCTTTACATCTGTTATCTATCACTATGTACCAGGAAGTGGGCTAGCCCTTCCCACGTTTTATTCCATGCAGTCATGACAACATTTGTTTAGGGTAAATCTTATAGTTTGCTTATCAGGTGCAAATGGAAGATCTTAGAGAGCTTAAATTGTCATTTAACACATTTACATAGTTGGTAAGTGGTAAAGTCAAGATTGGAATTACAACTGCACAGCCACTAATCCTGTGCTTTGCCTGTTTGCTGCGCTCTGTAGAATCCCAGGTGAGAACTTGGCTTTGGGGAGGAGTCAGGACAGTGGTGTGATGCTCTGTGCTGCTGGCCTCCCTGCTCAACTCTCAGGGATAGAAGATTCTTGCAGCCATCCGTGGATCCACAAAGGAGGCCTCTCCTGACTGGCTTTAACAAAGACTGGCTTTAATATAGTATAGTTGGTGCTTATACATTGAATTAGGTGATATGCTTTTAAAATTTTTTAAATTTTTTAACTCTGAGCCCTAGCCTATTTAGAAAGACTGATGCTTGGAGAGCAGTACACAATACGACTGGAACTGGGTCAGGATCTTATTAAGTCAACATGTTTGTGAGCAAGAAGGACCATTATCCTTCCTTGAGAGGAAACTTGTCATATATTTTCCTTCTCTGGAAAGAAAAGGTATCATGTATTTGACTATAAATTTGATTAGTATCAAAATTAGTTTTAAAAATTATGCCTGTCCTTTTTTCAGAAGGTGATCAGGTAAAGAAAATAAAAGCTCAAAGAGGTAATGTTATCTTAGTTCTGAAGATCTCTGAGGATAGTGTTTAAATAATAAATCCTTCACTTACCAGGTCCTGGATAAGTTATTTTATCTCTGTGAGCATCAGTTTTCTCATCTCCCAAAAAGGGAAACTAATTGTAACATCTTACTCTCAGATTGCTTGTCAGGACTCAGAGCTATAGTAATAAGCAGGTAATAAGTCTGTAAATAAGTGCCTGGCACACGGTGGCCATTTGGTGTGGCAGCCAGCAGCATCATTAGTAGTAGTTCAGAATTATAGATATTATTATTCCTTATGACTTTCTAAACACTGAAATGTGACTTTCTAAACAATGAAACTGGTGAACCTGCAGTATACAGGCAAGGAATGTGTTTTTATGGAATTTTTTTTTTCTTGCTAGTATGTATTTGCATTGCATGAATGGCATTAGGCTGTCAGAAATTAGTCTACATACTATCAGATAAAATGTATTCAGAAGTTAGCAAATACAGGGGGACCATCCCAACCCAGGGAAAAATCGTACTGTAAGTCATTTATTTAGTTGCCTGTTTTTCTGTATGGCTTAGTGATTGTCTTATAGGTAGCAAGTGGCAAGTGCAGTGAACCTAGGACTTAGGGTAGACACTCTGGAATCAGATGAAATTTCAGCTGATTCCATCTTTTGCTCAGTTGCTCCAAGTGAAGTAAGAAATGTAAATCTTCCTTCTCCCACCCTTTTCATTACATACAGTTCATTCACACATGAATATCCTTTCCCTGTCACCTTGGAAAACTCAGTGAATTCTACCTGAACTCTTATTCTCATAACTCACATCTGTTTCTATGACTATACGTAGTCATTTTTTTCATATAGACCTGATATTTAAATGACAGTGATTGAGATTGGTATTGAAAAGAGTTCTTGGCTCAAGAGCTGTCTTCTTTATTCTGCTGCTCTGCGACATCTGAAATGAATCATTCATTCTGTCAGCATTTACCAAATGCCTCCTATGATCAGGCACTGTTTTGGGTGTTGAAAATATATGATAGTGAAGTGAACAAAGCCCTGCCCTTATGGAACTTAGCTGGATGATGATCATGGTGTTTTTACTTAAAATGGGCTCGTTTTCGATCTTTGTGCGTTAAGACAGTGGTTAGATTTTTCACTTCAGTGTGTTTTAAAAGTCTTTATTGTATTCATTGCACAGAGGCCTGCAAATAAAGACAAGTTTAGGACTAGAGAACAGGTTGTCACTAAAGTGAAACTGTAAAGTCATTAAATTCAGGGGAATTAGAAAGGCATATAAATATTTTGCCCTTCACTGATGGGATGGATTACTGACCTTTTAAGTGTTGTGTTAATACTTTGGGGTTTCCCTGGTAGCTCAGATGATAAAAAACCTGCTTGCAGTGCAGGAAACCTGGATTTAATCCCTGGATCAGGAAGATCCCTTGGAGAAGGGAATGGTAACCCACTACAGCATTCTTGCCAGGAGAATTCCAGAGAGAGGAGCCTGGTGGGCTGCAGTCCTACTTCTGTAGACACTGCGCTGTACTGTTCTTCCCTGAAGTAAGAAATGTTTTGTAGCTTAAACTCCTGAAATCGGATTTTGAATTTTCCACACATTGATCTTGTGAGTAGGGCAAAAGTGTTTCAGATCATTATTAATAGCCTCATGTCAGCTTTGAGAGAAACTTAGTAAGCTAATGAAATGAGATTTTCAGGTGACAGCAACAGATCTATGTTGAAAGCCGAAAGCCGTCTGTATTACTTGTGAATAACTGGGCTCTCCCCCCAACCATTTTACACACTTTTCTGGCTGACTGATCTCAGGTGAGCCATTTTCAATTTCATTCATTTACTGCTTTAATAAATGAAATAACCAAATGAAAGAGGGGTGGAGTTAACTAATAGATCTATAGGGAAGATACCTCCAACAGTAAAAAGTGAAGTTTGTAGGTTCATATTGAGAAATCCCCTTTCCTACTTTAAAATCTCTTAATGCAAATATAAACCTAGTGAGGAACCCACCTTAAGAACGCAGACACCTCAAGGAAGTAGATTTGAACTCAGATTCTACTTTATAGAGACTTGGTGAATTCTTCCACTGCTGTTGATCATTTTTCCTCATTTCTTTTGCCTAGTTTAAAGGTGAAATCTTTCACTGCTCTTCATTTTTCCTAATTTCCTTTGCTTTGCTATGGAATTCTATGTCTTCTTCAATGGTGTAAGTACTTCCGTCTTCAGATGTAGTTCTTAGGTGGCTGCAGCCAGATCACTATGACTTACTTGGCACGTGATGATAGTGGACCCAAGAAAGAAGTAACTCCCAGGCTGTATTTTATAAAGACACTGACCAGATTAACTAGCCTAACTAATGTCAAAGTTATTTCTTATTAAAACAACTTTATAACTCTTTACACTCATGATTCTATCTTTTGTATATAATATCCAAAGGATATCCTCTTCTTACCTTTGTTCCATACACCCCCAAACTTTTTCATAGTTTGTCAGTTTCTTTTTAATGTACTGAGCTGACTGTAGCTTTTACTGACACTCTATAGTGGTTCCTGGTGTGACTGAACCACAGACAGGCTTAGTGGCTAGAAAGGGTCTGGAGAAGGAAGGTGGGTAATGGCTGCAGGCATTTGTCCTACAGAGAAGGACACATTTTACTAGGAAGGGTGAACAGTGCTGTTTTGATATAGGAATAATGGAAATGGTGGGAAATTTATTTTTAAAATCTTACATAAAAAAGTTATTTTTCAAATGAACTGTCAGTGTTATCAGGCTTCTTAATTTTGAACTGTTCATTGATACAGTGTCATTAATATGTCTTTAATGTTCTTTGGGGGGTTAATTTACCAAAGCTTGGCTCCCAAATTCTTTTAAAGTAGGTTTTCTTGAATATGGAATTTACCGGAGAGGTGTTCATTTCTGTGCATAGAAAATTAGAAGAGAGTTTTTTCTCTTTTTGTTTCCTAACCACTAGTTGACGGTGATGTTATTCCTTCTGAACCAGACCCAGAGTATATGGGAGAGCAGGAATTACTTTGATAAGTTTGTCTCAAAGCTTATTGAAATTTGCTTTGCTTCTTGAACTGAACTCAGCACTAAAATGAATCATTTCAATAAAGTGTCTCTTGGCTTCATTCAGAACTTACCGCTAAAAGCTTCTTCCAAATAAATCACATGCTAAAGAGGCAAAATTCCTTTTAATTTATGGATAGTTCTTGGTAGAGTTCCTAACTGCTGACAGACCCTGGTCCATTCTGCTAAATCTTGACTGGGTACCAATTCTTGGCAGTCTTCTATCCCCTGTGAATTTGAGTCAGTGGATGATAAGTTCTTTCCTTTCTCAGTGGAGAGCAATCAAGCTTGGGCCTCTGCTTTCCAATTGGATGCATGGGGACATATGCTGAAAGAGAAAACTCTCAGAATGTAGGCATTTCTGGTTGGCATCCAGTTGTCTCACTGCCTCAGTAAGCTCTTAGAAAAGGATGCCAGGCCTCGTTTTCCATCAGCTCATCAGTCACCATATGGATACTCGATCTCTGTCCTATGTGGGTTAGAGCCTGGGTGACTTCAAGGACATCTCCCTTCTTTTGCAAAACACAGGTAGTAGGTATTGTAGGGCGTTTGCTGCCAGTTTCTTTGCTCTTTTAGTTAATGCAACTGTCATCCAGCTAAATTTTTTTAAATTTATCTTTTTTAATGTAGCCTGCTGAGAGGTTGTAGAATGACTGCAATAAAAGCAGTATCAGTTCATCTTAACTTTGTAAACAGGGTGTACATAAATAATTCTTTCATAGGAACATTAGTCTACAGCAGGCATTATATCATGATGGTTTCAGGTAATTTGGTGGGATTTCCAGTTTGTTGCTCTGAAAATTGTCTGCCATGAGCTTTGAACTGGTACTATGTTTCCTAGATTAAAGGTGACAGAATTTTTAAAATGTAAATGCTTGGAAAAAATACAGAAAAAGTGCTCTATTGGGTTATTGTGAGGAACGATGAGTGAATACATGAAAAGAGCATAACATGGCTTTTAGTTGTGGCTTTTCATAAATGGTAGGGCTAGGACTTAGCTTTCCTGACCACCATGTTTTATGCCAAAGCCAGTGTGGAAGAATTACTGTTTAGAAATCTGTTTATAGTGATCACTTTTACTTTACTGTATTTATGAAAGTGGTATAGTCTTGATTTTATTTGTTGATGATATTTAGTTATTTTTTCTCTTTTTATGAGCTTACAGTACTTTAGAGGAAAATGATTCTAAAAGAGAAAAGCATTCTTATAGCAAAGATGAATAGTTCATCAAAATTTAGCGGGAAAACAGAATGCCTGTGTTAACACATTCTTAACTGGTGCATACCATCCTCATTATAAGTTGTGTACTTAGAGTTATTATTAGTTTCTGGAACTAAGAGTGGACTTTTTTAATTAAAAAAATTTATGTATTTAGAATTACTATTGAATAAAACATTACTTTAATAAAAACAATTCACTAGGTTTTAGATTGATGACCTTATAGCCATATGGGAAAACGTGTTTCATGTTGTAGATTTATTAATTTTTAATATTCTTTGCATTACTGAAACCATGATCTTTACTACTTTATATATAACCTAGAAAATGCATATTGATTTTGAAATCACTCTAAGCAACAGTCTCCACGAAGAGCCTGGCATTAAAGGTTTGCTCTTAATGATTTAACCTCTAAAAGTATCGGTAAAATGTTTAAAGGGAACATAGTATGGGTTTTTAGGGGATGAAGGCAATTCATATATAATAATTAAGGAAAAAAAAAAAAAAACAACCACATGCAAACAACCAGCCAGAGTTGAACGGAGGGAAGGAATAATGTTTGTGTCTTATGTTAAGTGCTAGACATGCCTCAGTTCCTAATGAATAACCAATGTGTTTCAGTTTTCAAGTGGTAGAGCTTTTATTTTGTGACAGTTAAGTCTTTATCATAGATTTCTTTTTGTACTCTATCTTTGGTTCCCTTAAGTAATTTTCTCGTTATGAGTTTTGTGAGGAATGTCACTTTGTGAAAGCAATTATTTCATACTGCATTTATAATAAAAATTTTTTATTTTAAAGTTGTTTAATTATAAAATGGTACTTTTGGTTTTCATGTAGAGTCAGGGAGAAACTTTACATATAACCTCAATGCAGTTTGTTTCTCTCTTCTATTAAAAAATTTTTATTAATATTTTTTAAATTGAAGTATAGTTGACTTACAATGTTGTGTTAGTTTCAAGTGTACAGCAAAGTAATTCAGTTATACATACATATATGTCTATTTTGTTCAAATTCGTTTCCATTATAGGTTATTGCAAAGTATTAAGTATAGTTCCCTGTGCTATACAGTAGGTCCTTGCTGGTTATCTATTTTATATATAGTAGTGTACATCTGTTAACCCCAAACTTCTAATTCATCCCTCCCCTCCCTTACCGTACTCCCTTACTGTGGATCTATTTCTGTTTTGTATGTAAGTTAATTTGTGTCATTTTTTTAAGATTCCACGTGTAAGTGATATCATGTGATATTTGTTGTTTCTCTGTCTGACTTACTTCACTTGGTGTGATCTCTACATCCATCCATGTTGCTGCAAATGGCATTATTTCATTCTTTTTTATGGCTGATTGACATTTTATTGTGTGAATATGTCATGTCCTTCTTAACCCTTCATCTGTTGATGGACACTTAAGTTGCTTCCATGTCTTGGCTATTGTAAGCAGTACAGCAGTGAATGTTAGGAGAGCATATATCTTTTTGAATTAAAGTTTTCTCCAGATACATGCCAAGGGGGGGAGTATTTCAGGATCATACAGTAGCTCTACTTTTAGTTTTTAAGGAACCTCCATACTGTTCTCCATAGTGGCTATAGCATTTTACATTCCCACCAACCCTGTAGGAGGGTTCCTGTTTCTCTCTTCTTTACAGTGCTTAATTTATAGCCACAATGGGTTAGGTAAACCTTTAAGATAAGTTGCAGTTGGATACCAATTCCCAGACATTTTTAAACAGAAAATACATGTGTGAAAATAGTCAATGACTAAGAGTACATGATGAAGTGAACAATAAAACTCACATCATTGTGCTCCTTGTTGTTTGTGAAAAATCTGAATATTGTATAATTGCTGAATTCTTCAAAAGAGAAGAACTATTTCCTAGGTTGTGCTGGATTTAAAGGAACGCATGGTAGTGTAAGTTAGCCATGGCTTGGTTGGAAGTAAACTGAGCTCTGCTCTAATTCTGCTTGGCTGCGGTCCTTGGACCAGTTGTTTTACTTCCCTGGATGTTTGTTTTTCTTATCTGTGAAATGACACAAGGAAGACAGGTAGTCTCATGTCATGTGGTACTCTGGTCAAACTCTTATGAGGCTATGCTGTCCCTTTTCTTTTTCTCTTTAATTGCTCCACTCCGTTGGTGTGCATGTGCTTGGAACTTGTGTGGGAGTTGGAGGCTGACTCTGAATTGCTATGCCGTAATGGTGCCCCCTTGTAACTGACCGAGCAGACTGTGCAGGACATTTCACTAATGTGCACTTTGCTATTTTCTTTTCCTTTTCCATCTTGAATTCTTAAATACTTAGGTCTTTGGGACTTTAGTCAAATGTATTGATGAAAAATATCAATATAAACAACTTTCTAAGTATGTTTGCCTTCAACCGTCTTAGAGGTCATTAAAGCTGTGCATTCACAAACTGATAACTGGTGACTCTTCAGAGGCAGTTGGTTGATTCATTTGATTAATAAACATTTATTAAACACTTACTGTATACAGCAAGTGTATACAGATGTCATAGTGATCATTTGCTTACAAAGAATAAAATTTTTAAAGGAATTATTTAAACAAATTGAGGTTTTCATTAGAAAGATACATTGGACTCTAATGGCACCCCAGTCTGGTTATTGAGCCTAATTTCTGGACATAGGAACTGGCAAACTTAAAACATTCATTTTTTTTTTACCTTTTTTGGGGCTTCGTGGTCTCTCTTTTGCTTTTTTAAATTCATGTTGTTTTCCTTTCCTCCTGAGTTCTTAAAGATTGACTTTTCTTAGGGCCACCTCAGTCATGGCTCAATAGAGCGTCTCAGTTCAATGCTCTGTACAAGATGGACTGGAATTAATGTGTTCTGGCTCCAAGTTCTCAAAAACAGAAATTCGCATTGGCCCAGCATGGATAAGTTTACATCCCAGTGGGGAAGCCATGAAAATAAAAAAAAGATACTTACTGAGTGTGGTAGTTGTGTAAACCGAATCATGGGACTCATAGAATAGGAAACCTTAGTCAGCCTTGGAAGTTTTGTGGAAACTGAGTCTTTAACAGATGAGAAGATGAGCTAGAGAAAGGGAGGGTGGTCTTTCAGGCGTAAAGCACAGCAGGAGGGAGGACACAAGAGGCATGTACCTGTAAAGTATGCATGAAGTGTTTGTGTGTGAGTGTGCAACTACTGACAGCTCAGAACACAAGGAGTGCAGGTGAGGCTGGGAAGGTAGGCAGGAGTCCTGTTATGGAGGCGCTTGGGAGAGATGCCAAGGGACTGACTGGCCCCTGTAACAGAGGGCGACCAGTGCAGGGCAGGCTCATCTTGTTTTTAGATTTATAGGTAAGAAAAGACTGATTGTAAAGCCAACTATGAAAGTATGAAGATTTAAAAATTCAAACTAGTTAATGTTATTACACTTTTGAGAATTAAAAACGATAATGCTGAGATTTTTACCATAATTGAATCCTGAATCTATATATGTGAAAGTTCAGTATTTTCTCTTTGTCTTTTGAGAAAGTATCTTATATAAATATTTTTTATACATTTTTGTAAGTTTGGAAGAATTCTCATATTTAAGAAAAATTGACAGGTGACCTAAGAGTACATTTGCCCATGATAGGGAGAAACAATACTATTTATACACACCTTAATTAATTTAAAACTTTTCAATTTATGATTTTCCTCCAAAGGACAGTAATAATCTCTTTCTGTTATGCATTCAGTATGCTAAGCTTATAATTTTGACTTCCAATTTCTGATTGAAATAATGACTTCTTGTGTGTATTGTGCCCTAGCGGTGGCATTTTGTATTGGTGCAGATAATTGCTTTTCTACTTGGCAAAGAAAATGAGCAGATGCCAAATAAGTATCTTTCTCTGGCATGATCGATTGGTAGCTCTGCAACCTAATGTTGACTGTGTTTTCAGAAGTGATGTAGCAAGCACAGTTTAGCATTAGACTGCAGCTGTTACCTGTCAAGAATTCACTTTGGCAAAGATAATTTCTGACCAAATCTATATATTAGACTCTTAGTCTTAGAGCTTGAATTTAAGAAAACAGTTTAGTTTTAACACAAGGAAAATTGTGTGCTAACTTGAAGGCCTCTATTGATGCAGTTTTCTCCAAAAGTGATTCTAGAGTTCTTACCTTGTTTGCCTTTAATGATGGAACAATGGCATGCTCAGGGGTTAGGTGCATGGATCCTAGAGTAACAAAAAGTGGATTTGCACTTGAAATTTATTGCCCTAAATTGAAGAGGAACTAGAAAGCCTCTTGATGAAAGTGAAAGAGGGAGGGAAAAAGTTGGCTTAAAGCTCAACATTCAGAAAATGAAGATCATGGCATCCAGTCCCATCACGGGAAATAGATGGGGAAACAGTGGAAACAGTGTCAGACTTTTTCCTTTTGGGCTCCAAAATCACTGCAGATGGTGACTGCAGCCATGAAATTAAAAGACGCTTACTTCTTGGAAGGAAAGCTATGACCAACCTAGATAGCATATTGAAAAACAGAGACATTACTTTGCCGACTAAGGTCCGTCTAGTCAAGGCTATGGTTTTTCCAATTGTCATGTATGGATGTGAGAGTTGGACTGTGAAGAAAGCTGAGCACCGAAGAATTGATGCTTTTGAACTGGGTGTTGGAGAAGACTCTTGAGAGTCCCTTGGACTGCAAGGAGATCCAACCGGTCTATTCTGAAGGAGATCAGCCCTGGGATTTCTTTGGAAGGAAGGATGCTAAAGCTGAAACTCCAGTACTTTGGCCACCTCATGCGAAGAGTTGACTCATTGGAAAAGACTCTGATGCTGGGAGGGATTGGGGGCAGGAGGAGAAGGGGATGACAGAGGATGAGATGGCTGGATGGCATCACTGACTCGATGGACGTGAATCTGAGTGAACTCTGGGAGTTGGTGATGGACAGGGAGGCCTGGCGTGCTGCGATTCATGGGGTCGCAAAGAGTCGGACACGACTGAGCGACTGAACTGAACTGACTGAAAAATCCTCTGTGCTCCATCTATTAATCCCCTCCCCAGACCTTGACAATCATTCATTTTATTGTCTCCATAATAAGGTAAGACAGTTTTCTTATTGTCTCCATATTGGCTTTTACCTTTTCTAGAATGTCATACAGTTGGAATCATATAGTATGTAGCCTTTTCAGATTAGCTTGTTTCACTTAGTAATGTGCATTTAAATTTGTTCCATTTTCATTGTTTGATACTTTTTTTTTTTTTAGCGCTCAAGTGATATTGTGTTGTCCGAATATACCATAATTATATATCCATTCATCTACTGAAGAACATCTTGGTTGTTTTCAAGTTTTGGCAATTATGAATAAGGCTGCTATAGTATCTGTGTGTAGGTCTTTATGTGGACATAAATTTTTAATTCTTTTGGATGAATACCAGGGAGTACAATTGGTGGATCATATGGTAAGATCAGGGCTTCCCAGGTGGTGCTAGTGGTAAAGAACTCACGTGCCAATGCAGGTAGATGTAGGAAATGTGAGTTCAGTCCCTGGGTTGGGAAGACCCCCGGAGGAGGGCACAGAAACCCACCATAGTATTCTTGCCTGGAAAATCCCATGGACAGATGAGCCTGACACGTTGCAGTCCACAAGGTTGCACAGAGCTGGATGTGACCGAGTCAACCTAGCATGCACGCGTGGTAAGATCATAGGAAAAGACCCTGATGTTGGGAAAGATTGAAGACAGGAAGAGAAGGGGATAACAGAGGATGAGATGGTTGGATGGCATTACCGATTTGATGGACATGAGTTTGCCCAGGCTCCTGGAGTTGGTGATGGACAGGGAAGCCTGGAGTGCTGCAGCCCATGGGGTTGCAAAGAGTTGGACACAACCGAGCAACTGAACTGAATTGATAGTAAGATCATATTTAGTTTTGTAAGAAATCACCAAACTGTTTTCCAAAGTGGCTGTACCATTTTGCATTCCCACTAGTAATTAATGAGATTTCCTGTTGCTCCATAATCACCGTCAGCATTTCGTGTTGTCAGTGTTTTCAGTTTTGGCCATTCTAATAGGTGTTATCTCATTGTTTTTATTTTCATTTTCCTGATAACATATGATGTGGAGCTTCTTTTCATATGCTTATTTGCCATTTGTGTATATTGGCAAGGTCTCTGCTAAGACCTTTGACCAGTTTTTAAATTGGGTTGTTTATTAATTGTTGAGTTTTAGGAGTTCTAAAACTAAGATCATGGCATCTGGCCCCATCACTTCATGGGAAATAGATGGGGGAACAATGGAAACAGTGTCAGACTTAATTTTTTTGGACTCCAAAATCACTGCAGATGGTGATTGCAGCCATGAAAATAAAAGACACTTACTCCTTGGAAGGAAAGCTACGACCAACCAAGATAGCATATTGAAAAGCAGAGACATTACTTTGCCAACAAAGGTCCGTCTAGTCAAGGCTATGGTTTTTCCAGTAGTCATGTATGGATGTGAGAGTTGGACTGTGAAGAAAGCTGAGCACCGAAGAATTGATGCTTTTGAACTGGGTGTTGGAGAAGACTCTTGAGAGTCCCCTGGACTGCAAGGAGATCCAACCAGTCCATTCTAAAGGAGATCAGTCCTGGGTGTTCTTTGGAAGGACTGATGCTAAAGCTGAAACTCCAGCACTTTGGCCACCTCATGCGAAGAGTTGACTCATTGGAAAAGACTCTGATGCTGGGAGGGATTGGCGGCAGGAGGAGAAGGGGACGACAGAGGATGCAATGGCTGGATGGCATCACTGACTCTGGACATGAGTTTGAGTAAACTCTGGGAGTTGGTGATGAACCGGGAGGCCTGGCGTGCTGCGATTCATGGGGTCACAAACAGTTGGACACGACTGAGTGACTGAACTGGACTGAACTGAACTGTATGTTTTAGGTAACAATTTTCTACTAGCTGTGTCTTTTACAAATATTTTCCTCCAGTTTGTGGCCTGTTTTCTTATTTTCTTGACATTTTTCACAGGGAAGAAGTTTTTAATATTAATGAAATTCAGTTTATCAATTATTTCTTACATGAATTGTGTTTTTGGTATTTTATCTAAAAAGTCATCACTATAACCAACTGTCATAATCTCGGTTTTCTCCTAGGATGTCTTCTGAGAGGTTCATAGTTTTGTGTTTTACACTGAAATCTGTGATCCCTTTGAGTTAGTTTCAGTTAAAGGTGGGAGATCTATGTCTGTATTTATTTATATTTTTTGCATGCAGATATTTAGAGTTCCATTACTTTTTTTTTTTTTTTTGGCAAAGATTATCTTTGCTCCATCGTAGGCTCTTTTGTCGATCAGTTGACTGTATTTACGTGGGTTTATTTCTGAGCTCTCTATTTCATTCTATTGATCTACTTATCTAATTCGTTTTTTTTTTAATTAGTACTGTACTGTCTTGACAATTGTAGCTTTATTGTAATTACTAAAGTTGCGTAGGATCAGTCCTCCAATTTTATTCTTTTCCTTCAGTGTTGAGTTGGCTATTCTGGGTCTTTGCACTCATATATAAACTTTAGAATCAGTTTGTCAGTATCCTCAGTATAACTTGCTGGAATTTAAATCAGATTGCATTGAATCTATAGGTAAATTTCGGAAGAATTGAAATTTTCCTAATATTGAGTCTCCCTGTTTGTTAACATGGGCTCTCTCTCCATTTATTTAGTTCTTTAAATTCATTCATCAGCGTTTTGTAGCTTTTCTCATATACCTCTTGTACATATTTCATTATATTTGTACCAGAGTATTTCAGTTTTTGGTACTTATGTAAATGGTATTGAGTTTCTAATTTAAAATTCTACTTGTTCATTGCTGGTAATGATAATATAGGAAAGCTTTTGACTTTTTATATATTAATCTTGTACCCTGCAACCTTGCTATAATTGCTTATTAGTTTTAGGAGTTTTTTTGTCTGTTCTTTCAGATTTTCTGCATAAACCATGATATCATTTTTTAGGTCATTAGTTTTTTACTTTTATTTTTTAGGAAAGACACTTTAAGTAATAAAAGCTGCTTTTCTTTTTTCCCTGTTTTTTGTCTGTGAGACTTAAAATATACAGGTAGACATGAAAAGTAATATAACAAACATCCATGCTATGTATGGCCATATTTATTTCCAATTCTGTTTTGGCTTCATACCTAAGGAATGAAGCTGTATTGGTAGAGTTGAAGTCTACCTTAACATTATCTTTGGTCTCATTACCTTCACTGTTTCCTCAGGGGCCATGCCTGTCCTGTGTTTTGTATATATATAGGATGTGTTTTTTTTAAATTACCATATCTATTCCACCTAAATTATATGTCAACCTCTGGTTAATCTGGTCATACAGTCAGTTTTCACACAGAAGTGAATTAGAATATCTACGTACTACCCATAACAAGCTCCAGTTTCACCTTGGGTTGATCTCCTTAACTCATAGTCTATAATAGGCTTGGAGAATATCTGAAAAGTCTGGATAACCTAGGGAGTGACTCTTATCAATACTCATCTCATGTTTTGAGGTTTTACACCTGAGTTACAGGTATATTCAACTTTCTTTCATGCCCATCAACTTATATACTAGAGTGTTTTATGAAATGTCATCACATTAATGAATGTAATTTCTCAAGTATTTATTGAACACCTTCTAAATGATGAGGTAACTGTTCTCTTATTGGATAAACCCCTGAATTCCAATAATTAATCCTCCAGAATATACTGAGTATAATTAGTAATAATGGCTAACATTTATTATATTCAAACACTGCTTTAAGAGTTTTATATATGCTAACTCACCTAATCATGTAACAACTCTGTGTGCCATTTGACACCATTATTATCCACATTTTCCAGTGTGATAGTGGAGATACAGGGAGGATAAATAACTTATGCTACATCATTAGTGAAGAACCTGGAAACCACACTTCTGCAGCCTGGCTCCTGAATCTTTGCTTTTAAAACCAATTTCTGTATTTTTCCTTTACAAAGAGAAAGCTGGTTTTGGTGAGAAATCTCATAAAACTGATCAGATTGTCAATGTAAGGATCGTACCTCCTTGCAGAAAGCTGAGTTAGTCATCATGAGGATCCAGCCTTCTGTGTGGGTCTTGGTATTTCCTTCTCTCTTGGCCTTTCCTCTGCTTACTTAATCTAGACTCAGTTTAGTTCTGGGTTTTAATGAGAATATGGTGGATATTTTATTGGTTGCTTAACAATTAGATACTTTTAACTAGCATAGAACAGGCTAATTCTTATGATGAAACTGAAATACTTTTGAGAAGCAGAGCCCACACAAACAGATCTACCCAATTATGTTCTGATTATTTACTTAAACTTGGAGCTGCCCCCAAGGTTTCAGGTAATCCCCTTAATCACGCTACAGATTAAAGTGCAAATAGATGTCTTGAGGCAGAGGGATTCCTGCCTCCTAGAAATAGCTGTCATAACAATTTCTCTTGTAAAAAGCAAAAGAAGAAGATAAAAATCTCAAGAAACCAATTATTGAAATTAAAATTGTTACTTTTTAAAATGAGCTTTGTGAAAAATTGCTAGTGCCAGTCTAACATGAAAGGCATGGTAAATGTATATTCTTAAAGTCAAAAACTGCTCAGATTTCTCTATCATGTGATTCATAATGCATATATTTTCTACATTTGGATTGTAGAGCTGTCAAGATAATATAGAGTCTTCTGGCTTCTTGGTGCAGGCACTCATCTGCTTGCTGGGCCAGCTCAAAGGAAGGGCGTGCCCAATATGAGGAAACTCAGGGGAGGGCCCAGCACTGTGGGAAGGGGTCAGAGGTTCAACCTCATGAAAAATATCAGAGCTTGCCAGTTATTCTTCAAGTTAGAAAAGGCCTGTGTCCTTGTTAGAGACAGGCAAACTCAGCAGGATGTTCAGGACAAACAAATCGCCCCTGTGGATGTCACCATTGTTCTTTCCTGAAGTTTAAGAGACAGGTGAAAATGTAAAAAGACAAAAGGCAGTACTGGAATAGGAAAGAATGAATCATACTTGAAATAGATGCCTTTTGTCTGCTCAGTGAAAGCAGACCTAACAACATGTATTTTAAGGAGCGTTTAAGTTCCTCAGTTAAGTGAAAGAGAACAGGGCCTCTCTGCACTGTGAAAAGGTAGAGAGACTCCAGCAGTAATATCAGAAGCAAATTATTTTTCCCAGTGAAGTGTTGGTTATATGTCCTCAAAGGGAAATAAGTAAATAACTTCATGTGGATTTATATTCTCTGGAAACTATGTTGAAAAACATGGCCTTGGGTTGTCGAAACAAAGGAATGGGAAGCTTCTCAAGAAAAACAGTAGTGATCAGACCAGTAATGAAGCAGGTAAAGAAAAGAACATATTGTGGTGAGTAGAGAAAAATTATTGCTGGCACAGAAACTGAGGAAGAGACTGATAAGGAGTGAATAGAAGAGTAGATCATAGGAAATTCAAGCTCACACTGAGGCATAAAGCCAACCTGATTACAGGTTTTGTCAGGTTGCAGCTCAGAGAGGAGAAGGCAGAATGTGTTCAGAAGATGAAAATCTTTATCAAAATATGTTAATTCTGAAAGAAAAAAAAGAGACATGAATGTGGTAACAGTTGGGACTTTAGCTTAACTGTTTTAGAAAAGGCAGAGGAACCAGAGATCAAATTGCTAACATCCGCTGGATCATGGAAAAAGCGAGTTCCAGAAAAACATCTATTTCTGCTTTATTGACTGTGCCAAAGCCTCTGACTGTGTGGATCACAATAAACTGTGGAAGATTCTGAAAGAGATGGGAATACCAGACCACCTGACCTGCCTCTTGAGAAATCTGTATGCAGGTCAGGAAGCAACAGTTAGAAATGGACATGGAACAACAGACTGGTTCCAAATAGGAAAAGGAGTGCGTCAAGGTTGTATATTGTCACCCTGCTTATTTAACTTCTCTGCAGAGTACATCATGAGAAACGCTGGGCTGGAAGAAACACAAGCTGGAATCAAGATTGCCAGGAGAAATATCAATAACCTCAGATATGCAGATGACACCACCCTTATGGCAGAAAGTGAAGAGGAACTAAAAAGCCTCTTGATGAAAGTGAAAGAGGAGAATGAAAAAGTTGGCTTAAAGCTCAACATTTAGAAAACTAAGATCATGGCATCTGGTCCCATCACTTCATGAGAAATAGATGGGGAAATAGTGGAAAGAGTGTCAGACTTTGTTTTTTTGGGCTCCAAAATCACTGCAGATGGTGACTGCGGCCATGAGATTAAAAGACGCTTACTCCTTGGAAGGAAAGTTATGACCAACCTAGAGAGCATATTAAAAAGCAGAGACATTACTTTGCCAACAGAGGTCTGTCTAGTCCAGGCTATGGTTTTTCCTGTGGTCATGTATGGATGTGAGAGTTGGACTGTGAAGAAAGCTGAGCACCTAAGAATTGATGCTTTTGAACTGTGGTGTTGGAAAAGACTCTTGAGAGTCCCTTGGACTGCAAGGAGATCCAACCAGTCCATTCTAAAGATCAGTCCTGGGTGTTCATTGAAAGGACTGATGTTGAAGCTGAAACTCCAATACTTTGGTCACCTGATACGAAGAGCTGACTCATTTGGGAAGACCCTGATGCTAGGAAAGATTAAGGGCAGGAGGAGAAGGGGACGACAGAGGATGAGATGGCTGGATGGCATCACTGACTCAATGGAAATGAGTTTGGGTATGCTACGGGAGTTGGTGATGGACAGGGAGGCCTGGTGTGTTGCAATTCCTGGGGTCACAAAGAGTCGGACACAACTGAGTGACTGAACTGAACTGAACTGATACCATTAAAATGGCTCTTCGTCTTTTGTATAAGGGATAAAAAAATGTGATAATAAGTAAGCAGCTTCCTAGATAATGTTAAGGATTTCCCTCTGATTATTGCTTTTCTCTCAACCAAAGACATTTTCACAGTGACTGAATGTGAGGGCAGTCCTGAGCCTGGTGAGGTTGACACTGGTCAATGTAATTACCTTTGTGGAGTTTTGAGAAGTTGGGGAGGAGTGAGACAGCACTGGAGTCAGACAGCTTGATTCTGATGCTCTGCCATGCATATCGTCTGTGACTTGGCAGATTAATCTCTTTAAGCCTCAGTTTTATTCATATAATGTGACTAAACAGAAGCATGTACCTCATAGCATTGTTTTCAGTGTTGACTAGATAACAGTACATGCCTAGCATTCTGTGTTAGATGATGTGCTTTTTGCTTTTGCTTTACTTACCTTATTTAAGCCTCATAAAAATATATCCAGATTAATTTTATTATTTCCATGTATTACATGTGAAAAAAATTGAGCTCAGAGGAAATAGCTTGTCAGGAGCAACACATGTAGTCAGCATTTGAATCCAGGTCTTTCTTGCCCCATGTTCCATGTTCACTGCAGCGTGAAGGTTAGCAGATATTGGAGCATATTGGGAACCTACATTTGTGAGTAAGTGGTAAGGGGATAAGAGCTTGGTACTGGAGGCCTTTGGGTATAATGGGGTGATGTGGCTGGGTAAGAATTTGGTTCAAATCTCTGTTGTTGGATTGACTTCATACTGTGTTAAGAGAGCTGCATACAGTGCCTGTCTGAAGAGTGGCCCCCTCCCTTTGGTCGGGACAGTGCTCATTACTGACCAAATGAGTGCTGGATCACATCGCTCTACACCAAGACCTCTTTAACAGTGACACGCGATCCAGGCTAACAATAAGAACAGATTTAACATTAAACAAAAAAATCTCTTGATATGTGCTAAGCACTGTGAGAACAGTGTTAAAATTTATTGCTTAGAGAATCTCTTTGAGACTGGTGCTGTTATTATCAGCATTTTATGGATGTGGAAACCCGGGTGGTAGTTAGCTGAACCAAATTTAGAACAAGATCTGTTTGACCCCGGAGGCAATTCCTGAAGCTCCCATTAGTTCAGTTCAGTCGCCCAGTCATGTCCGACTCTTTATGACCCCATGGACTACAGCACGCCAGGCTTCCCTGTCCATCACTAACTCCTGGAGTTTACTCAAACTCATGTCCATTGAGTCGGTGATGCCGTCCAACCATCTCATCCTCTGTCATCTCCTTCTCCTCCTGCCTTCAATCTTCCCCAGCATCAGGGTCTTTTCCAATGAGTCATTTCTTCACATCAGGTGGCCAAAGTATTGGAGTTTCAGCTTCAGCATCGGTCCTTTCAGTGAACATTCAGGAATGATTTCCTTTAGGATGGACTGGTTGGATCTCCTTGCTATCCAAGGGACTCTCAAGAGTCTTGTCCAACACCACAGTTCAAAAGCATCAATTACTCAGCACTCAGCTTTCTTTAGAGTCCAACTCTCACATCCATACATGTCTACTGGAACAACCATAGCCTTGACTAGACGAACCTTTCTTGGCAAAGTAATGTCCGTTTTTTAATATGTCTAGGTTCATCATGACTTCTTCCAAGGAGCAAGCATCTTTTAATTTTATTGCTGAAGTCACCATCTGCAGTGATTTTGAAGTCCAAGAAAATAAAGTATGTCATTGTTTCCATTGTTTTCCCATCTGTTTGTCATGAAGTGATGGGACCGTATGCCATGATCTTAGTTTTCTGAATGTTGAGTTTTAAGCCAACTTTTTCACTCTCCTTTTTCTATCATTAAGAGGTTCTTTAGTTCCTCTTCACTTTCTGCCAAAAGTGTGGTGTTATCTGCATATCTGAGGTGACTGGTATTTCTCCTGGCAGTCTTGATTCCAGCTTGTGCTTTATCCAGTCCAGCATTTCTCATGATACTCTGCATATAAGTTAAATAAGCAGGGTGACAATATACAGCCTTGACATACTCCTTTCCCGATTTGGAACCAATCTGTTGTTCCATGTCCAGTTCTAACTATTGCTTCTTGACCTGTATACAGATTTCTCAAGAGACAGGTCAGGTGGTCTGGCATTCCCATCTATTTAAGAATTTTCCACAGTTTGTTGTGAGAAGCTCCCATAATACCTTTGTTTTCGTGTTCATAGCCTGATTGGCTTCAAGCCCATCTGTTTATCTACATCTCCCAATTCTTTCCTACTGGAAAGATTTATTTCAGCCAAATGGCTCTCTTATTTCCACTGAAATACACTTTGTTGCCATCATTTTCTTCTCTGGTCATTCACCTCTGTGCCTTCTCCTTTTCCACTCACCCAATAATTTCTTCCTGCCTTTGAATATCCTTTCCTGAGTAATACAGCTCTGCTGGTTGTCTCTTACCCGAAGGCCCATTGCATTGGTACTGCTTTACTGATTTTGCAGTTATCAGTGGCAACCAAGTATTTGCAACATTTGTTATGTGTGCCCTTTTCGAAAAGATTTCAAAGTTTTGTGTGAAACTTTTTTTTTTTAATCCCAGCAGTGTTTAATACCATACTCTCTGCATAGATAATATTGAGTATGTGTTCTTCAGTTAGCCATCTGGGAAGCCTGAAAGAAAGAATATTCTGAGCAAATGAAATAATCACAGTACATAT
This sequence comes from Capra hircus, assembly GCF_001704415.2. Taxonomy (NCBI): domain Eukaryota; kingdom Metazoa; phylum Chordata; class Mammalia; order Artiodactyla; family Bovidae; genus Capra; species Capra hircus. Next base: position 78,407,519 of record NC_030812.1, read on the forward strand.
CTCATTTTATGGAAATTAGAAAAAAGTTGCTTGAATATTTTAGTAGAGAAAAAAGAATGAGCAAAAGAAAATAATACCCAAGATGGGATTTTCCTGGAGGTGCCCTGCAGGAGTCCGAGTTCCTGGTCAGGGAGCTAAGATTCTGTAGTGCCATGTGATGTGGCCAAAAATAAATAAATAAATAAAAATAGCCAAGAAAAACTGCATAGAAATAGAAAGAGTATGCTGGAATCACATGGCAATTGATATTCTGGTTTAGAGGAAAAATTAAATTAATTAACTGTGTACCCCAAATCTTTAAATGTATAATAAAAAGTGGTAACGAAAGTGTCTGGAAAAATCTGTGTACATTTGTAGCTATACAATGCATTTTCCTTTTTGTATTTTAATGGATTCCAAGCATAAACATTTTTTCTATATTAATATTATTTGGTTATCTTCTTTCAAGTAAATGATAGGAGAAAATAATATCAGATTCAGAGATTTTAAAACATTTTCTTTTAATACTTATTTTATAAAGGATCAGTTTCTGAATACCTTTTTCTTTTATTTTTCTTTTTGTTCCAAGGACATAAGCTTTACTCTCCATTGCTTTGCTGTTATGTTGTTAAAAAATCCAGTTTGCTAGTTCAGTTCAGTTCAGTTCACTCAGTCATGTCCAACTCTGCAACCCCATGAATCGCAGCACGCCAGGCCTCCCTATCCATCACCAACTCCCGGAGTTCACTCAAACTCATGTGCATCGAGTTGGTGATGCCATCTAGCCATCTCATCCTCTGTCATCCCCTTCTCCTTTTAGACTATTATTCAGACTGTTCCTCTGTTGAATTAAATTCTCCTGTAATAGGAATTAGAGTTCCCTGACAGAAAACTGCAGAAAATATAGATTTTCATTAATTTAAGTTTACTACTAACATTTTCATTCATGACCAGCCTCAAGAATATGCAGAACCCACTCCTATTTCATTTAGTGTTAATAGAGATGGTCCTTGCAGAAGGGCCTACTGTACTTATTGCATAAATCCATTGCATAAAGTAGGGAGTGAAAAACTCTTGTTTAATGCTAACAAATTCTAACAAAATACCAACAGAGTGAGAACCTTCCCTCTTTTTTGAACAAATACTAAATGGAATTCCTCGTTATGATTCTTCCCCCTTTTACATCCCAAGTGAGTCAGTACTAAGTTGACCTTTAAAAATTTAGAACCTAAGAAACATTTTTGCAGGTTTATTGGCCTTTATTCAGATTTGGGAACAGCTAAAGAAGGAGCTGATGAAAAACCTTTGCTGTCATCAGGAAGTATTTACATGGTCTTAGAGCTAATCCCCACCAGCCTCTCCTTCAGGTGGCAATGCTGTCAACCTCTGGTGATCCTTCTCAGAGATGGTTCTAAGGGTAGAAATCTCCGCCTCCTAGGAAGTGTTTTCCACAAAATACATTTTTTTTAAAAATAAGACACCAGCCAGGATCTTAGTGAAGGGGATTTCCCATGGCAGATCATGAGAATTATGTAGCTTGCAATGGTTTGATATTAGGGAAAAGCTGCATAACTCACCTTCTTCTGTTTATCTTTTAAGTCTCACTTTCTCAGGTAAAATATTTTCACAGCCTTTGATTTTATTAAATGAAAATAGTGGATTCGGATTCAAATCTGTAGAGCACTTGTTTTCACTGTGGCTTCCATGAGACTCTGATTCCCTTGTCTGGCTAATCCCCTGCCCTTGTTGGGGTCTTGTTGGCATGTCCGCTTTTGTAACCAGCAGGCTTTTGGTGTGCTCTGGGGCAAGTGCTTCTGATACAGGATTAAGGAAAAGAGGAAATTATATTTATCCACTTAAAATATTATCTTCTCTGTGTCAGTCACAGTGTGAGATCCAAAATATAATTTCCATGAGTACCAGGACTGCCATTTTAATTTTACTTCTGTATCTTCAGCCACTAGCATGGGTCTGGCTGGGCTGACATGCAGGAATAGTGATTGGATGAGACTTGGTGTATTGGTCAGAGTCATACCAGTAAAGAGATGACACATTCAAAATAGGACGAAAAGGGGAGGATTATCAACAAAGGGACTGTTTCCTCAGGTGAGGGCAATAACATCAGAGGGGCAGTTATCACCCAGAACCTGGGAAGTGAGTGTCCTTCAGGAAAGGTCACCTTGAGACAAGCACCAACCCACCTAAGTGACCCTGGGCAATAGGCAGACATTTCTCTTAGTCCAGGGCTTCCTGCTGTGAACTGGAGGGGTCAGGCAGCTGACTGATATAGACCATACAGGCGAGCCTTCTGGGAAAGGTGGCTGGAGGACAAGTGGGAGAGATCTGGAGCACACAGATGAAATGCCCAGCCACTAAGATGTTCCTGATCCATCAGGGAGATAGAGGAGTAAGCAGACATTTTAATGTAGTTAGAATAATATTTAAATTATCTTGCGTATCCTAACAAGATCCCTATGAGATAGGTATTGTGGTGATTTTTACAGATGATGGAAACTGAGGGATTAAGGGTTTAAATGAAGGTTTAAGGGTTTAACTGAGGGTCAGACTGCTAGTCTTAGATTTGAACCTAAGAAGTTTGTCTGTAAAGTCTGAGCTTTTCTGGATTGCAGGAGTTAAGCAGTGTGGTGTGGAGCAGTACTTTCTTTCCAAATCTTGATGTACATGGGAATCTTTGGGGGCTCTTTGAGAATAAATCCTGGTTCAACAGATCCTGCCACAGGGCCTGAGAACCTGCATTTCTGCCAACTGCTGTTGATCTGCTTCTGGCAGCGAGGGATCCAGGACCTGCAGTTAGACATGGAGTCCGTGTCTTAAGGGTAAGACTCTCAACCAGTGGTTTCTCTGCTTTTCCTTTTTCTGATGTGTCACATGAGCGGGTCGGGTGATATTAAGGCCCAGCCAAGCTTGTGAACCCCGTGCTGCCTGATTTCAGCCTGGAAGCTCCTTCCAGCTGTCCTGGTATGAGTCTCCTGGTCATGACAGTCTAGGAGGCCCTGGAAGGGAGGTGGTGTGGCAGCCTCCTCTCCACAGGCTGAGTTCAGGTGACAGCACTTGACCTTTTGGCCACACAGGGGCTGCTCCATTCTTAGCCGTTCCTTCCAGAACTGAGCCTCCCCCAGCATCTGGCACTGCTCCCTTTTGCCTCATGGGTTCTCATTCCTGTCACACTGATTAGGGCTGGATCTATAAATGGAGCCTGATACTCATGGTACCACATTGTGTCATTTTTGTTGCTCCTGTAATTGGAGCCCCAAATTGTAATTGTCCGGCAAAGTCACCTCTAGTATCTGAGTAAAGCTCCTTTATTCTTTTTAAAAGCGTTTCTACTATTGGGCATGCCTAAAAGATGCCTAACATTGTGTGGCTTAAATTTTAAGCAGAAGCAGTGCTCTGCTTAAAGCTCATGACTTTCCAGTTCTTTTTCCTTTTGTAACAACTGGAGTGTGCCACAGCTGGCACCAGCACCTGCAGATGGAAAGGGATAAACCCTCTCACTGTGTAGCATTCATAACAGTGTTTTGGTTACCTAGGTCCCCAAGTTTTCTACCTGTGTTCTGGGGCTCCCATTTCTCTGTAATCCACAGCTGTGTACACAATATGCAAAACTGCAGACTTCATGCTTCAGAAAATCAGATGGGGCCGCAATGCTGAGCCCTTTTCTCTTTTCGTTTCCTCTACTTTGATCATGTGGTGCTATAGCACACGTTCGGTAAATCATGCATCGAATTTTTCCAGGTGCAGAACTCCTGCAACATTATGTGTATGGTTTCCCCGTCGTATTTTGACAGTTGAGGTGATTTAATTGCCTTTGATGGTGCTCTCAGACTAATCAGGCTGGAGCAGTGGTGTTATTCTCCTGCTGTGCTCAGCAGCGCCTTCTGGAAGGTTGCAGAGAAGGATGTTTGCTGTCCTGTTACCGTGTTTATGTGATTCATTATCTCTTAACTGCATCTAGTGCTACTTACAAGTCAAGTAGATATTTGGGAGGGATAATCATTATGTGTACATTTAATTTATCAATATAAACAAGTCTTTATGACTGTAGAATAATCTCTATATTAAGGATTTGGCTTTCTAATTTTTTTTTTTTTGATCTGTTCTTTGGATTGGTTTTATTTTATGCTGTTGTGTGTATGTGTTAATTGCTTAGTTGTGTCCAACTCTTTGCAACCCTATGGACTGTAGCTTGCCAGGCTTCTATGTCCATCGAATTCTCCAGGCAAGAATGCTGGAGTGAATTGCCATTCCCTTCTCTAGCGATCTTTCCAACAGGTATCAAACCTGGATCTCCTGTGTTGCAGGCAGATTCTTTACAGTCTGAGCCACCAGGGAAGCCCCATGTTATGTTGTTGACACCCAGTAAATCATCCTGTTGTGGTTGGAGAACATCTTGTTGTTATGGCTAACACTTTACCAGCTACGGGATTTTTAGATCCTTGAAGAACAAGAGGTGCAGTAGTGTCAGATATCCTTCCAAAGCTTGTGATGAGTGTAGAGTGAAGGCAGGAAGGGTTCCAAAACAAGTGCAGAGAGTCTAGGGCTGGCTGCCCTCCTGGGGGAGCACAGTTGGTCTTGCACCTCTGTTTATGCGTTTGTTGGCCATTGCCTTATTCCCTCTTGAGCTTAAAGAATCAAACTTAGGTGGAAGAGAGCTTTATTAAAAATCTAAGGAGAGGTTTTCTGGGTTAATATTAAGGTTGGGAGATGGCATAAAATCTCTATTATTTAGCCAATCACTGGTATTTTCTAAGAAAGTAAATACTATGTTTAAATGTTCCTGGTGTTTATAAAGAGCAGCTTTCATGTTAATTGCTGTGACTTATGGTAAAGATATCAAAAACAGCTGGTGAACTGGTTGAGATAATGAGCAGGCAGAGATGAGGACAGAAACCTGGGATGTTGTCCTGAGACAGGCTGCTCCCCTCCACCCTCCGTAACCCTCTGTCTGTGGCTCAGTAGCTCAAAGTGCAGGCTGCAGCTCCCCCAGGCTTAGGAGGTGGGTGGTGTCCCCTGGGACCGCATTGTTGTTTTCCAGAGCAGTGTTAGAGGAACTAGAACATGGTGTCTGCTTTTTAATTCCACTCAGGCTGAATACTTGGCAGCCAGCTCAGTCTAGCTGTGGAATTCTGAGCTTAGGTGGGTCTGTTTATAAAGGCTTAGGTCTTAAAGAAGTTGAGAGGCTAGCATGGAATTCTGCCTCCAGCTGACAGCCCATTCTTTGGGGTCAGACACACTTCTTTTGAAATGTCATTGGCAGAATTTAAAGTTTTGAATTTGAAGATTGGATTTTAACAATTGGGGGTCTTAAATATCATGTTTTCCCCCTGGAAGTTAGCTCCAGTGATGACTTTGAAATGCTATTTATGGAAGATTAAATGCTTTAGCAAATAGGAGACTACTGTGAAATGGCAGATCAAATAAATATCTTCCCAAAGTGACAAAAAACTTTATTACTGGAGCATCTTGTCTCTTTAGGGCATGTAATTAATTGTGAACCACACATAAATAATATATTTTATGGTACTTTTATCATTTATCTGGTTTCTGTTTTATAAAGACAATTATTCACTGGTAGTCTTTCAATTCTGCCTTTATTACATGATCTGATAATTCAAAATGAGAAATTACTACATTAAGAACTTGGCAGAGATACAGCCAAGTTTTAATGAATTTTAGGTTATCATTTGTAATAAAAAATGTGAACTGTCATTTTAGCTTTTGTTTGTTGGTACACTTTTATGTAATCTTTCTATTTTACTTTAAAAGTTAACTTTTGACTAGATAAAGAATTTTATTAAAATTTATTGAAAGAATAAGGAATTAATAATACAGTGTAACTGTGTGTGTAAGTCACTCCATCATGTCTGACTCTTTGTGACCCCATGGACTTCAGAGTCTTCAGGTCAGAATACTGAAGTAGGTAGCCGTTTACTTCTCCAGGGGATCTTCCCAATCCAGGGATCGAAGCCAGGTTTCCCACATTGCACGTGGATTTTTTTACCAGCTGAGCCACAAGGAAAGCCCAAGAATACTGGAGTGGGTAGCCTATCCCTTCTCCAGTGGATCTTTCTGACCCAGGAATTAAAGCGGGGTCTCTTGCATTGCAGGCAGATTCTTTACTAACTGAGCTACCAAGGAAACCTAGTAATACAATGGTTCCTGTAAACTGGGCCTCCTTCTTTCAACCCATTCTTCTCCCAGCCTCCTCAGAGGTAACATTATCCTGTATTTTGTGTTTATTTCCCCCTTTCTATTCTTTATGAATTTACCACATATGCTTATATCCCTAAACAACAAATTTTTGTAAATTGAATCATACTGTGTATGTATATATATATTACTAGGCCACTTGCGCTTTTTATGGTTAGCATTTTTGAGCAATGAAGTATTTTTTAATGAAGGTATCTACATTGTTCTTTTAGATATAATGCTACTGCATGCTTAATTACACTATAGGGAAATTATAACTTTTATATATGCACTGAGAAACCAATAAATTTGTATGGCATACTGTGTGGTATTTGCTTTTATTGTAGAGGTCTGGAATGAAGCCCCCAGCATCTCCAGAGTGTGCCTGTGCCTGTAGGCCATTTGTATATCTTCTTTGAAAAAATGCTGGCTTTTTATTAAGCATTATGTTTTATGATTAATCTTTGTTATTATCAGTAGCTATATTCATTTTCATAACTGTATAATATTCTGTATCAGTTCAGTTCAGTCACTCAGTTGTGTTCAACTCTTTGTGACCCCATGGACTGCAGCACACCAGATCTCCCTGTCTATCACCAACTCCCGGAGTTCACCCAAACCCATGTCCATCGAGTTGGTGATGCCATACAACCATCTCATCCTCTGTCGTCCCCTTCTCCTCCCGCTTTCAGTCTTTCCCAGCATCAGGGTCTTTTCCAGTGATTCAGTTCTTTGCATCAGCTGGCCAAAGTATTGGAGTTTCAGCTTCAAGATCAGTCCTTCCAATGACACTCAGAACTGATCTCCTTTAGGATGGACTCGTTGGATCTCCTTGCAGTCCAAGGGACTCTCAAGAGTCTTGTCTAACACCACAGTTCAAAAGCATCAATTCTTTGGCACTCAGCTTCCTTTTTAGTCCGGGCTTCCCTGGTGGCTCAGAGGTTAAAGTGTCTGCCTACAATGAGGGAGACCCGGGTTCGATCCCTGGGTCAGGAAGATTCCCCTGGAGAAGGAAATGGTAACCCACTCCAGTATTCTTGCCTGGAGAATCCCAGTGATGGAGAAGCCTGGTAGGCTACAGTCTATGGGGTCACAAAGAGTCAGATACAACTGAGCGACTTCACTTTCTTTTTAGTCCAACTCTCACATCCATACATGACTGTATTCTGTAATATTCTGTATAATGTTGTATAAATTGTGTAATGATTCTATCACTATTTATCTAGAATATGATGAAGAAATTCAGATTTCTAGTTTTTTTTATTGCAAATAATGCTTTTGTGAACATTTTTGCATATGTAATGCATATATATGTACATGAATTTGAGTAGGTTGCAGGGTATAGGCCATTCGTATCTTCATCATTAATTAGGCCATTTCCCCCAAAACTGATTATAACAATAAATACTACATTCAGTAGAATGTATATAATCAGAATGCTTTATATTTTTGTCAGCACTTGCTGTTGTCAGACTTTAGCATTTTGCCGAATTAGTGTGTTGTAAAATATTGTCTCTGTTTTAATTTTCTCTTAAATGCTAATGGGATTATTCTTGTATTTTTATGATTATTATTGGCTACTTTTTTTTTTCTGTGAAGTACCTTTTCAAGTTTTTTGCCATTTTTTAAATAGGGTTAATTTCAATATAGTTGAATTTATCAACCTTCTCTTTTTATGCAAAACCATCTCTACTCTGAAGAAACAGAGAAATCCTTCTCTGTCCTGACATCATGAATATGTTCTATATTATTTTCTAAACATCTTTAAAATATAATTTCAACTTTTTATATTGTCTTCACTTCAGCTAAATCTTCTCTCCTAAATCTTATTTTTCATGTAAGTGATCAAGTATTTCAGTATGATTTGTTGCAAAGTCTAGCCTTTTACCATTGATATACAAGGTCAGCTGTTCTTGCCTGGAGAATCCCATGGACAGGGGTACCTGGTGGGCTATGATTCATAGGGTCTCAAAGAGTCAGACATGACTGAAGTGACTTAGCAGCGGCAACAGGACTAGGACTATCACAAATTAAATTTCCACATATGTGTGTCTGTTCCTGGTTTCTTTGTTGTGTTCCTTTGTCTTCCCAATGTTAATACTACCTACTCTTAATTCTTGTAGCCCTAAAATAATTCTAATATCTGTCAAAATAGCTACTCTGTAATTCTCTATAGTTTTTATAAATCCCTCTGTCTACATACACATGTACACACCCCTTCAGTATTTGATGTCAGTTCTTTATTTCTTATTGACCTCAATCCTCCTATCTATAATCGCTTTTTCACCTAAAAAATATTTCTTAGGATTCCTGAAATAAGTGATGGTAGCATACCCCTTTGAGCGTACGTGGTCACTCACTTCAATCATGTTCAACTCTTTGCGAGCCCATGGATTCTCTAGGTAAGAATAGTAGAGTTGGATTGCCTTGCCCTCCTCCAGGGGGCTGCCTTGCCCTCCTCCAGGGGTGATCTTTCTGATCCAGGGATCAAACCTGCATCTCCTGTGGCTCCTGAATTACACGCAGATTCTTTACTGCTGAGTCGCTGGGGGAGCTCTGGCATACCCCTTTGAAGTGAAGTGTGATGAAAGTCACTCAGTCCTGTGCGACTCTTTGCAACCCCATGTACTAATACAGTCCATGGAATTCTCCAGGCTAGAATAGTGGAGTGGGTAGCCTTTCCCTTCTCCAGGGGATCTTCCCAATCCAGGGATCAAACCTAGGTCTCTTGCATTGCAGAAGGATTCTTTACCAGCTGAGCCACAAAGGAAGCCCAAGAATACTGGAGTGGGTAGCCTATCCCTTCTCCAGTGAATTTTCACGACCCAGGAATTGAACCAGGGTCTCCTGCATTGCAGGAGGATTCTTTACCAACTGAACATACCCCTTTAGTTTTCTGTAAATTTTCTTTATTTCAGTTTAATTTTTAAAAGATATTCTTATCTCATTTATCTAAACATCTATTTTTCTGGATTAGGAGTTATTTTTTCTCAACAGATTGAAGATAATGTTCTGATGTCTAACTTCCATTGTTGATTGTAAGAGGTCACCAGTCTGTCGCTCCTTTGCAGTATAATCTGTATTTTCCTTTTGCCTGCTTTGAATACTTTATAGTTGGTCATCTGCATTTTCATCTTGATAGTTGAAATGTGGATTTATTTTTATTTATATTGCTTGGGATATGTTAGGAGCCCTGACCCAGGGATTAGGCTTTTCAGCTATCTGTATATTTATAATATATGTATGTGTATGTGTGTATTTGTGTGTGTAGATGAATTTGTAGCCATTATCAGCTTAATTATTATCTCTACTTCATCTTTCTTATCTTTCCTTTTCTATCTCCTATTGTTAAACTTTCTTACTCCTCCATTTCGTTTAACCCTGCTTTCATATATTTTTGTCCCTTTATATTCTGGATACTTAGGTTCGATTCTACTTTACCAATTATCTTGTTATTTTGATTGTTGTGTTTGTAAAACTGTTCATGGAGTTTAATATTTCAAAACATACTTAAAACATTTTACTGAGATATAATGACATATATCAAAAGTGATACATATTTAATATATAACTAAGTTGGTTTGAGAATAAATATTTACCTATGGAACCATTGTTGCCGTCAAGTCCGTGAATACCCACCACCTCCTTTATTATAGTTAGTAATTTATGTATGTGGTAAGAACGTAAAACACAATATCTACCCTCTTTTCAAATTTTAAGTATACAATATTCTATTATCCTTTTCCAGAAGTTCTCTTTAGTTTTTCTTCAAATCTTCTTAGTCTTTTAAATCTGCTTTTTCTGCTTACAATTATTTGTAGATTCCTTAGACATTGCAGAGCAAGAAAATGTGAAATACCTGAGAGCACCCACCTCGGACTACCTGGTACCGCTTATTTTGGGGGATATTCACAGGAGAGGAGCCATGTAGATATGTTCATTCCCCCCTTGCCCATTATTATGCAGTATGCTCAGGGATCTAGCATGGAGAATTATAAGACGATAGGAAAAGGAATATAAAGTTAGAGCTGTGAATGTCCAGGCTGCAAGATTAGCATACTACCACGCCTCTCCTAATATGATAAGTGAATGGAGTTCAAACCTTTGGGTACAGCTTTATGACAAGACTACACCTTGACCTTCATCTCTGTTCTGCCACCTCAGGTTTCAAGGGTCAGGGGAATACCAGTTCCTCCTTTGGGCTGGTGAGAAAGGAGTCTGAGGTCCAAGCCTGGTTTCCAGCTTGATAGCAGACCTTTGGGTTGATCTGTAGCTTCAGTATTGTACCAGGATTGACCCTGAAGTCAGTTGTAAAAGGATTTGATTAAACTTTGCAGGAAGTCAGCCTTCAGGGAGTCAGTTATAAGATCATTCTTACTACACACTACTGATGTGTGTGTGTTCAGTCACTTCACTCATGTCTGACTCTGTGTGACCCTATGGACTGTAGCTCACCAGGCTCCTCTGGGATTATCCAGGCAAGAATACTGGAATGAATTGCCATTCCCTCCTCCAGGGGATCTTCCCAACCTAGGGGTCAAACCTTTGCATCGTGCATTGCGGATGGATTCTTTAGCCATTGAGCCACCAGGGAAGACCCAGTACTAACATACTGAGATACTACGTGCGTATCAGTCATCCTAGGATAAGTATTTGCTCCCCACATCTGGCATCTCTGAAGTTGAAATGCAGCTTACAGTTGTAGTTGTCAGTGTTGTTTTCCTCCTTGTTTTAAATAAAATAATGGTGCATTTTTAAATGGATGGCTTTTTAGATTGATAAAATATGAAAGTTTATATTCTGATTCAGATAATTTTTATTTATGAAGCCTTTGTGGGTCTAATTTTGGCTTTTTTTCCCTGCAGGACCTCTCATGGATACTTGCAAATTTTTGGTGATTTACTCTGAGCCCATCTTTCTTGGAACATTTTCTGTGTGAATACTTAGATGCTTGGGTTGCATAATCTGTATTTGCTTCCTTTGCTTGGAGGACAGTACAAAACCCAGGAGTACTTTAAATTTCAACTTGTAGTTTTTTGGAGAATATGGTGATATGAATTCAAGGTGTGAAACGTTATGCTCGTCCGTTTGTGATTATGAATTCTCAAAGGAGATTTTCTTCCCCTATTCACTGCCATTGTTTGTATCAATTAAGTTTCCTTGTAGTGCCCTTACCCTGAGAGCGCAATCCTTTAGAACCCCAGCGTTATGTGGGGAAGAGTCCTTTGGGGCTTCCCAGGTAAAGAATCTGCCTGCCAGTGTAGGAGCTGCAGGAGCCACGGGTTCAGTCTTTGCATTGGGAAGATCCCCTGGAGAAGGACATGGCACCACACTCCAGTATTCTTGCCTGCAGAATCCCCTGGACAGAGAAGCCTGGCAGGCTGCAGTCCACGGGGTCACAAAGGATCAGACGTGACTGAGCACGTGTGCACAGAGTCCTTTACTGATTCCCCATCTTGGGTGGCCACTGGGTTATTTTCTTTTATTCTTATAGTAGCTATAAGGCCAAGGCCTAGAAAGCTCTACTACAATTTTGCTTGCAAATGCTTTCCTAGTCCCAATACCCTTTTGATGTTCCATTCACACCTGATATTTGGTCTCTGAGAAGTTCTTACTCAGCTCATCAATATATTTACAAACTGGGTTTTTAAAATATTTTATCTGACATTTTGCTTTTACATGAGAGGATCTAACTTCCACACTACCAGAATGAGAAATTCGCCTCTACCTGTTCCAAACTATGGAGACAGTGCGGACAGAGCCCTGTCCTGTTTTATGTGGGAGCTTCATGGCTTTGAATCACAGTTTCCTGTTTGAAGGAATATTTGAATCTTGGAAATCCCATCTGCAATCTTGAAATTGGAACACTTTAAACACTTTGAGTTTATTTATGTTTGAGAAGAGCCCTGATGGAGGGTATACATGGCACTGTGTGGCAACGGAGATTCCTTTTTCTAGAGCAACAAATTGTAGCCATTCTAAAACTAAAATAACTTTTGTACGTTATTCCAATAGCTTGTACTTATCAAATTTAATCAAATACAAAGATTATTGAAGCTATTTTACAGAAAAGCAAACCGATTTTAAGCAACAAAGTTTATATTTACACTTGTAATGCTTAATTACTGTGTAACATTTAAAAACATTTAGAAACATTTGCAGTTTATTATGTGTCAGATACTGTTTCAAAAAATTTAATACTCTGCTACCTCATTTGGTCTTTACAGAAACTACATCAGATAGGTACTCTTATTATCCTTATTTTCTTTTTTTTAAAAAAGTTAATCTATTTATTTTTAGTTGCACTGAGTCTTTGGGCTGCACAGGGGCTTTCTTTAGTTGTGGCAAGCAGGGGCTACTCTTCATTCAGGTGCACCGGCTTCTCATTGTGGTGGCTTCTCTTATTGCAGAGCACTGCTGTAGGTGTGGGTTTCAGGAGCTGCGGCTTGCAGGCCTGGTTGCTCCATGACACGTGGGATCCTCCTGCACTAGGGATTGAACTTGTGTCCCCTGCATTGCCCGCTTTCCCATCCACTGTACCACCACGGAAGTACGATTCCCATTTTCTGAATGAGGAAACTGAGGCATTTATTCAAGGTTGCACAGCTAATAAGCAACAGAACCATGATTTGAAGCAATTTGGGCCAGCTTAAAACTGTGCTATCAACCATTCTGCTAAGCTGCTTCTCTGGTAAAATAGTACAGGGAATTAAATTGTGGCTTTTAAATATGAAATCATATTTTTTCTGAGTCTCTTGTACATCTTGTAAACGGAAGTTATTGTTAAAATTGAAAGCAGATTAAGCTTCGAACCCAAATTCCCACCTCTCACTATCACGGAGCTTCTCGAAGTTTGTTCTTGTATTATGCCCCCTTCAGTTTTGTTGACTTTTCTTATCTGTGAGGTGCTTATCTTCATTATTTCTAGATTTATTAAGGCATATTTTAATTGGGGAGCATTTCACTTGAAATGAAACGGCAAATTCATAAGGAACATAGTTTTGATCTAATAGGTAGAAGCACTTCTCTCCCTATTCTGAAGCTCAGGCTTGTTTTCCCTTGTGTGGGTTTTTTCCCTTGCCTCAGTTTATGGACTTCACTGACTTCTTCCTTGGGTGCTTATTTTCATTTCCTTTAGATTTATGGATGTATATTTTAATAACTCTTGACCACATCATTAGGCATGCAGTAGCAAATTAAAAGGAACATAGGTTTTATAAGATATATGATGTATTTTTTATTGTTTAGGCTTTAAAATATTTAGCATTTTTGAATAGCTGGATTGTATTCAGAAGTCTGTATGAAAGGACACAGAGGGGCATTTGGTGGAAAATGAGTCCCCTTGTTGTGTCTGTTCTGCCCTTGATAGAATTGACCACTGTTACTATGTTATTACCATATTGTGGGAGAGAGATTTTTTCTTCGTGAAATCATTGTATCCTTCTCAGTTTCTTAGACTTGCTTTAAGATGACTGCTCCCTACTTGTTTTGTTTTAGCATTTTGATGGTAATAGTGCATTGCCTTATCTTGTCTTTTTTTTCAGTAATAGATCATCAGATATTATATTATTATTCTCTTGTACTTATTTTCTTCTAGGTGTGGCTTTCTTTGCACTTATACTATATTGTGTTTATTGAATTCCCTGAATCATAAATTTATACAGTTTACAAAATTTGGGAATATTTTAGCCATTATTTCTTTAAAATTTGTTTTACTATTATATTCTCTCTCCTTTTTCTCCACAGCTTCATTTATACTGATCTTAGATGTTCCATACTGTCACTGAGATGCTGTTCATTTTTATTTTATTCTTGTTCCTTCAGATTAGATGAGTTTGATCCATTCTTTGGATATATCTTCAATTTTACTCTCTTTAATATATCATTCAGCTCATTCAGAGAATTTTTGTTTTATATCTTTGTGTGTGTGTGTGTATAGGTATTTTAGTCATAGAACTTACATTTAGTGCTTTTTAATATAGTTTTGCTTAGGTGTCCTATTGGTTCATTAATTATGATAATATTTTCCTCAGTTCAGTTCAGTTCAGTAGCTCAGTCGTGTCTGCCTCTTTGCAACCCCATGGACTGTAGCATGTCAGGCCTCTGTCCATCGCCAACACCCAGAGTTTACTCAAACTCATGTCCATGGAGTTGGTGATACTATCCAACCATCTCATCCTCTGTTGTCCCCTTCTTCTCCCACCTTCAATCTTTCCCAGCATCAGGGTCTTTTCCAATGAGTCAGTTCTTTGCATCAGGTGGCTAAAGTATTGGAGTTTCAGCTTCAGCATCAGTCCTTCCAATGAATATTCAGGACTGATTTCCTTTAGGATTGACTGGTTGGATCTCCTTGCAGTCCTTGCAGACTCTCAAGAGTCTTCTCCAACACCACAGTTCAAAAGCATCAATTCTGTGGCTCTCAGCTTTCTTTATGGTCCAACTCTCACATTCATACATGACTACTGGAAAAACCATAGCTTTGACTAGACAGACCTTTGTTGGGAAAGTAATGTCTCTGCTTTTTAATATGCTATCTAGGTTGGTCGTAACTTTTCATCCAAGGATCAAGCATCTTTTAATTTCATGGCTGCAATCACCATCTGCAGTGATTTTGGAGCCCCCCAAAATAAAGTCTGTCACTATTCCCACTATTTCCCCATCTATTTGCCATGAAGTGATGGGACCGGATGCCATGATCTTCATTTTCTGAATGTTGAGTTTTAAGCCACCTTTTTCACTTTCCTCTTTCACTTTCATCAAGAGGCTCTTTAGTTCTTCACTTTCTGCCATAAGAGTGGTGTCATCTGCATATCTGAGGTTATTGATATTTCTCCCGGCAATCTTAATTCCAGCTTGTGCTCCCTCCAGCCCAGTGTTTCTCATGATGTACTCTGCATATAAGTTAAATAAGCAGGGTGACAGTATACAGCCTTGACGTACTCCTTTTCCTATTTGGAACCAGTCTGTTGTTCCATGTCCAGTTCTAACTGTTGCCTCCTGACCTGCATACAGATTTCTCAAGAGGCAGGTCAGGTGGTGTGGTATTCCCATCTCTTTCAGAATTTTCCACAGTTTGTTCTGGTCCACGCAGTCAAAGGCTTTGGCATAGTCAATAAAGCAGAAGTATATATTTTTCTGGAACTCTCTTGCTTTTTCGATGATCCAGCGGAGGTTGGCAATTTGATCTCTGGTTCCTCTGCCTTTTCTAAATCCAGCTTGAACATCTGGAAGTTCATATTTTCCTAAAAAAGAGCATATTTTCCTAGCATAATTTTAATAACTGCTTTCAAATTCTTATCTCCTAATAACACCTGGGTGGCCATGGATTGCTTTTTGTCTTGTATTTGAATCACATTTTCCTGCTTTTCATATGCATAGTGATTTTGGATAGTGTTCTTGATATTGGTAAAGGCATCTTATAGTAGCAGTTAGCATGGCTACACAGACTTTTCAACTCTTTTTTCTGGTATTGGATGTCACCTGAAATCTTTGTATCAGTCTTATAGTCTTAAGGCCTGTTTGGAGTTCTGCTTTGCGTTTGTACACTGGCTACCAGCCAGAAGTTTGGGTAGAAGTTTTTATACAGAATTTGGGACAGTCTTTTGGGATTCTCCCTCACATCATGGCTAGCTTGGTTGTCTTGGACTCTGTCCTCAGCTCTTCAAGCTAGTATGGCTGGGGCTTTCTGTCAGCATTTCAGCTGCTCTACCAAGTGGAGCTGGTTTTCCCTCCCTTCAGATGAAGAACCATTAAAAAAAAAAAAAAAAAGAACAGGAAAAATAATACAGCATAAAAAAGTTCTATTCCCTTCTTCAAATTTCCCTCTGATTTCTGCCTGCTTTTGATTACTCCCTAGTGCCTCCAGTAGTTATTTTTGGTATTTACTGCAAAATTTAAAGTTGTGTTTTTTGGGAGCGTTGGACCAATACAGAGTACTCCACGACTGTTAGAAACAGAACCTTCTTATACTTGACATTTTAACTTGGAACATGCATAGTAATTAGGAAAACAGTGTTTGAGTGGGCTTAATTTATTGCAAGTGATATACATTGTGTTATAGAATATTTCTCTTTGTTACGTGCCTGTCACTACTTAATCAGAAATCATTTGCAAGTTCAACATTGTTTCGTAACTAAAGAGTAATTACTGGACCATTAATTTATAATGAAGTGTGCAAGCTTCCATTTATGGAAGGAATTATAAATCCCAATATGACAAAAGTTTTAAAATCCCAGTGTTTACCAATGATTTTGCTGCTATCAAATTAAAAGTGAAGGTTATAGGATAGTACTACTTCATATCTAATATGAACATTTAAAGTAAAGATTATAATTGCTAACTCTCTTCAGACTCAGACCTTGTTAAATTTATTTAATTTTTATTTAGGAATACAGGGGCATTGAACTTTGATCATAAATAAAGCTGGTCCCATTTCCAGTGGAATGACATTTGGTAAATAAACAGTGATGGGGTTGGTAAAGCTGAGCCATCGCATATGAGTTTCACAGACCTCATTCACTTTAGACATGTGGACTTCAAGTCAATCTACCAGAGCTCTTCAGGAGATGATTCTGGAAACGTATTCCTCATCAAGGACTGTATTATAAACATTTTGATCCACTTACTATTGAAATTAATTTGGAAAATCCATTCAGTCTCTCTACATTTAGATTAGCATCTAAAATTTTTCTGCATAAGTTTGCACCACTTACAAAGGCTGTAAAATCCCTGTTGTTGTTGTTCAGTCGCTAAGTCATGTCCAACTCTTTGCTAAGGCTTGTTTGACTCCATGGACTGTAGCACACCAGGCTCCCCTGGTGCTTTGCTGTCTCCCAGAGTTTGCTCAAAATGAGGTCCATTGAGTCAGTAATGGTATCTAACCATCTCCTCTGCCACCCCCTTTTCCTTATACGTTCAATCTTTCCCAGCATCAAGGTCTTTTCCAGTGAGTCATTTCTTCGCATCAGATTGCCATCCCGTATATTATATATATTGACAATTTAAAATAAAATTATCACTATTTTTAATGTGTCCAATGGAATATAAATGCTAAAAGTGATTTGTCATCTACCGTCATATATTTTTAAAACACATCATTAAGCTTCCTTTTTATCACTTGAAACTTTACATTATTCTTTTCACTTTGAATTCATATTTCCATTCCATGAGACATATAAGATCTCATTTTAATGTAATACACTTTTATGTTTTTATTAATCACTATGTCATATTTCTTTGCAATAAAAATCTGCAAATATATTAATGTGATTTTAAATTTTTCCATGTCCTTAATGTCTAAGTATTAAAACTGTATATTAGTATTAATATTCAGTTTATCAAAACATTTTAAATAATGTATAAAGTAGCATAAAATAGTAGTTGAAAACACAGACTCTCAAGTCTGAGTTTAAATCCTAGCTCTAATTCTTGTTGCTTTATGGCTTCAGTTGCCTTATCTGTAAAACAGGGATTAATAGAATACAGGTGTTATAAGGATTAAGTGAATAAATATATGTTTATATATATATACAAAATATAAAAATTTTATATATAAATATTTGTTTGTAGTGAACAAATAAATCTAGTGTAGGTGATGGAATTCCAGCTGAGCTATTTCAAAGCCTAAAAGATGATGCTGTTAAAATGCTGCACTCAA
Organism: Capra hircus; assembly: GCF_001704415.2. Lineage (NCBI taxonomy): Eukaryota > Metazoa > Chordata > Mammalia > Artiodactyla > Bovidae > Capra > Capra hircus. Next base: position 78,425,364 of record NC_030812.1, read on the forward strand.
TAGCAAATTTGGAAAACTCAGTAGTGGCCACAAGACTGGAAAAGGTCAGTTTTTATTCCAATCCCAAAGAAAGGCAATGCCAAAGAATGTTCACATTGCCACACAATTGCACTCATTTCATATGTTAGCAAGTGAGTGAGTGAAAGTTGCTCAGTTGTGTCCAACTCTTTGCGACACCATGGACTATACTGTCCATGGAATTCTCCAGGCCAGAATACTGGAGTGAGTAGCCTTTCCCTTCTCCAGGGGATCTTCCCAACCCAGGGATCAAACCCAGGTCTCCTGCATTGCAGGCAGATTCTTTACCAGCTTAGCCACAAGGGAAGCCCATGTTAGCAAAGTAATGCTCAAAATTCTCCAAGCTAGGCTTCAACAGTATGTGAACTGATAACTTCCAGATGTTCAAGCTGGATTTAGAAAAGGCAGAGGAACCAGAGATCAAATTGCCAGCATCCATTGAATCATAGGGAAAGCAAGAGAATTCCAGAAAAACATCTATTTCATTGACTATGCTAAAGCCTTGGACTGTGTGGATCACAACAAACTGTGGAAAATTCTTCAAGAGATAGGAGTACCTTCCCACCTGCCTCCTGTAAAACCTGTGTGCAGGTCAGGAAGCAACAGTTAGAATCGGACATGGAACAATGGACTGGTTCCATTGGAGTACATCAAGGCTGTATATTGCCACTCTGCTTATTTAAATTATATGCAGAGTACATCATGCGAAATGCTGGGCTGGATGAAGCACAAGCTGGAATCGAGATTGCCGGGAGAAATATCAATAACCTCAGATATGCAGATGACACCAGCCTTATGACAGAAATCGAAGAGGAAATAAAGAGCCTCTTGATGAAAGTGAAAGAGAGTGAAAAAGCTGCCTTAAAACTCAACATTCAGAAAACTAAGATCATGGCATCTGGTCCCATCACTTCATGGCAAATAAATGGGCAAACAGTGGAAACAGTGACAGGCTTTTCTTTTAGGCTCCAAAATCACTGCAGATGGTGACTGCAGCCATGAAATTAAAGGATGCTTGCTCCTTGCAAGAAAAGCGATGACAAACCTAGACAGCATATTAAAAAGCAGAGACATTACTTTTCCGACAGAGATCTGTGTAGTCAAAGCTATAGTTTTTCCAGTAGTCATGTATGGATGTGAGAGTTGGACCATGAAGAAGGCTGAGTGGCAAAGAATTGATGCTTTTGAACCATGTGGTGTTGGAGAAGACTCTTGAGAGTCCTTTGGACTGGAAGGAGATCCAACCAGTCCACCCTAAAGGAAATCACTCCTGAATATTCATTGGAAGAACTGATGCTGAAGGTGATGCTCCAATACTTCGGCCACCTGATGTGAAGAACTGACTTATTGGAAAAGATCCTGATTCTTGGAAAGATTGAGGGCAGGGGGAGAACAGTAACAAGAGAGGACAAGATAGTTGGATGGCATCAGCGACCCAATGGACATAAGTTTGAGCATCTGGGTGATGGTGAAGGACAGTGCGTGCTGCAGTCCATGGAGTCACAGAGTCAAACATGACTGAGTGACTGAACAACAACAAAGGGCTTAGAATAAATTCTTGCCCCAAATTATGGCTATTATAAGGTGTTGCTACATTATTCTGTTCATACTTATTAAAAATCAAAAGTATTGGAAATGCATCTCTTAAGGAGATGGAAATATCTTTTGAAATTATTTTACAATTAAATTCGTATATTAAATAATGAAAATATTTGTTACCAGAAAGAATCTGGGTTCAGAATCATGGTTATACCAATTTTTCATTTATATGCTTAGATGAGAAAATTCTACATATGAATGAGTAGATGAGATGAAAGGAGTCTTGATATATCAAAGTTTCTCAATTCCTTGAACTCTTTTTGGATTATGTGCCAAAAAATCGCTTACTGATCTTTTATCAGATATTTTAAATGATCTTTCAGTGAATGACTCCATTAGATCCTGCTTCAATTTGTTGAAAGCATTCAGTTGGAAACCAGTTCACTTGTAAAATGAGTTTTCTCCAGTCTTTATAGTCCTTTTCTTTTGCAACACAAATACCAGCATTTCTAATTACACTTGTGTTGGGTGCCCTTGGAGGACTTACCATCGGACAGTACACTATTCTGAAACAGGTACTGTTTCTTTTATAAAGAAGGAGTCAGAAGTAATGTGAAAGGAATAGTGGACCCCGAGAAATAGAAGTAGCATCTGGCCTTTAGTGCTTCTGAAGGGAATTAATCTTAGAGAGTCTTTGTGTACCCTGGTCTGTGTACCCCAGTTTAGAGATCATGGCTTCTGGGGCCATCCCGTTTCAGTGAGCAGTATGACCAGGAAATTACCCAGCCCAGCACCTGCGTACCAGCTTGAGTTTCCCTCTGGAACTTGTTGGTAGGTAAACTTGGGGGAGGGCAGGTTACTTCTGTGGTTCCTAAACTGCTCTGAAGATCCAGGCCCTTTTAGGGGTCTGTGAGATCCCACCCATTCTGATAATAATAAAAGCAGCTTTTTGCCTTTTTTACTCTGTTGATATTTGCATTGATAATGCAAAGGCTGTGATAGGCAGAACAATTGGCCTTTTATCACAGATCAAGACAGAGGGACCAAACTGTGACAGCGGTCATTGTGCATACTACTACACAGTTGCAGTTTGAAAAAAAAAATGCCCTTTTCACTCAAGAATGTTCTTGTGAAGCAATATAAAGTAATTTTGTATTAAACGTCAACAATGGAGTATATTTCTTCTTAATATTCTGTGTGAAGAAATTGGCAGCCTGCACAAAGCTCTTCTGCTGTGCACAAGAGAATGCTGTCTGGAGAAGTGTTGTGTGATTGTCTGGGTGGAAAGCCATACCAACTTCTCTTTTAAAAATGAAACATTGTTTTTAGTAGAAAGACTTACTGACATGGTTATTCAGACTCTATAAGCACTTTCTCCAAAATGAGCAATGAAACCCATACTTCAAAGAAAACAACGAACAATTTATTACTAGTGCATAAATTCAAGTTTTCCAGCAGAAATCAAAATTTTTGAAAACTTTAAGCTGACATTGTGAGCTTAACGAACTTTCCAGTATCAAAAAGCTTTCAAAGATTGGTTGTGATAGTAGCAAACAGGCTTTTCCAAATATTGTATAATGAAATGTGTATAAACATTTTGAAAGTTTGTGTAATTCAATGACCTAGTATTTTCCAAATGACCAATGCATGATATTATAAAATCATGCATATATTTGTCAGAGTTCTCCAGAGAATTAAAAAATTGAATAAATTGATACATAGCTAGAGAGAGAGATTTATTTTAAGGAATTGGCTCATGCAGTTGTGAGGGCTGGGTAGGTCTGGAATTTGCAGGCTGGCTGGTAGGCTGGAAATTCAAGAAAGAGTTTGATGTAGTTCTGAGTACAAAGGCTGCAAAACTCAGAAACAGTTTTCATGCTGCAGTCTGGAAACAGAATTCTCTTTTTTTTCTGGAGACCTCAGTCTTTTTCTCTCAAGTTCTTCAACTGAATGGATGAGGCCCACCCACATCCTGGAGAGTAATCTGCTTTATTCAATATCTACTGATTTAAATATTAATCAATTTTATAAGAAATGTTCACAGCAAAATCTAGACTGGTGTTTGACCAAATAACTCGACATCATAGCCTAGTCAAATTGGCACATAAAATTAACTATCACAGTCAGTGAAAAAGATTTATTCAGAGTTCAAGATAGACCAATGAACTCTACATTGCAACTAAGCTCTAAGTAACTAACCCTTGTTGACTGATATAGTATCAAAAGATACCCACAATTACCTAGAAAACTATGAAAATGCTCTTTTTCCAGAAACACTTAAGGAAGGATAGACTGTCTTCCCATACTTCCACCCAAACAACATATAGCAGCAGATTGAATGTGGAAGGAAATATAGAAATTTAGTTTCTGTTCTCTTGTATTGAATCAGCCAGTTTAAGAGATTTGCAAAAAATATTTTTAAAAATTCTACTCTTTTCACTAATTTTTTTGTTTAGAAAATTAGATTTTTAAACTAAAATATCTTAATAGGCAATGGACTTATTGTTATTGCTGAGGATTAAAAGTTAATTTTTTTCTTCTTAGATATAAAATGTAAAAGTTTTTTTGTTTCTTCAGTAATTTTTGAATGAAAGGTGTCCTCAGGTAAGAAATTGTTTGATAATTGCTACTTTGATAAAAAGGAGGTGATAGGTTGGGAAAAAAATAATTCTAATTAAGATAGCAGCACATTTGAGGATTAAACTTTTTTCGAGATGCTCACCTATCTGAATACCTGAGTGTTTAGTGAGTGTCTTTACATATGAGTGATTTGCATGCCCCACGGTAGTGTTGGCAATGGTGCCGCCTGATGTGAGATGATGAGTCTGCCCTGAGATGGTCACGCTGGTCAGTTGGGGGATTCTCTTCCAGGTGATATTTATTTGAGAAGTCCATGTTCTGCTAGAGGTAGTGACCTCTCATGAAAAGCCTCCCAGATACTAGTGCACAGACTAAAACAGGGCTGCTTTGCAAAGCAGGTCCAAAAACATTTGCCAAGTGCTTGCAGAATGCCAGCAGGTTTTTAAGGTCTTTCCCCCAAGCCTCAAATCCCTGACTCTCTGCTGTTTCAGTCCTTCTCAGTCCTCCTCACTTCATTATAGTAATGTTAAAAATAAGATGCCATGTGCAGTTAATAGCTTGAGTTAAACTGGTGACAACAGTGTTCCAGTTCAATGTCCGTAACTTTTGGTGTTAAGAACATAGAGGATGATGTAGATACTAGTGACATATTTCAGAGGAAAGGAAAGCACAGTGCTGATGCATGGGAACTCATGGAAATCCTTTAATAATCCTTTGTAGTGTTCCTTTCTAGATCATCACATAAAACTAGCTCCTGTGTAAAATATGTCTCCTTCTGACCTTGTAAAATATCTAACTTTTGTATTTTCCTCCATAAGAATGATCTTTTAAGGGTTCAGGTGTGTTGTGCCAAGGCCATTTGAGTTCCAGGCTGATGACAAACACTGGGCATCAGCTTCATTTGGTATGGAGTACAGTTCCAATGGCTGCAGAGAAAGAGCAGCCTGCAGACTAATTGGCATGCAGCGGAAGGACGAGCAGCCAAATGACTTACAAGGCATCAGCTGTGTCCTAACAGGCCTACTGATTCTCTGCAGACCCCAGCCAGGGGGTGCCGGCTGCGCTTGGAGTAGCTAGGTCTGGAAGCCAGCTAGCAGTGTGGCAGCTGTTTGATTCAGGAATATTGTTCAATAGAAATGAGAGAAACAAGTGAGAAAACAGAAATAGACACAAATTCTGTTTGAGCAGAGATGGATAGAAACATGTTTCAGTGATGGGGTGCAGCAGAGCCCTGGCCGATCCTATCCCTCAGTCAACTCCTCTCAGCAACTCCTTTCAAAATACTCCTTTCAGGGTATTTTGCCCTCACGTGTAGATTGTCTCCGTGATGACAGGGCAACTCCCCTTCTGTCACTGGGTCGCACTTCTGGCTTTGTGCTGTCTCCACTGTGTCATTAGACTGTAGCAGAAACTTCGAGAAGCCCGCCTCACAGGTGAGTGTGCAGGAAAGGAGACTTAAATTTGTAGAAGCACTTTTTAAAACATGTGACTATAAAGGTATTGTAAAATTTTTAAACACTTTTTAGAAGGCAAGTGTGTATCTGACACAACGTGTTCCTGTTGTGACTGGCTCCGTTTGTCTGGCATTTTAATTCCTGCAGAGGAGAGAAGGGCAGAGAAAGGTAGGCAGGCTCTAGGAGGTGCAGAGTTTCTCCGGTTTCTCTTCACATTTTTCTCTTTTTAAAGTCTTGAGGTATTTCATTCACAGTTTTTCTTTTGAATGTACTTGTATTTTAAAGAGTAGAACATGGAAGTGACTTGTTCCTTACTTGTGTCTAATGTGAAAATATTTTATCTTTACTTCTTTTTTTCCAATTTCACTCTCCTGCCTGAATTAATTTCCTGACACACCAGGTATTGAATGTAAAATCTTTTACATAGATTCTAGATGAATGTTTGGTTTGGTCTGAGGTGTGTCTGTGTGTGCTCTAATGTGGCAAGTATCTTGTCTTTAGAATGTATTCTACTGACCCAAGTTTTCCAAAGGACCTGCCTATCTGGGTCCACTGGAGTCTGCTTGGAAATGTTCAGTGTGGTCCTGTCCTGAGTGGGATTGTGGGTAAAATATCATTAAATTAAACATCTTTAATGGGGTCCCAGGGCATGGAGTGTGCTTCTGCAGTTCTATGCAGCTTTGGCTTGTTTTCAGATTGTCAGAGGGGCTGGGTGGCTAGTAACCACTTTTGGTGGTTTCAGGTGGGCTCTGAAATAACTTCCAACCAAATTATTTGTTCCTATGATTTTCAGTGTCCATTTTAATTGGATTTGCTCTGTGTCTTTGATATATATATTTAGCAAATAAAGTATATTAAATTGTTGTTACCTTTCTTCTCTTTAATTATTCATCTCTTAACTATACTCATTCATCCACTTATTTATTAAATCCTTAATGTACAGGCACTGTACAAGAACAAAAGCTATGTCTCCTTAAAGTAAATCAGGTCACCTTGTTATACAGTCATTATGCAATCCTGTATCCTTCCATTTCAGTTCTTAATACAGTCCTTGATTGTGTATTTGTGTGACGTCTACTTCAGGAAACTGAAAGCTCCCAGAGGTCAAGGCCTGTGTCTGCTTTCTTCTTTGGTGTGTCCCACAGTGCTGGGCACACTGCCTGGTGCATAAAAAGGTCTGGGCCAGTGTATGCTGAATGAAGACATCTTTGTGTTACTTGAGTGAGCCAAGTATCTGAACAGGTATCTGAGCAGCTGTTTTCAACCTCTCTCTCCACTGTTCCCTTCCTCCCGCCCGGTGTTTTTTTTTTTTGCACATAAACACACAGGCAGCATCATCAACAAAATTTCTATTTATGTATGTAACTAAATATATAGAAATGAAAGTTTGCCAAAAGCACCTACGTGGAATGTCATCTACAGAATTAACAGAATTGTCAGTGAACTGATTTTTGCCATACAGTGTGAAAATTATTTTCATGAATGTCTGTCTCTGTGTGGTATAAGATTCTTGGAGTGGGTGTTTTCAGGTGAAAACATTTGCTCCAAAGCCTGTTAAAGTACTTCCAGAATCATCCCCTTCACATTCCCACATTTCAGTGAAGAAGCTAAAATGTGGAAGTAATTACCTCAAACTCCATCATGGCCTTAACAGCACTGCCTCACTGGCATTGTGGCTCATTCACGAACCGAGATACACTTTTCTTTTCATTCCTTTAGAGCAGAGAGAAGATGAGTGTGGAACAGTTGGGCAGAAGGAAAATTCAGTTCCTTTAGATCTCAACATATAGGGAACCACAAAGTGGAGTGTATTAGTTTTGTTCTTGTCCCTGCCTTTAATGTCCCTGGCTTCCCTTTGGGAAATGCAAGTCTCCGTTCACCATGACCTTTTCTTTTCTGCAGGTCCCAGGTCAGATTCCACCCTCTCTATGAAGCTCTTTCTGTGAATTCTGGTGGCATTGTTTGGGTACCACATGCTGACTTAATGTGGGGGTGACAAAATTCTCTGCCTCCCTTTGAGTCAACATCCCTGGTAGGTTGCTTGTATTTCTGAGACATTTAGGGAGAATTGTAGGAAACATATCCTGGGCCCCAGGGGAACCTGTGAAAACTAAAAAAGAGATAAATGGTAATGAGAATCACAGTGCTCCTTTTTATGGCATTTTATAATTTATATGATGACTTTTTTTCTGGCCAGAAGCAGACACATCTTCGGTATTAGAATTTCAGTAATGCAAGAAGTAGATCACATGATTATGATTCTTTGGAACCAACCTGCACATGCTGAAGTTTCTCTAGGACTGACTGGATCTAGCAACCAATAACCAGAAGAGAGTTCCCTGAGTTTGGTCAGTGTACCAACTGTAGATTCTCAGGGTTTGAAGAGACCTTGGTGACTGATCATAGAGTCGGCCCCTCCCATAGGACCCTCTTCATCTGTGTTTGGCCTCTACTCTGAACACTGAGCAAGCCTGGCCTCACTACTTCCTGAGGCTGCCCATTCCTCTGGGGTGAGGAAAATTTGACTCTTCTTCTACCAATAGTTCTGCACATATTTTCAGGCAACATTTTCTCCTCCTATATCATTTTTTTTTTTTTAAGGAGAAACACTTTCCCATTCTTCAGCATTTCTTCATGTACCAGTTTTCCATATTCCATATGCCATATCCCACAAACCAGTTTTCTTCATATACCAGTTCTTATTAATCTAGTAGCTCTTCCTTAGATATGCTGTAATTAATGAACATCTCTAAGAAGTGAGATGACCAGAGTTGAATTCTTCTCCAAGAGGAATAGAACTTGCATTTTCTTCCTTATGGACTAGGATTCTGTTCATGCAGCTATTTTGGAGGAAATATAATGTTCCTTCTACTTTTCTGAGTTCTTGAATGAGACCCTACAGTACCAGACAGGTTCATAAGAGAAAAGCAAAGGGAAGTTTATTAACACATATACCTCACATATTTATGGAAGATATCCAGGGAAAACTGAGTAATTCAAAGCAGTTGCTTAGAATTGTGGCTTATATAGCATCTTCAACAGAGAGCAGTAAGTTCACAGAGAAATGATAGCATGAAGGAAAGTAGTTTCAGGATTACAAGGGCAACAAACTGTAAGAAGGTAAATATACTGGAGAAAACTAATAGTGGAAAAAAGCTAATTAGTAAAGTTTGTTATATAGTTTCCTCCATTGCTGTCTCCAGGTTGGTAAAGGTCTGAAGTTGTCTCCAGTGATGAACTTTTGTCCTGGAGAGGGGAGGAAGCATGGCTTTGAGGATTTATATCCTACTTTTAGGCAGATAGAAGGAGAGCAAGGAACTTTGCTTGCATCTGCTGCTTCTCAGTTGCCTTCAGCTCAAAATAATTCTTATGCCAAATGGCATATTCTGGGGTATTATATTCTGCTGTTCTTTGTGGTCTACTATTAAGTCCTGGGGCCAGACACACAGATCATTTGAGGATTACAGTAAATGTACTATCAGCAACACCGTCCCCTCAAGATCTTCCATTCCTGTTAAGCTTCATTTTCCTTCACTTCTTCTCATTACCTATAAAATTACAAAGTCTTAAATTTGGATACTAAAATAATTGCCCTATTAAATTTCAGCGTTTTAGATTTAGCCTCATTCTTGTCTATTTGAGATCTCTTTGAATTTGGATTTGATTATGGATTTTCATTATGGTAATTACTGCCATCTCTCCCCCAACCTCCAAAGTTGCAGCATCTCTAAGAACTGGGGTGTTGAAGTCACCAGGTAGGCAATTTCCTTGTGATATGATTTTATCGGCTACACCCCTGAGATTCATTCCTTTTCCTTTTGACTTTTCATCGTCAATTCATTTATTCATGTGTTTATATTAGTCCTTCTGGCTGCATGGTTTGAAATTAAGCCACTTTAGTTTCTGATGCTACAAACCTGTACTTGGCATTACTTTCTATTGCATTTTTTGAAAAATATTTATTTCTATTTTTTTAGCTGCTTTGGGTCTTAGTTGCAGCATGCAGGCTCAGTAGTTGAGGCACATGGGCTTAGTTGCTCCAAGGCACGTGGTATCTTAGTTCCCTGACCAGGGTTTGAACCCATGCCCCACACATTGCAAGACAGATTCTCAACCGCTGGATCACCAGAGAAGTCCCTGCTGTTATATTTTTAATTAAAATAATTAATATATTTTAATAAAACATAGAAATATTTTCTCATCAACTGCCATGGAATTATATTTGGTTATATATAACCATTAATTGGTTATGAAAACCAAAAATTAATTTTCAATATAAAATGGTTTTAACTGAGATCAATGAAATCTATAAAATTATCATTTTTGGCTAATAATCAGGTACCAATTATTATAACAATTCAACCTAAGTAAATCCAGGGGTCTTGGAACAAAGTAATCGTGACCACAGATTTAATGTTCCCCAGTGGTGGCAGGAAATATAAAAGAGTTTCAAAGAGATTGTATAAGTTTATGAAGAACTGAGCTATGAAAGTTTAAAGAGAAGATCTGCTAAAGGTAACCTCTAAAATTGACATCCAGGAGCATCAAACAAGGGGGCTGGTCTGGGCAATTTCTAGTCCTTCTCAGCAGAATAAGTTTTGATGATTGTACAGCTCTCATTGCTTCCTCGTGGGTTTTGTTGGCAAAAAAATGCAGCTTGGGGTCGAGCAAAATCTAATCCACCTTAGTGATGCTTTTGACAAACCAACTTCTTTATCAAATTATTTTAAATCAATAAAGAGAAAAGCTTACCATATTTTGCAGGCTGAAATGGATGCTGCCAACAACAACAAAAAATGCTATAAGAATTCTTAAACCCATCATGGACATTTGCAGTGAAATCATTACTTTTTAAAAAGAATATTCTCCTGATAGTGACAAACTTCTCCCGGGCTTAATCGATTAAGAGAAAATTCTTCCCTTTTGAAAGAGGATTTTCTAGGTTACTTGCTACATTTGAGGAAAACATTGATTCCCTGAGGACCTCACGTAACTCTTTCATGCTTTTGAGAGGCAGTTTTCCTGATTTTGTTTCTCCTCCCACAGGTTCATGTACATCAGATCTCTGGCTATTGGTTCATACTGTTGGTTTATTTTTTTAGTATAAAAAAGGGCCTCAGTCTTTCACTGCTTGGTATTTTTGTTGTTGTGGATTTCATTGAATGCATTGTGCTATGTTCTGGATATTGCTGCCATCATGTGATGAAGTCTTAAAAGCCCAAAGAAAAAATAGAAGGTGCACAAGCAATTCCTATATTAGAAAAACTGTACTTTATATTAGTAAAATAAAAGCATTCTGCCTCATGGAGTAGAGATTGGAAAGTTTATTGATTAATCCGTAGTCGAATCCAGGTTCTTGGTATGTCCTCCTTTGAAAATTCAAATTAAGTTTCTTTCACCTTTACTATTTTCCTTGAACTGTATGACACATTTTCATGTCAAAGAATAAACTTTTTATTTAAAGATTAGATACAAAACTTAGAGAAAATCATAAAATCATGACTAACCATGAAAAAGGCAGAATTGTATATGAACAAATACATCCAGATTGACACAGCATGAGTATTTAGGGACGTTGCTTTGCACAACTGTTACCTGTCCTTTTATATAATTCCATTTAAAGAAAGTATTTCCTTAGTCACAAACCTAGTTTCTCCATCTCCTCCCATTTCTGCTTTGGAGCACAATATGACATTCCTAAGTAGAGCATCTTGTGGGGTCCAGAATTAAAGATCCAGCTTGTTCAGATAAACTCTGAACTCCTGGTAGTCTTCATGGTAGATTTATAACCCTACCTATCAAAAAGTAAAAATTCTGTTTCCCATTCATCCTAATAAAGCCACAGGAGTTTCCTAGAAGGAATGCAGACAAGCCTGATTGTTCACAGCTGGAGAGTAGAGGGTGGTTCCAGGGAATGAGATTTTTTAACCCCTTCTTTCCCACTTTCCCTCTTAATCTTATAGAGATTTGTCAGGGCTCCAAGGATGAGTAACAGAGATCATTCAGATTTTCATGATAGTAAGGGTCTGTCCATACTTTGGCAAGACTGTGGGGTGCTGATTTGAATTTTATAATATGGTGGTGATTAATACCAGAGATCTATATTTTAGGTAAGAGTGTAGGTGCTGAAGTACAACTGTGTTTACTGGGTGAGGAAGTGTGTCAGATGAGACATTGAAATGGCAACTCTCCTGGATATTCTAAAGTTCTTCTACAATTTAAAAACATGAGAAGAAAGAGGACATTATTTGTAAGCATCTCTAGCAGGGATATGGTGGGACACATATGCTAGCTTATCTGTAAAGGTGGTTGTATAGACACTGCACCCCTTAAACATAGAGAAAGTTTTCCAGTTTCCCAACATTGTCATCGTCCTTGGATATGTCTGAGATGTGAGAGGGTGCTGTGGTGGACACTGGAAATGCAAAGAGGCTTACAGTAGAATCCAGGGAGGCAGGATATACCTGCTTACAAAGAGGTAAAGAATCCATTCAGGCAGGGGCTTACTGAGTGATGAGGGAAAAAGTGAAACTCAGTTAGTGTGCTGTATAGACAGTGGAATCAGTACTCAGGCTGAATGCTCCACGCCTGTGCTCTTGAATTCTTTGATATCTTCCTTTGTTCATTTGACAAGTGCAGTGTGAGACCCTAGCACCGGTCAGGCATTGCTCATGGTTCTGGGAATAAATCAGTAAACACAGCTATGACGTCTGCTTGCATGGAACTTCTAGTTCTAGTTTTTATAGTGCGTGTGTGTGATTTCTCAACAAACTTTCAGTGTACTTCTGTAGACCTTTATGGTTTTCAGAAACCCTTTTACTTCCTTTCATTTTGTTTTTCTTTGAATAAGAGTGATACTTCTTATGTATCAGTTATTTATAAAACTCTTATAAACTTCTTCAAGTGCAAATTAGAAACAAGGAAATTAAAAATTTAAACATTTAAAAATAAATAATGTTAATTTGCACAAAATACCCTTTCCATGTGTTAAGGGGTTTTTTTGTTTGTTTCCTTTCTGTATATCATTCTACCCAACCCCAGCAGAACTTAAGCATCTAATCTAGTATGTTAATGATCCTAAGGAAATATTGTATCTATGAACTTTAAAAGTTAAAGGTATAGATTGATAAAATATAGTAAGTTTTCATATTTTTAAATAAGAAAAGTAAATTGACAAATAAAAATGATGTTTTAATAGTAATATTTTTGTTTATTTAAATCTTTCGTCTTAATGTATGTTATAGTATTTGACTTATGTAAATTAGGAGGCAGTCACCTACTGTCTTTGGAACAAAAGTGAGGCAGAAGCTCTAAAAGAAATTTAATATCCATGACTTTATCTTTAGTTTCCTTGGAAATGTGTATTATGGAAGGCTTAAAGATTATCTGCAAATAGTGGTGAATTTGGTGGTGTAATTGGGAGAAAAGAGAATAACATTGGTGGTAGAGGTTGCCTCTTTACAAACCAAAAGATTTCTTTTGATTTTATTTTGAGTTTCTCAGGATTTTTAAGTTTAGATGGGGAATTTGCTGGTGGTCCAGGAGTTAGGACTCTGTGTTTCCACTTTAGGGGGAACAGGTTCCACCCTGATCCTGAGAACTAAGATCCTGCAAGTCTTGCAGCATGATCAAAAAAATAATAATAAAATTAAATTAAAAAATAAAAATTTACATGAAAAACTGTAGAAATGCATTACAGCATTGGCAAGTTCCTTGTTTAAATGTGGGTTAATCAAGGTTGACTGTTTTTGACTTCTAGACACATCCAAAAGTTAGGTTTATTAATAAAAAGCTGTTGGCTCATTTTTAAAACATTTAATAATGTTATTCTTTTGTTCTCTCCTTTCATCCCCATTAAAGCAGGAGAACTCTGTGCTCATGTAAACTGCAATGACTCAGATCTAGATATATGTGACTGGGCCATCCTTTCCCCAAACACAAACTAATACATATATAAAAGACTGAGATAACAGTGCTTCTGATTCTGAAGGCTATGATAAAATGTCGAGATAAAGAGCAAAATTTCTTTTTATATTGCTCCACAGTTAATTAAAATATTTTATTTCAGTCCAAGCTGTATTCAAATATGCCTTTTTGGAAAAACACCATTGGAAAATTAGAACCACAGAAAATAACTACTATCAGTAAAAAGGGAACATTTGAAAAGAACTAAAAGCATGGGAGAATATCTGGCTCATGCTTTGGCGAATTATATTTGTTTCAGTCATGGAAAATCTCACTTCATATTTTCCCTTTAGGACAAAGTCAAAGTCATCATAAAAATCTACTACCAGGATTTAGGTTGAAGACATAGGTGAAAAAAAAGAGCCACCAAGGAAGCCCATTCATGAAATGGGTCCTTGCAAATCTAATTATCTTCAGATGAGGTCATCCCAGATTATCCACTGCTGCTGCTGCTTAAGTCGCTTCAGTCGTGTCTGACTCTGTGTGACCCCATAGATGGCAGCCCACCAGGCTCCCCCGTCCCTGGGATTCTCCAGGCAAGAACGCTGGAGTGGGCTGCCATTTCCTTCTCCAATGCATGAAAGTGAAAAGTGAAAGTGAAGGCACTCAGTCGTGTCCGACTCTTAGCGACCCCATGGACTGCAGCCCACCAGGCTCCTCCATCCATGGGATTTTCCAGGCAAGAGTTCTGGAGTGGGGTGCCATTGCCTTCTCCCCAGATTATCCAGGTGGGCCCCAAATCCCATGATAAGCGTTCTCGTAAGACACTGAAGAGGAGAAGGTCCTGTGAGATTGGAGTGGCAGAGCTTGGAGTGATGTTGAAAGCCAAAGAAGACAAAGAATGTTAACAGCACCTGGAAGCTGGAGACACATGAAGAATTCTCCCCCAGAACCTTCAGAGGGAGACTGGCCTTGCCAACATCTTGAATTCAGACTTCTGGCCCCCAGAAATGTGGGAGACTAAATTTCTGTGGTTTTAAGCCAGCAGATTTGTGGTTATTTGTTGTCACAGCCACAGGAAACATACATAAAGGGTTAACCAAGATTCACTGAGTAGCAATGATATGTTGTTAGCTGTGATACAATCCGTTGAAAGCTGTCTTTCCTGTAAGAAACTTATACAAGATTAGTGAGTCAATGGGATGGACCATTACAGCACGATGTGAAAAGGTTTATCACAAAGGTAGAAAGATACACAGGGGAACATGGAAAGAATACTGCCATTTTTCTGAAAAATGCCGAATTTAGGTCAGCGGCAAGCAATGCTTGAATTTAAAATGAAAGTACTTTTTAAGCTATTCCTAATATATGTTAATAATATGAAAAATGTTTATGTTATTACATAAATAACCTACACTTTGAATTTGATGAACTTATAAACTGGGGTATATATCCCATATGAAGGGGAAATTTCTATCTGCTCTATAAATACTAGGAGAGCTAAAGGGCAACATCCAATGTGCTATGAATCTGCCTGGGCATTTTAACACCTTTTTGAACTCAGGTTGTCAGATTTTGTTTTTTTCATTTATTTTTTTCAAATATATCTCTAACTTCACAATGGAATTCACTGAATAGATACCTGTCATTGTAGTATTTATCACCATATAAAAATTGATAGAGTATTTTTAAAGCTTTATTGAGGCATAAATTACACACTGTAAAGTTCACCTATTTTAAGCATACAGTAATAATCTTTTAAATAAATTTGTTGAGTTGTGCAGACATTACTACAGTCTAGTTTTAGGACAATCCCACCTCCCCAGAAAGACCTCTTGTGTTTATTTGCAGTCAGTCCAGTTCCAGCCCCAGGCAACTAACTACTCATCTGCTTTCTGTCTTTGTGAGTTTACCTTTTCTAGACATTTACATTAATATAATAATAAAATAAATTTTCCTTTGTATCAGACGTCTTTAACGTAGATAATATTTTTGAGGTTTTTCCATTTTATAGCATATTTCGTTATTTCATTAGTTTTTATTGTTGAATAGTATTCAGTTGCATTTTGCTTATAAACGTCTTGTTTATCCATTCACCAAGCAGTGAATATTTGGATGGCTTCCTTTTGGGTCATTATGAATAATACTGCTATATACATTTGCGTACAAATATTTATGTAGACATATGTTTTTATTTATTTATTTATTCATTTATTTATTTGGAGCAGTAGATAAATATCTAGAAGGGAAACGACTGGGTTATATAGTAATTTCATGTTTTCATTTTTGCAAAAGTGTTTTACAAACTGACTGCCAGTTTACATTTCTCACTAGTAATGTAAGGAGATTTCAGTTACTCTGTGTCGTCAGTGATACTTGTATTGTCTGTCTTTTTGATTGTGGCCATCCCAGTGGCTGTGAAGTGGTATCTCATTTTGACTAATGACTAATGATGTTGACTCTTCCTCTAAGGCTATTCAAGTGAACTTTGGCTCTTAACCTCTGTCATTGGTCTTTAAGACTCAGTTTTGTATTTTTTTTTAAACCAAGAATACCATAGAACACACAATAGGAAAAGGTATAAGAGAAATTCAGAAGAAAAAATGAAATAAGAGAGATGGTGAGAGAAGAAATGATAATAAATATATGATTATGGAAATGGAGAAGAGAAGGAAAAATATATTAAAAATAACAAAAAATTGTTGTTTGGAAAGCCAAGTCATATTATAGTGATATCGGTGAAGATAAAAAACATATGAGCACATTAGAACCATTGGTAACAGTTTGAACATTCTCTGTCTAGGGTAATGACAGTGTCATTAATTTAGATCAAACTGTGGTCAGAAATGAAGAGTACTTTTGAGTTATTATCCATTACACTTGTCTATTTTGCAAAAAGAGCATTCTCACTTATTCATAGCTTCTTTCCTTGATGTATTAAGGCCTTCTTCTGTTACAGCTTTCCCTTTAGTGAACCTGTCACTTTTGGACACAGTGTTAGGCTTTCTATGGTTATTGGTGTCCATCTGAGCTTCATAGTGTCGAGCCTGAATAATCTCGAATTTCATGTCTTTTCTTTCCACTAACACAAATGCATCTCGGCAGCCCAATTACTCTTGCTTTTTTCTCTGCCTCTGCTGCCTTCATCAAAGACCCAAGTACGTGATTTGGCGGGCATAGGGTTTATTTTTACTTTTAGGCTCAGGAGGTATTCACACATAACACAAACTCCCCTATGAATACAAACACTTTATTGACTGAGAATAGTTTCTTCAGTTTTAGCTTCAAGTGATGGCCAGTTCAAAAGTCATGGTGAATGAGTAATCCAAAACTTAGCATTTTCATTTTAGCCAACTGTTTAATGTTTAATCCTGGTCTCAAAGTGTAGTATAAAGATTTTTCCAAAATGTAGTTGAATAAAATATATTTTTGCATTTGAAAGACTTCCTAAAAAAACTCAAAGAATAGCAGGAAAGCACACATATTCTTCAGTGTTTAATTTTGTCACCAAATTAGAGGTACTTGATCTTCACAGTTCATTATATATGGTTTTAATAGACCAGAGCTTACATATATAAATGAGTGGCATATATTTTCAAATAAATGATCTTGGCTTTAAACCTGTTTCATCCATTTTGCAATTCCTCTGTCTTGTTTTGAACTTTCCATCAGTGCCAGTTTATGGACCAAATTGAAAAACCTATCATCTCATTATTGTCACACTTCTTATATAAATGTGAAAGCAATATTTCTTAAGTAATTGAGATTATAAATAAATTGAGATTCTTATCTCATGTATTGCCTGGTGCTTGGTTCTGCCAGTTTTGAGATATGAACACATGTTTTCCTTCCATCTCATCTCATAAGAAGAGCAATATAATTCAAATGACATATGTACTGATTCCAGCAGTTACTTGCTGAGTCTATTACTGTCTTTAGAATTTGGTCCCAGGACCTTTTATCCCAATTACTAGAAATTTCTCTAAGAGGCTATAAGATGAGTCACTATGCATTGTGATGATAGACATTATTATTGTCTTTATGGGAGGGATTGGTTTCAAAAGACATGCATTCATTCTATCTGTTTTATCTGTTATCTTTTAGATTATCAAGCAGGGCCAGCTTTGATATATGTGAGTGGCTGTTGGGTGATGCAGTCTTGTTTAGGTAAAGGGCTTGGTTAAATATGGGTTGATTGATCTATCATCAGTTCAGTTCAGTCACTCACTCGTGTCCGACTCTTTAGGACCCCATGAATCGCAGCACGCCAGGCCTCCCTGTCCATCACCAACTCCGGAGTTCACTCAGACTTACGTCCATCGAGTCCGTGATGCCATCCAGCCATCTCATCTTCTGTCGTCCCCTTCTGCTCCTGCCCCCAATCCCTCCCAGCATCAGAGTATTTTCCAATGAGTCAACTCTTCGCATGAGGTGGCCAAAGTACTGGAGTTTCAGCTTTAGCATCATTCCTTCCAAAGAAATCCCAGGGCTGATCTCCTTCGGGATTGACTGGTTGGATCTCTTTGCAGTCCAAGGGACTCTCAAGAGTCTTCTCCAACACCACAGTTCAAAAGCATCAATTATTCAGTGCTCAGCTCTCTTCACAGTTAAAATTTCACATGCATACCTGACCACAGGAAAAACCATAACCTTAACTAGATGGATCTTTGTTGGAAAAGTAATGTCTCTGCTTTTCAATATGCTATCTAAGTTGGTCATAACTTTTCTTCCAAGGAGTAAGCGTCTTTTAATTTCATGGCTGCAGTCACCATCTGCAGTTATTTTGGAGCCCAAGAAAATAAAGTCTGACACTGTTTCCACTGTTTCCCCATCTATTTGTCATGAAGTGATGGGACCGGATGCCATGATCTTCGTTTTCTGAATGTTGAGCTTTAAGCCAAATTTTTCACTCTCCTCTTTCACTTTCATGAGGAGGCTTTTTAGTACCTCTTCACTTTCTGCCATAAGGGTGGTGTCATCTGCATATCTGAGGTTATTGATATTTCTCCCGGCGATCTTGATTCCAGCTTGTGTTTCTTCCAGTCCATCGTTTCTCCTGATGTAATCTGCATATAAGTTAAGTAAGCAGGGTGACAGTATACAGCCTTGACGTACTCCTTTTCTTATTTGGAACCAGTCTGTTGTTCCATGTCCAGTTCTAACTGTTGCTTCTTGGACTGCATACAGGTTTCTCAAGAGGCAGGTCAGGTGGTCTGGTATTCCCATCTCTTTCAGAATTTTCCACAGTTTATAGTGATCCACACAGTCAAAGGCTTTGGCATAGTCAATAAAGCAGAAATAGACGTTTTTTCTGGAACACTCTTGCTTTTTTGATGATCCAGCGGATGTTGGCAGTTTGATCTCTGGTTCCTCTGCCTTTTCCAAAAGCAGCTTGAACAACTGGAAGTTCACGGTTCACGTATTGCTGAAGCCTGGCTTGGAGAATTTTGAGTATTACTTTACTAGCATGTGAGATGAGTGCAATTGTGCCATAGTTTGAGCATTCTTTGGCATTGCCTTTCGTTGTGATTGGAATGAAAACTGACCTTTTCCAGTCCTGTGGCCACTGCTGAGTTTTCCCAATTTGCTGGCATATTGAGTGCAGCACTTTCACAGCATCATCTTTCAGGATTTGAAACAGCTCCACTGGAATTCCATCACCTCCACTAGCTTTGTTCATAGTGATGCTTTCTAAGGCCCACTTGACTTCACATTCCAGGATGGCTGGCTCTAGGTGAGTGATCACACCATTGTGATTATATTGGTCATGAAGATCTTTTTTGTACAGTTCTTCTGTGTCTTCTTGCCACCTCTTCTTAATATCTTCTGCTTCTGTTAGGTCCATACCATTTCTGTCCTTTATTGAGCCCATCTTTGCATGAAATGTTCCCCTGGTATCTCCAATTTTTTTGCAGAGATCTCTAGTCTTTCCCATTCTGTTGTTTTCCTCTATTTCTTTGCATTGATCCCTGAGGAAGGCTTTCTTATCTCTTCTTGCTATTCTTTGGAACTCTGCATTCAAATGGGTATATCTTTCATTTTCTCCTTTGCCTTCACTTCACTTCTTTTCATAGCTGTTTGTAAGGCCTCCTCAGACAGCCATTTTGCTTTTTTGCATTTCTTTTCCCTGGGGATGGTCTTGATCCCTGTCTCCTGTACAATGTCACTAACCTCAGTCCATAGTTCATTAGGCACTCTATCAGATCTAGGCCCTTAAATCTATTTGTCACTTCCACTGTATAATCATAAGTGATTTGATTTTGGTCATACCTGAATGGCCTAGTGGGTTTCTCTCCTTTCCTCAATTTAAGTCTGAATTTGGTAATAAAGAGTTCATGATCTGTGCCACAGTCAGCTCCTCGTCTTGTTTTTGTTGACTGTATAGAGCTTCTCCATCTTTGGCTGCAAAGAATATAATCGATCTGATTTTAGTGTTGACCATCTGGTGATGTCCATGTGTAGAGTCTTCTCTTGTGTTGTTAGAAGAGGGTGTTTGCTATGACCAGTGCATTTTCTTGGCAAAACTCTATTAGTCTTTGCCCTGCTTCTTTCCGCATCCAAGGCCAAATTTGCCTGTTACTCCAGGTGTTTCTTGACTTCCTACTTTTGCATTCCAGTCCCCTATAATGAAAGGGACATCTTTTTTGGATGTAGTTCTAAAACGTCTTGTAGGTCTTCATAGCGCCATTCAACTTCAGCTTCTTCAGCATTACTGGTTGGGCCATAGACTTGGATTACTGTGAATGGTTGCCTTGGAAACAAACAGAAATCATTCTGTTGTTTTTGAGATTGCATCCAAGTACTGCATTTTGGACTCTTTTGTTGACCATGATGACTACTCCATTTCTTCTGAGGGATTCCTGACCACATTAATAGATATAATGGTCATCTGAGTTAAATTCACCCATTCCAGTCCATTTTAGTTCGCTGATTCCTGGAATGTCGACATTCACTCTTGCCATCTCCTGTTTGACCACTTCCAATTTGCCTTGATTCATGGACCTGACATTCCAGGTTCCTATGCAATATTGCTCTTTACAGCATTGGACCTTGCTTCTATCACCAGTGACATCCACAAGTGGGGTATTGTTTTTGCTTTGGCTCCATCCCTTCATTCTTTCTGGAATTATTTCTCCACTGATCATGGGGCACCTACTGACCTGGGGAGTTCCTCTTTCAGTATCCTATCATTTTGCCTTTTCATACTGTTCATGGGGTGGGGTCACACAAGATGGGCAGGTTGTGGTGGAGAGGTCTGACAGAATGTGGTCCACTGGAGAAGGGAATGGCAAACCACTTCAGTATTCTTGCCTTGAGATCCTATCATAGTCAGCAACATTTTCAAGAAAACAGTTGTTACTGTGAGATAGAGATGTGAAGATTCAGGCAAGGTCATACCATTTCCTTGGTAACTGAGCAAGCTAGCAGACAGAAAGGGGTACATTTACTCATTTATTCATCATAACAATCCTGGAAGATAATTATCACTTAATTTTAAAACATCCAGCATTTCATTTATGTTTCCAGTATTCAGGGAAGTATTAAAAATCTCTGTTCCTGAGTTTTCTCAATCATGTATGTTGTGAAAGTTGTCATAGTTAGATAGCAGAAGAAATTCAGGGTCCAGGGTCAGTCATATTGTATATATTTCACTAGGGAAAGGGTGATTTTGGTAGAAGTTCAACTGCATATATTAAACACACACACATGCTGTGGATTAAGAAAGATAGTTTATTTTTCTTACATTTAAATGAAATCTAGAAGTAGGCACTTGTAGGGTTGGTATTATGGTGCCACAAAGTTGTCTAATTCTTTTTGTTTTGCCAAGTTTTTTGAAGTTCTCTGTTTTTCTTATTCTTCTTCTTTGGTCATACTGCGTGGCTTGCAGGATCTTAGTTCCCTGATGAGAGATGGAATCTCTGCCTGCTGTGGTGGAAGTGTGGAGTCCTCACCATTGGAGCACCGGGGAATTCCCAAGGCCTCTGTTCTTTGACTGCTAGGTTATGGGACCCACCGTTGTAGTCTAAGGGCTTCTCTGATGACAGCTAGTAGAGAATCCACCTGCAATGTGGGAGACCTGGGTTCAATCCCTAGGTTGGGAAGATCTCCTGGAGAAGGAAAAGGCTACCCACTCCAGTATTCTGGCCTAGAGAATTCCATGGATTGTATAGTCCATGGGGTCGCAAAGAGTCAGACATGACTGAACGACTTTCACTTATAGTCTAAAATAGTTGCTAGATTTCTGGCCATTACATCCAAGTTCAAGGAGTCAGGACAGATGCACATAGACTCTTCTCCGCCTTAAGAAGATTTCTTAGAAGGTCCTCCTAACATTTGTGCTTACGTCTCATTAGTCACCCGCCACACACAAGGGAGGGAAATGTTCTTCTTTTAGTTGGTCAGTGAATCTAATAAAACTTGTTGCTGTTACTAAGGAAATAGGGAGAATGGGTACTAGATGGAAGGGTATAATCAATCATAAAATATAGCTATTATTTTCCTGCTTTTTTACTTAGCAGCTTTGTCAACTTACTGAGCCTTCGTTTTCTCATCTATGAGGTGAGGATAGTCAGAGCCTCCACGAGTTGTTATGAGTAAGCAGTAAAAGAGACTGCACATGCAAAGCACCACTAGGTAGCTGCTCTATCCTGTAACTGGCGGCACCTGACTTAGGAAAGGCCCAGACTTGGAGCTCCTGATGAGGGGCCACACTGGCTGGGTGGGGACAGGGGTAACGGAGACCTGGCAGCACCGAAGCTGGAAAATCCACGGACAGAGGATGCAAAGAACTGACTCATTGGAAAAGATCCTGATGCTGGGGAAAATTGAGGACCGTAGGAGAAGGGGGTGATTGAGGATGAGACGGTAGGATGGCATCACCGACTCAATGAACATGAGTTTGAGTAAGCTTTGGGAGTTGGTGATGGACAGGGAAGCCTGGCGTGCTGCAGTCCTTGGGGTCTCAAAGAGCTGGACATGACTGAGCGACTGAACAACAACCACCTTAGAAGTGGAAGTTGGGTTTTTTTGTCTTTTTGTATCTTGTTGTTCATAATTGGCCCCAGCAGCACATTCATGTATAGTTTTGTTGTATTTTGTTGCTCAAGGAGATGCTTTTCAAGGTGCAAGCACTGCAGCAAAAGGTCCCAGGTCCTAGTTTTCTCAAGTTGATATTGTGAAAATCCTCATCCAGGGAGAGATGGTTCGATGTGTGAAACCGAAGCTCAGGGATAGTGCCTGGCAGGAGGTACAGGTTGGAGAGCAGATATGTGCCAGAGAAGAGAAGGAATGGAATTGCCAGCACTCAGTCTGTCCAACTTTGTGCAACCCCATGGACTGTAGCCTGCCAATCTCCTCTGTCCATAGGATTTTCCAGACAAGAATACTGGAGTGGATTGCCATTCCCTTTCCAGGGAATCTTCCCCACCCAGAGAGAGAACCCAGGTCTCCTGCATTGCAGCCAGATTCTTTACTATCTGAGCCATCAGGGAAGCTCACCAGAGAAGGGAGGGTCCTGCTAATTCAGCGAGCCCAGTGTGCACATTTCTTCTCAACTCCATTTTAATGCCATAATGTGGACGGCTTGCACTAAAGTCATGGAGGCAGTGTTTACACCACATAAATCAACAAATGATACAACTCAAGTCTTTCTGTCCATCTTCTCACCTTCCCATCAGAGCAGTGTAGTGATCAACCACTATTGGGAGACATTGGCATGTCTGTAAAATCTAAAGTTGTGAAACTGAATGAAATCATTTAGTGATCATGTTTATTAATTTGACAATGAAATACGGTATAGTGAAAGAAGTCTGGGAGTGGCATTATTAGGGGCGAACAGAAGAAGAAAGGCTGTAGAAGAGTTTCAGGAGAAATGGAAAAATGTTTAGGGGGAACTCAATGGTATAGAGATTTCTAAGAAAGACTGATGAATACTGCCATATATAGGCAAGATGTCCCACATGGGTTAGCCCAGCAGTCTCTAGCGTTTTTGACATGAGGGACCTACTTCATGGAAGAGAGTTTTCCATCAGTGGGGAAGAGCATGAGGGATGGGGTGTAATGTGAGCAATAGGGAGCAGGTGTAAAACCTGCTTACCGTCTGCTGACCTCCTGCTGTGTGGCCCACTTCCTAACAGGCCACAGAACAGTATCGGTGTATGGCCTGGAGGTTGGGGACCCCTGTGTTAGACTATTACATTGTTTAGGGACTTTAGTAGAAGTTTTAGCTGAGTGACTTGAGCAGATGGCAGATGGTGCTTAGTAAAATTCAGTAGCTGTGGATTGGTAAATGGATAATAATGGAGCTCTGGGAGCTGAGTAAAGTGGACCTTTTTTTTAAAACAAAAAAACAACAACCAGTCCTACTATATAACATAGTCTACAGTTTTAGATCATAATAAACATGAAGTAAAAGAATGGTTTGTTTACTTTCTGTAGGTGCTATAAAGTGAAAGGGTTAACCGCTCAGTTGTGTCCAACTCTTTGTGACCCCATGAAGCTGTACTGCTTTTCTTATAAAGGAGGGAACTGATTTAGAAAGTTTGAATTTGCTAGATTTTAACCTTGGAATTGTGATTCCCCATCAATGTTGTCAGCATATACAGAATAACCCTTAAAAACCATTTTCAATAATTATTCTCATTTACCAAGCTTCTCAGTAGTATTATTTGCTATATTGCCTACAAGACTCCTTTGTCTTTTTTTGTTGATAGTTTTGTTTCCAATAGGAAATAATGGTCCTTAAAACAGTAATTTGCACTTCTAAAAATAGTTGTCAGATTTGTGAAAGTTTTTTTGAGAATCATAGGTGCATAGAATGAAATTTTGTTCCTTTTTTTTTAACAAAAACAAGTTTTAATTTAGGTGGCAAAGCAAAAATTAGTCTTTAAGCATAAAGATCTTCATGCATTGCATAGTTTTAATATTGTGTCTTCCCGGAAACTTTTTCTTTCTAAAGTAAATTTGGAAATAAGGAATACTATCCCATTGCATTTGAATAGAGAAGCACAGAAAAAATTACATAAAAATAAATAAGGCAATTTAAAATTCTAGAATAGAGACTGTTCTGTACCGTGCCTGGGAATTGGTTTTCTGAATCTCAGTGCCAACAAACTGGCCCTAGGTGATTTATTTTGATGTTGAATGATACTCTCAAAAATATCACTGAAAATCTTTTCCTTGAGTTGAACCAAGTTTCACTCATAGTATCTATGAATACATTTTAGTTTAAAAATAAAAGTGTATATTGCGAAGAGATGATCTTTTCATCCTATGCCCAATTACTCTTTTTAAAAAGTAGTTTCTCCAAATGGCAATGGAAAGTACTGTTTATAATAGAAAGAAAAAAAAATTTCTGGAGTTTTATTAAAAATAGCATGACATATCTGAACAAAACAAGGGACTTGTTAATACATTCTCTATGTAACTATTGAGTTGGAAATTTCTCTGTGTTCACTATAACCTGTCATTTGTAATAACAGTATTAGAAAATGATATGATCCCCTTGTCCTGTGTGTGTGCGTGTGTGTGTGTAGCTTGCCTTATGCTGTGTGCTCACTGTATTTTCTTTCTTAATCCTCACAAGTTCAGCTCAGAGCTAGGAAATAGCAGAGTCAGGATTTGAATACAGGTCTATGTCTCTAGAACCAGAAATCTTAAATGCCATTCACACCAAGGTGTGTATGAGCAGTGTATCTTTAGCAGAGTGAGATAAAGGGTAAAAAAATAAACAAATGAAACATTTCTTAAAGACCCTAGTCTGATATATCTTAACATTAGAAAGTGAACAGATATGAATTTGTTCAGAGCAATTTAGGACTAATGTAGGGTTAAAAAGAAAGACAAGGCCATCCTTTTTTTTTTTTTTTGGTATAATTGTAATATTTGATTGTGATGTATTGAGTATACATTCTAATGAGAGAAACTATATATATCTGCTAAGATGAGAAAATATGGCTGATATTTTTTAATATTAGTTTTGCTCAAACTTCTAAGAATTTACAAACATTTGAGGTTCAGAATTTCTTTTTAGCCTTCATTTTCTCTAACTGCTGCTGCTAAGTCACTTCAGTCGTGTCCGACTCTGTGCGACCCCATAGACGGCAGCCCACCAGGCTCCCCTGTCCCTGGGATTCTCCAGGCAAGAACACTGGAGTGGGTTGCCATTTCCTTCTTCAGTGCATGAAAGTGAAAAGTGAAAGTAAAGTCGCGACCCCATGGACTGTAGCCTACCAGGCTCCTCCGTCCATGGGATTTTCCAGGCAAGAGTACTGGAGTGGGGTGCCATTGCCTTCTCCGCTTATCTATAGTAATAAAACTGCTCTGGAAATCCCATATTTTACTTGGAAAAAGAATAAAAATGAAAAGTTGACTGGATGTTTCTTTTTCTAACCATTCCATCACACCGATACTGTATTTTTTCTATTTAAAGTGAAAAGAAATTAATTATTTTCAGTTTAATAACCAACTAGCTACCCTGTTAGTGAAAACATTGCAGTTTTTTAATAGTTAGGAGAGGTTATTGCAAGCTTTGCTTTTTTCAGGTATGTTAAATTCTTTTTATTTCTCATCTTTTGTTGGACTTCCTGCTTTCCATGAACTTAAATTATGTAAAAGAAATGATTGTATAGTACATTCAGTGGCACTTTTCAGTAACATCCTAGTGTGAGAGATTATATATATATATATATATATATGGACATGTTTAGCTGTTGAGGTTTATGTGGAGTTTTGTGAGTATCATTTAGGGTCAGACATTTGAAGATTTTCTTTAAATTTCTTCTCTCTGGTTTAGAATAACCATGCTTATCTCAATTTTACACATCTTCTCTCTTCTATTTTTTGCGGGTCTTAGGTTGAGTTTCTGAATGCTTTTGGGAAGAGTGATATAAATAATTTTGACTTTGCTTCTTGGAAGTCAGAGTTTCTACTGATTTCAGTTGTAAACCATCTGGGCAGTTGAATCCTAAATCTGGTATATTAAGGGAAGGAAGCCAGGAGTTCCGAAGATTCATTTGCTGACAGGAGTAACCAAATCCAACTTGTACTAAGCTTCTCAAAATAAATTAACTGCAGATGCTGAATCTATGATTTTGTAACACCTGTCATGCGTGAGTGAGTGAAGTCATTCAGTTGTGTCTGACTCTTTGTGACCCCATGGGCTGTAGCCTGCCAGGCTCTTCTGTCCTTGGGATTTTCCAGGCCAGAATACTGGAGTAGGCTGCCATTTCCTTTTCCAGGGGATCTTCCCCACCCAGGGATGGAACCCGTGTCTCCCACATTGCACCAGACTCCTTCTGCTCCTTTGTCTGAGCCACCAGGGAAGAACAGCACCTGTCATACTTTGAGCTTAATGCTCTTCAGTGAGGCAGCATGACACAGGGAAACAGACATGGACTTTAGAGTTAATTTGATATTTCTAAAAAATTTTTTTTTGTTTTAAAATATATATAAGAATAACAGGAAGATCCAAAGATACTACGAAGAGGTCCCTTTTACCCTTCACCCAGTTCAGTCAGTTCAGTTCAGTTGCTCAGTCGTGTCCGGCTCTTTGCGACCCCATGAATCGCAGCATGCCAGGCCTCGCTGTCCATCACCAACTCCCGGAGTTCACTCAGACTCACGTCCATTGAGTCAGTGATGCCATCCAGCCATCTCATCCTCTGTCATCCCCTTTTCCTCCTGCCCCCAATCCCTCCCAGCATCAGAGTCTTTTCCAATGAGTCAACTCTTCACATGAGGTGGCCAAAGTACTGGAGTTTCAGCTTTAGTTAGCATCATTCCTTCCAAGGGACACCAGGGCTGATCTTCTTTAGAATGGACTGGTTGGATCTCCTTGCAGTCCAAGGGACTCTCAAGAGTCTTCTCCAACACCACAGTTCAAAAGAATCAGTTCTTTGGCACTCAGCTTTCTTCACAGTCCAACTCTCACATCCATACATGACCACTGGAAAAGATTTACACTGTAAATAACTAAAGTACAATATTAAATCTAGGATTGACATTGATGCAACATGTATATAGTTCTAAGTCATTTTATTGTATCTGTAGATTGATATAAGCACTATCACAATCAAGGTACCCAATTATCATGTCAATACAAAGATGTCTATTATGCTGTCTCTTATAGCTGTACTCACCTTCTACCCTGCCACCAACCCCAAACCCCTGGCAATCACTAGTGTATTTTTCATCTCTATAACATTGCCATTTGGGGAACAGTCTACTGTGAAATTGTGTAGCATGTGGCCTTTTACGACTTTCCTTTTTGGCATAATGTCTTTGAGATCCATCCAAGCGGGTGTGTATATCAATAGTGTGCTCCTTTCTATTGCTGTGTAGTATTACACGGTATGGATGTGTGGACTTACTAGAGTTTGCTTGAGCATCATCTGTTGATGTTCTAATATCCATTTGTGGTCAGTGGAAGCTTGCTTCAGGTTGGTTCCTCTGTCCTTTTGATGTGGCCTCAGTTGTCTTCCCTGATGTTCCAGACATTCCATGTTTATCTTATCCATTTTCTACACTAGTCATTCCTCCAAGTGCTTTTGGTTCTTGCAAGATGGGAGTGATGTTTAGGACCAAAATTAAGGCTTTTGCAGTGCTCATTGCTACTGAATAATTAGTGTTTCTAGGACTTTCCAGTGGCAAGTTCTGTCAATATCAATTATCTTTCAAATATGAAACTAGGTAATGAGTTCATCCTGATACTTTTGATTCACATTTAGAACTACAAGGATTTTGACCTCACCTCACCCATGGTGCATCTCTGTCTCCCTCTCTGCCACTGAAAATTGTAGTTCCTAAGGACATAGCATAATTATGTATTAATATTTGTTTTGCCCCACATTATTCACATGGCAGTCTCAAAACAACAAAACCAATGTTACCTAGGACAACATGATTATTAAAAGTAGTTTGTGAGTTTTTAATAATTCTCTTTGTTTTTCAAGTATATGTATGAGATGTGTAGGCTTCCCAGGTGGCACTGGTGGTAAAGAATCCACTGCCAATGCAGGAGACATAAGAGACAGGAGTTTGACCCCTAGGTTGAGAAGATCTCCTGGAGGAGTTCATTGCAACCCATTTCAGTATTCTTGGCTGCAAAATCCCATGGACTGAGGAACCTGGTGCACTACAGTTCATAGGGTTGCTAAGAGTCAGACATGACCGCAGCAACTGAGTGTGCATGCATGAGATATATACAGTAAAAGTGCTGTTTTAGACTCACTTGATATAGCTCCTTTTGTAAAGTTATGGCTCATTTGTTTCATGCTGCTTTTGATTTTTAGGGTTTGTTTTTTTTCTTGCCTTTGATTTTGTTTTATAATCATGTAAACACTCCTTCTGAATCTACAAGGCAGTGTCTATTCAGGGAGATCTGCCCAATGCTCTCTACCCCATTGCCTCCCTCCATCTGTAAGTAACTCTTTTTTCTCTTTTCTTCCTTCATCTCCTTTTCCTTCTCTTTTCAGTTTGCTTTTGCTCTAATTTAAGATAAATATCTTTCTTCCCATCTTAAATAAGTGGTAGCATATTTTATACTTTTTTCTCACTGACAATATATCCTAGAGATTACTCCATAGCACTAGGTTAGGGTAATCACTATGAACTTTGATTATTGAACATTTATTATGCTGTAATAGCTCCTTAAGAATTACTGATGTAGCCAAAATGATTTCACTTTTGTCTGCTCTTTAGCCTTTAATTCTCATTCCTGTTTCGAAAATTCTATCTTTTCATATTTTTAAACTTACTTTTAAAAACACTTTGATGTTCAACATCACTCATTATTAGAGAAATGCAAATCAAAACCACAATGAGGTACCACTTCACACCAGTCAGAATGGCTGCGATCCAAAAATCTGCAAGCAATAAATGCTGGAGAGGGTGTGGAGAAAAGGGAACCCTCCTACACTGTTGGTGGGAATGCAAACTAGTACAGCCACTATGGAGAACAGTGTGGAGATTCCTTAAAAAATTGCAAATAGAACTACCTTATGACCCAGCAATCCCACTTCTGGGCATACACACCGAGGAAACCAGAATTGAAAGAGACACATGTACTCCAATGTTCATCGCAGCACTGTTTACAATAGCCAGGACATGGAAACAACCTAGATGTCCATCAGCAGATGAATGGATAAGAAAGCTGTGGTACATATACACAATGGAGTATTACTCAGCCATTAAAAAGAATTCATTTGAATCAGTTCTGATGAGATGGGTGAAACTGGAGCCAATTATACAGAGTGAAGTAAGCCAGAAAGAAAAACACCAATACAGTATACTAACACATATATATGGAATTTAGGAAGATGGCAATGACGACCCTGTATGCAAGACAGGAAAAAAGACACAGATGTGTATACCAGACTTTTGGACTCAGAGGGAGAGGGAGAGGGTGGGATGATTTGGGAGAATGGGAATTCTAACATGTATACTGTCATGTAGGAATTGAATCGCCAGTCCATGTCTGACATAGGGTGCAGCTTGCTTGGGGCTGGTGCATGGGGATGACCCAGAGAGATGTTGTGGGGAGGGAGGTGGGAGGGGGGTTCATGTTTGGGAACGCATGTAAGAATTAAAGATTTTAAAATTTAAAAAAAATAAAAAATTAAAAAAAAACACTTTGTTTAAATAATAGAATTCATTGACCTCTCTGAGTGTAAAATAGTTTTTATTAACTGTGGAAAAGTTTTGAACTACAGAAAATTGTGGAGAAGAAATTAAAGGATGCTTAATGTCCTACCCAAGGATAGCCTCTGTTAATATTTTGCTACTGCCTTAATCAGGCTCCCTTGGTGGCTCAGTGGTAAAGAATCTGCCTGCCATTGCAGCAGATGCAGGCTTGATTCCTCGGTCAGGAAGATCCCCTGAAGAAGGGAATGGCAACCTGCTCAGAATTTTTGCCTGGAAAATCCTATGGACAGGGCAGCCTGGCAGGCTACCGTCCACAGGGTCGCAAAAGAGCCTGACATGACTTTGCAACACGACTAAACAACAACCACCGTAACAGTTGTCATAGACTTGGTGGCTTAAGCTATAGACATTTATTTCTTGCAGTTCTGGGGGCTGGGAAATTGAAGATCAAAGTGCTGGCAGATTTAGCTCTTGGTGAGGGCTCTTACTCATTTGCAGATGGTCATCTTAGTATTGTATTCTCACAAGACAAAAAGCAAAGAGAGAAGCTTTCTCATGTCTTTTCTTATAAGGGAACTAATTCCATTATGAAGGCTGCACTGTCATGACCTAGATACCTCCCAAAGTCTTCTTTTCCAAATACCATCACACTGGAAATTAGGGTTTCAATATGAATTTGGGGGATTATAAGCATGCAGTCTGTAACAGCTTACCCGTCTTTTGACCTTTTAACAACTGAATTCATATTGTATAATGCTGCTTGTTCTTTTATTTTTGGTCATGTTATCTTATTTTTATTTAAGAAAGTATAATGAGTGTTTACACATCTCTTTAAATATTCTTCTAAATGTAATTTTAAATAATTTAATGGTATTATTCCCTTACATGGTTATGCTAAAATTTATTTAAGCATTCCCTTATATATAGGTTGTTTCCAGGTTTTTACTAATAATTCTTTCTGTGTGCCTCTGATTTGAGTGTAATTACTAAAGGTTGATGAAATGTTTTAGGCTTTGATGCATGATGCCAATTGCTATTCAGAAAAAAAAGTGCTCAGGGTTGTATAAATTATCTCTCACATGAGAAATCCATGATTTTGTGTGTCTCATAGTATCCAAGCCAACATGGTATTCTGCTCTTTTAAAATTTAGCGTTTATAAAAAAGAGACACTAGTGTAAATCTCTCAGAGTGTCTCAGATTTGTTTTCAAAAGGTGAATCTATAGATCTCTCTTTGCTTGTGAGAAGATGATGCTCTGTTGCTGATTGGTGAGCAGCTTACCTCCATACTGTGTGCTGGCAGCTTTATATAGTCCAGTAATTACAGTAATTACAATTCCATTGACTGTACATATAGGGGGCTCTGTACAGTTTTAGTGGTTGCTAAACTTTTGTTTCTTTCTGTCCTCCTCTCCTTTATGTTGTTTTAACAAAATGATACTATAAAAAAATAACTTATATTGGCTTATCCAAGCAGAAAAGATTTATCTGACAGCTAGAAAATGTGGGTGAGAAAACTCTAGTTCTCATGTTTTCAGAATTAACAGTTCAACCAATTAGTAGATATCTTCCACCAGAGAAACACTTCTTTTTTATTAAACTCTTACTCATGAGGAATAGTAAGTCATGAATTAAGACTCTGTGTGTGTGTGTGTGTGTGTGTGTGTGTGTGTGTGTTTGCGTGTGTATGTCTAGAGCAAAGGAAAAAAAAAGCTAATTTTTTTCCTTTTAATTTTGCAGAATTTGTGGTTTGGTTACTCCTTAACATTTTATTCTACTGTACTCTACCAACCTGCTAGACAATGGCATATGGGGTGATCTTCTACTTCTGCTTTCCCAGGGCATTTCCACGTTGAACCCTGAATGTCCTATGTCCCAGCAAGCTGCTCAGTACTAGGAAGATTGGACTGGTTGGTCACACTTGATGACAATCCAGTTTCGTATATGGAAATCTCTTGGATTGGGAAATGTCAGGCTGGACAATTTTCAGAAGGCTTATAGCTGAGCTTGAACTTAGTTTAGGAGAGAAAAAATGTATTTGTTAAAATAATATCTCAATTTGGGCCCTGATGTCTATCAGTATGGTTTGTAAAGGGAGTATTATATAATTAGGATTCTAAATATTTCATTTTGATGAATTGAATGCCTACTGTGCAAAACTGCTAAGTCTGTGTGAAAACTTAGCAGAGACAGAAAAAACACTATTTTTTAAATTGAATGTTAAGTTACTTTGCACATGGTTTGATGACTAGAAATATAGCAACACTACGATAGAATGGCAGTGAGGAAATGAAATTGGCTGCAAAGAAAATGGAAACATGATATTTAACAAGTTGTTCTGGAAGTTATTAGGACAGTGAAGCTGTTTCAGTTCAGTTCTGTTCAGTCTCTCAGTGGTGTCCAACTCATTGCAACCTCATGGGGACTGCAGCACACTAGGCTTCCCTGTCCATCACCAACTCCTAGAGCTTACTCAGACTCATGTCCATCGAGTCAGTTATGCCATCCAACCATCTCATCTTCTGTCATCCCCTTCTCCTCCTGCCTTCAATCTTTCCCAGCATCAGGGTCTTTTCCAATGAGTCTGTTCTTCACATCAGGTGGCCAAAGTATTGGAGTTTCAGCTTCAGCATTAGTCCTTCCAATGAATATTCAGGAGTGATTTCCCTTAGGATTGACTGGTTGGATCTCCTTGCAGTCCTAGGGACTCACAAGAGTCTTCTCCAACATATTTCAGAAGCATCAATTCTTTAGCACTCAGCTTTCTTTATAGTCCAACTCTCACAGCCATATGTGACTGGATCAGGGCTGCTGCTAGTCAATAGTGAAATTTATAGTAAGTAGAGAAAGCTGTGTGGGCATGAGATGTGGTGGGTGGATGATGCTTTAGTCAGGACACTGTTTACTGTTTGGGGCCAATTGGGAAAAGGCTAGCTTCTCTAGGGCAGAAGCAGTCTGTACTAGAGCACACAGGTTGTCAAACTGAGCATGAACTGGATTTCAGTCCTCTCAGCCCCTCAGTTCCTCCTCAGCTGGCTCCCTTGTGCACGGACAACCTGCATTTGAGTATTTGCCTTCAGTATCCAAGCTGAATTAAAGGAGCCCCATGAACAAGAAGACTGCTAAAAGCCAGATTAAAACTTTGTATTCTAGGAAAATATTTTGCTCTCTTCTAGGAAGGAGGGAGATAATAGAACTTGAGAGAAATGAAATCCTTTCATATCCTTATCTTAGATGAACTTCACAGTTCTTTTTGTACCCCTGAAGGATAAGTCATAGGGTCTTGGTATTTTCAGCTGAGCTGTGGTCACTCTTATAGTGTTGATGACTTTGGGTGCCTTTATGAGCTGGGCACTCTGTTGACCATCTTATATACCTCAGCTCATTGAAATCCTGCCCTCAACCTTGTAAGGCAGAAATTATGATGAGTATCTTATGGCTGAGGTACACAAGGCCTAGTGTGCCTTATCTTTTAGGTTTACCATGCCGAGTAGCCCCTGTAATATTAAGAGTGCATTACTTTGAGAGCTTAGGGCAAAAGACTCAGAGAGATCCTTCTGCAATCAAGGCATTATGCACAGAGATAATGAAAACCTAGCAAACTGCTATTATAACATTGCTTTCTTAATGGTAAATGGTTAGTTTGGAAAGTATAAGTAAAATAAAAATAAATGTAATTAAATATGTGAATATATGTATGAATTATATGGCTGGGAATGGAGTTTCTAGTTTCTTTCATGACTTTTCTACTTAGGCTTTTTTATATTATGTTTTAAAATGGAACTGTTAGATCCAGAAGGATATTAAGAGAAAATTTTAAAAATTATATAACCAAAATAAATATTCATTTGAAAAAAATATAGGCTTGATTATTATGGATTCCTAACTTATACAATAACAATAGACTTTTTATGCAAACATTAAAACTCTGACAGTTATCTGAATAATGATCATTTCTATGTTATGTGTACTCAGTGCTAAGAACCACTGTGATTCATATTTTTACTGTGAAATTATAGCTGTCTCCTCAGGAACATTTAGTGTGCATGAGCTTTGGAATTTAAAAACAAAACCAAATTACCCAGAGGTGAAGCATTAAATTTTTGAATTTTTAATGAATATCCTGTTATGTTCACCTCAGTGTGAAAAATGGAGTTCCAAGGGAAATAAAGCTTGATTCCCCCAAAGTGAGATTCTTGTAGGAAAAGTGAATTTTTGAAGATGTTTGCCCAAATCATGCAGGGATGACTGACATTCACTTTTTGCTCCTTGCAAACCTGACAGTCAACCCTCCTGCCTTACATACAAAAGGCTTGAGGAGTTGGAGCCAGAGCAATGGGCTGTCTCTGGATGTTTGTTTCTCTTCTCCTGTATCAACACTGCTTATGTCCCTGTGAATGGTGTTGTGTTTCCTTAGGCCACTTACTCTGCTGCAGGCCTCTGACCACAGTAAGGGCAACGCTGCAGGGAGATAATCTATTTCAGGAGAAGCTGTGGTCTGCAGGAAGCCCAGGCTGCCAAATGTCTTCCTTGGCCTCTACATGAACTCAGTGCATAGAACCTTGTGTGCTTGGGGGCTTCTGGATTTACTGCTGTTATTACAGGTTGCTACAGAGCATGTGCATGAGGGTCGGGGAGGAGTGATGAGTAACTATGCAAGGCCTTAGATGGAAAGCTGGATTGGAGAAAGTGGCCTTGTTAAGGTCCTCTCCCTACCCTAAATCTAAGCTGCCTGGATCTGTAAAACAGTACCCAGCCTAAATTACTTCCCCAGTTATACAAGCTTGCAAGTGGGATAAAGACCTGGTTGAGCCAGCCTGTCTTATGTTCTACATGGATGGAACAGTAGAGGAGACACCAAGAAAGGATACTGATGTGCATTACAAGGTCGCCTCTACTGTTAGCAGTGGTGGCCCTTTTATGTTCTGGGTACCTAGGAAGCAGGTCAGAGCTGAGACTATAGGAAGAAGTGGTCTTGCTCCAGGTACTTAAAGAGCCCTGGTGACAGGGAGGGTAACACCAGGTAGGCAAGCTTAGGGGAAAGGGAGTTGCCTGGGTGAGATCTTTTTGCCCATGTGTCTGAGCAAAAGACAAATGGAATCAACATCAATCATATTTAGATATATTCTTCTGCTGTTCAAGTCATCAGGGTTTTATAGTTTCAATTTAACTTTTCTTTATTCAGATTTCAGACACTTGACTTTGAAACACTGAGGAGTGTACCAAGTAGAGGAGTAGGGGCTCCTTTGCTGTGTTTTCAGGGAGACCGCATGCCCAGAGCAGGCTGTGTTCACTCCAGTGCCTGTGCAGCAACACGGGCAGTTCTCCTCTTTGCCCCTGCTGCCTTCCCCTACTCTCCCATCTTTGGTCCCTCTAGATCCAGGTCATGTTCACCTCTTCCCTGCATCCTCCCTTCCTTTCCAGGTCCATGCTGATATCTTCATTTTCTGAGCTCCTTTAGTCCTTTATCATGTGAACTGCTCATTGAGGCTGTGAAGAAAGTACACAAAGGTTGGTATAATGATGGGATGTGGGCTAGAGAAATAGGATGCACAGGTTCAAGCCCCAGTTCTGCTAATTACTGACTTTATGATCTTCAACAAGTTCATTCACTTTTTATGCCACAGTTTCCCCATTAATATAAAATGAAAATAGTTATAGCATCTGCTTCATAGTTGTTATTTTTTGTGTGTGTTTAAAGAATTAATACATGTGCTTATGACAGTTTCTAGTTATGCACATAATTGTTAGCTGTTATTTAAATGTTAAACATATGTATTTATTTCTTTCATACATTGATTCTAGTATTCAATATTTACCTTATTAAATTGAATATTGCTGGGGAGAGGGCTCAAGATGGCAGCATTGAAAGATCCTGAACTCAACCTCCTCCCATGGAAACAACAAATCTATAACCACTTGTAGAAAAATTCCCTCCCAAAGGGACCAGAAAACTTGATGAACAGAGTCTATAATAATAAAGGGTGAAAGGACACTTGGATTCCCTGAGGAGCCAGGGATCCAAACTCCACATCAGGTGCCCCAACCGTCTGATTCTGCATGGGAAAGATGAGGCCCCAAAGACCTGGCTTTGAAAACCAACTGGGAATACAACCAGGAAAGCCATAGAGCTACAGGAAATGGAAATCTGCTTTCCAAGGGCTTGTATATAGATTCGTCTAATAAAAAACCAGGGTAAAAACACTAGATTTAAAAATGTGTGGGACATAGGTAAGGGCTTCCCCTGTGTCTCCACCTGCAATTCAGAAGACACAAGAGACCTGGGTTTGATCCTTGGGTTGGGAAGATCCCCTGAAGAATGTTATGGTAACCCACTCCAGGATTCTTGCCTAAAGAATCCCATGGCTGGAGGAGCCTGGCAGGCTACAGTTATAGGGTCACAGGGTCTGACATGGCTGAAGTGACTGATGACACACATACACACACATACACAAACACACACACACACATGTGAAAAGAACCCACTTACTAGACTTGAAGCATCTGCTGGAGAGGAATACTCCCTGAGAACTGAGACAATGGTGGGGATCATTTTTTGACTTCAGGGTACCTTGCTAATACTTCCATTGGCAGGTACCATTTTGGAAATCACCATCTAACCTGTTAGCGCCAGTGCACAAGCCTTGCTAAGAACCCCACCCACCCCTGCATCTCAGCCAAGTCTGATAGTCCACCAGACCCTGCAAATATTTGGAGAGCCAGCCCTAGCCACCAGCATACCGCAGCAGCAGCCATAGCTCCACCTCAGCTGAAGGACATATAACCCACATAGTGGAAATCCCTTGAATGGGAAGATTTAATGTTTATAAATATATATGCACTCAACCAAAGGATACCATGATGTATAAAGTTAATATTAACAGAGTTAAGGGAGAAATTGAAAGCAATACAATAGTAATTGAGGACTTTATAACACTCCATTTACATTAATGAATAGATCATCTGGACAGAAAATCAATAAACATCAAACTAAATGACACATTAAACCTCATTGACTTAACTAGGTATATAGAGAATTGTCCTCCTAAAAACAGCAGAGTATAGATGCTTATCAAGTACATATGGAACATTCTCTAAGAGAGATTACATACTAGATAACAAAACAATTCTAAATAGATTCAAGAATATTGAAATATCAAGCATCTTCTCCAACTACAATGGTATGAAATTGGAGATCAATCACAAGAAAAAAATGGAAAAAAAAAAACCCACAAATCTGGAGATTAAGCAATGTGCTACTGAATAACCAAGAGATCATCAAAGGAATCAAAGGCGAAATAAGAAACCTAGAGACTAAAGAAACATATCAACATATCAAAATCTCTGGGATATAGCAAAAGGGGTTCTCAGAGGAAGGTTCAAAGCAAAACTTTCTTCAAAAGACAAGAAAAATTCCAAGCAAACAATCTAAATTTACACCTAAAGGAGCTAGAAAAGGAAAAACAAATGAAGGAAATAAAGATCAAAGTGGAAGTAAATGAAATAGGGTCTTAAAAAATAGAAAAGACCAATAAATCAAAGAGCTGTTTTTGAAAAAAATGAACCAAATCAATAAGCTATTACCTGGGTTAACCAAGAAAAAGAGAGTGGGCTCAAATAAATAAAATCAGGAATGAAAGACAAGTTACAACTGATATCACAGAAATACAAGCAATTATACACCAACAAACAGGACAAAGTAAAAAAAATGGATAAATTTCTATTAACATATAGTTTTCTAAGACTGAATCATGAAGAAATAGAAAATCTCAATAGGCCAATTACCTAACAAAGAATTTTAAACAATAATCAAAAAGCTCCTAACAACATATGCCCAGGACCAAACAGCTTCACTGGAAAATTCTATAATACATTTAAAGAAACTTTAATGCTTATTCTTCTCAAACTCTTCCAAAAAATCAAAATGATAGAAAACTTTCCAAATGCATTTTACAGAGCCAACGTTATCCTAATTCCAAAAACAGACAATGACATCATAAAAAAAAAATTACAGACCAATATCTTTGATGAACATAAATAGAAAACTCCTCAAGAAAATATTAACAAACCAAATCTAACAATATATTCAAAGGATCATACACCATGATAAGGTGGGATTTATTCTAAGGAAGCAGGGATCATTCAACATATAGATCAGTCAACATGCTATACTACAATAACAAAATGAAGTATAAAATTATATGATCATCTCATTAGTTGGAAAAAAGCATTTGACAAAATTCAACATCCATTTATGATAAAATCTTTCAACAAAGTGGGTATAGCGGAAATGTGCTTCAACATAACAGAGCCCATATATGACAAACCTATAGCTAACATCATACTCAACAGTGAAAAGCTGAGAGTGCTTCCCCTAAGATTAGAAACAAAACAAGGATGCCAACTCTTACTGCTTTTATTCAACAAAGTATTGGACGTCCTAGTCACAACAGTTATATAAGGCATCCAAGCTGGAAAGAAAGAAGTAAATCTGTCACTATTACAGATACTGTGAGTTACTAAGTCATTGTCCGACTTTTTTGCACCCCCATGGACTGTGTAGCCCACCAGACTCCTCTGTCCGTGGGATTTCCCAGGCGAGAAGACTGGAGTGGGTTGCTATTTCCTTCTCCAGGGGATCTTCCTGACTCAGAGATTGAACCTATGTCTTCTGCACTGCAGGTGGATTCTTTACCGCTGAGCCACTGGGGAAGAAAATTCTAGACTGTGCCAAAAAACTTTTGGAACTAATAAATGAATTCAGTAAAGTTACAGGATACAAAATCAATGTACAGAAATCTGTTGTTTTCATACACTAATAATGAACTGTGATAAAGGGAAATAAAATAATTCTATTTACAATTGCATCAAAAATAATTAAATATTAGGAATAAATTTAATCAAGGAGATAAAAGACCTGTACACTGAAAGCTATGATACTGATGAAAGAAATTGAGCAAGATACAAAATATGGAAAGATATTTCATGTCCAGAGACTTCAAGAATTTATACTATTAAAGAATCTGTATTACCCAAAGCAATCTACAAATTTGGTGCACTCCTTATCAACATTTCAATGGCAAATTTCACAGAACTAGAAAAAATAATTCTAACATTTGTATGGAAACACAGAAGACCCCTATTAGCCAAAATAATGTTGAGCAAGAAGAACAATCCTGGAGTTATCACACATCTTGATTTCAACCTATACTACGAAGCTATATTAACCAAAACTGTAAGATACTGGCACAAATACAGACATAGAACAGTGGAACAGAATTGAGAGTCAAGGAATAAACCCACTCATCCATAGACAATTAATCTACAACAAAGAGCAAAGAACAACATACAGTGGAGAAAGGACAGTTATCTTCAATAAGTGATGTAGGGAAAACTGAACAGTCACATGCAAAAAAATCAAATTAGACCAGTATCTTACACCATGCACAGAAATCAAGTCAAAGTGGATTAAAGACTTGAAGGTGAGACCTGAAACTATAAAATTCCCAGAAGAAAACATAGGCAGTAACTTCATTGATATTGATCTTAACAATGTTTTATGGATATGATTCCACAGGCAAGATGAAAAATAAACAAATAAAAGATACATATACAAAATGCAAAATAAAACAAAGAAAAAGTAAACAGGACTAAATCAAACAGAAAGCCTTTGCATAGTCAAAGAAACTATCATAGAATCAAATAGGCAACCTACAGAACAGGAGAAGATATTTGCAAATTATATATGCACTAATGGGTTAAGATCCAAGATATACTAAGAACTCGTAAAACTCAACAGGAAAGCAAGCAACCCAATTAAAAAATTAGACAGAGAATCTGAATTGACATTTTACTCAAGATGACCACAGGCTCATGGAAAAATCTTCAATGTCAATAATTATCAGGTAAATGAAATCAAAATCACAATGAAATATCACCTCTCACCTATTAGAATGACATACAAAAAGACAAGATATAGCAAAATGTTGAAAAGAATGTGGAGAAAAGGGAGCCCTTGTACATTATTGGTGGTCTGTAAATTGGTGCAGCCATTATACAAAACAGTATGAAGATTCCTTGAAATAATTAAGAATAGAACTGCTACATGACCCACCTATTCTATTTGTGGATATTTATCTGAATATCACAAAAATATTAAATCAAAAAAATTGATACACCCTTCTGTTCATTGTGGGCTTCCCTTGTGGCTCAGACGGTAAAGCGTCTGCCCGCAACATGGGGGTCGGGAAGATCCCCTGGAGAAGGAAATGGCAATCCACTCCAGCACTCTTGCCTGGAAAATCCCACGGATGGAGGAGCCTGATAGGCTACAGTCCATGAGGTTGCAAAGAGTCGGACATGACTGAGTGACTTCACTTCACTCTGTTCATTGCAGCATTGTTTACACTAGCCAAAATATGGAAGCAATCTAAGCATTCAGCAAATACTACTCAGTCATTAAAAAGAATGAAATCCTGCCATTTGGACCTTCTTGAGGGTATTTTGCTAAGTGAAATAAATCAGATAAATAAAAGACAAGTATGATTTCACTCGTGGAATTATTTAAAAAAAAAAAACAAGCAAAAAATAAAAACAAGCATAGATACAGAATACAGATTAATTGTATCAGCCAGAGGAAAGGAGGAGTTGGAGGGTGGGTGAACGGGTGATAGGGGTCAACTGTATGGTGATAGATGATAACTAGACTTATAGTGGTGATTACTGTAGTGTATACAGATGTTGAACTATAATTCAGTACACCTGAAACTTACATAATACAAATATTGTTGTTGGAATAACTTGTCATTTTTCATAGTGATATAGTTGTAGCAGCCTTTTTGTTAATATCCTAAATTAATCCGGTATCTTCTGGTATCTTGACTTAACATCCTTTAAAACATGTAATTGGTATGTTTGTAATTCTGAGAGTAGTTTTTGAAATTTAAGCATACCCCTTGAAGGTGAAAACAGGTTTAGTTGGCAATGATTAAAACGTAGCAGAGTTGGTGGTAAGGTCACAGGGTGAACTTTCTATCCTGAATCTTCTTGCTTCCTACATGTGGGAACTTGGGACAAGTTACTTGACCGTTTCTGCCTTAGTTTCTCCCTGTGAGAGGAAGATATTGAGAGTTTACAACTGATAGGAATGTGCTAAGGATTATAAACGTAAGAAATATGCACAGTGAACCTTCACTACTATTATTGTTATAGTTAACAGAATGTGTGTTTCTTCAGTTTACCAGGACAGTCCAATAGCAAATACTGCTTTTCACTAGCTTAACTATACTTGATTTATCAGCCCATTTTTCTTATTTGTTGTTTAGTCCCTGAGTCGTGTCCGACTCTTGGCAACACCATGTACCCTAGCCTGTGGCTCCTCTGTCCATGGGATTTTCCAGGCCAGAATACTGGAGTGGGTTATCATTTCCTTCTCCAGGGAATCTTCCCAACCCAGGGATTGAACCCAGGTCTCCTGCGTTGCATCTGTTGAGCCACCAGATAAGCCCCATTTATCCCAATACAGGGGATAAAACCAGAAAGTATTATTATAGTTTGTTTTTAATCTGTTTCTTAGTGTAAAAGTTTACTTGTGTATCTGTACAAACATATATTGCAATTAGCAGTGATTTCATTTCCATGGATTTCTTAAAGACTCCAGTGTGCAGCAAGTTTAGAGGATGGGAATAAGAGACAACCTATAGCAAATGTTGCCTTTCAGCCTCATTGGAGAGGAGACCACAAGCACAGCTAAAAGGCATAGAATCAGGCATCAGGAAAGTCAGTTCTGGTTTGGATTCACTAGGTCTCAATCTGTAAGAGGGGGCCAGTGCTGTCTGTTTTGCCAACTGCATATGGATCTTTCGAGGATTAAATGTTAGACTGAACTGAAAAACCTTTTGACATAGAAAATGCCATAAAAATATTTAATATGCATCTGATGCAGGAGGAAGCCAGTTCTGACACCATGTTGGACATTGTTTCTTTGACTTACTTTTCATTGCTTTTGTTGTTATAATCATACTTAACAGCTTGTCTGGAGGACCCTGCTCCTCTGCCTGACTGTAAAGTGCCTTTGTTCAGCTCATAGAGAGAGAAATTGCCCCCATCTACCTTGTGGCTCAGACAG
Source organism: Capra hircus (assembly GCF_001704415.2). Taxonomy (NCBI): domain Eukaryota; kingdom Metazoa; phylum Chordata; class Mammalia; order Artiodactyla; family Bovidae; genus Capra; species Capra hircus. The sequence goes on from NC_030812.1 coordinate 78,467,627, forward strand.
TAAAGAATCCACCTGCCAGGCCAGAGACCTGGGTCTGATCCTTGGGTAGGGAAGATCCCCTAGAGAAGGGAACAACATACCCACTCCAGTAATCTGTCCTGGAGAATTCCATGGACAGAAGGGCCTGTCAGGCTACAGTCCATGGGGTAGCAAAGAGTCAGACATGACTGAGTGAATTTCACATTCTTCACCTGTGAATAGAAGAGATTAACATACCCCTTCCAAAGGCTGGCTGTCCATTCCCTGGGAGATGTTTTGCAAGACTGAACACCCTTTCACTTAACTTACCCACTGTCTCTCCCTCTCTACTTTGCTCCTCTAGAGAATGCTATTGGTTATTGATGCTTAGAGGATGCAATTTATGGGTTCAAAGAGAGTGCATCAAAGAGAAGACTGCTTAAATTTCTTTTGCTGTTTTTGTTAATCTTTTCATCTCTTCTAATGTGAGCTAAGTCTTTGCGACTTTGGTCAACTGTGAGATCTTTTCTTTCTTTGTTTCAAAGAGGATCAGGATTTCTTAACTCCTGAAAATCTCCAGATTCAAATTCTTTTCTTTCTTTCTGCTTTTGGTCATATTATGTGACTGTGGAAAATTCTTAAAGAGATGGTAATGCCAGACCACCTTAACTGCCTCCTAAGAAACCTGTATGCAGATCAAGAAACAATATTTAGAATAGCAGACATGGAACAATGGACTGGTTCCAACTTGGGAAAGGAGCATTTTAAGCTGTATATTGTCACCTTGTTTATTTAAATTATATACAGAATACATCACGCAAAATGCTGGACTGGATGAAGCACAAGCTGGAATCAAGATTGCCAAGAGAAGTACCAATAACCTCAGATATGCAGATGACACCACCTTTATGGCAAAAGCGGAAGAGGAACTAAAGAACCTCTTAATGAAAGTGAAAGAGGAGAGTGAAAAAGCTGGCTTAAAACTCGCCATTCAAAAAACTAAGATCATGGCATCCAGTCCCATCACTTCATGGCAGATAGATGAGGAAACAATGGAAACAGTGTTGGACTTTATTTGGGGGGCTCCAAAATCACTGCAGATGGTGATGGCAGCCATGAAATTAAAAGACACTTGCTCCTTGGAAGAAAAGCCATGACCAACCTAGACAGCATATAAAAAAGCAGAGACATTACTTTGCTGACAAAGGTCCGACTAGTCAAGGCTATGGTTTTTCCACTGGTCATATATGGATGTGAGAGTTGGACTATAAAGAAAGCTGAGCACTGAAGAGTTGATGCTTTTGAACTGTGATTTTGGAGAAGACTCTTGAGAGTTCCTTGGACTGCAAGGAGATCAAAGCAGTCAGTCCTAAAGGAAATCTATCCTGAATGTTCACTGGAAGGACTGATGTTGAAATTGAAACTTCAATATTTTGGCCACTTGATAAGAAGAACTGACTCTTTGGAAAAGACCTTGATGCTGGGAAAGACTGATTGGAAAGAAAGATTGGTTGGATGGCATCACCAACTTGATGGACATGAGCTTGAGTAAGTTCTGGGAGTTGATGATGGACAGGGAAGCCTGGCATACTGCAGTCTGTGGGGTCACAAAGAGTTGGACACAACTCAGCAACTGAACTGACTGACTGACTGATGTGACTATTAATCTTTTTCATTACCATGAAGGAGCAAAGAGAGCTTAAGTTAGTATGACAGGTATTACTGAAGTAATTTTGTTTATAGTTTTTAAAATAATTTATCAGTATATTATTAAATGGTAATAACTTATAGCTGAGATGTTTGCCACTGCAGCTGTTGTTTAGGCAAAAAATTAGGAGGTTTTTGAGAAGAACTGGAAAATCTAATATAGTAGTCTCATGTAAACCACCAGGACTCCTTCAACTTGCTGTCTACATCCCAAGCTGTGAGTTTTTATTTTGTATCCAGTCTAGTACTGGAGGGTAAGGAAAATACAGACAAAGAAGAGGCATCTAAGTATATTTAAAATTTTATTTGAGTCCATAAGCATTTATTGATCATCTTGCTATGATATATCAGCTATCTCTTAACATAATAATCCTATGTTAACAAAGTTCAATGACTTAAAATAATCAACATTCATTTTACCCTCAAGTTTATGGTTGGTGACTTTGTTACCAAACTCAGATCTGGATACAAGGATGAGTGATGTTAGATGGGAAATAGTTGCTCTAATCAAAAAGCCAGCAATCTGGGGGAAAGGTGGACTCATGACCCAAAACCATCTCTGAAGTTTCTGTGTGGCCATGAAAGACTTTCAAGGGAAAAAGGGGAAGTAATCTCAGTTGATCATTGAGATAGGTGGTTAGAGTCATCACCATCCCCCACTGTGTGCAGGCTTGTCGACTCCTTGTGATCTTTTTTAGATGCTATATTATTCTCACAGTTTATTTGTGAGATCCCTGAAGGGGAGGCTGAGGAAGAGATCTGGTCATCTGTTCAATTCAGTTCAGTTCAATCGCTCAGTCGTGTCCGACTCTTTGCGACCCCATGAATCGCAGCACGCCAGGGCTCCCTGTCCATCACCATCTCCCGGAGTTCACTCAGACTCACGTCCATCGAGTCCATGATGCCATCCAGCCATCTCATCCTCGGTCGTCCCCTTCTCCTCCTGCCCCCAATCCCTCCCAGCATCAAAGTCTTTTCCAATGAGTCAACTCTTCGCATGAGGTGGCCAAAGTACTGGAGTTTCAGCTTCAGCATCATTCCCTCCAAGGAAATCCCAGGGCTGATCTCCTTCAGAATGAACTGGTTGGATCTCCTTGCAGTCCAAGGGACTCTCAAGAGTCTTCTCCAACACCACAGTTCAAAAGCATCAATTCTTCGGCACTCAGCCTTCCTCACAGTCCAACTCTCACATCCATACATGACCACTGGAAAAACCATAGCCTTGACTAGATGGACCTTAGTCGGCAAAGTAATGTCTCTGCTTTTGAATATGCTATCTAGGTTGATCATAACTTTTCTTCCAAGGAGTAAGCATCTTTTAATTTTATGGCTGCAATCACCATCTGCAGTGATTTTGGAGCCCCCCCAAAATAAAGTCTGACACTGTTTCCACTGTTTCCCCATCTATTTGCCGTGAAGTGATGGGACCAGATGCCATGATCTTCATTTTCTGAATGTTGAGCTTTAAGCCAACTTTTTCACTCTCCTCTTTCACTGTCATCAAGAGGCTTTTTAGCTCCTCTTCACTTTCTGCCATAAGGGTGGTGTCATCTGCATATCTGAGGTTATTGATATTTCTCCCAGCAATCTTGATTCCAGCTTGTGTTTCTTTCAGCCCAGCGTTTCTCATGATGTACTCTGCATATACGTTAAATAAGCAGGGTGACTATATACAGCCTTGACATACTCCTTTTCCTATTTGGACCCAGTCTGTTGTTCCATGTCCAGTTCTAACTGTTGCTTCCTAACCTGTATACAGATTTCTCAAGAGGCAGGTCAGGTGGTCTGGTATTCTCATCTGTTTCAGAATTTTCTACAGTTTCTTGTGATCCACACAGTCAAAGGCTTTGTTTGTTAGTTACATATTATTCATTTCTATTTCTTTGATCTAAGTAAAGAACCAACAGATCAGGCAAAATATTCTGTGATCAAAAATTTTAAAGGTGTGTTTCGGCCAAAGTTTAGTTAAAATATAAATTTGCTAAAGTGACAAGACAAAAAAGACCTCCTGCAGAGAGATCTTTCCCTCAAAGAGCCCTTTCCTGAAAAAATAAAGCAGCTCACAGCTTTGGATGGCTCCTTGTCCTAGTCTCCGCTGAGATCTCTCAGTGGGATTTGATAACTGAATAGCTATGGAGAGTAACTTCAGAAAGAAGACCCATTCACCTCTGAATATTTGAACATGATTAACTAAGGAGGTAGATGTTAGTAGGTAGAAATTTTGCAGTCAGAAAAAATTAGGGCATGGGGAGCACAATTTAGAGCATTTATTTTGTATAGTCTTGATCTTTTGCTTTTATTTTCCTAATATCAGAAATTGTTAAAAATGCAGAACTTGATAATGCTACAACCCCAGACTAATGTTAAAGTATTTTTTTAATGTGCAACAGCAAATTATCAAAGGTCTACATAAAGTGAAGGAATCATCTTTTTGCTTCACCTTAATATTTGTTTCACCTTTATCACTTGGTGTTCCTTTTAAATTTTTTCAGTAATTTTTCTGTTTTTCTTTCATTGTCATCTTTGATGTCATCAGTTGGTGAAAGCATCTAAGGATCATAGTATTTTGGATCTGAAAGGGACCTTGAAAACATTTAGTCAACTATCACTGATGTAGGAAGGAAATGAAGCCCCTGTAAATTTGTACCGACTAATGTGATAGAGTAGCCGGAAGCACAGGGATAGACTCCTAGACTCTTGCTTCCTGTGCTAGTGGTTTTCTCAGTGGTTCAGTTTTGTTGGCATGTTCTCTGTCTTTGCAGGGAAAATAGTGGAGAATTTAACTGAAGTTGAAAATTATCAGTGATGATATTTGCATAGTTCCTTGTAAGGTACACTCAGCTATATTAGCCTGTGATTGAAATGAGTAGCTGAGGTAATCTGATATTATGGTTAAGTCTTAGTTCTAATTTTTCAGTATCTTCCTCTATTGGACCCTGTATGCAAGACAGGAAAAAAGACACAGATGTGTATAACGGACTTTTGGACTCAGAGGGAGAGGGAGAGGGTGGGATGATTTGGGAGAATGGGAATTCTAACATGTATACTGTCATGTAAGAATTGAATCGCCAGTCCATGTCTGACGTAGGGTGCAGCTTGCTTGGGGCTGGTGCATGGGGATGACACAGAGAGATGTTGTGGGGAGGGAGGTGGGAGGGGGGTTCATGTTTGGGAACGCATGTAAGAATTAAAGATGTTAAAATTAAAAAAAAAATAAAAAATTAATTAAAAAAAAATGAAAAGGAGTTATAATGTTCTTCCTCAAGGAATTCTTGAAATTACAAAGAAATCGTAAAGGGATTAGTACATTTATAACACTTATGTTTGTATCTGACATATTGTTTACTATTTTTACTATTGTTAATATTTGTTGTTGTTTGGTTCTAATTCACAGGTATTGTGGACTAAGGGGGAAATTTTCTACTATCCAATTTTTATGGTAGGAAGGAGAGGGAAAGGAGTTGCAGAAAATTCAGCTGTCTGTATGAACTTAGGACTCTCAGCTTCTGACCTAGTGTTTACCAGGAAAGGGGACCATGTCATTTTGGCTCATTTTCTCATTTAATTTTGGTCAACAGCTGGAAACGGAGATCTTTCAAGGTCATTTTTTTTCAACCACTGTTCTCTGTATCATCCTAGGCTTTGTTACATTTTAAGACTAAATTATTTGGTACTTTTTTTGGAAATAGAATTTTTCATGGAGGAAGAATTTCCGAACAATGGGGTTCTTTTAAATATATCTCACTGAACTAGCCATCCTATTCAGCTTTCAGTGAAACAAAATACCAATTACCTAAGTTTGACTTCTAAAACCCTGTGATTTGTTTTATAGACAGGAAACTGCTCCTAATTTTTCCACTGTGTTAAAATAAGCAACAGGGGGAACCTGAGAAGTGTAGTTTCTCAAAACAGGCCAATCCAAGAAGGGCTATTTCATTCAGATGTGTTGCCACTTCAGCCCTTTTCCTTCACACTCTGTCCATTCCTTTGCCTTCCTGCTGCCAATTATCCACATCCTGCCAAGGGATAGTAGAAATATCCACAATTGGTCTTTGTTGAATTGGTCTGAAAATGATAGTGATGGTAGAGGAAAAACTAAGGAAAGGCCCAGAACAGTGCTTTAACCTTTTTGGAATCACAGACCCGAGCTGACACTGAAGATCAAAGCCAAGGACTTTGCCTCAGAGAAATGCACAGATGCAAACATACATGAAATCTCGTGTTCAGTTTCAGGAGGTGATGGACTCTCTCAAGCCCATTTTAGGGTGGAAGAGATCACCAGTGTTATAAAAGCTGACAGTATCCCTGACCTTCCTCCTCACCCGCTCTCTCTTGGGGGCTAAAGGAGACTAAAGTGCTTGGCGGTGCATCCAGTCCAGAGCTTGCTAAAAGGTGACTGTGAATTGCTTTTTGGAGAAAGAAAAGGAAAGCAAGAAGGAAGGGATCTGCCTTGGAGTGATACTGTTTCCTCCTTACAGAGCCACTTGGACACATTTAGCTGTTATAAAATGGAAGCACATGTATTTTGTAAGGAGTTCAAGTTAGACATTTTTTTTGTGAGATACTAACCCACTCAGGTCTCACAAATGAAGCTTTCTTTTTGTAGAACATCCTTACTGTGTGAAGATAACACATTCATATACAGATTTTAAGAAATTCTTGAGGAGGATACCTTTGAGGAAAAATTAAACTAAAAATAAGTAAAAAAAAAAAAAGAAAGTGAAAAGGGGCCAGGGAAATAAGGATGAGGTGGGAAATATTTGCTGGATTATGTGGTTTGCTTTTTTTTCCCTACAGTTTGTACTTTAAAATACAGAAATTTGTCTGTAGGCAAAAGGACTTGCTTTAGTTTTCCTGGGGAAGTTTGTTGACAACTTCCTCTTCCTTCCTTTTGATCATCTTTATTAAAACCAACCAATCACATGTCTTCTGTGTGGACATATAGTGCTTCCACTTTGTACAAGTGGCAGATGCAGGCTCCTCATAAGTTGCTGCCCCTAAAGAAGCGGCTTTCTCATTACCTGGTTTGGTTCCAAGGGTCATAGGCACATGAAGTAATTTTCCGTTGCATATTCATGAGCTCTGGTCTGACCACTGATGCTTAATAACTTTGTTTTTGTCTTGTTGTTGTTTAGTCACTCGGTCCTGTCTGACTCTTTTGCAGCTTCATGGACTGTAGTCTGCCAGGCTCCTCTGTCCATGGGATTTCCAGACAAGAATACTGGAGTGGGGTGCCATGCCCTCCTCCAGTGTATCTTCCTGAGCCAGGGATTGAACCTGCATCTCCTGCATTGCCAGGCGGATTCTTTACTATTGAGCCTCTGGGGAAGCCCAATAACTTTAACTTTGTTACGTTGGATAAATTACTTAATCTCATACAACCTTAGCATCTTTTTTTTTTAGGGGTAAAATATTTGTGAGATGTTTTGTGGATGAAAGACATTGTCCCTCTCAAGTTACATTCAGTAGGCAAATGAACTCTTATTTTGTTTAGGATCATCCTTGTGACTAGGGTCATCATATATTAATAGTTGCCAGAATGCCTCTGTTATTTGGGGTTAGATAGGATAGTAATATATAACTGTAGCTAACTGTACTAGATTGTATTCCCTGTATTATTGTACAACTTATTATTCTTTACAACTTTCCTATGAAGTAGAAACTACTCCACTTGTCCAAAATCTTCCATACAGAAAGAAGCAGAGCTGGGGATTGAAACCTGCGTGGTGTGTTCCAGAAACCATACTCTTAGTGGCTATCTTTTCCATCCTTCTTTTGAGCAAGAGCCTATTCACATTGAAAAGAAAACGTTACATGTAGTGGACTCTGACACTTATTTAATATGCTTTTTCTTTGCTGTTTCAGGTATCTGACGGCAAGCAGCAATAGAAATTTCCTGCTTACCATGAGGCCCTTCTTAAAAAGGGCCACTTTGGTCATAAGTTATGTAAGTATATATATGGTTTTGAAATATCTAATAAGAAATATTTTACTTTGACTCAGAGATATGATCCAGATTGTTTAATAGAATCAGCCATTGAGCCTAACAATATGATCTTAAGATCAAACAGTTTACATACAATAAATGTTACAAAGCCTTGGAATGTAAATATGGAAGCGTTCTAGGGATATGTGAGTTCAGTGACACCAACAACATGAACTGTACTTTGTGAGTCCTTTTTAGGATGCTGGTGCTGAGTTGTTTCTGCAACACAAACCTGGCTGTATCAATTATCCGTTCCTGTATTACAAAACACCTAAAATGTAGTGGCTTAAAACAAAACCACCATATTAGCTTCCCTAAATGCTTTAGTTTGGGTCACATCCAGCTGGCTGGTTCTTCTATATTTTTGTCTGGGGTTACTCAAGCAAGTTTGTGCAGTTATGAGTCAGAGCAGGTAACCTCTCTGTGATAACTCATCCTCTTAGGCATCTCTCTGTGGCTACTCTCTCTAATTGGATGGACAGGATCTTTTTACAACCTGACAACCGGATTCTGCTGCTGCTCAGTCGCTTCAGTCATGTCCGACTCTGTGCGACCCCATAGACGGCAGCCCACCAGGTTCCCCCGTCCCTGGGATTCTCCAGGCGAGAACACTGGAGAGGGTTGCCATTTCCTTCTCCAATGCATGAAAGTGAAAAGTGAAAGTGAAGTCGCTCAGTCGTGTCTGTCTCTTAGCGACCCCGCAGACTGCAGCCTACCAGGCTTCTAATATTCCAAGACCTGTGAAATTTCCACTAGATTCTTTTGTTCAATACAAGTCACAAGACCAGATTTAAAGGAAGGGGAAGTTACTCCACTCTTGATAGGAAGAGCAAATAGAAGGTGCATACAGAAAAGATAGAGGTTCTTGGTCCTGATCTTCAGTGACTATCACACTGGTCATATTCTTACACAGTTTAATGCTTCTATTCAAAGAAATTAGGACATCAGTCTCTTTTGCTGTTGCTGTTTTTCATAAATTGTAAGTCTAGATTTATAACAAAGTTTGATAGGAAACTTATGAAAATGTTTTTGAATTTTAATATTAACAATTAATCATATTTTAAATCAACATTAAGGCATGTTTAAGCACTGCAGATGGTGACTGCAGCCATGAAATGAAAAGACACTTGCTTCTTGAAAGAAAACCTACAACCAACCTAGACAGCATATTAGAAAGCAGAGACATTACTTTGCCAACAAAGGTCTGTCTAGTCAAAGCGATGGTTTTTCCAGTAGTCATGTGTGGATGTGAGAATTGGACTATAAAGAAAACTGAGTACCGAAGAGCTGATGCTTTTGAAGTGTGGTGTTGGAGAAGACTCTTGAGAGTCTCTTGGACTGCAAAGAGATCCACCCAGTCTATCCTAAAGGAAATCAGTCCTGAATATTCATTGGAAGTACTTATGTTGAAGCTGAAACTCCAATACCTTGCCCACCTGATGAGAAGAACTGACTCAATGGAAAAGACCCTGATGCTGGGAAAGATTGAAGGCAGGAGGAGAAGGGGACGATAGAGGATGAGATGGTTGGATGGCATCACCAACTCAATGGACATGAGTTTGAGTAGGCTCTGGAAGTTAGTGAAGGACAAGGAAGCTTGGCATGCTGCAATCCATGGGGTCGCAAAGAGTTGGATACAACTGAGCAAGTGAACTGATCAGTTCAACTGAACTGAAGCAAGAAGGTGTGCAAAAACTGAATGAGATGAAGAACTTTGATTGGACAATTTCAGCAAAAGGGGCAGAAGGTTTCTCTAAAGAATGCCCCAGTATCTTTGCATAGAATAAAGACAATTCAACTTTCATTTCAGAAGTGACTTATATCTTCGTGTTGTTTGGGAATGCAAGAACTTGACAGTACTGCTGTGATGCCCTGTATTTCCTGCTATAGGGCAGTTAATTCATTTAGGCAGTTAACAGAGAGGTAGAAAGCTTTTCATAAGTCTCTTGAGTCTTAATTGCCTTCAGTTGAAAACTACCTGTATGCCAAAGTAGCATATTTTGAGATGATATATTCTGTTACCTCTCAGCAGTTTAGGGAATTCATATTCTTTCAAGATACTTTTCCTGTTACTTTTATAGTTGACATTTTCCATTGCAATATCTTTAAAATTTTAAATTTAGTTTATGTGAGTGTTAATTAAAATGATTTTAAATTTCTTCTTAGGCATTATTTACTGCTGATATGCTTTTGACTGACACTATATGTTCACTTTAGATTTTTGGATTTGGGGTCAGTTGTATAAAAAAGCATTCATGAAATAAGTCAGTGATATTCCTTGGAAAAACTCCAGCCTTAATTCCCTCCTCATATTAATCTTTTAGCTTTTAGTGAAGCAGAGATTTCCCTCTGACTCTGACAGACAGACACAACATAATTGGTCCTACTAAAATAAGAATTATATCTAGAAGGTCTGTGTGGGTGAATTCTATAAACAAATGTCGTCCCTACTGAAGTGTCTTTGGCCTCTGGTTTTCTCAACCCGTCTTTGGAACGGGATAGCACCATTCAGTGATAAAATTCCATTAAGTGACACAAAAGTTGTTTTTTGGGGTTGTTGAAATAACTCTGTGTGGGTAGTCTGCTTCAGAGCATTTGAGGGTTGGAACATTTCCAAATGTGTTTATTCAGGACACGAGGTATCTTCTACCACAGCTGAAGTTAAGTTTCATGGGGTTGTATGAGAGCAGTGGTTAAGACACAGGGCATTGGAGACCAGTGACTTGAGTCCAACTCCTAGATCCTATAGTTTATTAACTGTTAGAGTCTGGGCAGATTACCTTTAAGCTTCAGATTCCTCATCTTCCTATTGGACTGGTAAGGCCTCAGGTGGAAGGATCTTTAAAGTAAGTCCCCTACATATGAATGAGTTCCATTCCAAGAGCATGCTCCTTAAGTCCACTTTTTTGTAAGTTCAACAAAGTTAGCCTAGGTACCCAGCTAGGTTATATAGTACTGTACAGTGATAGGTTCATACTTTTCATGCAAATAATACTTTTAAAAAACACAAAAAATAAGGGAAACACTTTTAATCTTATAGTACCTTGAAAAGTACAGTAGTACCGTACCACAGCTGGCATACAGGGGCTGGCATTGAGTGAACAGGCAAGAAGAGTACTGCCTGGAGGAGGGAGAGGAGGTGGAAGATGGTACTGTACTACTGATTTTTATACAATGCTATACAGTTGTTTGTTTTAAAAGAATAGGAACCAAATATAAGTTTAGATTATCTTAGTGATTATATATTAATATTCCTAAAGAGTGGCTTCCCACGTGACTTGGTAATAAAGAATCCACCTGCCAATGCAGGAGACATGGGTTCGATCCTGGGGTCAGAAAGATACCCTGGAGAAGGAAATAGCAACCCACTCTAGTGTTCTTGCCTGGAAAACCCCATGGACAGAGGAGCCTGGCAGGCTACGGTCCATGGGGTTTCAAACAATTGGACATGACTTAGCAACTAGAAAACAACAAAAGTACACAAAAGCACAACCACTTGTGGAGGATGCACACACATGGCAGTGCACACCAGACATGTGAACTAACTTATGCGATTAGACATGCAAATGCATGCTCACATCCTTGAAATTTCACAACTTGAAGGTTCTTATGTAGGGGACTTTGTTGTTGTTCAGTCACTACATCACACCCCACTCCTTGCAACCCCATGGACTGCAGCGCACCAAGCTCCTCTGTCCCTCATTTGCTGTTGGATAGCAATGGATAACACTGACAGCTGTTATTTAGTTTTGTGTGCCTTTCCCTCGCCACCTTTATTGTTTTCTCTCCCCTCTTCCTATTTCCATCTTTTCTACTCATCTTCAATATAAATTTTATAAAAATGCTCACTAAAAAATGTGTTTGTAGGACAAAATATTTGTAAAGCATCTGAAAGTATTTTCCAGAAAAGCAGGGCTTATTTCCAACAAGCAACAATTTTCTCAGCAAATCTTCCTTTTTCCAAAGGTGATCATTGTTCTGTACTTTCGTCTGTGGATAATGGGAGGATCTATGCCCCTCTTTTCAGAGCAGGATAATCCAGCTTCATTTTCACCTTACATTATTACAAGGTCAGTAGAAGTGAATTTTTTAAACTTTACTTGGTATTTTTCTGATTGTTTTAAGTAATCTTAAGTGATATATTGGCTTTGCATTTTAAGGAAAGAAAGGTTGTGTTCTAGTTAAGGTGTATGGAAAAAAGAAACCACTGTAGACATTTGGAAATCTTTTCAACAAATGGTGCTGTTTTATCAATATTATTATAATTTTATCATTATTATTGTTCCATATTGGTATCAATTTTATTGAGCACTTAATAATAAATATCCATTGAGTGTCTCATAAGGCAAACATTGTAGAACAAGTACTAAGAGGTGTTTAGAGGTTAACTGGACATCATAACCATTTGTAAGACTGAAATCAGTGGGAAAGTTGAAAGTAACAAATCGAAATGAGCAACAATTTTTGCTAAGATACAGTCAGTTATATATAACCATTTGTCCTTACGAGATTTAAGATAGGGGAGTAAGAAGTGATGATGACCAGTGGATTTTGCTCATTTTAATTCCTTATCCAACCTGCTGTGCTATACTTCTGAGGCTCTCAGATATAACTATATTTGACAGTTTTCATAACATTTCTTGAGGATGTATTATTGCTATAATATTTGTACATTAAGGTTCAGTTGAGTTCAGTTCAGTTACTCAGTCGTGTCCGAATCGTTGCGACCCCATGAATCGCAGCACGCCAGGCCTCCCTGTCCATCACCAACTCCCGGAGTTCACTCAGACTCATGTCCATCGAGTCAGTGATGCCATCGAGCCATCTCATCCTCTGTCGGCCCCTTCTCCTCCTGCCCCCAATCCCTCCCAGCATCAAAGTCTTTTCCAATGAGTCAACTCTTCGGATGAGGTGGCCAAAGTACTGGAGTTTCAACTTCAGCATCATTCCCTCCAAGGAAATCCCAGGGCTGATCTCCTTCAGAATGGACTGGTTGGATCTCCTTGCAGTCCAAGGGACTCTCAAGAGTCTTCTCAAACACCACAGTTCAAAAGCATCAATTCTTCGGTGCTCAGCTTTCTTCACAGTCCAACTCTCACATCCATACATGACCACTGGAAAAATCATAGCCTTGACTAGACGGACCTTTGTTGGAAAAGTAATGTCCATGCTTTTGAATATGCTATCTAGGTTGGTCATAACTTTTCTTCCAAGGAGTAAGCATCTTTTAATTTTATGGCTGCAGTCACCATCTGCAGTGATTTTGGAGCCCAGAAAAATAAAGTCATCCACTGTTTCCACTGTTTCCCCATCTATTTCCCATGAAGTGATGGGATCGGATGCCATGATCTTCATTTTCTGAATGTTGCGCTTTAAGCCAAATTTTTCACTCTCTACTTTCACTTTCATCAAGAAGCTTTTTAATTCCTCTTCACTTTCTGCCATAAAGGTGGTGTCATCTGCATATTTGCGGTTATTGATATTTCTCCCAGTAATCTTGATTCCAGCTTGTGCTTCTTCCAGTCCAGCGTTTCTCATGATATACTCTGCATAGAAGTTAAATAAGCAGGGTGACAATATAAAGCCTTGACGTACTCCTTTTCCTATTTGGAACCAATCTGTTGTTCCGTGTCCAGTTCTAACTGTTGCTTCCAGACCTGCATACAGATTTCTCAAGAGGCAGGTCGGGTGGTCTGGTATTCCCATCTCTTGAAGAATTTTCCACAGTTTATTGTGATCCACACAGTCAGAGGCTTTGGCATAGTCAGTAAAGCAGAAATAGATGTTTTTCTGGAACTCTCTTGCTTTTTTGATGATCCAGCGGAGGTTGGCCATTTGATCTCTGGTTCCTCTGCCTTTTCTAAAACCAGCTTGAACATCTGGAAGTTCACAGTTCATGTATTGCTGAAGCCTGGCTTGGAGAATTTTGAGCATTACTTTACTAGCATGTGAGATGAGTGCAATTGTGCAGTAGTTTGAGCATTCTTTGGCATTGCCTTTCGTTGGGATTGTAATGAAAACTGACCTTTTCCAGTCCTGTGGCCACTGCTGAGTTTCCCTAATTTGCTGGCATATTGAGTGCAACACTTTCACAGCATCATCTTTCAGGATTTGAAATAGCTCAACTGGAATTCCATCACCTCTACTAGCTTTGTTCATAGTGATGCTTCCTAAGGCCCACTTGACTTCACATTCCAGGATGTCTGGCTCTAGGTGAGTGATCACACCATCGTGATTGTCTGGGTCGTGAAGATCTTTTTTGTACAGTTCTGTGTATTTCTGCCATCTCTTCCTAATATCTTCTGCTTCTGAAGGTTACTGTTCTTAAATTTTCATAGTTTTATATACTTTTTTAATATCTAATAATTTTCATATTAGTAACTTACCTTCTCTTTTTTGTGTTTGCCAAGAGCTAAATCTTAAACCTTGACTGATAGCATATATATACAGTTTGGTTTATTTATATCTCATAGGTATAGGATATTGTTGAATTTTGTTTTTATAAAGCCAAGCAGTGATTTCTGTTTTATTTCACTTAACTTCCCTTATTTACTTCATATGTCTTAATTGGTAAATTTCCAGTATCTTTGCATTTTATATCTTTCTTTTTTGTTCTTAGTGTTTTCTACTTTTTAAAGAATATTTTCCGTTCATAAAAGATACCTTCCAATTTGATTGATCCTTTTTTATAGTAAATATTGTGTTGCAATTGCTTTCATTACTTGCAATATCTATTTGTATTAAAAAATCTTGAATATGCTTCAGAAACCATATGGTATACAGACTTGAGTGTTGACTTAACCCTTTGAGGTAATCTGCTGCTGCTGCTGCTAAGTTGCTTTAGTCGTGTCCGACTCTGTGTGACCCCATAGACGGCAGCCACTAGGCTCCTGTCCCTGGGATTCTCTGTCCCTGGGATTCTCCAGGCAAGAATACTGGAGTGGGTTGCCATTTCCTTCTCCAGTGCATGAAAGTGAAAAGTGAAAGTGAAGTCGCTCAGTCGTGCCTGACTCTTAGCTACCCCATGGACTACAGCCTACCAGGCTCCTCCATCCATGGGATTTTCCAGGCAAGAGTACTGGAGTGGGGTGCCATTGCCTTCTCCGTTGAGGTAATCTAGAGGCTTATCAGTTGTTGCTTATGTTTTATATTTTTCAAAAAATTATTTAATTAGTCCATTTACTAAGCTTGACATCTCTAACCGAGATTTTTATTAATATTGCAAGCTACTTGTCCTTTTTTAGGTTTCTTTCACTGGCTTTCAACATCTCCAGAGTTCCTTGTCTGGGTATTTTTAGCTCATTGATAAAATGTTTCAGATTCTGCAGCTCCTTCAGTAGCTATTTACTGCCTTTAAGAGAAAAGAGCAACTTTGCCAGATCCTGTTCTTGCTTATGGCTCCGTTTATTTCCCTTAGCCCTCTATTGGTCTCCCTCCAGGCTTTCTTGTCTGATGAATTTAAGTGGTCATTCTTTATAGTTGGATGTAGCCTATTCATCTGGAGACTGAGCATACCAGTGTCCAAAAGCCAAGCCTCACAAAGGAGATAGACAGACGAGAACTAGAAAAGACTGCTCTCAACTACCAACCAGTCATTTCATTCGTAGCTCTCTCGTCAGCAAACACATGCCTGCCCCACAGTCCTTGGTGTCTGGACAAGGTGCCTTTGGTCTCTGCCTCACTTGTCCTCCTGTCTATACCATCTTAGCTGCCAGAGTAGTCAGGTTGCATTTTTATTCCTGTCAGTGGTAAAAAAAAAAAAATTCTTTGGTGGAACTGCTGGCAGATTTAGGACCTTGGAGGCCGTCATTCACTAGATTCTGCCTTTCACTTGCAGGGTATTTACATATGTTTTCTGAGGCAGCTGATATACCTTTCATCCAGGACTTTCTGTCTGTGAATCCATCTGAGTTTATCCAAGTTTATCTCAGTCACTTAGCTGTGTCCAACCCCTTGTGACCCCACAGACTTGCCAGGCTCCTCTGTTCTTAGAATTTTTCAGGCAGGAATACTGGAGTGGGTTGCCATTTCCTACTCCTGAGGATCTTCCCAGTGTCTCCTGGATTGAAGGTAGGTTCTTTCCCGTTGAGCCACTGGGGAAGCCGAGTGACTCCTCAGGCAGTTCAGTCAGTATAAAGTATAAAGCGATAGAACAGAATGTCCTAACACCTTTATATTATTTGTCTTAAAACAAACAAACACACACATATCTTATAGTTCTTGTGTTTCATACTTAAAATACTCTGGGACATTTCAATGATAATTGCTATAAATGGCCTTTCACATTCCTCTAAGGTAGCTGTATTATTACTGATCCTTTTGAACATCCAGAAAATTGTCTTTAATATCTTTGCTGAGTAAAGTTTGTACACTGCTTGCATAACTGTTTGACTTCTAGTACAATAAGGATTTTAAACTGGGTTATCTTAGTCTGTTTCCAGTTCTCTTTTTTTTCCTCCCTCTTCTCATCAGCTGTACAATTTAGCTATGACTTGGCTGGCTTTGTCAGTCTGTCTTTACCAATTAGAGGATTGTCAGTCAGCTAAGTCTCATTAATCCTTTACCTCTTTTAGTGGATTTGTAAACTGAATAACTTTTATAGCATCTTTACTTCCGTCTTGCAAGGATGAAAGTGAAAAGTGAAAGTGAAGTCACTCAGTCGTGCCCAACTCTTTGTGACCCCATGGACTGTAGTTCCCCAGACTCCTCTGTCCATGGGATTTTCCAGGTGAGCATACTAGAATAGGTTGCCATTTCCTTCTCCAGGGGATCTTCCCAACCTAGGGATTTAACTCGGGTCAGGAAGATCCCCTGGAGAAGGGGATTTTAATAACTTTATTATCAGCTGAGAGTTTTCAAACTAGTTTTCTCATCCCTTAATAATTGTTGAAGTTAATGATTACAGATAGTTTTTAAAGTATCCTAAAAGCTTTTAAGGGTTGCTTGGTCAACTCTTTGTTTTTTGGTTTCTTTCAAATGACTTCTTTTGACTTAAGTTATGAGATTCCTTCTCTTTTAGATGAGCTATTTCCATGTATTAGCTAAGAGGAAATACCTGCCATTTCTGCCTAACAAAACTGAGATTCAAAATCATGGTATACTCTTGGGAAACCTTTGTTAAGAAAAAGTATCTAAGACTTGGAAAAGCAAAGTGTGACTGTGGCATTCACTGTGATGCAGAGCATTGGCTAACAAACCTAGAGGAATCCAACTTTGGTTGACTTGCTACTTACATTCACTGTATTTTACAACCCTGTTCACTTAGAATTTTATGTATAGAAATCTGACAGGTGTGATTATTTCTTTTCTCTCTAGCAGAAAATAAAATTTCAAATATTAGTTTTATTCTTTGCATATAATTTGTCAGTCTCATTACTTTTTTATGAACTGTGAAAACTTTCTGAAGTTTACTTTATATACATACATATATATTTATGTTTCTGGAGTTCAGTTCAGTTCAGTCTGACTCAGTTCAGTTCAGTTTGCTCAGTCGTGTCTGACTCTGTGACCCCATGGACTGCAGCAGACTAGGCTTCCATGTACATTACCAACTCCTGGAGCTTGCTCAAAACATGTCCATTGAATTGGTGATGCCACACAACCATCTCATCCTCTGTTATCCCCTTCTCCTCCTGCCTTCAATCTTTCCCAGCATCAGGGTCTTTTCCAATGAGTCAGTTCTTCATATCAGGTAGCCAACGTATTGGAGCTTCAGCTTCACCGTAGGTCCTTCCAATTAATATTCAGGACTGTATTTCTTATATAAACTCAATTTATATCTGTATTTAATAATAGCTTTATTGAGATATCATTTATATGCCATACAATTCATCTATCTCCAATGTACAGTTTGGTCATTCTCCGTATACTTACAAAGTTTAGTGCAACCATCACCACAATCAAATTTAAAGCATCTGCCCAGAAAGAAACCTCATATCCATTAGCAGCCACTTCCCATTTCAGTCCAGTCCCCAACCCTAGGCAACCACTGATCTATTTTTATCTCTATAGAATTATCTCTGTAGAGTTACTTATTCTGGACATGAACCAGTGAAATTATATGAAATGTGATCTTACGTGACAGACTTCTTTTACCTAGGAAAATGTGTTGAAGATTCATCATGTTATAGCATACATAGATAAGTATTTTTTTTTAATTCCACAGTAGTATGCCGTTGAATGGATATATCACTTTCTATTTGCTCATTCATCTGTTGATGGACATTTGGGTTGTTTCTACTTTTTGGCTGTTACATATGCTGCTGCTATGAACATTCATGCACAAGTTTTTGTTTGAATATAAGTTTTCATTTCCCTTACATATGTAGCTAGGAATGTAATTGCCAGATCATATATGTTAACACTGTATTTTACTTTCTGAAGTACTGTGATACTGTTTACCAAAACAATCTCTACCAGTAGTATATGAGCATTCTCGTTTCTCTACATCCTCTTCAACGCTTGTCTTTTGACACTCTTTTTGTTGTTGTTAATTTGATTCTAGCCCTACAAGTGGTATGAAATGGCATCTTATTGTGGTTTTGATTTGCATTTCCCTAGTGAGAGTGACATAGACAACTTTTATATGTGCATGTTAGCCATTTCTATGTCTTCTTTGGAGAAATGTCTATTCAGATCCTTTGACCAGTTTTTAATAGGGTTATTTGTCTTTTTGTTATTCAGTTATAATAGTCTTTATGTATTCTAAATGTGATATTTATATAGTCTATGTATATGATTTATAAACATTTTTTACCTTTCTGTGGGTTGTTGTATCAGTTTCTTGATGACAAAAGATTTTAACTTTGAAGCAGACACACACACCAAAAAAATGCTTTGAAGCACGAAAGATTTTTAACTTTGATGAAATCCAATTTATCCATTTTTTGGTTGTTGTTCCTTATGCTTTTGCTGTTATGTCTAAGAAGGTTTTTGCCTAACTCAAATTCTTTTTTAAATTGGCTTTGTTAAGTGTCTGATTCCCTAATTAATACATTATGTAAATTTTTGGTCTTCACTGTGCATTTGTACAGGATTACGTTTTTAATATTTTATTTATTTTTATAATATAAATTTATTTATTTTAATTGTAGGGTAATTACTTTACAATATTGTATTGGTTTTGCTATACATTGACATGAATCCACCACAGGAGTACATGTGTTCCCCATCCTGAACACCCCTCCCACCTGCCTACCCATACCATCCCTCTGGGTCATCCCAGTGCACCAGCCCCAAGCATCCTGTATTCCTGCAACGAACCTAGACTGGCGATTCATTTCTTATGTTTCAATGCCATTCTCCCAAATCATCCCACCCTCTCCTTCTTCAGTACTTCAAAGTACTGAAGTTACTTTGGCCACCTCATGCAAAGAGTTGACTCATTGGAAAAGACTTTGATGCTGGGAGGGATTGGGGGCAGGAGAAGAAGGGGATGACTGAGGATGAGATGGCTGGATGGCATCACTGACTCAATGGACGCGAGTCTGGGTGAACTCCGGGAGTTGGTGATGGACAGGGAGGCCTGGCATGCTGCGATCCATGGGGTCGCAAAGAGTTGGACACAACTGAGCGTCTGAACTGAACTGAACTGAACTGATAATAAATAATGTTGAGCATCTTTTCATATGTTTGTTAGCCATCTGTATGTCTTCTTTGAAGAAATGTCTGTTTAGTTCTTTGGCCCATTTTTTGATTGGGTCATTTATTTTTCCGGAATTGAGTTGCAGGAGTTGCTTGTATATTTTTGAGATTATTCTTTGTCAGTTGCTTCATTTGCTATTATTTTCTCCCATTCTGAAGGCTGTCTTTTCACCTTGCTTATGATACAGTTTATGTTAACAGCAATTCAGAGGTCATTTAGAATTTGGCGTTATATTTTTGACTTTTGGGTGTATCCAGCCAACAAGATAGATCCATACAGAATGGAGGCATCATCGTTATTTACCATATGCTGCCAACAAACCCTTAATCTTTTTCCTTTTCATTTTATCCCAGGCATTCAGATTGTTTGGGGATCATATTAACTGTCAGGAATTCTGTGACTGATCAATGACTTTTCCAGTCAGTCTGTTGAGATTGTGTGGATCAGCTAAATGACATGACGTTGAATTGTACATGTTTCTGCTTTTGACTTGAGAAGAAAAATATTGTTATAAGTTGAAGAACAGGGAGAATATTGTATTTTGATTGCCCAACTTTCTCTTGACAAGCAAGTTTAAGAAAATTTTGGCCTCACATCCCATGTGGAATTTCTGTTGTAACAAGAGCTAGAAGTTTTCACCAGAGGTAGAAGGAAGTGAATGGAGACAAAAGCCTTGAACTAGAACAGCGACAATGGAACAGGTTAGCGATTTGGTACACCTGAGATTAAAAAATTTTGAAATTAGATTTGAACGCAGAAAGGGGCTAAAGCCCAGGATTGCAAGTGAGTTTAGAGTAGAAGTCCCAAATTAAAGATTAAACCAAGAACAAGTGTGTGTGGGGAGAGGTGAAGGGTGGGACTGAGGGCCAGAGTGATTACGTAGATCTGTGATGTCTACTACTAGAGCCGCGTGAGGCTACCAGCTAGTCTGAATTGAGATATGCTTTAAGTATAAATCAAATGTGCACAAGATTTTGAAGGCAAAATCCTGTAAGAATGATGAGATGCAGAACATCTCATTAATGGTTTTATATTGACTATATCCCATTAAATATATACATGTTGAAATGATATTTTGAATATATTCTTGAAACAAAATATACTATTAAATTAATTTGGCATATTAATTTCTTCTTTTTATCATAGCGAATAAAACATTGAAAATATGCACACTTTATTATATTTCTATTGGATAGCACTGGCCTAGAACAAGCGTTGCGGTTCTTGGCCTAGCTCTTAAAAAGACGGGTAAGCTGGCGAGTGGAGTTAGACACAGCCTACTCTGCAGCCTTTCTCTGCCTCTGATTTGGCTGTTTTTCTCTAATCTGCAACATCTGTTTTACTCAGCTGATTCTGAGTGGTAGAGATTTTGCACTCTGCCTTTCGTTGTCAAGACTGACTTAGTGCCATCTGAAAAAGAAGTCCTTTAGGGACCAAGACTGTGGATGCTTATGTCGCTTCTTATAATACCACCCAAATTTATGCCCTGGTTACAACTGTCCTGGGCTTTATGATTTTACTCCGGACAGCTTGCCAAACCTGCATGCATCTCAAAAACACTTGTGAATCATGTTGAAACATCAGCGCTCGGGTCTGGTACCCGAAGATTCTGCTTCTGTGGTTATGGTGGACTCACATTTGAGGAGTGATGGAGTAGTCTCTGAGAAGCTTGTTCTGTCAGAATTGTCATTTAGCACAGGATTTACTCATATGTTTATATGTGTCTCTTTAGAAATGTGGTGCTTTGACTTTCAATTTTGTGACTTAACACACTTTTGTAAATCTTGGATTAAAAATAAAAACAAAACCCTGAGTTAAGTAAGGCTTCCACATTGGGCTACAGCCCGCAGAAGAGATAATGTTGTTTTCACTATTAAGGCACCTGCCTGCTGCCTAGTAACAGGTTTTCTATTTCACTTGATTCAAAGGAGACAGAACATAAAGCAGTATATCCTTAACCAAAGAACTATGGCCTTTCTAATATTGAAAATAGTTGTCTTTCAAATCCAGGAAACAGATAAAATTGGATTTTTCAGTGAATTTAAGGCCTCCTATCGGCATCATGTTTTTTTCATGAGATGTGATTCTGGATAAGCAGGTAAAATATATCCATTTAGGTGGGTAGATCTGTTTCTGCAGCTTGGCTACACAAGAAAAAGCATGCATTATTTTGTAGGAAGACATTAAGATATGAAATAATGAATTTAAGATAGAAGTCAATGTTATCCTTCAAAAGAAGCTTTTTTTTCTGTCTCCATTTTTAGTTGGTAATTTCAAACAGGCATGAAACCTTAGGTTTTGATAGTTACAGCCTTGGTGCATATGCCTTACAATGTTTATAGTCCTTTAAGTCCCTAACATGGAGACTAATAATAAACTCTGAACAAGTGAAATTTTAAGTTATTTTTAAAAACAAAACAACTGTGTGCTTAAAGAGAGGTAGGCAAAAGGTGTTGCTCTGTTCTTGCTTCAGCAACTAGCCGTGTCTCCATACATGAAATAAAACTGAAGTTATTCTGATTTTTAAAACAATAGTTGCTGAACTAGAATGAATATCAGAATCACCCTGGGAAGTATGCTAAAAATAAGACTTTCTCCTTCAGGTTCCAGAAATTGTTTGAATAGGTATAACATTGGGTGAGATAATTCTGTGTTTGATCAGCACCTTTGTGGTGGTGGTGGGGTGAGGTGTTACTCTTGAAATCTTCAGGTATGAACTGTGTCCTCTGTAACTAAAGAGCTCTCTACAAGCTGGGTGTTGTCCCATCATATATTTTGTATTATGTTCTTAGAAAAATAGCTTGGAGACGAAAGAGATGATCAAAGTCACTGAGTGTAGTTTCCCCAACTGAAATGACACTGTGTAGTAGTAATTCCTCTAATTTGTCTTGGACCCTGGGAATGAAGGGGAGAGAAACAAGGAAGAGGAAAGAGGAGGGAGTCAGAAGGGGAGCCTGTGGAAGTGGGAAATTCTACCTGTGGACTAGGGAGTGGGGTTGAAAATGCTGGATCACTTGTTGACACTTTCCTGCTTCAAGAAAAAACACAATCCTTTAAATTTACTTATTGTGTTTACATTATAATATTAAATCCATGAGAAGCTGATAAAAATTAGAGATGAATCTTTTGTTTTTTGCTAACAATGGAACATAAAGGCAAAAATTGCTTTTCATAATGAATAAAATGCCAAAGCCGAGCTTTTAAATTATGGATCCTGTTTCTTGCTGCGTGATGCTTTGACAAACATTTCCATCAGTTCAGGCATCTGTTTGCTGTGCTATAGAGAAGACTGCATGCTGGTTTAAGTTTGTCAGCCCTGCTTCAACTAAAATTGAATGGCTTGGGTTTTTTGGTATACAAACTCAGGTTCTTCCAGGTGGCACTGTCCAAGGAATAAGTCAGAATCTCAGACAGGTGTTTCTCCATGAAATGCCAGTATTTGACAATCATGTTTCCATTCAGTTTTCTGCATTGCACGTAGGCCAGAAAACCCTGCCTAGTATGCATGGTCTCCAGAGGGTCTCCTGCAGTGAACTGGACAATTGTTTGAATAGGTATGACATTGGCTATTTCCCTTGCTGCAAGAATGAGGGTAACACTCACCTCATAGAGAATGAGTTGGGATCAGATAATCCTTATATGTAAGCACTAGAAAATGCTGTCCATGCTTAAAGTATGTTTAGTGTAATTGGATTTAGTTCATTAGTAGACCACCAGGATTCTGTGTGGAATATGGAACCTGCACCTGATGTAAGATCAGCAGCTCATGTGCAGATTGTTTAACCTGCTGTTTACACCTGTGCTCAATGAGAAGTATGTTGGGTCTGAAATAAAGATGTTAAATGCTTTATAGAGAGAAACAGACTCTAGATAAGAAATGAACCCAGTATTTATTTTGCAGAAGGAATTACTTAATTTTTTGCAGATAAACGAGTAAGAAATTGTTACTGACAGCCTTGGATGTTGAAATTGATGTTTTCTGCTCTGAGGAGACTGTCTCTGTTAATAAGATAATTGTATTAATGGTGCATTAAAAAGATCAAAGAGACTTAATGACATTTCAGATTCACTTTATATAGTTTGTCATGTAACAGGAGTTCTCATCTGAACTATATTTATCACAGTTCAGTTCAGTTCAGTCGCTCAGTCGTGTCCAAATCTTTGCGACCCCATGAATCGCAGCACACCAGGCCTCCCTGTCCATCACCAACTCCCGGAGTTCACTCAGATTCACGTCCATCGAGTCTGTGATGCCACCCAGCCATGTCATCCTCTGTCGTCCCCTTCTTCTCCTGCCCCCAATCCCTCCCAACATCAAAGTCTTTTCCAATGAGTCAACTCTTCGCATGAGGTGGCCCAAGTACTGGAGCTTCAGCTTTAGCATCATTCCTTCCAAAGAAATCCCAGGGTTGATCTCCTTCAGAATGGACTGATTGGATCTCCTTGCAGTCCAAGGGACTCTCAAGAGTCTTCTCCAACACCACAGTTCAAAAGCATCAATTCTTCGGCACTCAGCTTTCTTCACAGTCCAACTCTCACATCCATACATGACCACAGGAAAAACCATAGCCTTAAGTAGACGGACCTTAATCGGCGAAGTACTGTCTCTGCTTTTGAATATAGTATCTAGGTTGGTCATAACTTTTCTTCTAAGGAGTAAGCATCTTTTAATTTCATGGCTGCAATCACCATCTGCAGTGATTTTGGAGCCCCAAAAAATAAAGTCTGACACTGTTTCTACTGTTTCCCCATCTATTTCCCATGAAGTGATGGGACCAGATGCCATGATCTTTGTTTTCTGAATGTTAAGCTTTAAGCCAACTTTTTCACTCTCCTCTTTCACTTTCATCAAGAGACTTTTTAGGTCCTCTTCATTTTCTGCCATAAGGGTGGTGTCATCTGCATATCTGAGGTTTTTGATATTTCTCCCAGCAATCTTGATTCCAGCTTGTGTTTCTTCCAGTCCAGCATTTCTCATGATGTACTCTGCATATAAGTTAAATAAGCAGGGTGACAATATACAGCCTTGCCATACTCCTTTTCCTATTTGGAACCAGTCTGTTGTTCCATGTCCAGTTCTAACTGTTGCTTCCTGACTTGCATACAGATTTCTCAAGAGGCAGGTCAGGTGGTCTGGTATTCCCATCTCTTTCAGAATTTTCCAGTTTCTTGTGATCCACACAGTCAAAGGCTTTGGCATAGTCAATAAAGCAGAAATAGAAAAAGTAATCCTAGCCTGGTTTATGATGATGCTATGTGACATGTGAGGGGAGTGAGTGCCTTTACTCAGATTCTTCTCACTCCTGGATGGTGTCCCAGGATCCAGCTTTGCCCAAGATGCTAAGAGGGCCACACAAGGGCGGAATCTTCAGTCTGTGCCCTTTAGCTACAAGCCTGGACATCTAGAAGCCTAGCAGGTATGGTTGCCTCAGGTCAAAATAAAATAATCAAATTTAAATATTTTTAGATTTTTAGGCATTATTTTGCTATCAGACTAATTTCTTAAGACCTATTTCTTTAAAGAGCTGGATGCTGGGGAGATAACTATCAATGAGACTCAGCTCTGTCCCTGAGAAACTTCTGTTTCAGTGGAAAGTCAGGCATGTTAACAGGAAGTTACAGGAGACATGTATGCCCCGAGGCTGCAGGCATTCACCTAGGGGACTCCAGCCTGGCCCTGGGAGGGTGCAGTGACAGGGAACACTTATCAGGAGAAGTGACATCCTCACCGGGACCTGAAGGATCAGGAGTTAGAGTTCAGCCAACCTGTGAGAGTTGATTCCAAGAGATGAGGTGACCCAATCAGGAGCCGGTCTCAGGACCTTGAAACCTAAGAGTAAGGCGATTGGCCACAAAGACTGAAGTAACAGATGCGTGAAGGCAAGAGGACGATGGCTGGGCAACCCTGATGGCCACACCCAGCCTCAGTTATGAGAAGCATGAATGAGGAGCCCAGGGGCAGAGGGAGGAGCTGGAGCAGAGACTGAGAGAAGCAGGGCAGCCATGAAGAAGGCCTGGTGCCTAGAGAGGAGCCTACCTTGTAGCCACTTGGTTCTGGTTCCTAAGAAGTCTGGCTTTATTCTTAATTTCTGATCTTTTGATTCTTACAAGGATTGTCTAGCACTTTCTACTCTGTTGACACCAACGACCTAGGAGATGAGGGCCACAGACAAGCTTCTACTCCAGTCATTCAGCCGGGCTTGCCTTTTGACTTTCTGTCCCAGCCCTGTGTGCTGGGGGTTAGGACATGCTTCTGGTCACCCCATCCTTATCTATAGATGGTTTTCCTTGATTTTCTTTTCTTTTGTGTCATCTGTTTTTGCTCCACATCACCCATGATAATGTTCATCCCTGTTGCATTTATTGTCATTGCTGGGTGGATTTCCATTCAATGAATTTATAGCAATATAGGTATTGATTTTATTGTGGATGGACATCAGTTTGAAACTGTTAATATATACACATGCACACACATCATGGAATATTACTCAATCATAAAAAAGAATGAAATAATGCCATTTGCAACAAGATGATGGACCTAGAGATTATCATACTAAAGTGAAGTAAGACAGACAGAGAAGGGCAAGTATCATATGATACCACTATGTGTAAAATCTAAAAAATAAATGATGCAAATGAACTTTTTATAAAATAGAAATAGAGGCACAGACATAGCAAACAAACTTAGGTTACCAAAGGGGAAAGGAAAGAAGGGATATATTAGGAATTTGGGATTAACAGATACACACTACTATATATAAAATAGATAAACAACCAAGACCCACTGTATTGCACAGAGAATTATATATACTTATAATAAACCATCATGAAAGAATCTGAGAAAGAATATATATACACATAATATATGTATGTGTAAATATATATACATCAAATCAGCTTGATGTACACCTGAAATGTAAATCAACTATACTTCAATAAAATTTAAAAATAATAATAGTACTGCTGTGAACAATGTTGTAAATGTACTCTTTTGCTTAAAATATATGTATATCACTGTTGGAATAAACTTAGGAGTAGAATTGCTGGATCCTAAAGTAGGCATTTATTTTACTTTCATGAAACTGCCTGAACTTCTCCAACGTGGTTTAACCAATTCACAGTAGTGTTTCAAAGTCCCAATTTTCCCACGTCCCCACCAACACTCAACATAAGTATTTTTCATAATATTTTTCATCTTAGCAGAGGCAGTTTATCATTTTTATATTACTCATTTTAATCCTATACTCTAGTTTACTCATGGGCTTCCTTGATGGCTCAGATGGGAAAGAATCTGCCTGCAATGCAGGAGACCTGGTTTCGATCCCTGGGTTGGGAAGATCCCCTGGAGAAGGGAATAGCTACCCACTTCAGTATTCTTGCCTGGAGAGTTCCATGGACAGAGGAGCTTGATGGGCTACAGTCCATGGGGTCCCAAAGAGTTGGACATGACTGAACACCTAACACTTTCTGCTGCTGCTGCTAAGTCACTTCAGTCGTGTCCAACTCTGTGCGACCCCACAGACAGTAGCCCACCAGGCTCCCCCGTCCCTGGAATTCTCCAGGCAAGAACACTGGAGTGGGTTGCCATTTCCTTCTCCAATGCATGAAAGTGAAAAGTGAAAGTGAAGTCGCTCAGTTGTGTCCGACTCTTCGCGACCCCATGGACTGCAGCCTACCAGGCTCCTCCGCCCATGGGATTTCCCAAGCAAGAGTACTGTAACACTTTCTAGCTAACCCATATTTTTACTGTCCTCAGAAAGTCATATTCATTTACAATTTGAAACCATTTTTATTTGTGGTCCTTCATGGATTCTCTGTCTGCTGTCTGTCCATCTATTTAAGTTCTGCATGGATTATAGGAGGGCATTCCTTAATCCTCTGTTTTTCATTACATGTCTTAGAGCTCCATTGAAATTTGGTGTCTGTATTTCACTATTTCCCAACCATGTAATGTGTACATGTCTTCTCACCAATGATGCTGTCCATGTGGAGGACAGGGGCTAGCTCTGATTACCCTTCAGTACCGCTAAAAATGCCCAGCATAATTATTCAACATTTATTGAATTCGCTTGAGGGTCTCCTATTCATTGAGAACTTAGTTCAGGAAATGGCTTTCTTTGGCTCGTCCTGGAGAAGGTTATAAGCAGGAAAAGATGCTAATGATGGTAATAAGCAGGTTTGGCCTACAAAGGCCTGTCGTTATTTCTCCAGAGTGAAACTGTGGAGACCCTTTTGAAGCATCAGTGGAACGGAGGAATTATGAAGATGAAAAGGACAATCTGGGGAGGGGTAGGACAGATCACCAAAATCTGGAGAGCAGAGGCAGAGTCAGAGAAAGATGGGGTACTCCATTGTGGAGGTACCGTGGTTTACACCTCAGCTATTTAGACAGTGTTAGCCTGTGCCTTAACTGAGAAGATGCACTGGGTATACAGTGGACCCAATGACCTGTATTTATGAAATGATGGGGGATTTCATAAATGAAAGAAAAAGGATCCTTTGAGCAGAAACATTTTATATAAAACAAGCAAGTGCTGTACATTTCTGCTTGCAGTGTATGATTTTTTTCAAATGTACCTATCACAGACATCTTACTAGAACAGGGAAATATGTTAGGCTCATGATATTTCTTTGCCAAAAGGTTTTTTTAAAGACAAAGAACAGATTCTATGTGTATATTTTGCACTTCAGTTCAGTTCAGTTCAGTCACTCAGTCATGTCCGACTCTGCGACCCAATGAACCGCAGCACGCCAGGCCTCCCTGTCCATCACCAACTCCCGGAGTCCACCCAAACCCATGTCCATCGAGTTGGTGATGCCATCCAACCATCTCATTCTCTGTTGTCCCCTTCTCCTCCTGCCTTCAATCTTTCCCAGCATCAGGGTCTTTTCCAATGAGTCGGCTCTTCGCATCAGGTGGACAAAGTATTGGAGTTTCAGCTTCAGCATCAGTCCTTCCAATGAACACCCAGGACTGATTTCCTTTAGGATGGACTGGTTGGATCTCCTTGCAGTTCAAGGGATTCTCAAGAGTCCTCTCCAACACCACACTTCAACAGCATCAATTCTTCTGCACTTAGCTTTCTTTATGCTCCAACTCTCACATCCATACGTGACCACTGGAAAAACCGTAGCCTTGACTAGACGGACCTTTGTTGACAAAATAACGTCTCTGCTTTTCAATATGCTATCTAAGTTGGTCATAACTTTCCCTCCAAGGAGTAAGCATATTTTAATTTCACAGCTGCAATCACCATCTGCAGTGATTTTGAAGCCCAGAACAATAAAGTCTGACACTGTTTCCACTGTTTCCCCATCTATTTCCCATGAAGTGATGGGACTGGATGCAATGATCTTCATTTTCTAAATGTTGAGCTTTTAGCCAACTTTTTCACTCTCCCCTTTCACTTTCATCAAGAGGCTTTTTAGTTCTTCTTCACTTTCTGCCATAAGGGTGGTGTCATCTGCATATCTGAGGTTATTGATATTTCTCCCGGCAATCTTGATTCTAGCTTGTTCTTCCAGCGCAGTGTTTCTCATGATGTACTCTGCATATACGTTAAATAAGCTGGATGACAATATACAGCCTTGCCATACTCCTTTTCCTATTTGGAACCAGTCTGTTGTTCCATGTCCAGTTCTAACTGTTGCTTCCTGGCCTGCATACAGGTTCCTCAAGAGGCAGGTCAGGTGGAGAACTCTTTTTTTTTTTTTTATGAAAAAGAAGATTTATATTTAAGGAGTACTAGTTCCATTAGGTGCTGTTTGATGCCAGGTCCCCACTGGCCTCACCTTCCCTTTCATATATTTCATCCTGAAACTTCTTCATTCATTCCTGGCTTATCAATTAAAACATATGACTAAATTGTTTAAGCTGAATTCCCAGCTTTTTGTGCTGTATATTGCATTTTGTTGACCAGATATTCTAGTGAATTTCCTCTTGTGTGTAAAATTCATGGCAGAAAATTGATAAATAATTCATTTTATTTTTATTCCTGTTTAAAAAAAGAAAACCCAGCAGGCAAAGATACTAAGCAGATTGTTTTATTTCTGAAATTTTAGCAGAAATAAGCAAGATGATTAGTTTGAAATGTAATTCACAGTCAATGAGTTAAAAAGAAATACATCAGTTGCTAATTACAGCCAGCACAACTAGCCTCCAAAAATGTAATTAGCTTTTGGCATGATTCCAAGTGACTTCTTTATACCTAAATTTGCAAAAATTTTCCAGTGCTGTTTCAGGATTTCAAATAGTATTTAAGAAGTCTCCTTGCAACATTGATTTGAATTCATAGCACAAAAGGTAGGTGGATGCCTCAGAGTTTCTTGAGATAATGTTTAAGTATTAAGAAGGTCAATCCCATTCCTGTGTATATATCACAAAAAAAAAAAAAATACTAAGTTGAAAAGATACATGCACCCCTATGTTCATAGAAATATTATTTCCATAGCCAAAATATGGATGCTACCTATGTGTACATCAAAAGGTGAATAGATAAAAATAAAAAAGCTGTGGTATATACATACAGAGCTTCCCAGGTGGCACTAGTGGTAAAGAACCCACCTGCCAAAGCAGGAGACATGAGAGACTCAAATCTATCCCTGGGTCAGAAGATCCCTTGGAAAAGGGCACGGCTGCCCACTCCAGTATTCTTGCTTGGATAACCCCATGGACAGAAGAGCCTGGTGGGCTATGGTCCATAGGGTTACAAAGAGTTGGACAGGACTGAAGTGACTTAGCGTGCACACACCCATGCATATACCTACACTGTAATATTACTCAGTCATAAAAAAGAACAAAATTGCATTTCACAACAGATTAGATGGGCCTGGAGAGTACTATGCTTAGTGAAACAAATGCTTACTATGCTTAGGAAAACAAATACTGAATGTCATCACTTATATGTGAAACCTAATAAATAAAGTAAGACATCGAGTATAATGAAACAGACTCACAAACGTAGAGAGCAAACTAATGGTTGCCAGTAGGGAGAGGGAAGGGGAGGGGCAATTTAAGGGTAGAAAATTAGGTACAAACTACTATGTGTAAAATAAATAAGCAGCAAGGATACATTGTATAGCACAGGGACTAAAGCCAATATTTTATAATAACTTTAAATGGAGTATAATCTACAAAAATTTAGAATCACTGTGATGTACACTTGAAACTAATATATTATTATAAAGTATACCTAACAAAATATCTAACAACTATACCTAACAAAAATAAAGAAGGATTAAGTTAATAGTCTTGAGTCAAGTTAATGGTTTTGACCTTCCTAGTATTACAAGAAGGGGAAGTTTGTTTTTTTTAGTTCCATGGTTTGCTTTTATTTTTGAATCTATTTTTGTTATAAGCTATATAAAAACTCAAAATTGAGCATTTAAAAATTATATAAGTAACTATATTGAAACGAGAATGGCAAACCACTTTAGTATTCTTGCCTTGAGAACCCCATGAACAGTATGAAAAGGCAAAATGATAGGATACTGAAAGAGGAACTCCCCAGGTCAGTAGGTGCCCAGTATGCTACTGGAGATCAGTGGAGAAATAACTCCAGAAAGAATGAAGGGATGGAGCCAAAGCAAAAACAATACCCAGCTGTGGATGTGACTGGTGATAGAAGCAAGGTCCGATGCTGTAAAGAGCAATATTGCATAGGAACCTGGAATGTCAGGTCCATGAATCAAGGCAAATTAGAAGTGGTCAAACGAGATGGCAAGAGTGAACATCAACATTCTAGAAATCAGCGAACTAAAATGGACTGGAATGGGTGAATTTAACTCAGATGACCATTACGTCTACTACTGAGGGCAGGAATCCCTCAGAAGAAATGGAGTAGCCATCATGGTCAACAAAACAGTCCGAAATGCAGTACTTGGATGCAATCTCAAAAATGACAGAATCATCTCTGTTTGTCTCCAAGACAAACCATTCAATATCACGGTAATCCAAGTCTATGCCCCAACCAGTAACGCTGAAGAAGCTGAAGTTGAACGGTTCTATGAAGACCTACAATACCTTTTAGAACTAACACCTAAAAAAGATGTCCTTTTCATTATAGGGGACTGGAATGCAAAAGTAGGAAGTCAAGAAACACCTGGAGTAACAGGAAAATTTGGCCTTGGAATGCAGAATGAAGCAGGGCAAAGACTAATAGAGTTTTGCCAAGAAAATGCACTGGTCATAGCAAACACCCTCTTCCAACAACACAAGAGAAGACTCTACACATGGACATCACCAAATGGTCAACACCAAAATCAGATTGATTATATTCTTTGCAGCCAAAGATGGAGAAGCTGTATACAGTCAACAAAAACAAGACCAGGAGCTGACTGTGGCTCAGATCATGAACTCCTTATTGCCAAATTCAGACTTAAATGGAAGAAAGTAGGGAAAACCGCTAGACCATTCAGGTATGACCTAAATCAAATCCCTTTTGATT
This sequence comes from Capra hircus, assembly GCF_001704415.2. Classification (NCBI taxonomy): domain Eukaryota; kingdom Metazoa; phylum Chordata; class Mammalia; order Artiodactyla; family Bovidae; genus Capra; species Capra hircus. The sequence continues at coordinate 78,499,368 of NC_030812.1, forward strand.
ATACAGTGGAAGTGAGAAATAGACCTAAAGGCCTAGATCTGATAGATAGAGTGCCTGATGAACTATGGATGGAGGTTCGTGAGATTGTACAGGAGACAGTGATCAAGACCATCCCCATGGAAAAGAAATGCAAAAAAGCAAAATGGCTGTCTGGGGAGGCCTTACAAATAGCTGTGAAAAGAAGAGAAGCAAAAAGCAAAGGAGAAAAGGAAAGATATAAACATTTGAATGCAGAGTTCCAAAGAATAGCAAGAGATAAGAAAGCCTTCTTCAGCGATCAATGCTAAGAAATAGAGGAAAACAACAGAATGGGAAAGACTAGTAATCTCTTGAAGAAAATTAGAGATACCAAGGGAGCATTTCATGCAAAGAAGGGCACAATAAAGGACAGAAATGGTCTGGACCTAACAGAAGCAGAAGATATTAAGAAGAGATGGCAGGCAAGAATACACAGAAGAACTGTACAAAAAAGATCTTCACGACCTGGATAATCACGATGATGTGATCATTCACCTAGAGCCAGCCATCCTGGAATGTGAAGTCAAGTGGGTCTTAGAAAGCATCACTACGAACAAAGCTAGTTGAGGTGATGGCATTCCAGTTGAACTGTTTCAAATCCTGAAAGATGATGCTGTGAAAGTGCTGCACTCAATATGCCAGCACGTTTGGAAAACTCAGCAGTGGCCACAGGACTGGAAATGGTCAGTTTTCATTCCAATCCCAAAGAAAGGCAATGCCAAATAATGCTCAACTACCACACAATTGCACTCATCTCACATGCTAGTAAAGTAATGGTCAAAATTCTGCAAGGCAGGCTTCAGCAACATGTGAACTGTGAACTTCCAGATGTTCAAGCTGGTTTTAGAAAAGGCAGAGGAACCAGAGATCAAATTGCCAACATCTGCTGGATCATGGAAAAAGCAAGAGAGTTCCAGAAAAATATCTATTTCTGCTTTATTGACTATTCCAAAGCCTTTGACTGTGTGGATCACAATAAACTGTGGAAAATTCTTCAAGAGATGGGAATACCAGACCACCTAACCTGCCTCTTGAGAAGTTTGTATGCAGGTCAGGAAGCAACAGTTAGAACTGGACATGGAACAACAGACTGGTTCCAAATCGGAAAAGGAGTACGTCAAGGCTGTATATTGTCACCCTGCTTATTTAACTTATATGCCGAGTACGTCATGAGAAATGCTGGACTGGAAGAAGCACAAGCTGGAATCAAGATTGCTGGGAGAAATATCAATAACCTCAGATATGCAGATGACACTACCGTTATGGCAGAAAGTGAAGAGGAACTAAAAAGCCTCTTGATGAAAGTGAAAGAGGAGAGTGAAAAAGTTGGCTTAAAGGTCAACATTCAGAAAACGAAGATCATGGCAGCCAGTCCAATCACTGCATGGGAAACTCCCAGAGTTTACTCAAACTCATGTCCATTGAGTCAGTGATGCCATCCAGCCATCTCATCCTCTGTTGCAGTGGTATAGTATTGGAAATCTAGAAAATATAAGAGACTGAACACAACTTGCAGAGCAATGTCAAAATGTGGCCTGAATATTAAAAGTTTCTACATAGCATTTGCATCTACTCCATAGTCAAGCTGCAACCAAATATAAGATAAGAAACCATTCCTGTGGCAATTCTGTTACCTTTACCACCACGTAAAATTCATTTTTATTATGAAAATATTAAGTACAAAAGGAGAGAAGATAGTGTAAAGAACCTGCTGCTGCTGCTGCTGCTAAGTCACTTCAGTCATGTACGACCCCTGTGCAACCCCACGGACTGCAGCCCACCAGGCTCCCCTGTCCCTGGGATTTTCCAGGCAAGAACACTGGGGTGGGTTGCCATTTCCTTCTCCAATGCATGAAAGTGAAAAGTCAAAGTGCAGTCGCTCAGTTGTGTCCAACTATTAGCGACCCCATGGACGGCAGCCCACCAGGCTCCTCCATCCATGAGATTTTCCAGGCAAGAGTACTGGATTGGGATGCCATTGCATGTACCCATTATCCAGTTTCAACAATGATAGTTCATGTCTAATATTATTTCACTCATATTCCCACCCAGTTCTTCCCCCTGGTTTTAGTCTATAATTCTGAAGCAAATCCCAATCATCATGTTGTTTTAAATGTGTATATTTTACGTGTATTTCTAAAAGACAAGAACCTTTAAAGAACAGAACTACAGTACTGTCACCACACTTACAAATTAACAATGATTCCCTGTTAGCATGTCTAATCAGCATTTCAATTTTGTCTGTCTCTTAAGCAGTTATTTTTAAGAGCAGTTTGTTTGAATTCACAGTTAAACAAAATCTGCATTTTGTTTGATATGTCTCAAGTCTTTTGATTTATTTGTGCCCTCTCCCATTTTTTCTTTGCCACTGCAATGTATTTGTTGAAGAAACTGCCATCATTTGTTCTGCAACACTCTGAATTTAGTATGTTGCTTCCTTGTGGTATTATTAAACATGTTCTGGTGTTTTCTGTATTTGACATAAACTAGTAACACAGGGCTTGATTAGATTTAAGTTTGATTTTCTTTTTTTATTTGGCAAGACCATCTTATAGATAGTGATGTGCATAATCCATCAGGAGGACATCAAGATGTTAGTTTCCCTGTCTGTGATTTTAAAATTATTTAATAAGTTCTTGGCACCTGATATAACCAGATCATCCATTATAAAATACCCATCAACTTTTCATCTAATAATTTCAGCAGCCATTTATAATCTTTGCCTACATCTATTACATCAAGAAGGAGATACTGTTTTTTAAAGTAATTTATTAAGAGCCGGAATGTAACTGAGTGACACAGCTGCATAATTTTCCTGCGAAGTTTGGTGGCTGAACATTCTCCTTTAAAGCCAAGTCGTTAAGAAGCTTTACTGAGCTAAGAAGTAAATAATATCAGCTTAGAATCTCTATGAAAAGAAGCCTTAAGTGACCCAATCATCTTTCTATGAAGTTGGCCTTCTCATAGGCCCAAACCTAAAAGGGATATGGTGAGTTTTTTGTTTTTATTTTTGTTAAATAACAAAGCATGGACTTCGTTAAAACACATGGACTGTAACCCACCAGGCTCCTCTCTCCATGGAATTTCCCAGGCAAGAATACTGGAGTGAGTTGCCATTTCCTTCTCCAGGGGATCTTCCCAGCCCAGGGATTGAACTCACATCTCCCACATTGTCAAGTGGGTTCTTTACCATTGAGCCATCAGGGAAGTCCCTTATACTGCGCTGTCTGTGCATTAATATTTTTTTAAAATAAAAACAGAGAGGAGAGTTTTGAAACACCACTGAAACATCTGATGCATTTCTCTGCTGGGGTTTAACAGTGAAGGCAGTGAATAACCCCCATCACCGAGCTTTTCCTGATCATTGTTAATGGTTTTTCCACTGCCAACCTTGGAACAAGAGGAGGGAAGGAAAGGAGATACATTGAGAAGGCCTGGGAAGGGTATTTTAATCCAGAGTTACTTAATTGAAAATTTAAGGTGAACTTACTCTTAGCATTGGGTTTGGCCCATCTAAGATTTCCTTTAAAAGGACATCGTGGTGCTGGAGGTCTCTTCACATTCTGCGCCCTCATGACTCTTTAATTCTATATATCTTAGTTTCACTATTGGATTTTACCTTCCTTAAGGACAAGGGATTTTTCTAGGTCTTTGGTTTAGTTCCATATAGAGTGTTAAAGATGAACCCAGCTGGACATGAGTTAGAGTAGTAAGAGCACACTTTATTCAGTAATTCCTGACAGGACAGGAGCTGAGCTCCATTCTGATTTGCGCAGAGGTGACTAAGTACTTTAAAGAGAGAATGGTGGGGGGGAGGGGTTTGCAAATTGGTGCTTGGCTAAGTCAGAGAAGTAAAACATTACAACGGACTGATCCTCTAAGTGCATTCAGGCTGTGTCTACTGGCTGACAGTTATCACAGTTAGGATTCTGTCCTCCAGCAGACTGGGAGCCAGGCCCCATGCTCCTGATGATGACATTTTAAAGGAACAACACTCCCGGGTCCTTGAGAACAACTTGTGAGTTCTAGGAGATACATATTCCTAGTCGTAAGTGCTTTGTAGTAAATGCTCTAGGAAATGAAGGTTGGGGGCCTTTTGTCATGGTTTGGCCAGAAAAGAAGTAAATTCTCCAGGCAATGATGATCTGTCTTTCTCAGGCTGTCATTTTAATGCGAGGGAGGGGCTGGGGTCATCCTGGAGACGTGGCCTTCTGCTGCTAGAAGCCGTACGAGGGTTCAGTCATCCCTTAGTGCAAAGACGTGGATGGAGTTTGCTGTATGCTGGGGTTCTGCCGTTCTCAAGGCTCTTGAACACTACTTAATGATTTGTGTAGACTGAACAACAAACTTAAATAAATTCCATTTCCTCTGTGCAGAAAGGAAGGGGGTCCAGTTAGGATGCCTTCTGCTTTACCTTACTGCCTAGACACAGCCAGGAAACAGGAGTAATAACTCCAATCATTATTTTCCTTCCTGAGGTCCACCTGGCTATTCTTATTATCAGGGACAACTGTAGGTCCCTCCTCTTGAAGGTTAGCCCCTTGGTTTGTGAGAGACTGTGTATCCCTACTACAGATATTTTTATTTTTTGAGACGATTCAAAATGGATCACTCTGTTTTAAATGGTTAATATTTGCATATCTAGTGCAGGATTTGGGGCATTATTGAAAAGAGACAATTCAAGTGTCTCTTACTCAGGGAATTTTACCCAATGAGGCAGCATTTCATGTCAAAAACTTCCATCAAACTTTTCTTTTATACCATTTATCTCGGTTGTTATGTATGTATTTATATGATAATTTTAAAAAATAGGTCATGGAAACTCTGTCTTCTTCATCATTGAAAGGCCAGCAGCTGCCACAGTGACTAGCAGCTGTTAGATATGTTCCAGAATGGTCAACTTCATGACTAAATGAATGAATGGCCTTCCATTTACCTTGTCTTTTTATAACATTTTTAGCATAGAAAGGCTATTCAGCAGAAACATGGTGAATGAATGTTTTCAGAATGTCATGGATCTCGAGTTGTGTTTTAGTGATTCTTCTTCTCTTTTAGATTCCTTACTTATTCCTACCTCTTGGCCTTCAACGTGTGGCTTCTGCTTGCACCTGTTACCCTGTGCTATGACTGGCAGGTGGGCAGTATTCCTCTGGTAGAGACCATATGGGACATACGGAACGGAGCTACCATCCTTCTGGCAGTTGTGATGGCCTTACTGAGTCTTCATTGTTTAGCAGCCTTCAAGGTAATTTTCTTAACATTCAAATGAACACTGCATTGGAAGAGAGATACTCTATACTCAGTAATGCTCTTTTCCTCCAAGAGAATGTGGGTCTAAATTGAATTTATCCTTCTGTCTAAAAAAAACTTTATATTTAAAATTTTCCAGAAAGGTAATATATATTTTGAAGACTTTAATGGGGTTAGGAGGCCAAGGCTATCTTAATTATATACCATATTGTTTCCACCAACTGTGTAGAAATTGGATCTGAAATTTAATGTTCACAAATGAGAATTTTTTTTTCCTGCAGCAGTTGACTATTTTTTGATGCAATTGTTTTATTTCATGTAATGATAAGTGAGATATTAATAACATAGTCATAAGTACTTAAAATATGGTTAAGGTGCTACTTACATTAATGAATGCCTGCCTGAGTTGGATGGGTGATTCTCATTTCAAAAACTACTACTACTAAAAAAGAAAAATACTACTAAAAGGCTTTATTAATAGTTTTATTATTGGAAACTTGGAAAAATATTGGAATATGGAAAAATTATTAACTATAACATTTAAAAATGATCAAAGATGGCAAAGAACTCAAAAATATTTACTTATTAAAAATGGCTACAGCCTTGGGCAAGATGCTTCTTGGAAGATGTTCCCATGCCCCCAGGGCACATGTTAAAAATCCACAGGTTTACTGGCTGAAGGTGACTGATTTGGTTGGGAAAATAGTAGTGCAGCTAAAAATTTAAGGGGGAGATTTTGGAGGCAAGAGAGCTATAGAAGGGCTGAGATAATACACTCTCCACACATTCATGGATGACTGCAAAAACAATTAGTGCACGTAGGATGCCCTAGAAAGCACAAGCAAAATTGAAACCTGGGGAGGCTTACTTATTTGCTGCAAATTTGAATGAATTCTTTAACCCATATACAGGTTGGGTGGCAGAGGGTGGAAATTTCACTGGCTTGAGTTGTCTATGTTTGATCTCCGTTGAAATCATTGGCTGATCTCAAAGATATGCTGGCACAAAAGATATTCCCCCAGAGATTCAGGCAAAAGAAAGAAAGAAACCCAATGAGCAAAAATTTCGGCTGTCTGCAGATTTTTCTATTTGTGTCCAGGCAAGTTTATCACATATTACAACAGGAAACCATCAGATTTCAGAAGAGCAGAATAGAATAGAGTTCATGGACAGAGGAGCCTGGCAGGCTATAATCCATGGGGTTGCAAAGAGTCAGACACTACTAAGAGACTGAGCACACAGCAAAAACAGCATAGTGTATGGCATGCTATATATGGTTCTTAATCAGATTACTGGACATGTAAAGAAATAGGATAGTATGACCCAAAGTCAGGAAAAAACAGTCAGCAGAAAATGAAATAGAATTCAGACAGTTACTAAGGTAATTCAATGGAGAAGGAAATGGTAACCCACTCCAGTATTCTTGCCTGGAGAATCCCATGGACGGAGAAGCCTGGTAGGCTACAGTCCACGGGGTCGCAAAGAGTCAGACACGACTAAGCGGCTTCACTTATTTCGCTTAAGGTAATTCAATGGGGAAAGGGTAGTCTTTTAAATAGAAGATACTGAAATAACAAATTAATCCTTACCTCATACTATACATTTAGAAAGTATTTTTAAGTGAATCATAAGTGTTAGTGTTAGTCACTCAGTCGTGCCCGACTCTTTGTGAGTCTGTGGACTGCAGCCCACCAGCCTTCTCTGTCTTTGAGATTTTCCAGGCAAGGATACTGGAGTGGGTTGTCATTTCCTTAAGAGTTAAACAGAACCAAAGATTCTAAAAGGAAATGGAAGAAGATCTTTGTGAATTTGGGTTCAACAAAGATTTTTATGATACATAAATTGTAAATTATTTTTTAAGAGTTAGTAAATTAGACATCATTAGGGTTAAAAGCTTTGTTCCTCAAACAATAATGTTAATTAAATTGAATGGCAAGCTACAAATTGGAAGAAAATATTTGCTGGGATATTTAAAGAGTTGTGAAAATTCAATAATAAGAAAAACAGCTCATTTAAAATGTTCAAGAGATACAAATGGATACTTCACAAGAAAAGATATACAAAGGTTAATAAGCACATGAAAAAATGCTTGGCATCATTAGTCATTAGGGAAATTCAAATTAAAAACACAAACAGAACTACTTTACATCCTCTAGAATAACTATAATTAAAAAAATTCACAATACTAAGTGTTGGCCAAGAAAGGGGAGCAAGTGGAGGCCTCATGTATTACTGGTGAAAATGGTTCAGTCACTTTGGGAATATTCAGCAGTTTGTTATTAATAAAAAGTTAAACATAAAAACAGACAGTTCTACTCAGTATCTACTAAAAGGAGATGGAAACGTCTGTCTATACAAATGTCTTACAAGTAAGTATTCATAGAAGCTTTATTTATACTAACTGAAAAATAAAAATAATCTAGTGACTTTACCTTGTAAATGGATAAACTTAATGCAGTAAATTATCGAAAAATTTTAAAGGGACAAATAATGGACTGATGCATAAATCAACATAAATGAACCTCAAATACTAAGTGAAAGGAACCTGGCATATAAGATCACATAATGTTTAATTTCATTCATATGAAATGTCTGTCATTATAATTTTACCTTTCCTAGAGTTTTGTATGTCTAGAAAAAGCACAATTACAATGACAAAAAACCTGGGTTTGGGGATTGACCATAACTTTTGAAGGAACTTTTTGAGATGTTGAATACTTTCTAAAATTTGACTGTTGTGGTTGTTGAACTACATACATTTACCAAAACTCACCAGAATATACGTATAAAATGGGTGGATTCTATTGTATATGAATTGTATCAATAAAGCTATGTTAAAAAAAATACTAAAATGTTGCAAATAGATTAAAGATTGAAATGAATACATAACTGAAAATAAAATATAAAACATGCTATGTGATCCTAAAAGTGTGATGAAAAAGTCTTTGTTTTTTTATTTGAGGTGAAAATTGCATGACATATAATTAACCATTCTAAAGTATACAGTATTGTGGTACTTAGTGTGTTCACAGTCTTGAATAGTTCACTGCTCTATTTCTGAGCTCTTTCATAACTTCATTAAAAACATCCATGCATATTAAGTAATAACTCCCAACTCTCCCTACCCCATCCCCTGGTAACCTCTAATCTGCTTTCTGTCTCTGTGGATTTGCATATTCTAGATATGAAATAAATTATACAATAACTACAAAAATATAATATGTAACCATTTATGTCTGACTTCTTTCACTTTGCATAGTATTTTTGAAATTCATGCTAGTTATAGTGTGTATCAATACTCTATTCCTTTTATGGCTGAGTAATATTGGATTTTGTATTATTTTGTTTAAAACATGGTGGGCATGAAGAAGTATCTCCCAATAGTTTTGATTTGCATTTCCTTAATGATCAGTGATTAACATCTTTTCATTTGCTTATTGGCCATCTGCGTGTCTTTTTTTGGAGAAATGTCTATTCAACTCCTTTGGTCTTTTTTTTTAAATTTGGTTGTATTTTTGATGTTGAGTTATAAGAATTCAGAATATTAAATTCCCAACAGATAGATGATTTGGAAATATTTTCTCCCATTCTTTAGGTTTTCATTTCACATTGTTAATAATGTCCTTTAATGCACAAAAGTTGTTTTAATTTAATGAAGTCTGATTGCTTTCTATTGTCATTCATTATTTTTGGTGTTAAATTTAAAACTCAGTTATCACATTTGAGGTCATAAAGATTTCTAACTTTGTTCTCTTCTAAAAGTTTCATAAGTTTTAGCTATGATATTTAGGTTATTAATCCATTTTGAGTTAATTTTTAATATGAGCACAAATTTCACCTTCCGGTAAAGCCTACCATAACTACTCTGTTTAAAATGCAAACATATACCCTCTAATCCACATCTTATCTCCCTTTCACTAAACTTTTTCTTCACTATACTTCCAATTTCTGAAAAGTTATATAACTTGGTGATTTTATATAATGTGCTTCCTCCAATTAGAGTAGTAAGCCCCATGAGGACAGAAATTATTTTCTATTTGGTTTAATGCCGTGTTTCTAACACTAAGAATTGCTACCTCCAAAATTTATTATCTAAATTTTGTTGTTATCTAAATGAATAAAACCATAAAAACTTAGCAACTCTATTTATATTTTGGTATGCAGAACCTTTTTTTTTTTTAAGGTGAACTATATCTAAAGCCTATAAAAAGTCCATACTCAATACCAGTATGAAGAATTAGAGGGTCAATATAAGATTTGTTTTATTAGAGTCTGGCCTCTGTGGTTTGACATGCCTGCTATATTGGTATTGATCTGCAGGAGCAAATATAGTAGAGTGCTGGACCGGTATGTCAGGAAGGGTTTTTCTTGGCTCCCTCCCAACTAATTAAAGGGAGTGTTGCATCCCCACAGGCTGTCGTCTTGGTCACGTTATGTTAAAGACGCGCCTTCATGATGGCGGTAGAGCCCTACACACACAGGCAAGCCTTGGCTGTCCCCAGAGTGTCTTTGATAACATGATAAATGAGTAGAAACTTCTCCGTTGGAAGGCTATTAGTCCTTTTCTTTCATGAAATTTGTTCCAAAGTCACTTTCTTGCATCAGGAAAAACATTAGCAAAGCATTCCAGCTGTGGTGATAGTAAAATTTCTCTCTTCTGTGATGGCTTTCATCTTGAAAATTCTTTGCAAACATTAACTGAAGCCTCTGGCAATTCTTGGAGGCTACTTGCACTTTATACATTTTCTTCTTTCAGAGCTTGGAGACCGAGGTTTGGCATCTAGCTCGTGTTTATGTGGCCTGGCCTCTCTGTTCTTGATCTACTTACACATTGTCTTGTCTACTTACACACAAGGTCTTAAAAGTCAGATTGTCCTGCTAGTTAGTAACTTCTTAAAGTACAGATAATCCTATTTATTCTATGTGATGATCAATTACTAAGGACATGATCCTCAGGGCTTTGACTCATGACAATAAGCAGTAGAACCAAGATTTTATGATTCTTGAGGTACTACTTATGGATATTCTTCTGTGCTAAAAAGGAACAGTGGATGAAATGTTTGTAGCAATATCAGCAAAATAAACCCAACTCTCTCCAACTAGAATATTTCCAAATGATGTGTGTACTGTATTAATGTATTGAAATTATTTTATAATCCCTGACTATTCCTCTTGAGAAATCTGTATGCAGGTCAGGAAGCAACAGTTAGAACTGGACATGGAACAACAGACTGGGTCCAAATAGGAAAAGAAATACATCAAGGCTGTATATTGTCACCCTGCTTATTTAACTTATATGCAGAGTACATCATGAGAAATGCTGGACTGGAAGAAACACAAGCTGGAATCAAGATTGCTGGGAAAAATATCAAAAACCTCAGATATGCAGATGACACCACCCTTATGGCAGAAAGTGAAGAGGAACTAAAAAGCCTCTTGATGAAAGTGAAAGAGGAGAGTGAAAAAGTTGGCTTAAAGCTCAACAGTCAGAAAACGAAGATCATGACATCCAGTCCCATCACTTCATGGGAAATAGATGGGGAAACAGTGGAAACAGTGTCAGACTTCATTTTTTTGGGCTCCAAAATCACTGCAGATGGTGATTGCAACCATAAAATTAAAAGACGCTTACTCCTTGGAAGAAAAGTTATGACCAACCTAGATAGTATATTCAAAAGCAGAGACATTACTTTGCTGACTAAGGTTCACCTAGTCAAGGTTTTTCCTGTGGTCATGTATGGATATGAGAGTTGGACTGTGAAGAAAGCTGAGCACTGAAGAATTGATGCTTTTGAATTGTGGTGTTGGAGAAGACTCTTGAGAGTCCCTTGGACTGCAAGGAGATCCAACCAGTCCATTCTGAAGGAGATCAGCCCTGGGATTTCCTTGGAGGGAATGATGCTGAAGCTGAAACTCCAGTACTTTTGCCACCTCATTGGAAGAGTTGACTCATTGGAAAAGACTCTGATGCTGGGAGGGATTGGGGGCAGGAGGAGAAGGGCATGACAGAGGATGAGATGGCTGGATGGCATCACTGACTTGATGTACGTGAGTCTGAGTGAACTCCGGGAGATGGTGATGGACAGGGAGGCCTGGCATGCTGCGATTCATGGGGTCACAAAGATTCGGACACGACTGAGCAACTGAACTGAACTGAACTGAACTGATTTCTTTAAATTTTGAGATAATAAGTCCCTATGATACATTACTAGGGGAAAAATGCTTAGATAAACAAGAATAGACATTGAGTCCTGGGAATCATGGAAAATATTTCTTTTATTTTCACCTTTGATTCTCAATCATACAAAATCCACCCTGACTTTTCCTCAGAGGAGAGTATGTTCTCTTTAGCCTCACTACTTTTTCCTCTTTAATCCTCATAATGTTGATTAAATATCTACTTTTTGCCAAGATCACAGCAGTAAACAGAATGAAGGTCTTGCCTACATGGAACTTACCCTTAATCACTTGAAATTTGTCATTACGTGCCAGCCATCGGTAGGGGCTGTGAGGAGGTCAGGGTTGACCTCGCAGATGTTATGACACTTGAGCAGAGACATAAAGGAAGTGAAGGAATGGGCCATTTGGCTGCTTGGGGAGGATTATTTCAAGTAGTAGGAAAGCAAGTGCCAAGGCCCTGAGGCAGGAAAGTACTGGAGAGGAGACAGAGCAGCAAGGAGGCCAACACAACTGTAGCAGAGTGGGCCAAAGTCGAGCCAAAGGAAATGATTTCGAGGAGATGATGGAGTGTGTGTGTGTGTGTGTGTGTGGAAGGCAGGAGGCGAGGGCTGAAGTTAAAGGGCAGTCTTAGCATCCACAATGCATATGTAAGAAATACACACATTTCTTTTGCTAATATTTATTAACCAATTTTGGGGGGAGGGCATAACTTTAGGGCAATATATATGCTCACACTCTTTTTTCTCCTCCAGTTTACCAATATCACTTCTTTTATCTTACCTTGTCATCAACCAGGGCACTGGAGGAGGGGGACATATTCTACCCTGTTACAGTTGTATTTACACTTAATGAATTTTTCTGGAAAACTTATTGACGTTACAAAGCTACAAAGTACCACATGTTAAGAAATAAAACAGCCATTATTTCCCAGTCCCCAGCCACAATCCGAGTCCCACTCTCTGCAGGCCTGCTTTGAATATTTGTCCTTGCACATTTTTTGCACTTATTGAAAACAAAAGCAAATTCTCTCTCATACAAGTAAGTTAAGTTGCATATCATTATAAATTGCAGGCCTTTCCAGGCCACTTCCACAGCCAGTTGGAGTGTCCCGGTAGGTAAAGCAACTCAGAGATCCTTTGTTAGAATTTTTTTTGTTATTGGAGTATCATTGTTTTACAGTGTTATGTTTCTGGTGTGCCGCAAAGTGAATCAGTTATACATGTACGTAGATCCTCTGTTTTTAGATTTCCTTCCCATTTAGGTCACTGCAGAGCACTGAGTAGAGTTCCCCGAGCAATGTAGTATGTTCTCATTCATTATCTAAACATACTGTCAGTAGTGTATATATGTCAATCCCAATCTCCCAATTCATCCTATCCCCCCTTTTCCCCCCTTGGTGTCCATAAGTTTATTCTCAACATCTGTGTCTCTATTTCTACTTTGCAAATTGATTCATCTCAGAGGTTTGAATTTTGACAAGCTCTTGTCCAGGGTTGACTGGGAGAACTAGGGCTCAAAATTTAAAGGTTTAAAGATTGTTTATAATTTGTCCCATTTTTGTGGCATATGAAATTTAAGACCTCAGGAAGTCATTTATTATTTATCATAAAAGAGCTCACTTGTGTCTGAGAGTTTAAATATGAACTTCATCTTATTCTGAGCCTTTCCATCTCCTCTTCCTGTTTACACCTTTAATTCATGAGGAATGCATCTGAGCTCATAATACATAATGTAGAGAACAATCTAGAAATTCATTATTGGATTGAATTCTTTTTAACAATGACTTTTAAAATGAACTAATTTGCTCTCACTCGTTGTGATGAGGATAATCACTCTGTTGGAAGGTGTGTACAGTAGAGATGAAGAGCACTGAAGACATGAAGGCTGGTTATTCCATTCTCACCTGTGAATAGTGTATGTCTATATACCAAGAGAACAACAGGCCAAAAATGTACTTGGTTTTTTCTTACAGATTGTGCATCAGACTATTGACTTGCAATAGTGACATAGATCAGGAAAGTTTGGATTAATTTGGATTGTTTAAAGGAGTTAATACCATCAGTCCTGCACTTTATGCTTGTCCTTTCCCACATCCTTATTTAAGAGTAATTTACTGTATTGATTCTCCATTACATTTTCAGAAAGAATCTTGAGATGTTAAGTTTTTATATCTTTTATAATATTGAGGATGCTTGTAAAAATTAAAACCTGAGGAAAAAAAAGAAGGAAGTTAATGATAGCCAGCTTTCCTAATAATGACCTCAACAAAAAGGTGTGCTTTGAAAACACACATTAAGCAAGGAAGTCTCCTCCATCAGGTATGAGGTTTTAAGGACTGATTTTGTTTGGTCATTTGTTTTCATTTTCAGTAGGGATCACAGCTTTGTCCCAGGTTTTCCAGTCACAGTCTTCTACATCTTTCCCTTGAAACAAGCACAAATCATTGGCTGTATCTCTGGGCTCTGCAAGACCAGTCAGATTCTCAGGTTTGCCTGGCAGTGAATGTGCAGCCTGTCCAGTGGAGGTGACCACCAGTGATGACTTGATGGAAATGGAGAGGCAAGGCTGGGTGGGGGTCATTCTCTGGGAGGCAGCTGTGGGATTTCTGGAATCTCCCTTCATGCCTATTTCTAACCTTGCTCTTGAATAGCCTCCATGCTAGCAAATTAATTCTCAAAATTCTCCAAGCCAGGCTTTGGTAGTACGTGAACCGTGAACTTCCAGATGTTCAAGCTGGGTTTAGAAAAGGCAGAGGAACCAGAGATCCAGTTGCCAACATCTGTTGGGTCATCAAAAAAGCAAAAGAGTTCCAGCAAAAAACATCTATTTCTGCTTTATTGACTATGCCAAAGCCTTTGGCTGTGTGGACCACAGCAAACTGGAAAATTCTGAAAGAGATGGGGCTACCAGATCACCAGACCTGCCTCTTGAGAAACAGGTATGCAGGTCAAGAAGCAACAGTCAGAACCAGACATGGAACAACAGACTGGTTCCAAATCAGGAAAGGGGTACGTCAAGACTGTGTATTGTCACTCTGCTTATTTAACTTATATGCAGAGTACATCATGAGAAATGCTGGGCTGGATGAAGCACAAACTGGAATCAAGATTGTCGGGAGAATTATCAATAACCTCAGATATGCAGATGACACCACCCTTATGGCAGAAAGTGAAGAAGAACTAAAGAGCCTCTTGATGAAAGTGAAAGAGGAGAGTGAAAAAGTTGGCTTAAAACTCAACATTCATAAAACTAAGATCAAGGCATCGGGTCCCATTCTTCATGGCAAATAGATGGGGAAACAGTGGAAACAGTGACAGACTTTATTTTGGGGCTCCAAAATCACTGCAGATGGTGACTGCAGCCATGAAATTAAGAGATGCTTGCTCCTTGGAAGAAAAGTTATGACCAACCTAGACAGCGTATTGAAAAGCAGATATATTACTTTGCTGACAAAGGTCCATCTAGTCAAAGCTATGTTTTTTCCAGTAGTCATGTATGGATGTGCGAGTTGGAATATAAAGAAAGATCAGCACCAATGAACTGATGCTTTTGAACTGTGGTGTTGGAGAAGACCCTTGATAGTCCCTTGGACAGCTAGGAGATCCAACCGGTCCATCCTAAAGGAAACCAGTCCTGA
The DNA here is from genome assembly GCF_001704415.2 of Capra hircus. Lineage (NCBI taxonomy): Eukaryota > Metazoa > Chordata > Mammalia > Artiodactyla > Bovidae > Capra > Capra hircus. The sequence continues at coordinate 78,514,453 of NC_030812.1, forward strand.
ATATTAACTGGAAGGACTGATGCTGAAGCTGAAGCTCCAAAAGAACCTATTTGAAAAGACCCTTATGCTGGGAAAGATTGAAGGCGGAAGGAGAAGACAGAGAATGAGATGTTTATTGGCATCACCGACTCAATGGACATGAGTTTGAGTAAGCTCTGGGAGTTGAATATGGACAGGGAGGCCTGGCGTGGTGCAGTCCATGGGGTTTCAAAGAGTTGGACATGACTGAGTGACTGAAATGAACTGAACTGAACTGATGCTAGTGTTACCACAGCCCCCATCAATATACTCAGTGAAAGAGCAAGCACATGGACAAACAGAAGATCTCTCTTTATTAAACCCCCCCTCCCCACACACACACACACGTCAGTATCATGGTAATCCAAGTCTATGCCCCGACCAGTAACGCTGAAGAAGCTGAAGTTGAACAGTTTTATGAAGACCTACAAGACCTTCTAGAACTAACACCTAAAAAAAGATGTCCTTTTCATTATAAGGGACTGGAATGCAAAAGTAGGAAGTCAAGAAACACCTGGAGTAACAGGAAAATTTGGCCTTGGAGTACAGAATGAAGCAGGGCAAAGGCTAATAGAGTTCTGCCAAAGGAACGCACTGGTCAAATCAAACACTCTTTTCCAACAACGCAAGAGAAGGCTTACACATGGACATCACCAGATGGTTGACACCGAAATCAGACTGATTATATTCTTTGCAGCCAGAGGTGGAGAAACTCTATACAGTCAGCAAAAACAAGACTGGGAGCTGACTGTAGCTCAGATCATGAACTCCTTATTGACAAATTCAGACTGAAATTGAAGAAAGTGGAGAAAACCACTAGACCATTCAGGTATAACCTAAATCAAATCCCTAATGATTATACAGTGGAAGTGAGAAATAGATTTAAGGGACTAGATCTGATAGACAGAGTGCCTGATGAACTATGGACGGAGGTTCGTGACATTGTACAGGAGACAGGAATCAAGACCATCCCCAAGAAAAAGAAATACAAAAGGAAACATGGCTTTCTGAGGAGCCATTACAAATAAAAAGAAGAGAAGAGAAGAGAATGTGAAAAGAAGAGAAGCAAAAAGCAAAGGAGAAAAGGAAAGATATACCCATTTGATTGAAGAGTTCCAAAGAATAGCAAGGAGAGATAAGAAAGCCTTCCTCAGCGATCAGTGCAAGGAAATAGAGGAAAACAATAGAGTGGGAAAGACTAGAGATCTCTTCAAGGAAATCAGAGATACCAAGGGAACATTTCATGCAAAGATGGGCTCAATATAAGACAAATGATATGGACCTAACAGAAGCAGAAGATATTAAGAAGAGGTGGCAAGAATACACAGAAGAACAGAAGAACTGTACAAAAAAGATCTTCACAACCCAGATAATCACGATGGTGTGATCACTCATCTAGAGCCAGACATCCTGGAATGTGAAGTCAAGTGGGCCTTAGGAAGCATCACTACAAACAATGCTAGTGGCGGTGATGGAATTCCAGCTGAGCTATTTCAAATTCTAAAAGATGATGCTGTGAAAGTGTTGCATTCAATATGCCAGCAAATTTGGAAAACTCAGCAGTGGTTACAGGACTGGAAAGGTCACTTTCATTCCAATCCCAAAGAAAGGCAATGCCAAATAATGCTCAAACTACTGCACAATTGCACTCATCTCACACGCTAGTAAAGTGATGCTCAACATTCTGCAAGCCAGGCTTCAGTAATACGTGAACCATGAACTTCCAGATGTTCAAGCTGGTTTCAGAAAAGGCAGAGGAACCAAGGATCAAATTGCCAACATCTGCTGGATCATTGAATAAGCAAGAGAGTTCCAGAAAAACATCTATTTCTGCTTTGTTAACTATGTCAAAGCCTTTGACTGTGTGGATCACAAGAAACTGTGGAAAATTCTGAAAGAGATGGGAATACCAGACCACCTGACCTGCCTCTTGAGAAGTTTGTATTCAGGTCAGGAAGCAACAGTTAGAACTGGACATGGACCAACAGACTGGTTCCAAATAGGAAAAGGAGTATGGCAAGGCTGTGTATTGTCACCCTGCTCATTTAACTTCTATGCAGAGTACATCATGAGAAACACCAAGCTGGAAGAAGCACAAGCTGGAATCAAGATTGCCAGGAGAAATATCAATAACCTCAGATATGCAGATGACAGCACCCTTATGGCGGAAAGTGAAGAGGAACTAAAGAGCCTCTTGATGAAAATGAAAGAGGAGAGTGAAAAAGCTGGCTTAAAGCTCAACATTTAGAAAACTAAGATCATGGCATCCAGTCCCATCCCTTCATGGAAAATAGATGGGGAAACAGTGGAAACAGTGGCTGACTTTATTTTTCTGGGCTCCAAAATCACTTCAGATGGTGATTGGAGCCATTGAATTAAAAGACGCTTACTCCTTAAAAGGAAAATTATGACCAACCTAGACAGCATATTAAAAAGCAGACACATTACCTTGTCAACAAAGGTCCATCTAGTCCAGGCTATGGTTTTTGCAGTGGTCGTGTATGGATGTGAGATTTGGACTATAAAGAAAGCTGAGTGCCGAAGAATTGATGCTTTCGAACTTTGGTGTTGGAGAAGATTTGAGAGTCCCTTGGACTGCAAGGAGATCCAACCAGTCCATCCTAAAGAAAATCAGCCCTGGGTGTTCATATGAATGACTGATGTTGAAGCTTAATCTCTAACACTTTGGCCACCTGATGCGAAGAGCTGACTCATTTCAAAAGACGCTGATGCTGGGAAAGATTGAGGGCAGGAGGAGAAGGGGACTATAGAGGATGAGATGGTTGGATGGCATCCCCAACTCAATGGACATGGGTTTGGGTGGACTCTGGGAGTTGGTGATGGACAGGCCTGGCCTGCTGTGGTTCATGGGGTCACAAAGAGTTGAACACGACTGAGCAACTGAACCAAACTGACACATGTCAGCAAGGATGGAAGATTGGAAAGTGATTATTTTCTCATTGACAATCTTGCCTTATTCCCCAAAGTACTTGGAACAGGAGTAATTTATGAGAATAAATACAGTATAGCAGAGCAAGAGGAGATGGCAAACTTTTCTCTCTTTTTGCTAAAGAAGTAGGTATAAATATTTGAGCCCTTGTCATATAGTCTGTCAGAACTATTCTCCTCTACCATTGTCGCAAAATTAGCTGACCCCTGGTATACTACCATAGATTCACATGGCTGATCTAAAACATGCTTTTAGATTTCTGGAAGTTACTTTCATTTAGCTTAACCAAACAGTATGTTAAGGTATTATTGTGTCAGATAGATCACTGCAGAATTGCTCTTCTAAATTCCAGAATAGCCATTATGAAGCCTGGTAAAATAAGCATCATGTTTTAGTATACCAAATGGTAAAATAACATTGAACTTGAGCAGTGAAGATTGCAGTTAATGGTGAATGGCTCTGTACCAATATTGATGAGTATTTTCCTTTTCTTCCTGCCTACATTTCTCTTTTCAGTTCCCATTCTCTGAAAACTTCACATTCTCCACTTGTCCTCAATTTATGCGAATCTTCCTCATACTATTACAGGTCCAATCTTTCCAGCCCATTTACAGCCCGCCTGGTTTGTCCTGCTCTGGGACCCCTGCCAGCACTGAGAGAAGAGGTCCTGTTGTGTCTTGCCATGGTCCATCTGTGTGTGACCACCAAGACTTCGGGAAAGTCATTGTCTGAGAGGTCTCTCTGTCTTAAATTTTCCAGCCTAGTTGATCCAGCCTCTTCTTACTGCTTTCAGTTGACTTCTCAAGTTGCCACTTTTTACCTGTAGTGATAACATCCTACTACTTGGGTCACAGTTTTCCAATTTAGTTGTTCAGTCACCCAGTCCCATCTGACTCTTTACGACCCCATGGACTGCAGCACGCCAGGCCTCCCTGTCACTCACCTCACCTAGCGAAAGGTGTTCAAGTCAGTACCTGTCGTTAATTTTGGCCATGCTCTGAAGCTCAGATTTCTGCTTCTATCACTTTTCTGATGAAAGTTGGAAAATGAGGCACTTACTGCTTCCTCAGATGTGATGTTGAAAAGTAGAGAAGTTGAATTTGCACCTTATTTTAAAATGAAACACATTCAAAGATCCATTGCTGCTACCTCTTCCCACATGCTTTTGCCTTCCCATCACTGCTTTGCTTTACATGATACAAATTGTGACTTATTTTCAGTCACTATGATTTCATCTGGTTGTCTAAATTAAATTTGTAACGACCATCTTCAAGTGGGAGCCAGTCTTCTCCAGGTTGGAGGCAGCCCCGGTGTGGAGGAGTACTGCCCCAAGTTCCAGACCCAGAGTCCCAGGGCTGGGATGAGAGAAGGCTGCAGAGCAGAGTGAGTAGTGCTGACCTGAGTCAGGCCGGGCTATGCCCCTGCGGTCTGTGAGCTCACCTTGTTTAACCCTGTTCTTACACCGTAGTGTCAAGTCATCGTGAAGGTGAGCCAGGGCAAGCCATGCTGCACACTCAGCTCAGTGGCGGCATGTGGGGAACACTGAGTACCTGGCAGCTGTTCTTTCATTCCTTGCCATCATCACCACCATTACCATCATCTAGAAATCATCACAGTTCAAAGTCAGGAGCACAATCAGGGCTCTTATTTCCATTTTGTAGGAATAACCAGACTTGAACAAAAATGTAACCCAGTTGACTGCTTTTTAAAAATTACATATATTTCAACTTACAATTACACTTTAAATCATCAAAAATATTTATAATACTACCGCAGACTGATCCTGCCCTCCCACCTCCCCCCTTTCTCCCATCCTAGGTAACAGAGGTTAAATTCTTGGCCTAAGATCTAAGAGTAGAAACATACTTGAAGATTTTTAATGATTAAGCATATTTTAGAAGTTGGAAGTAGATATGTTCAAATATACTAAAAAGGCAGAATCCTAACATAAAACTATTTAGTTAAAAAATGGATGTTAATCAAGGGGAAGAAAATAGTGACAAATATCACTAAATTATTTACAAATGAATATTGGAGTCATCACCTACACCTCCAAATTATAGAAATATTATAGATTTTAAAGATATTTGAAAGTTTACCAGAATAGGCAAGATATAAGAAAAGAATCATTTTCTTCTATTGTTGTTTTTAAAACCTGTTACTGGCATTGCTAGATTTCTCCATTCCACTCAGTCCTGGGTATTGAAACAAAATAGCCATTGGAACGCCAACATTTTATTCAGTGGCTACCTGAAAATCAGAGATTCTTGTGCAAAGTCTTCCCAAGGCATTCTTTGCTGTCCATTACTAATACCTCACCTGGGAAGTCATTTTCTCTTTGTGATGTATCTGCACCTCATGCATATCTTTCTCATATAGGACACAGTTCAGTTGTAATGCTCTGCTTGGCTTTTGATCTGGCCTGGCAGGAGTTTTTTCATATCATTAAGTAATTTGTTTTATTCTTTGCCTTCACAGGGCAGTCACATTTTCACAAGTCACACACACTCTTTAATAAGAAAGTTACTTACTTACCCCTCTGATGTTTATACCTTAGTTGCAAACCTCACTGAAATTATTAAAGAAAGATTTAGATAGTTATGTAATGGGAAAAAGGAATTTCAGACATCAGTAACAGTTTTGCTTTTCTTGATTGTATGCTTTATGATTCTCAGCATGATTTTATAGTCTATATTATTATTTGCTTTTACTCAGAATAATTGTCACCTTTTAAGTGATAATCTTAATTTTTAACAATCCTATTATTTCTTTTAACTTAATGATTCATACTGCCATAAAAGCAACTTATTACCACCTAGCCTTGTAATATTTCTGATTGTTTTAAACACTTAAAATGGTCAAAAGATGTTTTAGTAACCCTGGAGTCATTCTGTCCTTATTATTTCCGTTGAGAACATGACATTTCTATTTAAAGGAGCCCACTGTTTCCATACTGTTTGAAGAAAACCATGAAATATATAATTAGGATGACCTGAGATAAAAGCAGCTAAAGTAAGTTTCTCTAAACAGAAAACCCATTGAGAATAGCTTTTTGTATTAGAAGATAGAAAGGAGGCTGAAGTGACTGATAGCTAGATTCTGTAGGTGGTTTGCTCCAAGTTCTATGCACAAGGAGTTTATAAAAGGATGGCAAATGTGATAAATGCAACCTGGGGAGAATCATTCACCCCATTAAAAAATAAATAAATAAAACTAAAATGCCTTACTTTGGCATATGCTTTGCCTAAAGAGGCAGCATAGAGTGTTAGAAGGAAAATGAGTTTGTCATATGAGCTTCTGTGTTTCTATATTTACATTATTACACATTAAAATGTTGACAATAGGGTCTTCAAACTTTTTTTCTCACCTAAAATGTAATAAGTGAAATAATATATAGGGTACCTGGGGTTGTTTAGCAAGGAAATTGCTGTATAAATTCATTTGCACATGGTATTTCAAACCAACATTCTGAAATTTAACTCCTGAACTTACTCTTTCATTGTTTCCCTGACAATTTTCCACCTCTGTACGTTCTACTAGTTGCCAAAGCCAAAATTCTTGGGGTTTTCTTGTTGCCTCTCTGTCTTGCTCTCTAATATCACATTCAACCCATCAATAAATCTGGTCAACACTTGTTTCAAAGTATATCCAGAATCTGACCATTTCTCACTGCCATCACCCTGGTCCAAGCCATTCTCTCACCTATATTGTTGCCATAACCTAACTAGTTGGCCCGCGTCCACCCTAGTGCCAGTGGTCCATACTACTCTCAATACAGTGACCACCATGATACATTTAAAATGCAAATTAGATCATGCCCTTTTTGTACTTAAAATCTTTCAATGGCTCTATATTTTTCTCAAAGTAAAAGTCATAGTGGTCAGTATAGTGGCCTAATGCTCTTGTCCCACCCCATTGTTTTTCTTGTGTCTTGAACTCATGTCCTCCTATGAAATGAATACTGCCGCTGACTTCATCTTTTGAAGGCTTTGCTTAATTGCTACCCTCTCAACAGGACGTACTCTGTCCACCATGTTTAGAATTGCATCCTCCTTCTTGTCCACTCATCCTCTGTTTCAAATATCCCTCACCAGATTCTTATTTTTTTCCTCTCTGGAAAGGCAAGAGTTTTGTTTGTTTGGTTGGTTTTGCTAACTGATATATGTCAGAGAGCCTAGAACAGTGCCTGGAAAATACAGAGAAGATGGAAGTGATTGACTGCTAAATTCTTTAAGTGATTGCCTATAAGCACATTGCCCAAAGGGATTATAAAAGAAGGCAGTAATATGTTTATTGAATGAATGAGTAATCAGTGATAGTGTTATACCAAGAGACTCATTGCTGAGGATGGAAAAGTTATCAAGAATACCTTGAGGAAGAAAATTAATTAGAGGAGGTATCCTGGATGTTCAGGAGGTAGCCTTGATGTTCAGGCACTTTGTGTGTCTCATGGCAGAGGCCAGGAGTCTGAGCAGCATGACTAGCCGCTGTAGCTACCTATATATAGCTGTGTGTTGGAAATGGAAACTCATCTTAAAAGCTGACAACGTATTCAGAGACAAGCAGAATAAATTCGTAGATGCAGGATGATGTGTTTAGAAAAGAAAAGCCTAGAAGAAATGATAAGTTGAAGTATTCAGTATTTAATTTATTGATCATTCATTGGTTTCAAACAATATGCTAAGTATGGACAATAAAAATAGAAGAAAATCAGATGGTAAAGATTCTGCTTGTAGTGCAGGAGACCTGAGTTTGATCCCTGGGTCAGGAAGATCCCCTGGAGAAAGAAATGGCAACCCTCTCCAGTATTCTTGCCTGGAGAATTCCATCGACAGAGGAACCTGGTGTGGGCTACAGTCCATGGGGTAGCAAAGAGTCAGAGACGACTGAGCAACTAACACTTTTTTCAGAATAAATGTGTAGGTGAAGGATGGTGTGTTTAGAGAGGGAAAGACCAGAAGGAATGATAAGTTAAAGTATTCAGTTTTTAATTTATTGATCATTCGTGGTTCCAAACAATATGCTGAGTATGGAAAATAGAGGAAAACTCTATTTTTAACCTTGAAGAGCTGTTTTCTCCACTTTCAGTCCATTACCCCACCTCTGAGAGAATTATACTTCTAAACACAGACGTGCTTCTCCACTGCCAAGAGACTTTCCTATTCTCAGGATTTATCCTGGCAGAAGCCAAGGCTGTGCTGATAGATGATTCGATAAAGTTCTTTAGATGTGTAGTGATTTTTTTTACATGGAAAGTGACAGTCAAGTATTCTACATCTACAAAAGATAAATAACAGAAAATATGTTTCACCTGTAGTGTGAAGGCTCTAGAAGAGATGTAGGGAAGATTTCTGTTTGGCAGAAACTTGGTGTGATGATCTGGGGGACAGGTTACAGGTGGTACAGAATCTGTCTGCAATGCAGGAGATGCGAGCTCGATCCCTGAGTCAGGAAGATCCCCTGGCGAAGGAAATGGTAACCCACTCCAGTACTCTTGCCTGGGAAATCCCATGGCCAGAGGAGCCTGGCAGGCTACAGTACGTGAGGTCGCAAAGCTCACACACACGCACACACAGAAACTCCTAATATGGAAACTTTTCTTTTTAACTTCATTCTGCTTGAGCAATTTTTACTTGCATTTCTCAAAATATGTTCTATCATCATACAGGTCATTAAGTAAGGTTACTCTAAGTAAAGATTCTGCATTTCAGAAACACTTAGAAGTTAAAATATTTTTCTCTACTGAGGAACTTTATAAACCCCTTTACCATGTTATAAGCAGCATTTTGAGTTTCTAAATGGGATATAAGTAGTAAGTGGCATTTCTTAAATTTATTTGAATTTGGAGTCTCTTTTAGGGCTTTCCTGCAGGATCAGTGCTCTGGGGGCATGTTTTGGGAAATATTGATTTGGAGATATCAGGGTGGGTGGCTAAGTGAATTTTGAGAGTCCTTTCTTGGGCAGAGTTTAAACACTTTCTTGCTGCCATATTTGTACCGCCAAAACAATAGCCACCACCACAGCATCAACAAAGCCATTTTCGTATTACATTCCCTTTAGCAATACCATCTGTGAAAGGATTCCTTTGAGACCCTTCCTTTTAGAGGTATAGTTTCTAAAAGTCAACAGCAAGGGAGCGGTAAGGCCTTCAAACAGATTCCTGGAGCCTTGATTTTCATCAGATTGAGGTTGTAGTTAGATTTGTGGCAGTGACTATCATTTCTAAGGGACATGATGAGATGTGGACACTGCATGGCCATCCATCAGATGCCACCGTTTGGGGAAGTGAGTATCACGTCAAGCAGACAGTTTCTCAAGAGAGACCAGAGTCATGTGGCATGTATCTCTGCACATGTGCTCCTTGTAACTCGAGCAGTTTTAAGAAATGTATCTTTATTTGCTTCACTGTTGTTTTGTTTTTGTTTTTTTAGTTATTTAATTGAAGGATAATTGCTTAGCAATATTGCTAAGTTAGTTTCTGCCATACGTCAACATGAATCAACCATAGGTATACATATACCCCTCCCTCTTGAACCTCTCTTCCATCTCCCACCCCATCCCAACAGAGCACTGGATTTGAGCTCCTTGAGTCATACAACAAATTCCCACTGGCTATCCAATTTTGTATATGATAGTGTATGTTTCCATGCTCCTCTCTCCATTCATCCCACCCTCTTCTTCCCCTCCTGTGGGTACAAGTTTGTTCTGTATGTCTGGGTCTTTATTGCTGCCCTGCAAATAGGTTTATCAGTACCATCTTACTAGGTTCCATGTATATATGTGTTAAGATGCAGTGTTTATTTTTCTCTTTTTCTTACTTCACTCTGTGCTGTTGTTTTTAAAAGAAGGTGCTTGACAGAAGACTGTGTACCTTACTGGAGTGGAAAGTGAGCAGTTCTTCCTAAGAACAAAGCTCCTTTCATTGTCAGTTCTTGTAGAAAGACTGGAGGACAGAGAAAAGACTTCCTGGAGCTTCATGAAAAGCCAGCGTGTGACTGTTTGATGATAAATGGTTGCACTTTTGGCAGAATTTCATGTAAAACTTGTATTCATTTTTGTGTCCTGTGTGGCTCCTATTGCCAGAGGCCAGAGTATTTACAGAAGGGCCTGGCAACTTTCAATGGCCAAATTGGCCTAGTCAGTTTGTGCCCTGTCCCCTGGCATTTGCTATTAAAAAGTGGTTAACTGGGAACAACATTATTAATGTCAGCCTCTCTGGCATTGCATTGAACATTCTCTCCTTCCAGGGCACCACAGTTCCTTTTGATGTGGGTGACTCGGGCCAGCGAACTCTAGTGTTCTGCCTGTTGCAGAGGTACTCGCTCTGTCAGTGTCTTCACTTGGGGTTAAAACACTTTACTCTTTGTTTGGCCATCTGAAAGATTTCTTCTTTTATCCTGTAAAAATTTCCCAAGGAGAAACTGACTCTCAATCAGTGATTAGGGGGTGGAATTCTTACTTTTATGTCAAGATTCATATAGGTCCTATGCTGCTTCCCTCTTATCTGCACTTTAGAGATTCATGCTGTTGCGGTTTAGCAGAAAAGAGGCCTTATTGAAGCAATGATAATAGGTGTTGAAATGTCTGAACTTAGAAAATTACAAGTACTTGATACTATATTAAAACCTCGGGCCTCTGTTTCCATCCTTTGTTGCATTCATTAATCCATTAAATTTGCCCTTTTAGGCTGTGGTAGATGGGCTGTTCAGATACACAGTTCAAAGTAAAGGAAGAACATTATTTAATCATGTCAGTTACTTCTTAAAAAAAAAAGAGAGAGAGAGAGAGCTTTAACAATTTCTGATAAAGCAAAGTGATCGATCACGCTTTTATTACTGTATGTTTCAGAAGCAGGAAAGTGGGTCTTATCAAAGAGATCCAACATATTTTGAATATAGAAGATTCTTTGATTTTGGAGGAGTAGATTGATAGACAGTAGGAATCATATCCATTATTAATAGCAGTTACTTCAGAAGCTCAACTGGACAAGTTAAAATTCACTTTTATTTTTTTAGCTATTGAGAGAAGCCCCTAACTTTCTTATTACTTTCACATTTGTAACCTTGAAGTAAGCCAAACTGCAATTTGTTTGATAAAATATGATGAATTATTATTGTCTTTAAGGAATGCTGCTCTAAATCATTTGCATCTTTGCTGTGTGGAACTATGTGGGGTTTTTGTGGTTCCTTCTCCTCGTTTTACAGAAGGGAGGGACTGTACTCTGTGTGACAATCCAAGTGGGAACATTAATCATACCTCTGAGTGAGTGTGACTCACAGTGTGAAAAAAGTAACAATCGTGTCTGTTTCTTAACAGAAAATAAGTCTATAGCACCCTGCTTTGAAAAGTTTTGGCAGAGGGACATCTTAGAAATGTTTAAACAGTAGTCATAGGTAGAAGACCACTTCTGCCAGGCCTGTATATTGCCATAGGAACAAAGTTATTTATAAAATGCATCTAATTTATCCTCTGCCTCCGTTTCCTTGTCATCAAAACTGAATTCATGCATGACTTCATTTGCAAGGTTAAATCTAAATCCACCCTGGTTCTTAACTGAATTCTTAAAGAGGGAAAAAAATGGTTAATTGTTTCTGCCTCCCTCCTACCTAAAGTCACTTACTGTTCCTGTTCTCCACAGAGAATTCAGTAGCATTACCTGAGACATTTTTGTTTCACTAGCCAGAGCTGGATGCAGGGAGCATGATGGAAGACCCGGACCCCTAAGTGGTGGCCTTTTCCCCTTTCTACCCTGGACAAGATCCAGGCACAATTGAGCCTCTGCTGACAGTTTTCTCTTCTTGGACCCACAGGGCCCGTGTACGGTACACCACTCACCCTCCTCTGGACAGGGCCTGCCCTGAAGCCAGAGGTGTGCTGGGCATTCTTGGTGCCTCCTTCCAGCTCCTCCTTTCTTCTGAGTCCACCTAGATAGCTTTAGTCTCAACACATATGAACATATAGCTCTTAGGGCAACACTACTCTTTTGATTTTCCAAATCTACCCTCCTGATATAAATATGAATATCACAGGTGTTACAAGAGTAAGTGGTTATCAGAGAAAGAGAAATACCGGATGATACCACTTTATGTGGAATCTAAAAATTCAACAAACTAGTGTTTACCAATGGGGAGAAGAAGAAGGGAGGGGAAACACTGGGATAGGGAGTTAGAATGTACAAACTATTATATATAAAATAAGCTACAAGGCTATATTGTACAACGCAGGGAACATAATCAATATTTTGTAACTATAAATGGAGTATAAACTGTAAAAATTATGAATCACTATATTATACAGCTTTAACTTTTGTAATGGGTTTCCCAGGTGTCTCAGCAGTATGAGCTTGATCCCTGGGTTGGGAAGATCCCATAGGGAAAGGAATGGCAGCCCACTCTAATATTCTTGACTGGAGAATTCCACGGACAGAGGAGCCTCTTGGGCTACAGTCCAAAGACAGACAGAACTGAGTGACTGAGCACAAGCATTGGCATGAACTTATATAATACTGACCAACAATTATATTTCAGTTAAAAAATAAATTTAAAAAAATTAAAAGTTAAAAAATGCAAAAAATAAGTGACTATGACAGTATTACATTCTCGCAAGATTTATACATAAAATAGTTCATAGATTTGAACTCAAGCCAAACAACACAGCCCCATCAACCAGCAGAAGATTGAATTAAAGATTAACTGAGCATGGTCTTGCTCACCACAACAAGACCTAGTTTTCTGTGAAGCCAGTCCCTCCCTTCAGGAAGCTTTCACAAGCCTCTTAGCCTCATCCATCAGAGGGCAGACAAAATGAAAACTGCAATCACAGAATGCTAACCAAACTGATCACATGGATCACAGCCTTGTCTGACTCAGTGAAACTGTGAGCCATGCCTTGCAGGGTAACCCAACACAGATGGCTCATGGTGGAGAATTCTGACAAGAATTCCACTGGAGTTCCACTGGAGAAGTGGAATGGCAAACCATGTCAGCATTCTTACCTTGAGAACCCCGTGAATACTATGAAAAAGCAAAAAGATATGACACAGAAAGATGAACTCCCCAGGTTGGTAGGTGCCCATTATGCTACTGGAGAAGAGTGGAGAAGTAGTTCCAGAAGGAAATAAACAGACAGAGCCAAAGTGGAAATGATGCCCAGCTGTGGATTTGTCTGGTGGTGAAGGTAAAGTCCAATACTGTAAAGAACTATATTGCGTAGGAACCTGGAATGTTAAGTCCAAAAGGTAAATTGAAAGTGGTCAAACAGGCGATGGCAAGAGTGAACACTGACATTGAGGAATCAGTGAACTACAATGGACCAGAATGGGCGAATTTAATTCAGATGACCATTATATCTACTACTGTGGGCAAGAATCCCTTAGAAGAAATGAGGTAGCCCTCATAGTCAATAAAAGATTCTGAAGTGCAGTACTTGGGTGCAATCTCAAAAAACAACAAAATGATCTCAGTTTGTTTCTAAGGCCAACCATTCAATATCACAATAATCCAAGTCTGCGCCCCAACCAGTAATGCTGAAGAAGCTGAAGTTGAATGGTTCTACAAAGACCTACAAGAACTTCTAGAACTAACACCCAAAAGAGATGTACTTTTCATCATAGGGGACTCGAATGCAAAAGTAGGAAGTCAAGAGATACCTGGAGTAACAGGCAAGTTTGGCCTTGGAGTACAAAATGAAGCAGGGCCAAGGCCAACAGAGTTTTCTCAAGAGAACACATTGGTCATAGCAAACATCCTCCTCCAACAACACAAGAGATGACTCTACACATGGAGATCACCAGATGGTCAATACTGAAACCAGATTGATTATATTCTTTGCAGCCGAAGATGGAGAAGCTCTATAGAGTCAATAGAAACAAGACCTGGAGCTGACTGTGGCTCAGATCATGAACTCCTTATTGCAATATTCAGACTCAGTTGAAGAAAATTGGGAAAACCACTGTGTCTACCTAGGTGGCGCTAGCAGTAAAGAACCCACCTGCCAATGCAGGAGACCCAAAAGATGTGGGTTTGATCCCTGGGTTGGAAGATGCCCTGGAGGAGAGCCCAGCAATCCATTCCAATATGCTTGCCTGGAGAATTCCATGGACAGAGGAGCCTGGTGGGCTACAGTCCACAGGGTAGCAGAAGAATCAGACGTGATGGAAGCAACTTAGCCACGCCTACAGCAAAAAACCACTAGGCCATTCAAGTATGACCTAAATCAGATCGCTTTTGATTATATAGTGGAAATGACAAATAGATTCAAGGGGTTAGATCTGATAGACAGAGTGCCTGAAGAACTATGGACAGAGGTTCATGATAATGTACAGGAGGCAGTGCTCAAGACCAGCCCCGAGAAGAACGAATGCAAAAGGCGAAATGGCTGCCGGGGAGGCCTTACAAATAGCTGAGAACAGAAGAGAAACAGGCAAAGGAGAGAAGGAAAGATACACCCGTCTGAATGCAGAGTTCCAAAGGATAGCAAGGAGAGACAAGAAAGCCTTCCTAAGTGATCAATGCAAAGAAATAGTGGAAGACAGTAGAGTGGGAAAGACTAATCTCTTCAAGAAAATCAGAGATACCAAGGGAACATTTCATGCAAAGATGGGCACAATAAAGCACAGAAACAGTATGGACCTAAGAGAACCAGAAGATATTAAGAAAAGGTGGCAAGAATACACCTTTAGTGTATTTAGAATATAGAAGAACTATTCAAAAAAGATATTCTTAATGACCCAAATAACCACAATGGTGTGATCACTCATCTAGAGGCAGATATCCTGGATTGTGAAGGCAAGTGGGTCTTAGGAAGCATGACTATGAATAAGGCAGGTGGAAGTGATGGAATTCCAACTGAACTATTTCAAATCCTAGATGATGATGCTGTGAAAGTGCTGCACTCATATGCTGGCAAATTTGGAAAGCCCACAGTGGCCACAGGACTGGAGTAGGTCTGTTTTCATTTCAATTCCAAAGAAGGGCGATGCCAAAGAATGTTCAAATTACCTCACAATTGTACTCATTTCACATGCTAACAAAGTAATACTCTAAATCCTTCAAGCTAAGCTTCAACAATATGTGAACTGAGAACTTCCAGATGTTCAAGCTCGATTTAGAAATGGCAGGTAAACCAGAGATCAAATTTCCAACATCCACTGAATCATAGAAAAAGTTAAAAAATTTCAGAAAAATATCTACTTCTGCTTCATCGACTATGCTAAAACCTTTGACTGCATGGATCACTACAAACTGTGGAAGATTCTTAGAGAGATGGGGTTACCAAATCACCTTACCTGCCTCCTGAGGAACCTGTATGCAGATCAAGAAGCAACAGTTGGAACCGGACATGGAGCAACAGACTGGTTCCAAATTGGAAAAGGAGTATGTCAAGGCTGTATAGTATCACCCTGCTTATTTAACTTATATGCAGAATACATCATGTGAAATGCCAGGCAAGATGAAGCACAAGCTGGAATCAAGACTGCCAGGAGAAATATCAATAACCTCAGATATGCAAATGACACCACCCTAAAGAGCCACTTTATGAAGGTAAAAGAGGAGAGTGAAAAAGCTGGGTTAAAACTCAACATTCATAAAGCATTTACAGGAATCATGGCATCCAATTCCATCACTTCATGGCAAAGAGATGGGGAAACAATGGAAACAGTGAGTGATTTTATTTTCTTGGGCTCCAAAATCACTGTGGACAGTGACTGCAGCTATGAAATTAAAGGATGTTTACTCTTTGGAAGAAAAGCTATGATAAACCTAGGCAGCATATTAAAAAGCAGACATCACTTTGCCAACAAAGGTCTGTAGTCAAAATCACAAAGTTATGGTTTTTCCAGTAGACATATACAGATGTGAGAGTCGGGCCATAAAAAAGGCTGATGCTGGGAAAGATTGAAGGCAGGAGGAGAAGGGGACAGCAGAGAACAGGATGGTTGGATGGCATCACCTACTCAGCAGATGTGAGTTTGAGCAAACTCCTGGAGATGGTGAAGGACAGGGAAGCCTGGCATTCTGCAGTCCGTGGGGTCACAAACAGCTGGACATGATTGAGTGACTGAACAACATCAACTTCATAGATAAACAGGTGAATATTTAAAAAGGAGTTTAGAGCAACAAGCTACAGAGCATGTATAGATTTAACATTTAGAATGTCTTTTTCCACTCAACTTATTCACTGTTTCTCTCCGGTCACTAGAATATGAATGCACTCTTATTCTCCTTAATAAGAAGAGCAATCTCATCGTAGTATTTGATTTCTTATGTCAGAAATAATCCTTATTCTTTTCTCAAGCCACCTTAAATGTAATTTTGACTTACAATTCAGTAACTAAAGAGCTGTCAAATGAATGGCATCTTCCCCTTTTGTGGCTGTGGGCACAGATACGTCCAGAGGCAGGTTGTAGGGGTGAGTAGGTGGGCCACCTGAAGTGTTGATTGAAATGGAATCCTTGACAAGGAATACGCATTTCACGCCACACATCCTTCTTCATCCCTGCAAGCTGGAAATGTGTGTCAGTGTTTATGTGGCAACAGGGCTCAATGATGCCCTTTGTCACAGACCTCAGTGGTGAGATTTCTGGATCAGCCTAGCAATACCTTGCTAGGTAACCTCCAAATTGCTAGGTTTTGTCTTCTCTGTGTGTTTCTGCTACAAACCTAGGAAGAAGAAAAGTGTTGAAATCTCCCCCATGTACACTCCCTTGACCTTGTCTTGGGATCCCAAAGCCCACGGGATTGTGGGGAAAGAACAGGCTTTGGGCTGAATCAAACCTCAGTTTGAACCCCTTGATTTTCACTAATTGGATCAGTGTAGATGTGTCTTTAAGCCCTCTGAGCTTCCACTTCCTCATCTATATAACTGGGGATAATTACCTATCTTGTAATAATATCACAAAACATCAATGGGACAGGCTAAGTCAAATGTCTGGCATATGGTATTGCTTAAGAGTTTCTTGCTTTTCCTTTACCCTCTACCATTTGCAGCTTACCAGCTGGCTTTTATTTGCCCTTCTGCATGAGCCTTTCCCATAGAACATGTATAATAATCTATATGTTGAACACAGTCTTAGAAGAGATCTTGTCTTGCTCCTACCTTTCATCTCTCTAGTCTTCCTCACAATTTTTTTTAAATACACAGCTTTATAGTAAGTACTTTTCCATTTTTGTTCAAAACCACAGATAGAGATGAAGAAAGTTCATTCTTTTCTTCTCCCATGTCTCCATGAATTCCTATGATATTTTCATTTGAATCAGGAAAAAGATTTCTTGAACAATATTTTTCTAACTTACTTAATTCCCTTAACTCCTTACTAGTGCTTGTTTATGAAAATGAATGGTGTTTTCGTGCACTAGACTGGTGTTTTCCAATCACGCTTCTTCTAAAGTGCCTTTTAAAAGATGTTTGCTTTTATTTGCCTTTGAACATTTAAAACACACTTACAGAGAATGTAAGGCACATTTCCAAATAAAGTTTGAATTAGTTTATTCTCACTTGAGTAAAACAATCTGAGTGCTTCAGTCTTCCACCTGATTTGATTCTGAAACAACGTAATTGTGTGCTCTTGTGAGATAAGAAGTTTCAATCCCAGGAACTAGTGTTTGCAGGAAGATTCAGATGATTGATTAAAAGCGAATCAAACAAAAACTGCAAAAAAAAAAAAAAAATGAAGTCCATAACCCAAGACCAGAAATCAGAAGTGTTGGTTTAGGAATGCTCTGATTTTAATCTCCCTTCGACTCTCCGTTCATCAGTGTGACTGGCAGAGCTCCTCAGTAAAGAAACCTTGGCATGGGACAAGCAGTGTTTAAATTGGCTCAGAGAAGACAGTGTACAAATTTACTTTTGTCTCCAAGGAGATATAATTTCTTCATTCATTTCCCCTTTTAAAATTTTTTTCCCTGAGCATTTATGAGTAAATTTTAGAGCACATAAAAATGAGGAAGTGATATCACCAGCTCGAGCCAAGTGTAGAATATGTGTTGGCAGCTATGTTATTGAGATCCTGAATCAGAGCTATTTTCTTCCGCAGCTTGGCTTATTCTGTTGATTTCAGACCAGTGAAGGAAAAAAATTGCAAGTGGTACCTTTCCACACGTATGTGTGAGATATGAATTGTGTTCATGTCACGGGCAGACTGTCCTTCAGCCTCTTGAGCATGTCTAACTTAGGGTCCCCATTAACTGTAAAATCACCAAGGAGTTTGGCAGCTGTAATTGAAGCTCTGAGAATAAGCTTTCAAATTTTCTTATTCTCTTTGTCTTTAAGACTGTCCCAAGATTCCTCTCAATTCCTCCATTACTGATATGTTGATCAGATTCTAGATCTTGTTTGAATCTTTAAGAAGTAGACTGTTGCATTTGATATAACAATAGCAGTAAAAATTCAAAACTTTCTCTTCTCCCACTATTGAGAGATTGGTCTAAATATCATTTGCCAGATAAAGCTCTCTCAGATTGGCATTTGTCTTCACTGTTTTTATGCATTAGAATTTTTCTATAATCTCAATGGCCTCAAAAAATGCTGGTTCACTCAAGGGCTAAAACATACTGGAAGTACAATAGTGCAAGGATGGGACCAAGTCAGGAGTGATCTGGAACTGGTTCCAGTTGTCCCATGAAAGCCAGAGTTCTGACTACTTTTCAGCACCCACACCTCTGCTACCATCTCTGCACCCTTTCTCTGTGATCTATTAGTTAGAGCCCTGGCAGGAGACAGAGTGCACAGCCAGTGGAGTGATTGAAGGGTTTATGAAGAGACCTTTGCAGGTCTTTGCAGTGCCTTGGGCAAAGTGGAGCTAACATGCCAAGGGACACATACCAGACGGCCTGAAATGTCAAAGGAAGGAACTGTCACCAACACTAAGTGAGAGCTATGACCTTGGAGTGGATCCCTAGACCGGAGCTATGCCTGGAGTTAGGCAAACTGAGCCACTATCAGACAGATGTGGAAGAGTTGTTGTTGTTCAGTTGCTAAGTCGTGTCTGACCCTTTGTGACTCCATGGACGGCAGCATGCCAGGCTTCCCTGTCCTTCACTGTCTCCCAAAGTTTGCTCAAACTTGTGTCCATTGAGTCGGTGATGCCATCCAACCATCTCACCCTCTGTCACCCGCTTTTCCTTGCCCTCAGTCTTCCCCAGCATCAGGGTCTTTTCCAATGGGTCAGTTCTTCGCATCAGGTGACCAAAGTATTGGAGTTTCAGCTTCAGCATCAGGTCTTTTGATGAATAGTCAGTGTTGATTTCCTTTAGTATTGAATGGTTTGATTTCCTTGCTGCCCAAGGGACTCTCAAGAGACAAAATGTGGTCCCCTGGAAAAGGGAATGGCAAGCCACTTCAGCATTCTTGCCTTGAGAACCCCATGAACAGTATGAAAAGGTGGAGGAGGGAGGGGCTGTCCAATTCAAAGGAAAATATAGACAAGAGTGAAGATCAAGGAGGCAAGAGCAGCCCATGGGGAGGAAGGAAGTTCAACATACATTCGTACAGAGCTCAGACAGAATCCCATTGCCCCAGACAATCCAGCTCTTTCTGTCCTTCCACTTCTGACTTGCCCCTTCCCATGCTGGTCCCCAGTTAGTCTTCTGAGGCCAGCTCTCCACCCATTTCATGCAGTCTGTATTATCATCATTTGAAAGCATCGAAGGACATCTGCAGATTGAAAGCTCATGATGTTTTAAATAAGCCTGAGAACCTCTGATTTGCTCAAGTGGAGACTCACTGATGCATTTCCTCTGGACAGTAATATAAGGAGCTGAGTTTTCAAAAAATTATTAAAATGTACACAAGCATCATAGAGAGAGCCCAGGTTTCCTCTTGCAGGAGACCTGGAGTCCTGTGCAGCTGTGAGGAAAATTTTTCACAGAAATAATGCAATGCATTTTTGCTGATTTGTAGTTGCAGTTATTTGTGAAGGACCCAAAGGTTTCAGCATTTGAGATTACAACAGGGATAATAATGCTAATCTCCACAGAACTGTTGTGAACATTAAAGAGAATTTTTTGAACTGGCATAAATGTGTTGCCTGCTACTGGGGGGAAATTTGAGGGTTACTTAACAAGAAAATGAGCGTAGCTCACTGCCCAGTGCCCCCAGCTTGGTACAAGAGATGGGGATTCAGAACAAGAGATGAGGCAGTAAAGTGCAGTCAGATAAAGCAATGGAGATTTCAATTGATTAAATAACTTGTCTTCCTCAATTAAAAAGAGCTTCCATAATAATATAATAGTGATTATTGAGTATTTTAATACACTGAAATACTCACAAAATTAAAATTAAATTTCAGTCATGTGAAAGATGTCATTTTTCCTGAGCATGAAAGTCCCACGACCTTTCAAGAGCAGGTAGTAGTAGCAATGAATGGAATGAGAGAGGCGTGGAAGGGTGCCTCTGCATGCGTGCATCCTGATTAAAAGTACCTGATTAAAAATGCTGTTGGTCAACTCTGGCAGACAATCACAGAACAGTTTAGATATTCAAAGACTGAGGACTTCTCAACCCAAATTAGCATTGTAAATACTGTGTTTCGGAGGATGGCAAAAAAATGCAAGGTTTCCATAGTGAGAAGTCTCTAAATTGAACCCCAGAGATGTATGTGTAGCTTCTATCACTAATCTTTTCTTATTGCAACAATTTGGTGAATGCCAACTATGTTTGTTCAGGTATCTGGATAAATTTAAGTGGGATGGTGACTCCCATCAGGGAAGGCATTATCTAATGGAGGAAGTAGACCCAAGAACAGATGAGAAAAGAGGGCCTCATGTATAGCTCTGTCAGTTGTCAGCTTGGATATACCTTACTCCCAGGGCTGAAGAGGGAGCTTTATGGTCATCAGCTTCCCTGAAAACTGATAAATTAGATGCAGACAGCTAGAGCCTAGAACTGCCAAATGCATCCTTAGGGTTGAAATATAACTGTGCTCTTTGTAGAACTGTCAGAACATGCTGAATGCACTGTTTTATTTCTCTATAACCTGTTTAGAGGCGAAAGAAAATATGATAATAGGGATGGCGGTGATAATTACTATAATGAGGCCTGTTCTCTGCTGCTCTGGGAGGGAGCAGACCATGGTGGAGGTTGTGTGGGTTGAATGAGAGTGGAGCTGTCTTCTCATGACCACTCGTTCGCACAATGCTGGCCACGTGCATTTGTATCTCTGTGTGTGTGTGTGTGTGTGTGTGTGTGTGTGTGTGCTTGTGTATGTTTCCTCATCTGTGATTTGTTCCTTGAAAAGGAAACAGAGTAGGAAGGGAATGGGATAAACCAGAAGCCACTAGGCTAGGCTCAGATTTTGGAGCTGGGGCTTCTCTGAGGTGATCTATGTTTCTGAGAAGATCACTGCTTTTCCATTAGTGACTCCTGCAGATACATGGCTGTGGAATGGTGGCCGAGTGATTCTCTGGGCACCCAGACAGGTGTGTTAAGAGATTTTCATTTCTTTGCAGCTCAGAGAAATGCTCTTCTGTCTCCTTTCGAGCCAGAAGAAAATCAAGCCTAACACCCACCACAGTGAATCTATCACACATTTTTCCTACAGATACAGTAGGTATCGGTAAACTTTCTTTTGTTTAACTGATCAGAGAAGTAAATTAATTTGTCAAAAGTTGCACAGTTAATCAGACAAGTAATGTATTTTTAATGGCTATATTACTAGCTGTTTTAATTCTGTCATTTTACTCCCTAGTGTATTTGGAATAAATTTCCAGTGGCCTCTTTCCTAGAAATGAATGCACTTTGTGCACTTTGGAAAATGAAACACATTTTTCCCCCACTCATATTTTGTTTGCATTTCATCTGAACCTATTAGGTTGAGATAAGCCACAAATTATTTAGCCAACTCTGTCACGTCTGTGATCCACAAGATACAAAATTGGATTCCTTTCCAGTCTTTCTCATTCTAGGAAGTTCAGCCACATCCATGACATATTTTTCCCTAATTTTACAACATTCTGATTGGCCAATCGACTTATAGTTTATATCAATATTTAGTATATTCTTGAATATGTTCTATCTCTCTTGTCTGAATGGGGAGGAGAGAAGATTATCATCAGTTTGATTTGAGAGTCAAGAACTCTTTTCATAAATATTATTTCTCTTGAGATAAACAGTAGAACTTCGCTGAGTTTGGGCACTGTGCCACTGTCTTAAGTTGAATGTTTTGAAAATAAAGAAAATACCACATAAGACAGCCCTTCTGGTTGCACATTCTGTGGAGTGGTGGCCTCTAAACTCACAACTCCAATGACATGGACCTTAACTGATCAAGAAATCTTTGTCCTGATCCAACCAACCCCACTAAACCATGAACTGCAGTTATGCCATTTTATAGCTGAGGCGAGGAAGGGCTAATTACTTGCCTGCTCAAGGTGACTAATGACGGCAGGGCCCCAACTTAAATCTGGACATCAGCTTTGGGACACTGACTTGCTTTCCCTTCTATGTGTGTGGGACCCTTAACTTGCTCCTAATTACCTGTAGGTAAAAATCAGCTCCACTCAGGGAATACCAAACCCTTATAATTCATCACCTGCTAACATGCACAGGGTTATTCCCTGCTTTGTACTTTCTGTATCTTATGCCTGGAATGCACCTCACTGTGACCACTTCCCTCCTCTCCTGACACCACATTTACCTTGTGAGCATTCACTACTCAGTCTTCAACCCCAGATTGTCCCCTCCACCAGGAAGCCCTCTTCATCCTCTCCCTGTCTCACACCCAGTTTCCTCTCTCACCTGGAACATTTATTCATTTATTGATTTATTCAACAAATGTTTCTAAACACTCACTAAGCTGAGCAGAAACCACACAACTCTGAATACAGCTCACCAGCTCCTGTCCTCATAGAGCTTACAGTCTGGTGGAGACATTAGAAAAATATGGTGAGCACACAGAAAAATGTGTAATTACAACTGGATGAGGGCCAGGAAGGAAAGAAAGTTGGTGCCTGGAGCCTACAGTCCCCAACTCAGCATCACCACTGCCTGCAGCAGTGGCACTCAGACTACCCACTTCAGGGGTGCCAGAACTGAGGGAGGAGATGGCCAAGGGAGCCTCTGCATGCCCGGGATGCCCGCCTGCTCTCCATCTAGTGGCTCCCAGAGCCTCGGGCTTCTGCTGAGTAAAGGACATAAGCATGTGCCACCACAGTGAGGAAGGCCTTTGGTCAGGCAGCAAGGGGGATGGTACTGGGGGTGTGAAGGCAATGCCTTTTTCAGAGCTATGAGGGATGCTCACCAATAACTGCGATGAGGTGGGGAGGCATCTCATAGGGTAAAACACAATCCAGGGACGCGGATATATCATGACCTGGTCAGAATTCCATCAGTCCCTCCCCTTGTCTTCATTCTTAGGATTAATTAATAGGGGATTTTACATTCTCTTTACAGATCTCTTTAGGAAGACACACTAATACTTTTGTAAAAGTATTTCAGTTTTTGAATAGTCCAAAAAAAGAAAAGAGAGAGAGAGAACATCACATAGACTCAACATTCATAAGGAACACTTGGGCAAGACACTCATTCTCTGGGGTTTATTTTCAACTTTGTCAAGAAATACTTGCCTTTGTCAACTTAAAAAAATAGTCACAACCTAAAAGCTGAGAGTTACGTTTTAATTGGTGGGAATATTTAGGACTTTAATCACAGGAGACAGTGTCTTATGTAACCCTGAGAGAATTGCTCTGCTGAAGCAGGGGGAGTGGGTTGGGGGGGGGAGTGGGTGGCGGGGGGGAGTGGGTGGCGGGGGGAGTGGGTGGCGGGGGGGGCGGTTGGAAAGGGAAGTGAGGGGAAGTTGGTTATATAGAAGTTTGCAATAAAGGACAAGTAGTCTGAGCATCAAAAGTATTTTATGAATTAAAGAAAACCAGATAGCCCAGGTTAAGGAATTTAGTGCTTTTCTATCCAAGGGAAGAGTCTGGGCTCTTTGAAATCATTCCTTCCATGTGCATCTCAGCTATCTGGGTCCAGTATTCTGTGTTTTTCACATCCTGAGTTCCCCAGTGCTCACTGTAGAGTGGCTGCAGCCTCATGGCTGCCGGATCGACAGGTATTTTCTTCCTTCCTGAGTGACCTTAGGGTCAGGGATTCACATTTGGAGGGCCATAATCACTGATGTCAATATGAAGGAAATATTCCATATCTCACCTTCATATTATAGGATTCTTAGGGTGTTTGTTCCTTATATAAACTTTAAGTTCTTGCACTGAAATATACTTTGTAAACTGAAAGAATAATATAAATTACGAAGAGAGTTTTCAGCTTTTAAATATAATGAACTTGCCACTTCTTACCTGTGTTTTTCCTTCAATTTAAATGCACCATAGAATATATAACATTGCATCCATTTGAGTTGAAAGCTTGTTATGCAATTTTTTTTCTTCTTTTTCTTTCATCTTTTAATTCTAAAGAGTATGGTTACTTTAGGTAAAAAAAAAAAAAAAAATGAGGTAATGACTTACAGAACCATTAATTGTTCAAGGGAAATAGTCCAAATCACATTTGCTTACATGGAATTACTCTCAGAAAT
Source organism: Capra hircus (assembly GCF_001704415.2). Taxonomy (NCBI): domain Eukaryota; kingdom Metazoa; phylum Chordata; class Mammalia; order Artiodactyla; family Bovidae; genus Capra; species Capra hircus. Next base: position 78,538,947 of record NC_030812.1, read on the forward strand.
TTTATTATTCAATGTATTGTAGTCAGCAAAACAAAGATTTTAATAAAGTCCAAGTATCAAATGTCTCAAGATGCTTAAAATCTTTTACTTTGTCTACTTAAAATATTAGTAGTTTGTGTTAGGGAGTCTTATTTATGTTTTTGAAATGTTTTGTTTAGTGTTTTGCAAATATTTAAAGTATTAGGCTATTCAAAATGTTTATAAGAAACAGTTTAAAACAGTAATATGGAAAGTTCTATTTGGTTTTCCTCTTTAATTATTTTGTTTTTAAACATCATCCAATACATATAGATTTGTTTTAAATGGATTTTCCTTCAAATGTGTCCATTTGGAAATATACACTATCTTTTACAGTGCCCATTACAACATATTATTGATAATAAATAAAACATTTTTGTTAGTTGTGACAAAAATCTTTATAAATTTTTATATACAGTATAAGAGAAAGGTATTCTATCAGTTTAATGAATTATTGTAATGAATTTTTACTCCAAAAAATTTCATGGAATCAAGTAATTTCATGGAATCAAGCAAGTAAATGCTTAGTGGCTTACTTTGAAAGATGCTAAAAACACCTCAGCTCAAGTGATCTCCCTCTCTGGTGCCCCTTATTTCACCATTTGCATTTCATTTCCTTCATGCTAAGATTTGCCTCCTCTGGTGGGCTCTTTGTGGGTTTTTTCCTTTGTTTATTCATTTGTTTTTAATGTGTTCTGTTTTGAGAGGACAATATTTCTCCATGATGCCTTAGTGAGCTTTATCCTACCCAGCTGCTGTGTTCCCTGGAATGAGTTGCCTGGGGGCAGAAGGACTCTGAAAGAAACCAGACCAAGTAGTGTTGCTGTAGGGCCAGCCCAGAACAAGGAGTAATGGTCACTGATTATGTTATGCAAATAGCAGATGTTCTGGGTGGCAAATTTGTGTCAGGCAAACATGCGAATATTTCCATGAGCCAGAGGTTTTAGCCTGAAGGCTTTCTCTGATGAATCAGTACACTGATCAAAAGGTCCACATTGGTCTAGTTTATTCATTCCTTGAGTAAGAACTTGATGGTTAAATGCTAACTGAAGTGGAATTAAACCCAGATTAATTTGTCCTCCACTGTTGTGTGTTTCAGAGACTGGAGCACAGGGAAGTTTTGGTGGGCTTGTTGTTCCTGGTTTTCCCGTTCATCCCAGCCAGCAACCTCTTCTTCAGGGTGGGTTTCGTGGTGGCCGAGAGAGTCCTATACATGCCTAGGTAATTACTGTTTCTGGTTTTCTCTTTACGAGACCAACACTGATGGCTCCAGAGAGACTGTTGTTTGTGTGTATCACAGTTAGATCCTTGTGGAGCTCAGGTGTTTATTACATCAGCTTTAAAAACAGCCACAGAGGAAGCTGGGTAAGAATATTGACCCGAGTATATTCAGGATTTTAGCAGCAATCATTTTACCGTAACTTCTTTGTTCAAGTATCTGTGCTTATTAAACATAATGAGTTACTTTCTAGAGATATTTGTTAATTTGCATTAAGTTATTAACTGTGTTAAGTAGCATGATTTTAATTGACTTCTATCTTCTTTCTCCCTCTTTCTTTGTTCTTGAATTTAAAAATAGAAACAATCTCAAAGAAACTTGTCCTTGAGAAAAACATTGGTTAAAAGTTATAAAGGGCATTCAGACATGTATGATTACATAATGCCACTTAGCTTTGAATTTTTGAACAGTGTGACGCTTGTCCGTTCTCTTGTCTTATTCAAATGTCAGCATTCCAAGGCCATGTTTCTCTCCAGAAGCCTGAAAATGTCCCTGAAATGGTTCTGCCATTTATCTATTGTGTGACCTTAAGCAGAACATGATTTTTTTTACACTCATTTGGTTTTTTAAACTTTAGAACATTATTTCTTTATTTTTATTTTGGCTGTGCTGGGTCTTTGCTGCCACACATGGGCTTTATTGCCACGTGGCACGTGGGATCTTAGTTTCCTGACTAAGTATCAAACCCCCATCCCCTGCATTGAAAGATGCGTTCTTAACCACTGGACCACCAGGGAAGTCCACAAACTGAATTTTTTTTTAACTTATAGAGCTTTATTTATTTATTTAATTTACTTTTATTTAAGCCACGCTGTGCAGCTTATGAGATCTTAGTTCCTCGACCAGGGATTGAACCTGACCCTTAGCAGTGAAAGTACAGAGTCCTAATCACTGGGCTGCCAGAAAATTCCCTCTCATTTTTAAAACAGATATTTTAATAAGCTTCCTAAAATTAAGTGATTTTATGAATTATGAGTAAGAATGAACTTTTCTAAAAGGCAGCAAAATAAATACAATAAACCAAAATATTATCAGGAAATTATTCATTCATATTGAGTTAGAAATTTGTTAACTTTAAATTTAATTTAAATAAAATTAATTTAAGTAATAAATAAGAAGATTTAATTTCATTTATGGATATTGATTGAGAATTTTTAAATGCATATAATTAGAAATGAATTTCATAACCTTTAACTTCCCTCAAACTAAGTACCTCACAGCTTTTCTAAGACTTTACAGTCTCTTGTTTTGACTTGGTTAATGAAAAGGTGGCCTTTAATTTTCTTTGTGTTTACAGCACAATTTGGGAAGGAGATTATTCCTTGATAAGAACTACTTGATAAGACAAAAATACAGCACAATTTCTTTGCATTCTATGTTGCCTTAAGATAACAAGCTTGTGAGGCTTTGTCGGTACAAAGGAATATGGTGGACAAAGGCAGACTTCAGGGTCTGCTCTACATGTGTTTTTGCTTGGAGCAGCTGAGAGTGGCTTCAGTCAGGTTTTGTCTGCAGTACTCCTGATTCCAAGTAGAATCTGTATTCATTCTTCACTTAAGAGATATTCACAGAGCACCTGTGCCAGGCATGCTCTACTAGATCTGAAGCTACAAAAATTAGTGAATCTCTGGGTTTTGTGTTTTTTTTCCCCCCACCAAAGATTTTAACTGCTGATTAAACACAAAATGGCACCTTTCAATCTAAACACTTGATGGGTCTGGATATTTTTTAAAATAATATCACAGTCTAATTGTATCAGGACTTTTGTTGAATCTTTATTGTATGTCAGTCACAACACTAAGTGTGTTATATTTGTTTTCTCAGTTAATGCATGCTGTATGTGGTGGTTCAAGACATGTTCCTACAGTCTTAGTGTGACGTGAGTGTGACATCCCTAGGTCTGTTTTCTCATCTATGTAAAATGAAGATAATGGCACTGAACTCAGTAAGATATTATAAACATTAAGTGAGATGGTCATATAAAAAACTATAAAATGCTTTGTATTGTACATGACTAGTAAATATCAACTGTTACTATTGTTGATATCAGCTTTCTGAGATAGCTGATACCATTATACCCATTTTACAAAAGTAATGCCTGGGCTCTAAGTTAAGTTACTTGTCCAAGTGATAAAGCTGCTGCTGCTGCTGCTAAGTTGCTTCAGTCGTGTCCAACTCTGTGCGACCCCATAGACTGCAGCCCACCAGGCTCTGCCATCCAGGCAAGAACACTGGAGTGGGTTGCCATTTCCTTCCCCAGTGTGTGAAAGTGAAGTTGCTCAGTTGTGTCTGACTCTTTGTGACCCTGTGAACTGCAGCCTCCTAGGATCTTCTGTCCATGGGATTTTCCAGGCAAGAGTACTAGAGTGGGGTGCCATTGCCTTCTCCAAGTGATAAAGCTAGTAAGTGGCAAAATGGTGGATTATGGATCCTTGTCTACTGACCCGTCTGTCACCTTCCAGCTTACATTGCTTCTCTGATAGTAACCTCAGTATTCTGCTCAGTGGAAAAAGATGAAGAAAATCTGAGCATAGTTAAGTACTCTCAGCTCAACTCCATTTGGAATCAGCACTTGATACTTTAGGAGTCCTGAGATCTGAATCCTCAGCCATTGAGGTTCTGACTACATGGGCAGTGAACTTTTCTAATCCAAATACAAGAGAAAATTTTTTGAGGAAATGAAAGGCTGGAATTTTAAACAAGAGGTTAAATTTCATTCTTCTGGAAGAGAAACTTAGGTAAACATTATGAAAGAAAAAGTGAAATTTAGCTACTCAGTCATGTCCAACTCTTTGCATTCGCAAGAACTGTAGCCTGCCAGGCTTCTCTGTCCATGGATTTCTGCAGGCAAGAATACTGAAGTGGATTGCCAATTCCTCCTCCAGCGGCTCTTCATGACCCAGGGGTTGAGCCTGGTTTCCTGTATTGCAGGCAGATTCTTTACCATTTGAGCCACCGGGGAAGCCCATAATATTGTCATCAACCGTGTGTAAGCTATCTTATTTAAAGCCAGGGGTTTCTATCACCCCAGCAGGTGTGTCCTCCACACACAGAATCATCCAGCTCTGGCCCTCCCTGTGCTGCCATGTCATAGCTAGGCCTTTCTCTGATTCCATTCCTTTGCTCCAAAATAGTCAAAGTTGTACCACTGCCCTTTTCCCACTAGGAATAAGCTGATTGGGATTAAAAGTTTGAAATATAAAGAAAATATCAATATTACCAACAGCACGTGCCTGCCTCTCAGAACTTATTTGAATTTTGCTGCATTTGGCAAACTTGATGCAAAGTCATCCAAAAATCAGTTTCAGGAAACTGATCTTTATTAAAAGATGGCTGGCCTTTCCTCTCCAAGTTCCTGCATCTATGCATTGTAGTGCTGATGCCAAGTCATCATTTTCTGAGGGTTTGTCTTTACTGCCCAGCGTCTCCTGTATTCAGATCCACATTATCAGTGTGTCCAGCCAGGACTCTTCCCCTCCAAAGCTTTAGTCTCAGCAGATGCCAAGGCCGTGTGACAGGGAGGTGGTCCTGGAGCTGATGAAGGGGGCAGGTGACCAGGCCAGATACACAGCTCTGAACACACACCTGAGAGTTTAATTCTGATTCTGGGAGCCTGGGGTCAGAGGAAGCTGAGGAGTTTTTGAGAGAGACATTGTACTTCTCATGAACCCCAGCCTTCCTTCACCGTCGCTGTTGTAATGAGTACCACAAGGGAGCCATATTAATTATGGTGCTGGATTTGCTTTTATCTAAAGTTGTACAACTGGGTCAGAAATCAAAGTTTTGTGGTGAAACTTCTGTACTATGACTTAAGAGACTTAAGTAACTTTGTTGGAGCTGGTTACCCATGGTGACAGTTTTCATGAAAATGGGTACTTTCTCCTAAAAAGATTTTACTCAGCAGAGACCAGCTGGCCCATCTCAGGGGAGGATGGTAGACAGTTGGGTAAGGACCTGCTGGAATCTTCTTTAAGGCTGCAAAGAATGTTACAGACAACTGCAAGTGTCCCTTGGAAAGTGCCAGAGCACCAGGTGAAGCCAGTGCATTTAATAAACCTGCACGCTGGCTTCTACAATGCTGAAGCATGTGTCCAAGCTTTTTTAAACACACGGGAATCCTCTCTGCATGGCTCTCCTCCCATTAGTGAGCTCAACAAGAAAGAGCCATTCCCCACTGCATTCACACCCAGCTGCTTTGGGGAAAATATGCACCATGTATTCTGGCCTTCTTGAAGATACAGATCATCATCTTTAATATAGAAATTCATCAATGCAGAAAATCTGTGTTATCTCCAAAACTTTAGCCAACAAAAGGAAGATGAAATTAAAAGTTCAATTGATAGATGAACTTCCTGCTCACTGAATGTTCAAGTTAAGGATCCCATTCTGAGTTTTAAGATCCCATCCATGAACACTACAGAGGTCATGTCCACCTTCACTGAACCCCAGGTGGATCCCTGCAGCCCCAGGGGGCTGGTTTGGCCATTTTACAAGAAAAACCCAGAATGAGTCATATCCACAGTTCTCTTTCATCCTCCGCCTCTCTGCCTAACAATGAACAAGTCACTTAAATCTTTTGGCTTCTGTTCTCCCTCCATCCTGACCTAGCGAAGATCCAAAATCTCACCTGCCTCTCACTTGCACTTTGAAATCTGTGGATAAAAGGAACAGAAATTGGCTATCTATTTAGCACACTGTTGTATGGCTTTAGGGTCAATGTTTTACCACCAAAAGCAATTGGAATAATCTTTTCTTCTGGTGATAAATGCCAATTTTATGGATATCTTTTTTGAACAGGCAGGGGAGTTCAGGGCTTAAATCATTCTTTCACAGAAGTTTTGATCTCTTGTTCTTATCTCAAGAGTAGCATATAATTTAATGGCTACTTTTTGTATTTCATAAAACCACTTTATAATGCTTCAAAGGACTAAAATTTCTTAGAATCAATGAAGCAGACATAGTTGTTGAGAGCTCTCAAATAAAATCAGAGGATATGATCAGAGATCCATTCAGATGCCAGATTAAGGATGATTTATTTACTTTAGTGTCAAAGAGCAAATTCCTGAACTATTTTAAGAAAACATGTATGAGGGGAGAGGGAAGAACAGACAGGGGTAAGTGAAGGCAGAAACAAGAATGTGGACAGAATTGATCAAGAAAAACTGGGACCATGGAAGGAGAAGTTAAATAGATAACATGTGTTTGAGGGGAAAAAGGATACGATTTTAGTTGTATAGTTCTTCAGCTAATGGACACATCAGACATGGAAAAATGGGGAAAAGGTGACTCTTTTCCATTTTCAGTTTTGACAAATACCTTCAAATCATACCTACTAATTCTAAAATGGAATTTGTAATCTTATACAGGTTATTTATTTCTCAGGATGCAAAATGAGACATGTTACCTCTAAAGGAACACTAGTCCTGTTATCTGACGTTGGGGACCCCTACTGATAAGCCCTCTATGCGTATGTTCCTTCAGAGTTGCTGGAAGAGAGTGATGATTGAGAGTGAATCAAAGTTTTGCCGAATACACAAATCAACAGAAAAATAATTTGCTATCAATAAAATCTTATGTTAGCACATCCAGTGAAAGGAAGACTGACCTGGGAATCAACACGCTGCCTGGCCATCCTGAGGATTACTTTCCTGTCTATAAAATCTGAGTGTTGGCCTTGCCTAGTGGTCCCCAAATGTTGCTTATATCTTCATGCCACAGTTATCCCTGCCTATAGCCACGCTGGAGATTGAGAGTGCAACCCTCCATTAATTTCTTCTCCCTCACTCAGCTCCTCCTTCCTGGACATTTTGCAGTTCAGGAGATCTAAACTCCAGTTATCAGGATGCCACATGGTCTCAAAGGTTCCTTTCAGCTCCAAAGTTCCACTCTTTGTGGCTTGGAATAACCTTGGGTAAAGCATGGATTTTTCCTCTTAAGGTCTGAAACACGTTTGTCCTGTATTGGAATGGGACCACTTGTGTCTGCTTAGTTTCAGCATGATACCCAAGTAGGGAAAGGGAGACATATCCCCTGATGGTGGGGCAGGAAGAGGGGAAGTCCACCTGCCATGTGGATAGGCCCTCTGCAGGGTCCAGCAGAGGGCACTGGAAGTTGGTCTGGGCAGCCCTGGTGTGGGGCCTCCTCATGAACTGATGGGGTGTCCTTGCTTAGCAGCAATAAGGAGTACCTGCCAGGAGGAAATAGGACCCTAATCACTGAAGTAAGACAACAAGGGGCAAAGGCAGATGCTCCCATTCAAGTGGTGATAGTGCAGGCAGCTTATCAAGAGAAGCTGCAGCCATGAGAACAGGTCAGATGTGTGCATATCCATATCAAGTCATGAGAAGAGACTCAGGAATTGTGCTGAAGCCTAATATCTAAACCCAGGCTCAAAGCACAGGTCAGATTGCTCACAAGGTGAATGGTACTGAGTCCGACATGTTGAGTCCCTCTGCCGCCCTACACTGGGGTTTCAAAAGGCAATTAATGTTGGTCTTCAGAATACCACAGGGTAGGGATGGGAAGATTTGACTCCAGTGTGTTTGTTTCTCTGCTCTTGCTGTGCCAGCATGGACTGTTCCATCCAGCCCCTTGAGACCTCAACTAAGAAGAGAGATGAGATCTAGAAGCTGGATCTTGTCTTGTGAAGGCTACTCTCCAGAGCAGGGCCCAAGTAGGGAGGGTCCTGGGCTGCACCAGACTAGTGATCAGTCACCAAGTCATCATGGGAGTGAGTGGGCTAGGTGACTGTCATGACCAGAAAGGAAGCAGTAGGACTTTACAAAGGAAATCAAATGACTGTGTTATAAATCTAGAGACTGTGGATCACATAGAACAGAACAGTAGTGAGAAGGAGTGAGTGAGCTGAGAGGAGGTCACGGGCTGAGGATCAGCTAGTCCGTTCTGTTGTGTTCAATTAATTGTCCTCGGCTATTGGATAAAGGGAGGATAAACTTGAACAGTTATTTGCTAGGCTGGAATCAAAGCCTTAATATTATAGAACCTTGTTAGGTTGTTAGTTATAAAAGATAAATGTTTGTTTCTGAGTTTTAAATGGAGAGCAGTAAATGTCTTGGAAACCATGATTTTAAAGTAAAATTTGGAGAGTAGAATCTGAATTCAGGTAAGACTGAATAGAATAGTACATGTGCAAAATGTTTGTAAGCTATAATTACAAGCCATTATTTCAGTCTATCCTGTACCAATGAGAAGACTGGGGGAACCAAAGTGGAAGGAAATCAAAGCAACATAGTACAGGCCTCTCATTCTCCAGTGCTTTTCTTCCTCTTGCTTTGCTCTACAAAACTCTTTTGTCTCTTTTCTCATCTCATGTGCTCAAAAATAAACAACCCTTAAAAGAAAAAAAATAATATGTTGAATCTAGACAAGTGGTACAGATGAATCTATTTCCAGGGCAGGAATAGAAACTCAGATGTAGAAAACACACAGGTGGACACAGAGAGAGAAAGGGAAGGCGGGATGAACTGGGAGATTGAGAGTCACGTATATGCACGACCATGTGTAAGACAGCGGGTGGGAAGCTGCTGTAGAGCACAGGGAGCACTACTCAGTGCTCTGTGACGACCTAGATGGGCGCAGTGGCTGGGGGAGGGGGTGACGGGGGGGAGGTCCGAGACGGCGGGGATATAAGGCCTATACACAGCTGATTCACTTCATAGTACAGCAGAAACTCACACAACAGTGGGAAGTAGTTATACTCCATTGGAAACAAAAAAACTGAGCTCCCAGACACAGAGAACAGATTGGTGGTTCCCAGAGATGGGGTGTGAGGGGTGGGCAAAATAGGTGAAGGTGGGCAAAAGGCACGAACTTCCAGTTATAAGTTAAAGAAGCCCTGGGCATGTAATGTGTAGTGAATAATACTGTGTTGTATAACTGAAAATTGCTGAGGAAATAGATCTTAAAAGTTCTTATCACAAGAAAAAAAATGTTTAAGTATGTAAGCTTGATGGATGTTAATTAGACTTACTGTGGTGATCATTTTACAATAAATAGAAATATCAGATACCTGACACTAGTGTATCACTCGTATCTCAAATTTTTAAAAAAGTGAGCAACCCTAGCTTATCAGGCTAGCATTCTGAAACATAATACTGAAGGAGGTTATGGAATGTGCCTCTGGGAGTGGAAGGGAGACTAGCATGAAGGTGTCACACTCCCAGTGTCCTGCATGGTTTGCCTGGAGGATGTAAGTGGACTTACGTATCGCTATTGCAACCTCCCCTCCATTAAGACTCCCTCGTCTTTATTAGTGAATCTCTTTCTTTCCTTGGCGCCTGGATTCTGTCCTGAGAAATACATCTCAAACCAGGGACTTCTTCTATACATTTTATTCATCTTAAAATATCCTCCCCACTCATTTAGAAGCCCAGGTTGTCAGAGGTGGGACCACCATTTTGTACATGTGTTTTCTCATAATACCCAGAAAAATACATGCTTCATTAGAGAGTATTGTGTAACATTAAAGAACATTGGATGCTCAGAGGTAGGGTCTACCTGCCAATGCAGGAGACGGAGATTTCATCCCTTGGTCGAGAAGATCCCGTGGAGGAGAAAATGGCAATCACACTAATATTCCTGCCTGAGAAAGCCTATGGACAGAGGAGCCTCGTGTGTTACAGACCACAGGGTCACAAAGAGTCGGACTTGACTGCGCGACTCAGCTTGCATACGCCGACATGTGCCACAGCCTGTGCAGTCAGGTCTGTGTTAGTATGGGGAAGAAACATGGGTATAGCAGCAGCTAGTGAGTTGTCTGGCCATTATGCTTTTGCTTCAAAAGTGAAGATGCTCGACTCCAGAATTTGGTAGTTTGTGGAAGAATTAGTGGCAGAATTCAGGTCCTAATGCTGAGTATGCTGTAGGAGGTTTGAGAAGGTGGTTTTTCTGACATCTTAGATGTAGATTCAGTTACTTTCGAGGTGTTTGGCTTTGACCAAAAGGTCTTTCAGCTCAGATGGAAAATTTGGATGTGGCCACTTGAACCAGGCTGAGATGGAAATAAGCCAAGTGGAGGCGCCTGCAAAGGGAAACATGACACCTCGAGTATCACCCTGGTGATAGTCATCTTTGGGTTCCACTTTGAACTGATGCATTTTTAAGTTCACTTTTGTTTCCATGTTAGCTTTGTTGTCAAAACTTGGCCTCTGTTCACTGGTGCTGAATAGAAACACAGAGACAGAGTTTTGGGTGTAGTAGAACACCTGAGGATCGCAAAGTATACATATATGTAGCACAAAATGTGTTCAGAAACTTGATTTACTATTGGACCATACTCTTCGGATGGACTAGGAAGTTCTTTTAAATCATTAAATATTAAGATGACCATCTCTTCTATTAAATTACAGTACATGTTCTAGACCATTCAGATCAAGCCTTTCTGAGAGTTTTCAACATCAGTTGATTGAGCTTCAGGCTTTACAACGTTTATCCCTGTAGAGATCATCTTTACAGTTCCTCAGGAAAATGTGAATGTGCTGAGTTTTGTTTTCAATACTGTATGAAAACAGGAAAAAATAAAACAAATTTTAGAAAATACAGCTCATTTTTTTTAAAAAAGGAAAGAAAAGAGCAGCTTTTATTGCTTTGCCAGGCAAAGGGGACCACAGTGGGCTAATGCCCTCAAGGCTGTGTGACCCACCCTGGAAGGGGTAGGGAGGAGTTTAACAGTGGTTAAGAAGCAGAGCGTGATCAGCTTGTGGACAGTTCTTGAATTGGCTTGCATCAAGGTGAAGTTTCAAGCATCATCAATCTTCTGGTTTCAACCAGTCTAGGGTCTGTGTTCTGGTGGTCAGCAGTTTTCATCTGGAGGAGGTCTGCTTCCAGTAAAAACAACTTAAGAATGTGTTTCAGAACTTTATCTATATATTTTAGGGAACTGGGAATTGGGTGATTCTGCTGTGTGGCAGAATCATAGTCTAAATTTTTACCAGTTCCCTAGCCCGAGAGCTCTTCTTTGTTTCTATATCTTCCTATTTCCCAGTCATTAGTTCGAGTCAACGTTTTACTCCAAAAGACAAGAACACAGGGGCTTTTACACAGTTTTAGTTTCTGATGCCTTTAACCACAGTGTTCAATCACACTTATAAAGCACCTCCTGTTATCTGCCTAGTACTTAGCCTAAAAAAAGGAATAAAACAATTCTCTATCCTTAAAAGTCACCCGAACTTCCAGTTAATACTTTATGTCTTATCAGAGTTGAATACAAAAGCTTCCTCATTATGCATTAATGCAACAAAGAGTTTATAATTTTCTTTTCCTTCACTTTCACAAAGATAGACACAATAGAGAAAGGTTTGACATGGGTCTAATGGAAGATTTGCTTAGTGCTTTTTTATGTTTGAAGTCTATGGATGTTCATTATTGTAACTACATGGCCACATGTATTTCACATAGGACCAGTGTGGCTTATTTTCTGCAGTATTTTTTTCTATAAAAATGTTATGTGAATCATACCTTTCAGAAGGAAACAATGTTGTATAAAGTATTTTGAAGTTTTAAAGGTGTTCTTATTGAATGCTCTTAAAAGACTTATAACTGGCCTGTAAATTAGACAGTTTGGGTCAGTCTGGAAATTGTTTCTTGAGGTGTATTTACAGATCTACAACATATTTTATTGATGTAGTTCAGTTCAGTTCAGTTCACTCACTCAGTCGTGTCCAACTCTGTGCGACCCCATGGACCACAGCACGCCAGGCCTCCCTGTCCATCACCAACTCCTATAGTTTACCCAAACTCATGTCCATTGAGTTGGTGATGCCATCCAACCATCTCATCCTCTGTCATCCCCTTCTCCTCCCACCTTCAATCTTTCCCAGCATTGGGGTCTTTTCAAATAAGTCAGGTCTTCACATCAGGTGGCCAAGTATTGGAGTTTCAACTTCAACATCAGTCCTTCCAATGAACACCCAGGACTGATCTCCTTTAGAAAGGACTGGTTGGATCTCCTTGCAGTCCAAGGGACTCTCAAGAGTCTTCTCCAACACCAAACTTCAAAAGCATCAATTCTTCAGCGCTCAGCTTTCTTTGTAGTCCAACTCTCACATCTATACATGACTAGTGGAAAAACCATAGTCTTGACTAGACGAACCTTTGTTGGCAAAGTAATGTCTCTGCTTTTCAATATGCCGTCTAAGTTGGTCATAACTTTCCTTCCAAGGAGTAAGCGTTTTTTAATTTCGTGGCTACAGTCACCATTTGCAGTGATATTGGAGCCCCCAAAAATAAAGTCAGCTACTGTTTCCACTGCTTCCTGTCTATTTGCCATGAAGTGATGGGACCAGATGCCATGATCTTACTTTTCTGAATGTTGAGCTTTAAGCCAACTTTTTCACTCTCCTCTTTCACTTTCATCAAGAGGCTCTTTAGTTCTTCTTCACTTTCTGCCATAAGGGTGGTGTCATCTGCATATCTGAGGTTATTGATATTTCTCCTGGCAATCTTGATTCCGGCTTGTGCTTCATCCAGTCCAGCATTTCTCATGATGTACTCTGCATATAAGTTAAATAAGCAGGGTGACAATATATAGCCTTGACATACTCCTTTCCTGATTTGGAACCAGTCTGTTGTTCCATGTCTGGTTCTAACTGTTGCTTCCTGACCTGCATACAGATTTCTGAAGAGGCAGGTCAGGTGGTCTGGTATTCCCATCTCTTTCAGAATTTTCCACAGTTTGTTGTGGTCCACATAGTCAAAGACTTTGACATAGTCAATAAAGCAGAAATAGAAATTTTTCTGGAATTCTCTTGCTTTTTTGATGACTCAGTTGGTGTTGGCAATTTGATCTCTGGTTCCTCTGCCTTTTCCAAAGCAGCTTGAACATCTGGAAGTTCACGGTTCATGTATTGCTAAAGCCTGGCTTGGAGAATTTTGAGCATTACTTTACTAGCGTGTGAGATGAGTGCAATTGTGCAGTAGTTTGAGCATTCTTTGGCACTGCCTTTCTTTGGGATTGGAATGAAAACTGACCTTTTCCAGTCCTGTGGCCACTGCTGAGTTTTCCAAATTTGTTGGCATATTGAGTGCAACACTTTCACAGCATCATCTTTCAAGATTTGAAATAGCTCAACTGGAATTCCATTACCTCCACTAGCTTTGTTCATAGTGATTCTTTCTAAGGCCCACTTGACTTCACATTCCAGAATGTCTGGCTATAGGTGAGTGATCACACCATCATGCTTATCTGGGTTGTGAAGATCTTTTTTATTCAGTTCTTCTGTGTATTCTTGCCACCTCTTCTTAATCTCTTCTGCTTCTGTTAGGTCCATACCATTTCTGTCCTTTATTGAGCCCATCTTTGCATGAAATGTTCCCTTGATATATCTAATTTTCTTGAAGAGATCCCTAGTCTTTCCCATTCGATTATTTTCCTCTATTTCTTTGCACTGATCACTGAGGAAGGCTTTCTTATCTCTCCTTGCTCTTAACTCTAATTGATGTAGTAGAGTACCTAATACACACATGAACTTTAGAACGCTGATACCTGTATTCAGTTCAGAGAACACATCCATGTGTTATTTCATTTACTCTGTGCAATAGCCTTTCAAAGTGATTGTAGTACAAACAACTTCGCTTTGTTGATCAAAGCCTTGTCGTGGCAAAGGGGCATGCGTAACTCAGCAAAGCTATGAGCCATGCTGTGCAGGCCCACCCAAGACAAATAGGTCATAGTGCAGAGTTCTTACAAAACATGGTCCACTGGAGAAGGAAATGGCAATCCATTCCAATATTCATGCCATGAGAACCCAATGAAAAGGCAAAAAGTTGTGACACTGAAGATGAGCCCCTGCCCCCAGGTCAGAAGGTGTCCAATATGCTACTGGGGAAAAGCAGAGGGGAATTACTAATACCTCCAGAAAGAGTGAAGCAGCTGGGCCAAAGCAGAAACAGCACTCAATTGTGGATGTGTTTGTCAAGAAAATTAAAGATATCAAGAAAACATTTCATGCAAGGATGGGCACGATAAAGGACAGAAACAGTAAGGACCTATGAAGCAAAAGAGATTAAGAAGAGGTGGCAAGAATACACAGAATTATATAAGAAAGCTCTTAATGACCCAGATAACTGCAATGGTGTGGTCACTCACCTACAGCTGAACATTCTGGAGTGTGAAGTCAAGTGGACCTTAGGAGAGATTACTATGAACAAAGCCAGTGGAGGTGACAGAATAAACATTAAAAAGCTTCTCAATTCCAAGCCTAGCACCCCTGGGATGCGGAGCTAAAGGAAATACACAATAGATGCCTTTCTCTAGACTACGAATAAACTTTCACATCCAGATACATTCCATCTTTGGGGATATTTCCCTTTCCATCAAGTGTTTGAGATAATAAATGAAATGGCAATAAGTTGGGACACTGATGAGTCTGGGCTCATGGAACTGCCAGCTTCTGGGTTCAATCTGATTTGAGGAGCCACCATTGACTCCTGTTGTTTCCTTTGCTAGAGCATTAAACACTTGTTCTGGGGCCAAGGTTCCAGGGCTTTATTGTTTAACCATTTGGGGTCAGCATTCATGAGACCAGAATAAGATCTTAAGGTCAGATAAATTTCCAGATGGGGATTCAATGGATTAATGTGAAGTTAATCAGGGATGTGTTTCACTTAAACAGTCTAAAGTTGGGAATTTTTTAGAGTAGTAAAAGAGAAAGAATGTGTCTGTCTTGTATCATTTATGCTACTTATAGGTACACTCAGTGGGTAACTTAAGCTTGTTAAGTTAAAAGGTAGAATTTCAGTTCTTCCTTAACAGCTGAAAGATTCTCTTTGCTGCATATAATTATAATTAAACAAAAAGTGAAACTAAAGTAAATTTCACTAAATGCTTGGCCCAGTCATAGAAAATTGTCATCTCTCCAGGTTGATGTAAATGAGAAGGGAAAGTGTTGTTACTTTTATCATTTAAGAACTTCTTCCACTTAAGGTTCCTGACAGTACATTTGTACTATTTGCAGGATGATTAACTGCTCACAAAGTTCTCAGACAACAGGTGTAAACATTTTTTTATTCTAATTTGAAAGGACAGACATTGTTGATTCAGATTTCCTATTCAGCTCTCTTTGGATTTGCATCTTTTAAGGGAGAGATGCAAATTTCTTTAGTTACTACACGTGCTGCATGCTGAGCAGCTTGTCAATAAAATCCATTCAAAATTGGAGATACCTGTGGCCTGTGAATGAGAGTATTTCTATGCTTCCTTCTCTCGGACAGCTGTGGTGCTTCTCAAGTGTGCTTTGAAAATGCCTCTCTGTACTGAGCTAAGCCATTCCACAGCCAGCTGGGTTCTTGGTTCTCCAGGTTATGATGTTGTCAGCTGTCAGCTGTTTGCACTGACTCTTTTGGGCTCTCTGTGGCCATCTCTAGTCAGAGTCCACATTTTCCTTCAACAGGTTAGCCGGACCAAACTGGAGTCTGGTTTCATTTTCCTGGAGGCCAAAAAAGTTTCTCATTTGCTTGATTTTTCCAGTTTTAAAATGAGGGCTTTAGCTGCCCCAGCAATGAAGAGAGCAGTCGTACCCCCTGCAGCTGAGAGCCGCAGTAAAGCAGATGTTGAAAGATGAAATGTCATAATAGAGAAGCATCTTAATCTCTGATATTGTGTTCAGGTTCTTAAGAATGTGATATCCTCTGAGAAATTTGCAAACCTAAATGGAGATTATTTTATATGGCTTCACATTTCTTTAAACCATATGTCAACACAAAGACTTCTGGAAAGAAAATGACCGTGTTACTTGATCCCAAGGCCTGTGCTGAGTGGAAGGAGAGCTGTTCCCCCTCGTGCTGGCCGTAGCAGGGCCAGGCCTGTGAGTGGAATCTGGCCCACCGCCTGTTTTTATAAATATATTTTGTTGGAACATAGCCATGCTCATTCGTTTACATAAGTGTCAATGGCTGCTTTCCTGCTACAAAGATAGAGTTGAGTAGGAAGGACAGAGGCCATATGGCCTGAAATATTTACTCTCTGGCCCCTTACTTAAAAAGTGTGCCAACTCCTGAATTACAGCAGAATGTTAGGGTCATGAGACTTCTGATCTGACTCTATTCCTAGCTTTTGAAGCTGTGGGCAAGTTATTTAAATTCTCTAAGACTCTTGAGAGTCCCTTGGACAGCAAGGAGATCAAACCAGTCAATCCTAAAAGAAATAAATCCTAAATTTTCATTGGAAGGACTGACGTTGAAGCTGAAGCCCCAATACTTTGGCCACCTGATATGAAGAGCTGACTCATTGGGAAAGACCCCGATGCTAGGAAAGATTGAGGGCAGGAGGAGAAGGGGACAACAGAGGACGAGATGGTTGGATGGCATCATCAACTCATCGGACGTAAGCTTGAGCAAACTTTGGGAGATAGTGAAAGACAGGGAAGCCTGGTGTGCTACAGTCCATGGAGTTACAAAGAGTCAGACACAACTTAGCAACTGAACAACAACAACAAAAGCTTTAGTTTCCTCATTTGTGAAGTCAAAGATACTGAAGATTAAGTTTTTTCATTAGATAATATATTTAAAGCCAGTACTATCCTTGTTCCAAGCCCTACAGATATAGTGGACAGGTCCACATAAAGCTCTTAGCACAGCACCTGACACATACTGAACTGAACTGACGCATAGGAAACACTCAACAAGTGTGCAAACGTATAAAATAGTTCATTTGGATGCTGTTATCTTAGTCATCCTTGTATTCTGCCACGTTTCTCTGGAGTTGTTGGGATCCCAGTGTTTCCCTTCCCTACTGCTCGGCCAGATGGCGGCTCTGTTTCCTACAAGGAAACAGTTAAAGACCATTGAGATTTCATGAATGGAGTGCTTGGGAAGGAAGCAGGCAAAGCTGTGCGATAAGGTGTGAGGAACACAGGCATCCGCCAGTCAAGGCAGAACCCCAATGTCAGGACAGTAGATGGAGTGTGGACTCTGGACCGGAATTCCTGGTGTTTTGTGCATGAGCCATGTGACCAAATTCAGCAAATGTCCTTGTCTCTCTTGTTCAGTATCAGGAATTCAGTGCTGCTAACAGTGAACCCCAGGGATGTGAGGATGAGCTGACTTCCTGACAAGAATGTGCTCGACACGTCAGATGTGCTCAATAAACATTGGTCCTCTGTGGTGCTGCTTTATGAAGGCAGGGAGAGAAGGCAGCTGGTCTTGGGGACATGGGTGCCTTCAGAGTGCACCTCCTGCATTTCAGTACCTGGTCCACATGTCACCTTTTCAGTTAGGCCTTCCCTAACCATCCATATGAACAGCTCATCTTCCCCGCCTCAGCCTGCTCTGCGCCTTTTCTTTCCTACTTGATTCTTCTCTGCTTAACATATTGTATTCTGTGTGATCTACTATGCATTTTTGGAGAAGGCAATGGCACCCCACTCCAGTACTCTTGCCTGGAAAATCCCATGGACGGAGGAGCCTGGTGGGCTGCAGTCCATGGAGTCGCGAAGAGTTGGACACGACTGAGTGACTTCACTTTCACTTTTCACTTTCATGCATTGGAGAAGGAAAAGGCAACCCACTCCAGTGTTCTTGCCTGGAGAATCCCAGGGATGGGGGAGCCTGGTGGGCTGCCGTCTGTGGGGTCGCACAGAGTCGGACACGACTGACGTGACTTCGCAGCACAGCAGCACTCTGTGTTTTACTTGTCTGTTGGCTTTTTTTCCTTCCATGGGAGTTCTAGGAGGAGAGGAATGATTGTGTTATCCACTGTTATGTTCTTGGTGCCTGTAACAGTGGAGGTATATATTCTGTGTTTTACCTATAATTGTATTTTTAGTGCCCAGCATACTGCCTGTCATATACTAGTGAGAGAACAAATAAATAGTTGAGCAAAGTAAATGAGATGTACTGATTTAGGGTTTCTTATAGTATTAGTGTCTAACTCATGTAGGATTTCTTTATACAAGCTCCCTTCATTGTTAAAATATTCTGTAATAATTTATATTGTCATCTTAGGAAAAAAATGACTGAAATGTACAAGCTAAATGTTTGTGTTTTTCTGAGGCCAGTCAGCAGGCAGGAAGCCTCTCTGTGGGTGCATAGATGATGGGAGGGATCATGTTCCATCCACCAGGCCAAAGCTTTCAGAGATGTGACCACAATGTGCCAGAGTCCCACTCCAGGATTCTTCTTGTCTCTTGGGAAAGCCAGGCCACAGTCAGCATGAGAATCAGATCAATGAAGCTTGTCCATGATGAGCTGCAAGCTTCCAGGCTCTAGAGTTGGCCTGTGAAAGGATTTTCCTTCCCACAGGAAGGAAAGGCATAAGGACTTTTGCCTGAGTGGGGACTTACTAAGCGGCATGTTTCTGGAGACCAAACCCCACAGTCCTTGGTGACCAGAATCCCTCTCAGGATCTGATAGTCCCCCAGGGACTGTCTTTCTCAAGCCTCAGGGCCCAAATTTGCAACATGGTGCCAGAAGGGTTATACAATGTTAGGAGGACGAGGGAGATTGGATTAGAGGGTCCAGTTAAGACCCAAGAGCATACAGGATGGACTTTTCTGGATGCATGAGCTGATGAAATCTAGGAGCAGGAGCCTACAAGATGAACCTGTGGTTCTCCACACTCGGGCAGAGAACTAGCAAATGTGCTGGTGGAGCCCACTGGAGCATTGACGTGGAAATGTTGTATCTGACGGGGAGGTTATATCTGTCTTTCTATCATAGCACGGGCTCAAATGTTGTATCTGACAGGGAAGTTATGTCTGTTTTTCTATCACAGCACAGGCTCTGTTTGAAAGGTAGTTGCATGGGATGGAATGCTCAGAGGCCTCCATCACACTCTCAGACTCACCTGCTTCTCCACTTTCTTTTCCAGCATGGGCTACTGCATTCTTTTCGTGCACGGACTGAGCAAGCTGTGTGCGTGGCTGAATCGTTGTGGAGCCACCACCCTGAGCGTGTCCACGGTGCTGCTACTGCTGCTTTTCTCCTGGAAAACCGTGAAACAGAATGAAATTTGGCTATCGAGAGAGTCCCTATTCAGGTATGACTAGAGGGATAAAAGTGAATCTCTTCCCGTTATTTCTTTGCTTATGTAGTTGTTTCCAAACAAATCAGGTGGCATGGATCTGGTGATATTTATGACTCCAGAAGTGTTTTTCAGTGAAGTTATAAATGGAAAATGTCCTTTTATTTTGGGTTTTAACTTCAGTTTTTTTAAATAGTATATTAAGTTTTATGGGAGCTCATTCTAAGTGAATTGATGAAAATAAGGATCACAGGAAACTTTGGGGGGGTCTGTGAATTGAGATGGAAAGTCTTAATGATAAGCTGGGCTGTAAAATCAGCTATAAACAAAATGAAACAATAAGTCTAATTCCATTGTTCAGCCGGGTGAAAGGGAAAGGTGAGTGCACAGCAAGAAGGAAGAGAAATGCAGTACCTTTTCTTTAAAATGTTTTAGGACATTAAGTCGTGATCTGTAATCTAGTTGCTTTACTTTGGAACATTAATTGTGAACAGGAAATGGTTTCTCATCTCCTGGTAGATTTTTATATGATGTAGAAGCTGTTTCAGAATATAGTGAAGTGTTAGTCACTCAGTCGTGTCTGCCTCTTTACAACCATTGACTGTTGCCATTGACTGTAGCCTGCCAACTCCTCTGTTCAAGAGATTCTCCAGGCAAGAATATTGGAGTGGGTAGCCATTCCCTTTTCCAGGGGATCTTCCCAACCCAGGGACTGAACCCAGGTCTCCTGCAATGCCGACAGATTCTTTACCATCTGAGCCACAAATACAACAATGTCCTAAATGTCTAAAGTATAAACATCCTTTGGGTCACTCATCATGCTGTGTTTCTGGACTTGATTTGTCTCATTGATGCCACAGCCCAGGCAACCTTTCCTGGGCTCCTGGCTCAGCCGCACCGGACTTCCCATGAGTATTTCCCAGTCTCTAGGAGTTCCTAGTTTTTGCCTGCCTCCAGCTTCTGTCCTCACTTGTGGCCCAGTTGGCCAGTTCAGTCAATGTGCTTTTATTTGGTTCCCTGATCACCTGGTACCCTACACTTATTCTTTGGAGGCAAATGACTGAAAGTGTGTAGCAGACTGGTTGTCTGAATAGTCTGTCCTGAGGGGACATGAATACTTGCAAAGGAATGAATGGAGGGTAAACTCACCCCAGTTTTCTCTCTTCACATCACAGTTCCCAGGAAGATAAAGTCTTCTAACTGAACCTGAATTTCAGTCATGTGCCTGCCCTTTGTCCTCCATCAGGGCACTGAGATGACAGAACTGCTCAAAGACTCTCCTCTAACTTCTATGGGGGTGATGAGGGGGAAGTTGGCTTCCTCTGAGATAACACAGCAAAAGCAAATTCTCCACAGGAAGTCCACTTAAAACAATATATCTGATTTTGCTACTTGGCAATTTAACTTTTTTAATAGAAAAAAATGTAATTTGGCATGCATGTCTTTATTTATTATTACATGCCATTTATTGTCATTGTCATTATCAGTATCACCATCATTATTTCCATGGGTACTGTAGGGACCTGTTACTCTGGTTTTTGGGTTTTTTTTTTTCCTTTTCTATGAATTGTTTTTCATTTTTAGGCTGCAGAGCCTGTTTTGTTCCTGTCATATCCCGGATTTCAGTGCAGTACAGATGACAGTGAACTCGTTCCCTCTTACTGCCCAGTGCTGAAGTCATTTTGTAAACACAGGGGCATGGAAGTTCAGGAATATAACTTCCTCCTGGTTTCTGTTGACTTAATTCATTTTTTTCTTTCACTTTCAATAGTCAGTGATTTTATGAGAAATGTTTAAATGGTTCTGCCCTATGTTAAACCTTCTTGAGTAAAGGTACTAAGAGTGATTGCATTTTATAATGATGTTTACTGCTTAATCAGAGCAACTCTGGGGATGGATTCTGGCAGATAGTGGTTTATCTCAAGGATAACAAGTTAGTGTTCAATCCCTATACAACTGATGCCAGCAGTTTTAAAAAGGGAAAACAAAAGAGCAAAATACTCATTGACCTTGCATGCAGAGGCTTCTGGTTTTTTAGATGGGAGCATGTAGGAAGTGAGCAGTTGATTACTAAAACATTCCACATATGTACATAAAGAAACTTTGTCTCTAAGAGGCCTTTGGTGATCAAATGTTTAAGTTTTGGGTAATATGCAAATCAAAGCTATCAATAGTTTTTAGAAAGCTTTACCTATTATAATTTATTTATATTCTGAGAAAACTTAAGAATCTGAGACTAAGTTTTTTCTTTTTCCTTCAAGACCAGATGTTTGTATATATTCATCTTTCCTGAGCAATGTTCAAATTAGTTGAACATTTACCAGGAATCTTTGAGTCATGATAGGGTTAGTAGTTGGTGTGGAGTCCAGAATTAGTCTTTTTGGCTTTGCTCCAAGTTCCACTGTTTAATAGCTATATGATCGTGGGTGAGTTACTCAACCACTTCGTGCCTTGGTTTCTTTATTTTAAAATTTAGGAATCTGGGATTAACATATATACACTTCTTTATGTGAAACAGATAACCAACAAGGATCTACTATATAGCACAAGGAACTATTCAATATATTTATTCAATATCTTGTGATAAACCATAATTTTATATATATATGTATATATGGTTTCCCTAATGGCTTAGTGGGGAAAGAATCTGAAGCCTGCAATGCAGGAGAAACAGGAGATGTGTGTTTGATCCTTGGGTCTGGAAGATCCTCTAGAAAAGGAAATGGCCTGAATCATTTTGCTGTACACCTAAAACTAACACAACATTGTAAATCATCTAAATTTCATTTAAAAAATTTTTAATAAATTTTAAAAATTTAGAATAATGATAGTGTTTATCTTCTGGTAGGGGCTTCCCAGGTGGCACTAGTGATAAAGAACCCATCTGCCAATGCAGGAGACATAAGAGAGGTGGGTGGTTTGATCCCTAGGAAAGATGTCTAAGAAGATCCCTCCAGAGAAGATCCCCTGAAGGAGGGCATGGCAACCCATACCAGTATTCCTGCCTGGAGAAACCCATGGACAGAGGAGCCTGGTGGGCTACAATCCATAGGGTCACAAAGAGTCAGACATGACTGAAGTGACTTAGTACACATGTGCATCTTTTGGTGTATTTATAAGAATAAAAGAGTGTGTTAAAAGATGCCCAGGGCAGTGTGATAAGCACTATGTTTATAGCACTAAGGTTATTGCTCTGCATTGTGTTCTAGGACATGAGCGAGAAGTGGGTTGGGGGAGAGACTAGAGGAGCCTGAAGTCTGGATGGGAGTCAGACGCATGAACACATTTTAATATAATGTAGCAGGTGGCAGGATCTTCCCTGGTGGCTCACTGGTAAGAATCCGCCTGCCAGTGCAGGAGATATGGGTTCAATCCCTGGGTCAGGAGGATTCCCTGGAGAAGGAAATGGCAGCCCACTCTGGTATTCCTGGCTGGGCAATCCCATGGACAGAGGAGCCTGGCGGGCTACAGTTCATGCGGTTGCAAACAGTTGGACACAACTTAGCAGCTAAACAACAAAGCAGGTGGTAGACAAGAGGAAGGGCAGGACACTGTATAAGTATAGGCAGGTGACGGTAATCAACCCAAGCCTTCAAAGACTGTTCTTTTGTGGGCCTGAGCTTGGTATGGTAGGATGAGGAAAACCTAAAGTAGCTGTAATGGTTAAAACCAAGAGCTGGCCCACTGAGTAAGAACAAGTTCTAGATAAGCTGATATCCTTACAGAGGTCCTAATTCTGTTTTCTCCTCTGTTCCAAACTGTAAACTCATTGACTATCCCAGGTCATATGGTCTCGAGAGCTCTCTAATTATATGGAGTGGTTTTGCTTGGCAATACTATGAGCAACCTTACAGAATATCTTAGGACAGACCTTCGTGTTAGAGAAAATCCAAATTTCAATCAAGTTCCAGTGTTTCCAGCTAAGGCCTCCTCCCACAAAAAAGATGGCACTGAATGATGTATTTTTAGGATATACCAGTGCAAAGTCACCTCACATCTTTGTACATCTATTCTTGAAATCCTCTCACACAAAAGTGTACGAATCCAATACTTGTGTCTCACCAAGGGCTCAGAGAGAGAGCAGTTCGTCCAAGTCAGACTAGCTGTGAAAAGGAGGAACCAGGATTTGAACCCAAATCTAATGTAAAAGCCAAAGAATGTATATACTTCACCACTCCTATATTTTGCTTTGTGTTGTCTAACTTAATCTCAGCCCAGTGTAAACAGAGACTGACAGACAGAGCGAGAGACAGACAGAGACAGAATGAGAGAATTTGTAATCATAGTTGCAAGGTACATTTTCTTTAATCTCTTAGAACAGGAAATTATTCTGCTATCTAATCTGAGGAGATAGAAACTGCATACGTCCAGCTGAACTGAGTGATACCCCAGACTCTTATGTGTGTTTGCAGGAAATTGTACCAAAATAACACAATTTGATTAAATATTTTCTTCCCATCCCCCAAATCTTCAAAATACCTAGAATGACAAAGACAGCATACTTTGTTTTGCATCCAGTTTGGGTTCTCTCTGAATCCCATTCATGAACTGTTTAAATGATCCATGGACCACCTTTAAGAATTTATGGCCTAGATCTTCCTCCCTTTCTGTAGAAAACACATTTCTTTTTCTTCCTCTGGAATTGCTGAGCCAGAAAGATAAGCATATCTCTCAGGGCAGAGAACAGAAACCAGAGATTCGCAGATTCCTTTGTAAAAGCCAGACTATAAATATTTGAGGCTTTGTGAGCCCTCTAGTCTCTTTTGCAGCTACTCAGCTGTTACCCTGGGAAAGAGGCCGAAGACATTTTTGTAAAAGGGTAAACCCATGGATGTGTCTGTGGCCCATCAGGCAGTAGTTTGTTTATCAATGATATAAACATAGTCACAAGTGACATTCTAATGTACCTAGTATCTTGTGGTACCTTTTAGGTTTATCCAATATTGACCAACTTCAGGAATGATTCTGACCTTGTATTGGCCTTGGCTGAAATCTCTGCTCAAATATTTACTCAGTCTGTAACCTTAGAAAATGGTCTTCACTCTCTGAGCTTCAATTTCCTCAACTACAATGTGGGACGTACAGTATACTACCCATCTGATAGGTTGTTGAAGGGAGGAAAGGAGATAGCCCTTGGAAGTGGATGCCTAGCTCACCGCTTGATTTAAAATGAGCCTGCATAAGCACTGGCCATCCTGAGTGTGGTGTTGGAAACCTTAGGTTAAATAGGGTCACAATTGAGGAGAACCACAAATTCTTACTTTCCTTTCCTGTTAACCTCTGACTGAATACTACTTGTTTTTTGAAAACGTTTGTTTTCTAATCAGGAACTTGGAGATGGTTTTCCTGACCTATTGTTCCAGTAATATAAATAAAACAAATGTTCTGCAGACTTGGAGAGATACCTGAGAGAAGTGTCTTGATATCTCTGGTATTTTTCAAGTCTTCTGCAAATGAGAGGTGTGAGGGAGAAATGTAAAGTGCGTGAATACAGACCCTGCGTTCAGAGGGAGGCTTTTATTCATAATCCTTGTTGTAGTTATTAATAGGGCTTCCCTGGTGACTCAGTGATAAAGAATTCGCCTGCCAATGCAAGAGATGCAGGAGATGCAGGTTCAGTCCCTGGGTTGGGAAGATCCCCTGGAGAAGGAAATGGCAACCTGCTCCAGTATTCTTGCCTGGGAAATCCCATGGAGAAAGAAGCCTGGCAGGCTCCAGTCCATGGGATCGCAAAGAGTCAGACACCACCTAGCAACTAAACAATGGCAGCAACAGCAGTCATTAATAGGGTCTGAGATCCAGCGCCATAACTTACGAATGCTACATTTCCTTGTGGAGTAAGTATGTGTAAGGCCGCACATTCTGTTAAGATGGTTGGGACGAATGAATCACAGCGTCCAGGTCACAAGCTGAGGAGGCTGGCCTGGGAAGGAGGGGAAACCTGGCCACTCAAAGTGACACGGAAAGTTTTGCTTTTGACTAGTATATCTTTCTTTTTTCATAAACTGTTCATTGTAAAATGAGAGACTGGAAAAATGAAGCAGGAAAAGATTACGTAGAGAATGTAAAGGTCAAAAACAACAATGGGAAATAACAATGGGAAAAGCAGTATAGTCACAGGATTTCAGTTACTCCACCCACACCCGCTCGCCTGCTACGAATGTTACTACTTCCTACTGCCATCCCTGAACAATGCCCTCATCTTCACAAGGATGTGTTTTCACAGACTGAACTTGGGTGAAACATAATAGAGCGGCTGTGCTAATTGCACAGAGGAAGGATCAATTCCAATAAATATTACAGTTATATCTATGCTGAAATCAAAGTTATCTTTAAAATCTCCCTGTACCATGCACTGTGTAGTTTTGGAGAGAAAAATCAGACATTTTCCTGTATAAAAATTAAATTTTTAAAAAGCCATCACTATCACTCTGACCTTGGTCCTGCCCTGTGACTAAATATACTTTGGGTAATGTCCATTTGAAATGTTACATTAAAATTCTAGCTTTGTTTGTTAGCTAGTGAGCTATACTGTGGGGGTGATTGAAGAGACTGATGATTTCACTGGAGCACCCAAATGGTAGCATCTATAAATCTTTTGTTTGGGGTTAGTCATTTTCCAGTGAGAGGATTCCTCCAGTCTCCTCCCTGAGAGTCCAATCCCGGCTGCCAGTGTGCAGAGCTTTGCATGGATACCACAGGGTGAGGAGGATCCACTGTTCAGAATGCATATTGTCACTTAACCTACTTTGGAGGTGCATCTCTACTGGCCCTCAGCTGTACCTGTTGTTTCTGAATGCAGGATCTCTCTGATTCAGTTCTCCAGGGAGTAACATGAATGCATGCTAAGTCGCTTCAATGTCCGACTCTTTGCAACCCATGGACTGTAGCCCACCAGACTCCTCTGTTCATGAGATTCTCCAGGCAAGAATACTGGAGGGGGTAGCCATGCCCTTCTCAGGGGGTCTTCCCGACTCAGGGATCGAACCCAAGTATCTTACATCTCCTGCATTGGCAAGCAGGTTCTTTACCACTAGCGCCACCTGGGAAGCCCTCTAGAGAGTAAACTTCCTGCCTTTTGCTGGGAAGGGAAAGAATAGTGAAATAAGTCGCCGGGATGTGCAGGGCCAGGGAGAGGTAGCTAGGGCCATGCATTTGACCTCACCTCAGCAGCTCCACAGAAGGTGGAGTCTGCTGCTTTCGCAGGATGTTGCCCTTGGCTTGGTCTCTAGCTTCACACACTCGCTGTACATTCTGTCCTCTGGAGAGTTCCTCAAGGAGTGGCAAGTGGATTTTAAGTGGGACAGTCTTTGCTGGTCCTAAGGGGCTGTTATTTATTAATTTTTTTCTTTCATTTATTTGTTTGCCTTTGCACATTTTTCTTTATTTTAAAATTAAAAACCATTTTTATTGGCTTATAACATTAAACAGGGGCTATTTCAACAAAAGCTCAACAAAGGTCACAATACCTTACATATTTCCCTAACAGCTTTAACACTTTGTGTGGAATTTCCCTAGTGTTCTTACCTAGAAGAGGTACCGCGTTTGAAATACAATTGCCCAGAAACTAGGTTGTCATCATGTCTCCTTCCTCTCACCCTTAGCCTGTTCCCCTCCCACATTTAACCCTCAGAAGTTCTGGAATTTTCTTCCCAGATAGCTCCCAAACCCATCTACCTTTGTCACTTCCCTGCCACCACCTCCTTGCAGGTGAGGGAAAAGAGACTCTAGAAGCAAATTCTTTGGGCCAGAATCCCACTCTTGGTACTTACTACCAGGCTGATCTTGTGCAAGGTGAATTTGTGGTGCAGTTAAAGCGACTTGTATTACCTTCAAAACTTCAGTGTTACCCTCTGGGGCTCCCCAGGTATTTTGTTTTGCCAGTCTGAGCAGACTAATACACCCATGACTTAAGAAATTTTTAACTTTTCTGAGCCAAGCCTCCTTTCCTTACCTCCAACTTATAGAATATTTATTAATAATTACACCTGCCTTTAAATAAAATTAGCCCTGGCCTAGTATGTGAGAAATGTTTATTTCCAACAAACCTTACTAGGGAGGCTAGTCTACAGTCATCCTTCTTGTAATGATTTATTTTTATAGACAATCTCAAATTTTTTTAAAAAAGAGGAAGGCTGTAAGTGAAAGAAGTAAGGAAAAAGCTGAGTTAACCTGAGCATGCATGGTTGTCCCCCCAAAGAACCATCTCTCACTACTTCCTGCTCCTCTGCTTCACAGGCAGTTAGTGTATTTTGCTTGTGCATAATTGTGCACAACCTTCACTGTTTTCCACAGAAGCATGTTTAGTAACTCATAAGGTCCACAAGTTTTGGAAGAGGCTTTGATGGATGCAATGAACATTTCAAATACAAGTTCATAAATCTGTGATTAAAACATGAAAGAAACTGGCAACATTCCTAAGCAGTACTCTTTGTTACTCATTTTTTTTTTTTAATTTATTAACTTTTAGGTCTGGAGTTCAAACTCTGCCCCACAATGCCAAGGTTCACTACAACTATGCCAATTTCCTGAAGGACCAGGGTCGGAACAGGGAAGCCATCTACCACTACAGAACGGCCCTCAAGTAAGCTGCAGCTGGGTGTCTATGCTTTTCAGGCCCTTGTTTATTTCATTCACCCCTCCCAGTATACAGAGACCTTGTTTCTCTTGACAGTGACCATCTCCCTGGAGGTGGTATAAATCTTGGACTCCAAATTTTTTGGCTCTTTGTTCAAGTCTGTTATAAGTTTACTTTGCTTCTAACTTTCGGTGTTTTCATATAAAAATTTCCATTGCTACACATTATGTAAAAAAGTGACACAGTTAAATACATATATACAGACCTATAGTAATTGGTTATAAAAAATATTCTTGTAAGTTCATAGGAAATTTACTCCAATGAATTCTTCCCAGTCTAGGCTTCCCATTATCTAAAAGGATTTATATAGAAACTTTTGAAAATAGAAGTAACATACTCTGATCATTGTGTTAAATAAAAAACAAAGTGAGAATTCACTTAATTACTCTGTTGGGAATATGTTAATAAGGTATGTATATACATCAGTTCAGTCGCTCAGTCATACATACGTGTATATATAGTATATTTTTTAAAGTTTTAAAAGTTTAAACACGAGCAGCCCTGACACTCTCTTTGTACTTATCTACTGGAAGAGAAAATACCACGTATGGCTTTAGAGATGATTTTACTGCGTGCCTGTTCAGTCATGTCTGACTCTTTGCAACCCCATGGACTGTAGCCCACCAGGCTCCCCTGTCTGTGGAATTTTCCAGGCAAGAATACTGGAGTGGATTGCCATTTCCTCCTGCAGGAGATTGTCCCAACCCAGGGATCGAAACTGTGTCTCTTGCATCTCCTGTGTTGGCAGGCAGATTCTTTACCACTACACCACCTGGGAAGCCCCAGAGATGATTTTAGATTCAAATTTAAGTTCTGCATTATCAGCAGCCATCTGTATTGCTTTTAGGTACCCAAACTGCAACTCTGATTTTCAAGATGGTCTTTCCCCTCCCCCAAAAAAAGAAGGTCTGCCCTAGAAGATCTCAGATAATAAATGTGTTTAACCTGGAAAGAGTGAAGACCTGATAACTAAACACAGTCTCAGAATCTCCCCGTGTGAGCTCACAGAAGTGTTTTCAAGAGGTTTCCATGCCTCTACAGTGTGTCCCACATTTGGTTGAATTTTCTGATACAGTTCCGCTTTGGGACATGCTCTAAAATATGTGTACCAAACAAAGCATACATTTCACTGAAGCACCCTTCTTGGATTGTCTCAAGGTTTAGTTTGAAATTGTCATTCTTAAAGTAACTGACCTAATTTTTAAAAGTTATCCTTTTGAATAGTGTTCTACATAAGTATATTTTGTCATCAAGTAAAGTCTTTTAGACTTTAGGACTCATTATTTAATATTCAATACGGGAAAAATTTTAAACTATTCACATCGAGTTCTCTTTCCCAAAGATTTCAAGAAATATGAGCCCCAGAGGAATAATTGCAACAAAGCTCATTATTGTGAAAAAGAAGTTTTTATTAAAACCAATACAGTATTGCAAAGTAAAATAAAGTAAAAATAAAAATTTAAAAAAAAAGAAATAGAAAACATTTTGAAAGATTTAATAAGGAATTATATTTTTTTCACTACAAACCAGTTTATCCAAATGTTTACACTGCTTATCTCTGGTTAGTGAGATTATGGTTTAATTTCTTTCTTTATTCTTTCCTTTGTGTTCCAGATGTTTTACAATGAACATGCATTATTTTTGAATTGAGGAAGTGTCATTTTTGTAAAAAAGGCGTGTTCTTTCAAGGGACATTCAAGCCAATAAATTATGTTTTATCTTCAATAATTAATTAGTGTGTCATGATTTCAGGTGGCATTCTTAAAGGGAAGAGAAGAGCAGTAAGTTTGCCTGAAAAATATTGGTGGAAGGGAAATGTACCCGTATCTTTTAAAGTTTCTTTCATTCTAACACACTATTTTATGTCAAATTCAAACAAAAAAATAAGGCAGATCCTAAGGCAAAGCTTAGGGCAAAAGTATAAGTTAAGCAAAATTCTCCTGCAGCTGGTTTTACAGAATCACAGTAGCTGGTTGGGACTTCCGCCTGTTTCCTATGAAACAATAAAGATAAATGTTTGCTTCAACAACTGTGCTTCAGGAAGAAACATGTCCTTTGAGGAATGTGGTAAAAATCATTAAAGCTAAAAATATACTGCATAGTAATTAGTGAAATAATTCAGCCTATCCCCACCAGGCTCAAAATACTTTTGATTTAAATTATTATTATTTTTGTGTGGATACCTCTGTGTGAATTTTCAGTGGATGTGGGTTTTTGTTTTTTTTTAAGTAAATTGTCACTCTTAAGTTAAAAAAAGGAAAATACTACGACTGTTCATCATTTTGGTGATTATTTATCCCCGGTGACTGGAGACTGCCCTTCCTTTGATATAACTCTCTGTGGAGGTTGCAGACCCTGGGGCTCTGCCCTGCCCCAACTGTTTCTTGCTGCTGTGCCTTTGTTGTCTCTGATGTTTTCCATATTTGCACACAACAAGAAAGAGAATAATGAGGGAAATGCTGGATTAAATGTGGTGTTACCTGAAGTCAGTCCCCAAAGTTATTCATTCCTGTTGTAATAACTGTATAGATTTCAAAGACAATGGTGAAATTAGTCATAAAGTTTGTATCTGTACCTATATCTTTTTGGCTGGCTTACAGTTCTCAAAATAACACTATATTAAATTGGTAATTATATGTGGCATGAATACTGTGCTTCTTTTAAACTTCATTTTGTTTTTTAAACAATGTAGAAGTACCATTAACTTCATTTTGGTGTACCTATTTTATGACATTTCTGTATTGCAAGGGAGGTCGCCCTTGGATAATGCAGCAGCTAAGGTCATAGATCCAGATTAAGACTTGAATCATCAAAGGAAATTGTCAGAACCATTTCCTTAAATCCTCTGCAAAGACAGGTATAAGTTTTCCTTTGCTGTCGGGGTGGCTGTTGTATTTATTAGGGTGTTATAAAGGTTGGGATTCTGGACACTGGAAAATCAGAATACTGCCGGTGAAGCTGCCGTTTTCCTTCAAAAGTTTCTAACCATTGAATTACTCTGGAGAAGGTTCCCACCATTTCACTTCATATGATGGGAGTACAAAGTCCAGAGACCACCCAACCATTAAGCTCTTCCTGTACAAAACCCCTCATGGAATGATTCATTTGGTAAGCCCAAAAGGAGTGAGAGTGGCACTTCCCAAATGAAGTGCAGTTAATACTGTATGTATAATTGGCCAGTGGCTTCTTGATTAGTTTTAAAAGTCAGTTTAAAGTGAAGAATCATGAAATAAATAATGCACACTCAAATGTCTTATTGTACCCTAACATTTCACAGGTACCCCCATTTACCAGTTCCTTTAATGTCATAGCAAGTCTTTTTCTTTGAGTAAGAGTCTGCTGATTAGAATTGGCAAAAAACACATATATAATTCATTTCTGTGGTGATGAGTTTTGATACTTTAAAGTGGACTAAAAATGTAAAGACTGAGACTTCTGATTTTTCTTTTCCAGTCTTTTACAATTAATCTTATATTGAATTCAATAGCAATTTTTGAGCAAGTTCCCTTTTTTGAGTTTTTTTTTAGTTTTCATAGAAATTACAACTCTCTTTTTCACATTTACATTTTATCAGTTTGTAAGATATTTCATTATATAATGAAATTGCAATAAATTGGAATAAATTTGTTAATAAACACAACCGACTCAAGCAGCATAACTTACAGGAACAAAAGGCCCAGACTTATAGAGAGGGTTTATTAAGAAGTATATATATCCCCCAAAATGCTTTACAGAGAAGAGAGAATATCTGGAAATCTGATGATACATTTACATGTCTGTTTTAAAAGAGTCTTCATTAGAAGTCTCATGGAAATTATTTTTCATCTTAAGTATAGATTCCCTACGAAAATCAATTACTGATTGGCTAATATGGGCTAGTCATTAAGAACCCTGAAGCTGGCAATGAGAATAGAGTTCACCTTTATTCAGGTGGATCAAAAAAGTCTCTCTGATGTCAGCAGGAATCTCTCCATGTTCCTCTGAACATTTGTTCATTTAGATGTCCTCTTCCTTCTAGCCCCTGACAGTAAGCCCCTGCCACACCCAGACTGGCTGATGTATTCCAGGTAGTATATATCAGCCACATATAAAAAGACTGTGATCCTCAGCCACCAGATAGCTATTTCTTTTCACAGTTATGGTTTCACATGAAATTCACAGAGATAGTCTAAGAAGTCACCCTCCTGTAAGTTATATTGAGTAGGAGATGCATTACTCAGAGGTCCCTGACCTGAGGGATCTCTCAAGTGTCTTTGGGTCACCTGGCCCCTTAGAGAGGACTTGTCCACTCCTAATATATCTATTGTTGATCTTTTAAATAGAAAATCTGAAAAGAGGAGGGAAACTGTTAGTGGGGGGTGGGGGCGGTGTTGAAGTCCCTGACCAAACATATTTAAAAGGAAAGGAATGTGCTTTTAAAACTCTTGTACAAAAGAAATATTCAACTGATATATAATTGGCTAACACGTGGGAAAGGAGAAGCTAAAATTTTTCTGACTGGGATATTTTTTTAATGCATAAAATAGAGACTTGTCATAAGAATAGTTCCCACTGCTATCATTCTTTGTATCCCCTCGTATGTAGATAACTGGAAGTCTGCAAAGAGGCTCCATGAGATTGTAATAAGTGTATGTGGGAAAAAGGAAATCATAAGACAGTGATTATTAAAGAAAGCCATATCATTAGACTGTAAAGAAGTCTATATCTAATTAACCCACTGTTCATTGATGTCCTGAGTCTATTAATAAGATTATTAAAATTCCTTTGAAAAGTGTTGTCTATAAGCCTGGTAGAGTTTGAACATTTTTTAAAAAATCAGGATTTAATGATTACTTAAAAGCCCTTCTTTACCTAGGTTATTTTTGAATGAGCATTTAAAATAACTCCCATGATTACAGGTGGCATTAACTACCAGCTGCCATGTATTTCTGGAAAGAATAAAAATTGCGATGCCATTTGTTAACCTAGTTTAACAAGTGGAGATGGATTCTTCTGCTGGTGTGTCATTTTCATTTATAAAAGTCTAAATATGCTTTCCAGTAGGACAATTGAAATTATTTTTGTTCCTTTTTGTTAAAATTATATTCTTACCATGTTATTTTGTGTTAATTAAGTTTAGCAATTTTATTCATTAAATCCAAGACATTATACATTTCATTTAGAAAGCTAGAATTTTAGTCATATTGTGATCATACTTATGGACTATATTTCAGCATGAATGTTCTATAATTTATATTAAAAACCATTTGCTCTCTTCTTTTCTGCCTTAAACCACCATGTCACTTCAAAACCTCACTGTAGTTCCCCAGGAAACAGAATCCAAGGCAGAGATTAACAAACAGGAAGATCATTAATGCTGGCCAGAGAAACAAGATGGGCAGAGGGAGAAGCTGAGATGCAGTATACTCCCAGGGGATCAGAGGAGCCCTTAGGGTGCTCGGGAGCTGGGCATCCTCAGAGTTGTCATTAAAGGAATGGAACATTTATACCCCCTTATCAACCAGTCACTGGTGCTAGGCAGTTCAGTTCCATTCAGTTCAGTCGCTTAGTCATGTCTGACTCTTTGCGACCCCATGTATTGCAGCATGCCAGGCCTCCCTGTCCATCACCAACTCCTGGAATTTACTCAAATTCATGTCCATCAAGTCGGTGATGCAAGCACCAAAGAACTGATGCTTTTGAACTGTGGTGTTGGAGAAGACTCTTGAGAGTCTCTTAGACTGCAAGGAGATCCAACCAGTCCATCCTAAAGGAAATCAGTCCTGAATACTCATTGGAAGGACTGATGCTGCAGCTGAAATTCCAATACTTTGGCCACCTGATGCGAAGAACTTGATGCTAGGAAAGATTGAAGGTGGGAGGAGAAGGGGACGACAGAGGATGAGATGGTTGGATGGCATCACCGACTCAATGGACATGAGTTTGGGCAGGCTCTGGGAGTTGGTGATTGACAGGGAGGCCTAGCCTGCTATAGTCCATGAGATCACAAAGAGTCAAACACAACTGTGTGACTGAACTGAACTGAACTGAACAGAATATCATTTAGATTTTCTGTTAAAATGAGAATAGTGGTGTTACCTACTCATAGTGTTAGAGTTAGTCACTCAGTCATGTCTGACTCTTTGCGACCCCATCGACTACAGCCTGCCAGGGTCCTCTGTCCTTGGGATTCTCCAGGCAAGAATACTGGAGTGGGTTGCCAGTTACTTCTCCAAACTACCTCATAGGGCTGGAATAATGAATGAATGAAGTCACTCAGTCATGTGTCCAACTCTTTGTGACCCCATGGACTGTAGCTTATCAGGCTCCTCCGTCCATGGGATTTTCCAGGCAAGAGTGCTGGAGTGGATTGCCATTTCCTTCTCTAGGGGGTCTTCCTGACCCAGGGATCGAACCCAGGTCTCCCGCATTACAGACAGACGCTTTACCATCTGAGCCAATTTGGCCCCTGGAACATTAGAATATAATTCACAAACAAGGTGTAAAACAATGTCTAAATACCTGGCCATGCTAAACTCAGTAAATGCTGTTAATGCATCCTAAATCAGACCCCGTCTCCCTGCCTCCACTGCCCACTCTCACCTGGATTGCTTCAATGTTCTCTGATCTCCCCATTTTCACTTCTCCCTTCTGCCCTCCTACCATCTGTTCTCAACCCAGCAGCCCAGGGGAGTTCATTAGCAGTCCTGTGCTCAGAACATTCTGCTTGCTTCCATCAAGAATCAAGGGGCCCTGCAGTGGTCTCCATGTCATGCACTATCTGACCTCTACCACTCAGACCTCACCTCCTATTGCACCTATCGCTGTCAGCTCCAGGAACGCTGGACAGCAGTTGCCACATTCCTATATCAGTTGGGAAAAAAAAAAAAAAAAAAAAAAAAAAAAACATGCATGACCTAAAAGTAGAGCATTATGTTTTATTTGGCAGATGGCCCAGGACACAGCATCTCAGATAATTCTGAGAGACTACTCTGAAGAAGCAAATGCGGGTTGAGGATATATAAGAGTTTTTGCAACAAAGACCACGTAGTTGGAGCAACAAAAGATTACTGTTTATTAAAGAAAATCAGATATCTTAAGGAACTTAGTGTTTTTTTAATGTAGGTGAAGATGCAAGAGTCTGGGTTCACTGAAAACCATTCCTTTGATGTGCACCTCAGCTATCTGGGGCCAGTATCATGTGCTGTCTCATCCGGAGTCTCCCCAGGGTGCACCATCAGAGGTGGCTGCAGCTGCTAGCTGCAGGATGCTAGGCATCTGATTTCTATCCAGAGTCCCCCAGGGCTCACCATCTGGGCAGCTGTAATGTGATGATGTAATGGCTGCCACATTGTTTGTTTGCTGATACGGCAGTCAGTATTTTTTCATTCATATCTATTACAGGGACTCTGCATTTGTCCTTCCTTCTTCCCAAGACACTTTCCCCCTTCTGTAAATGGCTGCCCCCCTCCCTTCAGGGCGCCTTAGGTAATCTCATCTTGTCCATGAGTCTATCCCTGGTCTCCCAGCCAACTCCAGCATACCCTATTCTTCTGCTTCACTTCGTTTTTCTCCTCTGCAGGTTTCAAGCTCTAATACACTTATACACTTTTAACACCACTAGCTATTGTCACCCTGCTTATTTAACTTATATGCAGAGTACATCATGAGAAACGCTGGGCTAGAAGAAGCACAGGCTGGAATCAAGATTGCTGGGAGAAATATCAATAACCTTAGATATGCAGATGACACCACCCTTATGACAGAAAGTGAAGAAGAACTAAAGAGCCTCTTGATGAAGGTGAAAGAGGAGAGCGAAAAAGTTGGCTTAAAGCTCAACATTCAGAAAACGAAGATCATGGCATCTGGTCCCATCACTTCATGGAAAATAGATGGGGAAACACTAGAAACAGTGGCTGACTTTATTTTTCTGGGCTCCAAAATCACTGCAGATGGTGATTCCATGAAATTAAAAGACACTTATTCCTTGAAAGGAGAGTTATGACCAACCTAGACAGCATATTGAAAAGCAGAGACATTACTTTGTCAACAAAGGTCCGTCTAGTCAAGGCTTTGGTTTTCCAGTGGTCATGTATGGATGTGAGAGTTGGACTGTGAAGAAAGCTGAGCCCAGAAGAATTGATGCTTTTGAACTCTGGTGTTGGAAAAGACTCGTGAGCATTCCTTGGACTGCAAGGAGATCCAACCAGTCCCTCCTAAAGGAAATCAGTCCTGAATATTCATTGGAAGGACTGATGTTGAAGCTGAAACTCCAATACTTTGGGCACATGATGCGAAGAGCTGACTCATTTGAAAAGACCCTGATGCTGGGAAAGATTGAGGGCAGGAGAAGAAGGGGATGACAGAGGATGAGATGATTGGATGACATCACCAAATCAATGGACATGGGCTTTGGTGAACTCCGGGAGTTGCTGATGGACAGGGAGGCCTGGCGTGCTGTGGTTCATGGGGTTGCGAAGAGTCAGACACGACTGAGCAACTGAACTGAACTGAGCTGCTGACCATTATATGCCAGTGTGTATGTGTGTGTGTGTGTGTGTGTGTGTGTGTGTGTGTGTGTGTCTGCTCAGTCACTTAGTCATGTCTGACTCTTTGCAACCTCATGAAGCCCACCAGGTTCCTCTGTCCATGGAATTTTCAGGCAAAAGTACTAGAGTGGGTTGCCACTTTCTACTCCAGGGGATCTTCCCAACCCAAGGCTCGAACCTTCATCTCTTGTGTCTCTTGCATTGCCAGGCAGATTCTTTACTATTAGCACCACTTGGGAAACCCTATTATATGCCAGTGGTGACCCCCAATTCCTGAGGTGAATCTTCAGGATATACACTCCTTTCCCTCCCCACTCCTCACGACCTCCTAGGCTGGCACTATTAACTGTAAACATGGACACACTCCTCCTGTCCCATCACTGTCTTTTTTTTTTTTTCCTGGCAGTCTAACAGCCAGAGTGCTATACATGCTGCTAAGTGTTATTACAGAAGGATACTAGGAGCACACTGATCTGCCATATAGGACTTTGAATCTCCTTATAACCTTGGGTGTAACTCTTAAAATTGTGCGTGTCTGGAATTCCATTTGATGTTGAGCGTGTCAGAAAGGTTTGGAGGTAATTACCCTGGTGCCTGTGGG
This sequence comes from Capra hircus, assembly GCF_001704415.2. Taxonomy (NCBI): domain Eukaryota; kingdom Metazoa; phylum Chordata; class Mammalia; order Artiodactyla; family Bovidae; genus Capra; species Capra hircus. The sequence continues at coordinate 78,575,988 of NC_030812.1, forward strand.
AATCATTTGTTTCAGATGATGAAAGATTAACAGACTCTGTTGGAGTGAGTGCTTGACAAGGAACAGTCCTACATTCTTAAAATGGACTGGGCCAAGTGTCCTTCACATCTGAAGACCCATGACATGGGAGAAACAGATGGATATGAAAAGATTTGAGTTAGTGGTAAGAAAATAATGGATGTTATTTTGACTGATGGAAGCAAGTCAGATGCCTTTGACAGTAGTGAGACGGGTGATTTTTTGGAGGATGAGAAATATGCATGAAAGAAGAGTGGCAGTTTCAGCCTGGCATGGGTTCATTAGGCTGTGCAGGGAGCCAAGCACAGCCACCCAGAGGTTCTGCAGCCAACCCCAGAGCATCAGAATGTGTGGAATGTACCAGGGATGATGGTAGGCATCTCATACCCACCATCCTTTTTGGTCACACAGGTTAATATGTTATGGACCTTATTGTTACAGAGAGAGCAACTAATGCACAGGTATGAGCTCAAAATCACCCAGCAAGAAAGTTGCCCAAGGCTTCTGACTCCCAAGTGCAATTATTTTTCCACTCCACCAAAATGATTTCCTATTCTTCTGCCACAGAAAACCAAAGTTCACCATGGTCACCCCAAGCCCTTGAGAAAAGTTAGATTACATTGACTACTTTCTGTTTAAAAGAGCAGAGAAGTATTTAATTCAATGTATTTCCCAGCCTCCTGAGGAAAATTCCCGGGAATCAGGAAAATTCAGTCACTTAAAATGAGTCATTTCCTGAGGGCATGGTTTTTCTTTAAATTGTCTAGAAAAGTCAGATGGGCGGAGTCCTGCTGAATCCTGACCGGAGGTCATCCATTGTGAGAGGTCAGATCATTTAATTGGCCCCTCACTGAAGAGTGTGTCCGGTTTCCCTAAATTGCATTTGAGGTTTTTATTTCCCCAAGGCTATCTAATGAATGGGAAGAAGTACAGAACCAAAAGAAAGTAGCAAGACTTACTTCTGGGTGTCAATGGTGATTTCAGACAATTAAAGAAGCAGACTGGTAGACGGTCAATGTCATTCTGGCACAGTTTAATGACCTGATGATTCATAGTTTATAGCATGGAGGAACCAGGCACTTGAGAAATGCCAGGAACTAATGTGACTAAAAATATGCTGCTGCTGCGGACTCCTGAAATAAAGCTTACTTTGGGTACTTTTTAGTTCAGTGCACTTTAGGTCTCGTGATTGAGTTTTTTCCTAGTCATGTTTTTCTTTCAGGTCCTTTTTTCTTTTTTTCCCCCTCAACAGGAAATAGAAAATAAACATCTGACCTTAGCATACTTAACCTCAAATAAATTAATGTGTGGAATGAAAATCAGACAAATAAATCAGGGTGTGTATGCTCCAAAAGGAAATTGCAAACTGGAGCACATGTTACAGTCTTGTTTGAACAATGAAATGCCTTAGAAGTTTCTCAAACAGTAAAAAAGGAACATCATTCTTAACTTTTGAACAGAGTGTACAAAATTTAAAGTAAATGACTAAATAAAATATGAAATGAAACTAGAATCATGTACATTTTATCTTCATGGATCTTTAGTTGAGATTGAAGCTTGAGACCAGTGGATCTGTGAGCATGTATCTGTGCCTTATATCACACAGTAAACCACAATGTTAGTCATTCAGTCATATCCGACTCTTTGTGACCCCATGGACTGTAGCCCACCAGGCTTCTCTGTCTATGGAGTTTTCCAGACAAGAATACTGGAGTGGATTGCCATTCCCTTCCCCAGGGGATCTTTCTGACCCAGGGTCTCCTGCATTGCAGGCACATTCTTTACCATCTGAGCCACCAGGGAAGCCTCACTGCCTTACATACTTACTGAATATTGTTGGTTCCAAATAATTTCCATAATACTGTGCTTTGCAGAGATAACATGAGTATTTTGTATGACAGGAGACAAGTTTTCCCAGGGAAGGAGAACCTCAGCCATGTTTCCTGAGTATTGACTTTATTTTGCTTCTGTCACTGAGAAGTCCCTATAAGATCATAGCTGAATGAATTGGCCCAAGGATACAAGGGGAAATTCTTCTAAGTGGAAGCTCTAATTGGTAGCAGTATATTTCTTTACTGAAGGTTGAATGACTCATGGATTGTTTGGGAAAATAAATAGATTTACTGGAATTATCTGACTTTCAACACTTAACACAACTGCTTCTGAGATATTTCTTTTTTGAAGAAAGTAATTTATGTTTTCTTTAATTTCCCCTCCCTCCCTTTCCACAACTGTAAAACAGTACAATAATTCTACTTGAAGAATTAGAATTAAGTTAGATAGTGTACGAGAAAGCGCTCTAAAATGTAAAGTATCATTAATACATGCTCAGTGTTTCGGGCCCTTTTTCTTCTGTTCCTGCTTTCTGTTTGTCACTTAGGCAGCTGCTACCTCAGTGGTTCCTGTTAACATGTTGTTGATGTTCATTCTTCAGAGATAAGGTGACTGGGAATGAAAGGGAATAATAATAGTGTCCTTAACTACCTGCTTTATTAATTCTGCTTAAGGAAAGGCTACCAGATAAAAAATAAGAAGCACTTCAATGCTCAAATGGATGTGTGCTTATCAGGAATGTAAATCAGCCAATATTTGAAACGATATTCTCTTCAGCTCATAGAATTTAATTGTATTTCTATATCTAGATGTCTTTTTTTAAAGAGAAAGAATACACTTCCTGATACTAGTGGCTGTTCACACTGTTTTTTTAAAAATGTGTTTGAAAAGAAAATCACCACTCTCCTCCAGTTCAGTGGAGCTTTTGTAGAGATTGTTTAGCTGGGGAAGGGAATAATCACTACCAGAACGTTTGTAAAACATACCTGTAGTCGTCAAAGTCAAGGCACACTTCATTTATTCTGACAACTGATGGAGCTATATAGACAGCTCTTAAATTATTCATCTTTCCAGTAGAAAATTCCCCTGCTGGAGACCTCAGGATTGAATTACACCTGAGTTCATTTAAACACAAGTTAATTTAAAAAGTAAACACACAAAGTAAGTTTTGTCCTTGCATAGATCTTCTGTAAACAAGAGCAGAATATATGGTTTAAGAAAATGTCTACATCTATATAAACATCAAAATTAAAAGTGACTTTTTTTTTCTTGGCCCTCTTGAATAATTATTTTTATGAAATTCAGCTTTGTTTCATAAATAATGCAATGCTTGCTTGTGATTAGGCAAGCCTAACCAGCTCAGAGAGAGAAGCTATTGCTAGCAGACCCTTACTACTACCAGGAATAAACAATATCACACATTTTCGAGTTGGAGCACTGTGAGTGGTAACAGAATCAATGTGCCAAGTCGTTTTAGTCCTGTCGGACTCTTAGCGACCCCGTGGACTGTAACCTGCCAGGATTCTCTGACCTTGGGATTCTTCAGGCAAGAATACTGGAATGGTTACCATTTCCTTCTCCAGGGGATCTTCCTGACCCATGGATCAAACCCGAGTCTCCTGTGGCTCCTGCATTAGATTCAGTAAATCACTGTAAATGCCAGCAATCCCCTTCCTGGACAGGTTAGGACTTTGTTACAGCAGAGCTGCTTTGCTGCCTGCAACTGACCACAAAGCCCTGTCCTAAGCCTCTTGGAGCACAAGACATGCCAAGACTTTTTTCCCCTCATGGTATTTATATTTGTTTCTTTTTTACTTTCCTTCTCACTGATTGTTTCTGTTTTAGAGAGTTCAGTGTAGGCTTATGTTCTGTTTCTGGTTTGAAAAAACAGAGAGAGAGAAACATTTTTGTAGTCAGTAATCTTTGAAAGTGCATGCTGTTGCTTTAAATGGCAGTGAGACAGTGACAAAGTCATAAAAGGTAGACTGAGAACCAGCAGGAGAGGCTGTTGTGTGACAGGGAACCCATGTAGAAGCTCTTAATGAATTTAGACTGCCCTTTCCTGTACTTGGGCTTTCCTGGTGGCTCAGAAGTAAAGAATCCACCTGCCAATGTAGGAGATACAGGAGACTCCAGTTCTATCCCTGGGTTGGGAATATCCCCTGGAAGAGGGAATGGCAACCTGCTCCAGTATTCTTGCCTGGGAAATCCCATGGACAGAGAAACCTGGTGCGCTCCAATCCATGGGGCTGCAAAAGAGTCAGACATGACTGAGCAACTGAACAACTTCCTAAATTTAGTGTTTTCATCTCAGACACTTATTTTGAGGCCTCCAAAACCTAAAGAAATAAGAAAAAGACCGAGTTTTAAGAAGTGACCTCTTCTGAGAAGGCAGAGGTTCCTAGGACCTTCTGTTGCTGTTTGCTATCAGAGAAATAATTAGAACTGTTTTCATCATGTTCACTGGACCTGTCCCCACCTTAAATCTTGAGGAGGTCAGAGAGCTTTGCTCAACATCCAAAAAAATTTTTTTTTCCATTGGAAGAATTTAAGTTCTGGCTCTGATGTGCTCTCCATGACCATTCCCAAAGTAATTTTTAGGCATAGCTTCCCAAGGAGGCTATTCAGGGCATGAAGTGAGTGGTCAAGCATTACAGCATCTTATCTTGGTTCTGATGTCCTATAGAGGCATTTCAGAGACCTCCAAGGGCTTGCATCTCCATGGAGACCCCCCAGGAACTGTGAGGCTGGGAGTTAGGGGGTTGGTACTAGGTACCTGCAGATTGTCTTTGCTAATTAAAGGTAACCAAACAGTGTGTATGTGTTTTTTCTATTCCCAACTTCCTCTCATAATATATGTCTCCCAGCAGCCTCCAAAGTCGTGAAAAATTAGGGTTTTCAAGCCTTGGGAGGATGTAACCTTCATCTAAATTGATTCTGTCTTTTGTCAGTCAAGAGGAGCACTACGCAGTGTGTGTTCCTGAAAGTACTGAGGGATGCTTATAGCTGAGCTATAAGAAAGTAGGGAAGGGAGAATTACATGCCAAATAAACTCTGGGTTATGCAAAGGCTTTTTTAGAAAAGCTATGCAGCTTGTCTTCCTTGGCCTTTTAATAGGAACCTCTCTGTCCCCAGATTATATTGATCTTCTTAGAAGGTATGGAACAGGCTGGGAGAGGGGAAGCATGACTTTTGATCGTCAGGAGACTTCACAGGTACAGATCCTGTTTTTATTACTTGGGCTTTATCTTGACTTTCCTACATTAAAAGGCAGCTCCACAGGCTTATACAAAGTCCTCTGGGTGACAGAGACAAGGCGACCTCTTTGACAACTAAATATGCCCGCTCTGAGCACAGCAGAAACAATTCAGCAGTGGCTAAAGAAGCAGTGCTGATTTGCCTTCCTTATAATTTTGAGCTAAGAAAGTAAACTGATTCTCTTCCTTTCTTAATCAGCATAAATTTGGTTTGCTGATGTACACGCAGTCCTCCTTTACATTTGCTTCTGAATATTAGGATTGCTATTTTCACTTCATTGTGCATTTTAAAATTTTTAAATATTTGTCAGGATTTTCATTCCCAGACTCTATCAGGGCAGATGGTGCCAAATTACAGTAGGGGGGAAAATGAGGTAAAATGGTAAAAGAGTCAAGACAGAGAGCCATTTGAAGGAGGAATATCATTTTTGTGGGGAGATGTTTGTATCACCTTCTCAATAATGGTCGTGTCACTTATGCTTCAGATATTCAGATATATTCATGAAGATCCCTCAGCTGAGGAATTGCCAGCATCTTGTGTAATAGTGGGCATTATCCAGGCAGCTGGTCAGCAGTCCCCTAGACCAGAAACTCAACACCTGAAGCAATGAGGATTTTCTATCAAAGGAAGTTGAAAGTAACTGTAGGCTCCAAGCTAAGTATCTTACGCAGGTTGATTGGCATATTATTTATTTTGGGCTCTTTGGGGGTAATTTCCTTTTACCACTGAATGTCAAGTATGTGCTTTCCTGCCATCTTTACATGCTGGTAGCTGCACAAACAGTTGATCGTTAAGATTTGACATAAAGGGACTTCCCTGGTGGTTCAGTGGTTAAGAATCCACATGCCAGTAAAGGGACACAGGTTCAGTCCCTGGTCCAGGAAGATTCCACATGCTATGGGACAACTAAGCCCAGGTGCCACAACTACTGAGCCCTGTGCTCTAGAGCTTATGCTCCTTAACAAGAGAAGCCACCTCAGTGAGAAGCCTGCACACAGCAATTGGAGAGTAGCCCCTGCTCGCTGCAACTAGAGAAAGCCTGTGCAGAGCAACAAAGACTCAGCGTAGTCATAAAGAAATAAAAAAAAAGATTTCACATAGACATACTGTGAAATAAAGGAAGAATTCAGTGTTTCATTTTGGTTCTGGCATACCTGAGGTGGGGAGGGGTGAAGAACAAGTAAATCATGACCAATGTAGAAGTCTTTGAACAATCATGGCTAATATTTCTAATTTTTCAGGTTGTATCCACGCCACGCAAGTGCCCTGAACAACCTTGGAACCCTGACTAGAGACACGGCAGAGGCAAAGATATACTATCAGAAGGCTCTCCAGCTAAACCCACAGCATAACCGGGCTCTTTTCAATCTCGGGAATCTCCTTAAGTAAGTAGAACAGGTACCTTTGATCAGAAGACCTTGTAATTTTAAGAAATCCTTTCCTCTTCGGCACTCATTTGGTTGTGCTGTTGTCTCCTCTTCCTAGGGCAGAATAGGTTTTTCAAGCTTTAGGAGGATGTAATATTCATCTGAATTCATTCTGTCCCTTATCAGTCAAAAGGGTATTTCCCAATGTCTCTCTGGAAGTATTAGTTCTGGGAGATGTTCCTAGATTGCCTGTAGAGGGGTATGAATACAGAATGGTTGCATGGGCAAATAAACTCAGGTAATGCTGAGATAAGCAAAGATAGTTCCTTTATTGCAAGCATCTTTAACATGCTAAATGCTCTGTGAATATTCAAGAAGGGAATACGGAATATAGCACCTTCCTTAGTCAATCATTTTTAATAGGCGTTACCCAGGTGTTTCATGAATATACCTTAGGGAAAGTGCTGGTCTAGGATAAGCAGTGTACTCTAAAGGTGCAGCCAAAAGGCATAACCACAGTTTGTGTCCAGAGTGTGATTTAAATAAGGAGCAAAGTGGGGCTTCCTTGGTGACTCGGTGGTAAAGAATCTGCCTGCCAATGCAGGAGACACAGGTTCAATCCCTGGGTTGGGAAGATCCCCTGGAAAAGGAGTGGCAACCCACTCCACTATTCTTATGTGGAAATCCCATGGACAGAGGAGCGTGGCATGCTATAGTCCATGAGACTGCAAAGAGTCAGACAGCCTAAGCAACTGATCATGCAAGAAGCAAAGTGAGCCTAGCTTGGAATTAGTAAGTGTAACTCTTGCTCTCGGAAGACCTTCCAGGTGTAATCACTGGTGTTCACTTTTCACTCACTGCCCTGGAAAAGGTTAATAGTGCAGTTAGTCTCCCTGAAGGCAAAGAAGTACTTTTGTATCTTGTATTTTTGTTAATGTAAAGTCTAGGCATGTTGATGATGGTGTTGGTATAGTTAAGGCAGTAGTCATAGTGGAAATGGTGGTGGCTTTGGCATTTAACTTTTACATATAAAAAACAGGTTAAAATACCAGAAATGGAAATAAAGGGTAAAAATGATTAGAGTCAGTGTTGGTGATGCATTATCTGTGCTTCTTATGTTACTGACAATCCATACACTTCCTGAATTGGTTTCTACGTCTCTGAACTTCTAGAGAGCACACTTGGTACTTTTAGGGCCCTTGGTTTGCTATCTTATTTAATCTTTTCCTTACCAAGATTGGCTTAGTTGCCTTAGTACCTCAGTGGATGCATCTTCCTCACTTTTCTTTTTACTCCTTGAATTTTCCGTATGCACAGATACTAGTTCTTTTCCTTAGTGTGCTCATTTGTTAAGTCATGTTTTTATTTAATCCCATTTGAACAGAAGCATTGTGTAAAGAATACGTGACATCCCAAGTCTGAAGTTTTGTTTAAGAATGGCGTTATCCATGCACTGGGATAGTAAATCAAGAGAGTACAACAGAAAAATTAATAAATGCAAGGAAACTACATATAAAATGAAAAAATAAAACTTTAAGTCAGCAAAAACTAAATGAGCTTAATTTTTAAAGTTAGATAGTTTAGGTAATTCCCTGGTGGTCCAGTGGTTAGGATTCCACGCTTCTACTGCATGGGGCATGGATTTGGTCCCTGGTTGGAGAACTAAGGTTCTGCAGGCTATGCCCCCCCAAAATTAGAAAGCTTGTTAACATTCTGTATAAATTGAAAGTGATGAGAAACAACTAAGAATGAAGACATATACACTGACAGAAAAGTCTTTTAGTACCAGTATGTTCTCCTTAATAAATAACATGAAATCAAAAGATGTGGGGAAAGTGTGTCAGTTATGTAGGTAGCTATTTAGAGGTCAATAGGATGCTTTTATTTTACTCTTCCATTTTTATGAGTTCTTATTTATTTATGTGAAGTTTTAAGGACTCATTTATAAAAGTCATTGTTGCATCTATATATGTCCAATTTAGAGCCCTAATAATTAAAGGGTGGATAAATCCTGCTCATGTCTTTTGGAATACTTGCATTTCAAAAATAGTACCGATTTAAAAAATACTGCAGATGAGTTTCTTTCTTTCTTTTTTTTTTTAACAAAGAAGCCAACTTTGTCAGCCTGAATACAAACGGATAGTTCTTGTTGGAAATGATCTCCTGCAGTTGTGATTATCACACTGTGCTGAATGTGGCTCTACTTGAAAATGATGGCATAGATGCTTTTAAATTTCATCTTACCCAGACCTGAACAAGACATGCATACTGCAACCTTCCTTTTTCAGTTGGCATATTATTGCCCCTATTATCTTGAGTTAGTGTATGTGAGTTAAGAGCACAAGGAAATATTTTTTGGAGCATAGCAATGGCTACTTTTCACAGTAGGAGGGACTCCTAGATATTCAACATAAGATTTTTCTGTATTTTTTCAGTAAAATCAATTCAGTGATTATCCAAACCAGTAATGCTTCACACCTGTATAAGAATTTGAGTGCTTTTTTTAAAAAAATAAAATAAAATAATGCCTTCCCAGTGATTTTTTAATATACATTGGGATGAATAGGAACCAAGGTCCTGATAGGTTAACTGTCAGGTACAAAGTCACCCTTGTTTACCTTCTGCTCTTTATATTAACCGGAGAGCACAGTGGCTCCATCTGTGTAGATGAGTCTTAGAATCCACTAGAATCAAATCATGATACTAGCTAATACTCATGTAATATTTTACAGTTTACAGACAAGTGGGTTTTATATCCACTATTTAATTTAATCTTTAAAACTATTGTGAGAGGCATTGTCATCCTCATCCCCATTTTCATTATGGATGAAAAGACCAAGGTTTGAAGACTTCATGTGACAATGGTCCAGGCTGTAGCTGATCCAGAGTTGAGAGCATGCCCTGTCTTATTCACTTTCCATTGCCCATGCTGCCCAAATAGCTCTCCAATCCAAATATTACTTAATGTTTAGTTATTAAATGGCATGTGATTTATCACCTTTGGGGAGGAAGAAGGACTTTCCTGTTTTTCATCAGGAAACTGTAAAGTTTGTTTCCATTATGTCCTATAGTAGCAGAGAAAGGTGACCAGAAAATAGCAGAACTAACCCACATTTAGATTTGGAGTTTTACTTCTGCTTTCCTTTATATATTTCTGCTGTTAAGCAGCAATAGGTCAAAGGCTTCAGTTCAGTCGCTCAGCCGTGTCCGACTCTTTGCGACCCCATGAACCGCAGCACGCCAGGCCTCCCTGACCATCACCAACTCTCGGAGTCCACCCAAACCCATGTCCATTGATTCGGTGATGCCATCTAACCATCTCATCCTCTGTCATCCCCTTCTTTTCCTGCCCTCAATCTTTCCCAACATCAGGGTCTTTTCTAATGAGTCAGCTCTTTGTATCAGGTGGCCAAAATATTGGAGTTTCAACTTTAGCATCATTCCTTCCAAAGAACACCCAGGGCTAATCTCCTTTAGAATGGACTGATTGGATCTCCTTGCAGTCCAAGGGAATTTCAAGAGTCTTCTCCAACACCACAGTTCAAAAGCATCAATTCTTCTGGGCTCAGCTTTCTTCACAGTCCAACTCTCACATCCATACATGACTATTGGAAAAACCGTAGCCTTGACTAGATGGACCTTTGTTGACAAAGTAATGTGTCTGCTTTATAATATGCTGTCTACGTTGGTCATAACTTTTCTTCCAAGGAGTAAGCGTCTTTTAATTTCATGGCTGCAATCACCATCTGCAGTGATTTTGGAGCCCCGAAAAATAAAGTCAGCAACTGTTTCCCCATCTATTTTCCATGAAGTGATGGGACCAGATGCCATGATGTTCGTTTTCTGAATGTTGAGCTTTAAGCCAACTTTTTCCACTCTCCTCTTTCACTTTCATCAAGAGGCTCAAGAAGATAAGAATATTTTAAATGTTCTTATTTGATGCATTTTACTATTTAAGACTCATGCCTTATCTATTTCTCATTAGACAGATAACTTAAAAATTGTGTTCTCCTTTATAATCTGGAACTCATGCTCATTGTAAGAACCCAAGTGGTTCCCTTAGATGTGAGTGGTTTAGACTCCATCATACCTAAGTGGAAAGCAAAATTGCTTTTCCTGTTTTATAAGTGAGAAAACTGAGACTTGGAGAAGATATTTTAGGTGCCAAGGTCCCTTAGTGAAGAAACGGAATTTGTGGGAATTAAACCTCAAACTTCCTGACCAAGTACCCTTGCTCTTAATCACTACACTCTACTGCCTCCTAGTGGCTCATCTCAAAACTGGGATACAGCCCAGACCAGCCCTGCCCAACAGATATATGAGAGCCAGAATATATAATTTAAATGTTTCAGGTAGCCATATTTTAAAACATAAAATATATATATCTTAAACCTCAATATATCTAAAATATTGATATCTAAAATATCCTCAATATATCACTTTAATGTGTGTGTGTGTGTGTGTGTGTGTGTGTGTGTGTGTGTGTGTGTGTGTGTGTTAGGCACTCAGTCATGTTTGACTCTTGCAACCCATGGACTGTAGCCTGCCAGACTCCTCTGCCCATGGAATTCTCCAGGTAAGACTACTGGAGTGAATAGCCATCCTGTTCTCCAGAGGATCTTTCTGACCCAGGGATTGAACCCCGGTCTCCATGTAATTAATAATATTAAAATTGATTAAGTTAAACATGTAAAAATATAAATAGGATAATGTGCATTCTATTAAAATCAATAGAATATACATTAATTAATTAAAATTAATCTTTGAAATCCAGTGTATTTTTTACACATACAGCTTACCTGAGACTAGTCATATTTCGAGTGTTCAACAGCCATTTGTGGTCAGTGGTTGCTATGCTGAACACCACAGACCTTTATTAATGACCTTGACTTTGAGAGAAATGAATCTTTGTCCAAGCCAGGAGGTCTAACTAAGATGTGATTCTGTCAGAGCATCCCAGAAACCTTAGAGCACTGAGGACCAGTTTCATCTGAATTCTTGGAGTTATATGACAGACAGTTTTAGACCTATTCACAGCAGTGCATGTCACTGACTCTTATCTAAATATATTTGACCTCTTTCATGACCATTTCCCTGGACTTGGAAGTTTATCTGTTATGATTCTGTGCAGCACATTCGTGGTGTGACTGATTGATAAGGAGCAGTTTTCCATGCCAGCATGCTTATTTTACATTAATTATTGTTGGCTTTGCTTGAAACCTAAAAGGTAAAAGAAACTAGGCAAGATTAGCATGAAGTTCTTATGGATGTAAAGAGCAGAAGTTCCTGATGGCACAAGAGAACATAAATAGAATTCTTTAATTCAGGGCATGGGGAAACACTTCTTTGACTGCTTGGGTAAAATAGTATCTGGTGTTTGTTAATAGAAAAGAATATTTTCATATTAAAGAATCACATTGCCCCTTTGCCAAAATTGCCTTTCATTCACATAATAGGATATGGATGTTATAAAGGTGTTACAATAAATCTTATAATCAAAAGTCAGAAGAAAATGAAATATAGTATCCAAAATTGAACTATTTAGATGAATTTGATAACAGTATACATTTGATTTTCTTTAGTCTGATCATTACAATTGAAAAGAATATAAGGATGTGGAAAGAATGGTAACCATTAGCTTTGATATAAATGTAAATATTGGGGATACATTTCCTTATAGCTTTGGCACTAGGCACACTACATTTTATTTCATAAAAAGGATATTTACACACTCAAGTTAGTAGTTTTCCCCTTTCCTTCTTCTTACCTGAAACCCCAGAGAATCCAAAATGCCAGCCCGCTGGATAAACAAAAGCATTTTGAGGTCTTTCTCACCTTATTAGGATGTCAACTTTGGGTGGGAGCCTTCTTCAACCTCCTCTTGGAGTGAATCCCCCTCCCCACTAGCACCCCATGGTGATCTATTAACATCCAGATTACTTCCAACCTTATCTGTAATTTTAACCACATTGCAATTTTTCCTCCCTTATCTTTATGCAACTCACACCTGTCTCTCTCTACATGTCCTTCTCCAGCTCCTTTGAAGCCCAGTCCATCAGCTCATTGACACCATCTTCATCCTTATCAAGGCCATGTAACTGTCTTATACATTTTCTCATCATCCTTAGGGATTTGAGCACCAGGTCAATGACTCTGCCTTGCTATCCAAACTGTACTGCCTACTTTAGTGAATTCAGTTTTACCCATCACACAGTTCCTCTGCTGCATTCCCTCCAGGTCCTGACTCTTCTGCTCTATCTTCCCCATTCATTGATGTGACCATTCCATGGCTTTCTAATTACAAACGTCTTTGCATCCTCTAGTGTCTGAATTCTGAAATGTTCCTCTTTGACCTCATTACCTCTTCCCCAACCTTCTCTTCCTCTCTCGGTCACTCCTTCTGACCTTTGGAAGGTGTCATGGGATAACAACTTGCCACCTCCAAGCTCTTCTCTTTGCTCATGTGTGTCTTTTAAGACCTTGAGAGTGACATGCCTTCCTTCCAGGACAAGTGTCATTCCCCTCCTTGTCTCTCATTCCAGGATATCTCTGTTGTTTACCATTGTTAGAATCTCTATTCTCTCTGAATTTTATGTTTATAATTTATACACCCATTTCAGAGAAGGCCAGATGGAAGGATGTGAGCTCACTCTTTCTTACAATAACACCAAAATCACAACTGACTGTTGAATAATAATTAACCAAAAAAAGCCCTGGAACCTAGCAAGAAAGATACCCTACGTCCAAAGACAAAGAAGAAGCCATAGCGAGTTGGTAGGAGAGGCACAATCACTGTCAAGGCAAATCCCGTATCCACCAGGTGGGCAACCCACAAACTGGAAAACAATTATACCATAGAAGTTCTTCCACGGGAGTGAAAATTCTAAGCCGCAAGCAGGCTTCCCAGCATCTAGCAACTGGAGTAAGAGCCCCTAGAGAATCTGGCTTTTAAGACCAGCAGGGTTTGATTGCAAAACTTCCAAGGGACTTGAGGAAACAGAGAGTCCACTCTTGGAGGGCACACACAAAGTCTCATGTACACCAGTTCCCAGTGGAAAATAGCAGTGACCCCATAAGAGACTGGGCCAGATCTACATCACAGTATTGAAAGGTTTCCAGTGGAGATGGGGAGTGGCTGTGGCTCACTGCAGGAACAAAGCCTGGCAGCAGTAGTCCTGGGGAGTATTCATTCATTGCCATGAGCCCACCCAGAGGCTGCCATTAGCCCCACCCAACAGCCTATAGTTCCAGTGCTGGGATGCCTCAGGCAAGACAACCAATAGGACAGGAACACAGTCCCATCAATCAGCAGACAAGCAGCTTGAAGTCTTCCTGAGCACAGCCCTTCCACCAGACGGACAAGACCCAGGTCCACCTACCACTGGGCAGGAACCAATCCCTTCCATCAGGAAGCCTGCACAAGTCTCAAGATAGCTTCAGGAGGATAGACAGTGGAAGCAAAAGAACTATAATCCTGAAGCCAGCAGGATGGAAACTGCAATCATAAAAAGTTAGACAAAATGAGATAGCAGAGGAACATGCCCCAGATGAAGGAAATAGATGAAACCCCAGAAAAACAACTAAGTGAAGGAGAGATAAACAACCTACCAGAAATAAGATAAGTAATAATAATTCAGAATAATGATAGTGAAGATGATCCAGAATCTTAGAAAAAGAATGGAAGCCAGGATCAGGAGGATACAAGAAGTGTTTAACAAAGACCTAGAAGAACTAAAGAGCAAACAGAGGTGAATCATAAAATAACTGAAATGAAAAATAAACTAAAAGAAATCAATAGTAGAATAACTAAGACAGAAGAATGCCTTAGAGACAAAATAGTGGAAATCACTGCCAAGGAACAGAATAGAGGGGAAAAAAAATGAAAAGAAGTGGAGACAGTCTAAGAGACCTCTGAAACAACATTAAACATATCAACATTTGCATTATAGGGGCCCCAGAAGGAGAAGAGAGAGAGAAAAGGGACCTGAGGAAATACCTGGAAAGACAATAGCTAAAAAATTCCCTAATAAGGGAAAGGAAATAGACGCCCAAGTCCAGAAAGTGCAGAGAGTCCCAGACAGGATAAACCCAAGGAGGGATATACCAAGACACATAGCAATCAAGCTGACAAAAATTAAAGACAAAGAAAAAAATATTAAAAGCAACAAGGGAAAAGCGACAAATACCATCCAAGGGAACTTCCATAAGGATATCAACTAATTAGCATATCAGCATAGATATCAGCATAAATTATGCAGGCCAAAAGGGAGTGGTACAATATATTTAAAGTGATGATAGTGAAGAACCTGCAACTAAGTGTACTCTACCCAGTAAGGCTCTCATTCACATTCGAGGGAGGAATCAAAAGCATTACAGACAAGCAGAAACCAAAAGAATTCAGCACCACTAGACCAGTTTTGCAACAAATGATAAAGGAACTTCTCTAAGCAGAAAAGAAAAGGTCACAACTAGAAACAAGAAAATTATGAATGGGAAAGCTCACCAGTAAAGGCAACCATACAATAAAGGTAGGAAATCATCCACACACAAACATAATAACAAAACCAGTGATTGTGAAAAAAGGAGAGTACAAATGTATGATATTGGAAATGCATTTGAAATCAAAAGAACAGCAACTTAAAACAGTCTTCTTATATTTGTTGTTCAATCACTAAAGTCATGTCTGACTCTTGGCAACCCCATGAACTGCAACATGCTTGGCTTCCCTGTCTTTCACTGTTTCCTGGAATTTACTGAAACTCATGTCCATTGAGTCAGTGATGCCATCCAACCATCTCATCCTCTTTTGCCCCCTTCTCTTCCTGCCCTCACTCTTTCCCAGCATCAGGGTTTTTTCTAATGAGTCAGCTCTTTGCATCAGGTGGCCAAAGTATTGAAGCTTCAGGTTAAGCAACAGTTCTTCCACTGAATATTCAGGGTTGATTTTGTTTACTATTGACTGATTTGATCTCCTTGTTGTCCAAGGGACTCTCAGGAGTCTTTTCCAGCACCACAATTCAAAGCATCAATTCTTCAGTGCTCAGCCTTCTTTACGGTCTATCTCTCACAATCATACATGACTACTGGAAAAACCATAGCTTCGACTATATGTACCGTTTTCAGCAAAGTGAGGTCTCTGCTTTTTAATATGCTATCTAGGTTTGTCATAGCTTTCCTTCCAAGAAGCAAACGTCTTTTAATTTTCTGGCTGCAGTCACTGTCCATACATATCACAGTCACAGTCCAACTCTCATATCCATACGTGACTACTGGAAAAACCATAGCCTTAACTAGACAGACCTTTGTTGGCAAAGTAATATCTCTGCTTTTTAATATAGATGGGTCTTATTTTTGTATCCATTCAGCCAGTCTATGTCTTTTGGTTGGAGCATTTAATCTGCTTATGTTTAAGGTAATTATTGGTATGTATGTTCTTACATCATTTTGTTAACTGTTTTGGATTTGTTTTTGGAGGTCTTTTTTATTTTTTCTTTCTCATTTGTTCTCTACTCTTGATCTGATGACCAACTTTAGTGCTGTGTTTGGATTTCTTTTCTTTTCTTTTTTTGTGCAGGTTTCAACTGTAGATTTTCAGGTTGTGGTTAACATGAGGTTTTGATATAAAAAAATGTATGTATGTCAAGAAGCAACAGGTAGACCTGGACATGGAACAATTAACTGGTTCGAAATTGGGAAAGGAGTATGACAAGGCTGTATATTCCTACTGCCTATTTAACTTCTATGCAGAGTATAGCAATGCGAAATGCTGGGCAGGATGTATCACAAGCTGCCATCAAGATTGCTGGGAGAAATATCAACAGCCTCAGATATGCAGATGATACCACTCTAACAGCAGAAAGCAAAGAGGAACTAAAGAGCTTCTTGATGAGGGTGAAAGAGGAGAGTGAAAAAGTCAGCTTAAAACTCAACATTCAAAACACTAAGATCATGGGATCTAGTCCTATCACTTAATGGCAAATAGATGGGGAAAAAGTGGAAACAGTGGCAGATTTTATTTTGCTACTCTAGCTTTGTTTCTTTGGATTTCCATTTGTATGGAATACCTTTTTCCATCCCTTCACTTTCAGTCTGCATGTGTCCCTAGATCTGAAAGTGGGTTTCCTGTAGACAGCATATGAGTTCAGTTCAGTTCAGTCGCTCAGTCGTGTCCAACTCTTTGCGACCCCATGAATCGCAGCACGCCAGGCCTCCCTGTTCATCACCATCTCCCGGAATTCTCTCAGACTTATGTCCATCAAGTCCATGATGCCATCCAGTCATCTCATCCTCAGTCATCCCCTTTTCCTCCTGCCCCCAATGCCTCCCAGCATCAAAGTCTTTTACAATGAGTCAACTCTTCGCATGAGGTGGCCAAAGTACTGGAGCTTCAGCTTTAGCATCATTCCTTCCAAAGAAATCCCAGGGCTGATCTCCTTCAGAATGGACTGATTGGATCTCCTTGCAGTCCAAGGGACTCTCAAGAGTCTTCTTCAACACCACAATTCAAAAGCATCAATTCATCAGCGCTCAGCCTTCTTCACAATCCAACTCTCACATCCATACATGACCATCGGAACAACCATAGCCTTGACTAGATGGACCTTAGTTGGCAAAGTAATGTCTCTGCTTTTGAATATGCTATCTAGGTTGATCATGACTTTTCTTCCAAGGAGTAAGCGTCTTTTAATTTCATGGCTGCAGTCACCATCTGCAGTGATTCTGGAGCCCCCCAAAATAAAGTCTGACACTGTTTCCACTGTTTCCCCATCTATTTCCCATGAAGTGATGGGACCAGATGCCATGATCTTCGTTTTCTGAATGTTGAGCTTTAGGCCAGCTTTTTCCACTCTCCTCTTTCACTTTCATCAATAAGCTTTTTAGCTCCTCTTCACTTTCTGCCATAAGGGTGGTGTCATCTGCATATCTGAAGTTATTGATATTTCTCCTGGCAATCTTGATTCCAGCTTGTGTTTCTTCCAGTCCAGCGTTTCTCATGATGTACTCTGCATCTAAGTTAAATAAGCAGGGTGACTATATACAGCCTTGACGTACTCCTTTTCCTTTTTGGAACCAGTCTGTTGTTCCATGTCCAGTTCTAACTGTTGCTTCCTGACCTGCATACAGATTTCTCAAGAGGCAGATAAGGTGGTCTGGTATTCCCATCTCTTTCAGAATTTTCCACAGTTTCTTGTGATCCACACAGTCAAAGGCTTTGGCATAGTCGATAAAGCAGAAATAGGTGTTTTTCTGGAACTTTCTTGCTTTTTCCATGATCCAGCGGATGTTGGCAATTTGATCTCTGGTTCCTCTGCCTTTTCTAAAACCAGCTTGAACATCTGGAAGTTCATGGTTCACATATTGCTGAAGCCTGGCTTGGAGAATTTTGAGCATTACTTTACTAGCATGTGAGATGAGTGCAATTGTGTGGTAGTTTGAGCATTCTTTGGCATTGCCTTTCTTTGGGATTGGAATGAAATCTGACCTTTTCCAGTCCTGTGGTCACTGCTGAGTTTTCCAAATTTGCTGGCATATGGAGTGCAGCACTTTGACAGCATCATCTTTCAGGATTTGAAACAGCTCAATTGGAATTCCATCATCTCCACTAGCTTTGTCCGTAGTGATGTTTTCTAAGGCCCACTTGACTTCACATTCCAAGATGTCTGGTTCTAGATTAGTGATCACATCATCATGACTATCTGGGTCATGAAGATCTTTTTTGTACAGTTCCTCCCTGTATTCTTGCCACCTCTTCTTGATATCTTCTGCTTCTGTTAGGTCCATACCATTTCTGTCCTTTATCTAGCCCATCTTTGCATGAAATGTTCCCTTGCTATCTCTAATTTTCTTGAAGAGATCTCTAGTCTTTTCCAATCTGTTGTTTTCCTCTATTTCTTTGCATTGATCACTGAAGAAGGGTTTCTTATCTCTTCTTGCTATTCTTTGGAACTCTGCATTTAGATGCCTATATCTTTCCTTTTCTCCTTTGCTTTTCACTTCTCTTCTTTTCACAGCTATTTGTAAGGCCTCCTCAGACAGCCATTTTGCTTTTTTGCATTTCTTTTTCTTGGGGATGGTCTTGATCCCTGTCTCCTGCACAATGTCACAAACTTCATTCCATAGTTCATCAGGCACTCTATCTATCAGATCTAGGCCCTTAAATCTATTTCTCACTTCCACTGTATAATCATAAGGGATTTGATTGAGGTCATACCTGAAAGGTCTAGCGGTTTTCCCTACTTTCTTCAATTTAAGTCTGAATTTGTTAATAAGGAGTTCATGATCTGAGCCATAGTCAGCTCCTGGTCTTGGTTTTGTTGACTGTATAGAGCTTCTCCATCTTTGGCTGCATAGGATATAATCAATCTGATTTTGGTGTTGACCATCTGGTGATGTCCATGTGTAGAGTCTTCTCTTGTGTTATTGGAAGAGGGTGTTTGCTATGACCAGTGCATTTTCTTGGCAAAAATCTGCTCTGTTTCATTAATGTATGTAACTTCATCTTAGACTCACAGCTTGAACATCATTTACTTGCTCAATTGTATCCCCAACGCAGGGTACCCTCCTTTGCATGCATTTTGCTTTTTCTCAGACCGGTAGTTCTCCATTTTTTTCTCATTATCACTCACCTCCCCACCCCAGGAGCCGTTTTAAGCTTTTTTTTCTAACAACCCCCCCAAATTAAATATTTGGTTATAAGATTTGTTACATATTGTAGTTTGAAAGATCACAAGCCATTGTAATATCTAATTTTATTTTTATAGTAATCTAATACTATTTTTCGGAGAAGGCAATGGCCCCCTATTCTAGTACTCTTGCCTAGAAAATCCCATGGATGGAGGAACCTGGTGGGCTGTAGACCATGGGGTCGCTAAGAGTTGGACACGACAGCGACTTCACTTTCACTTCTCTTTTTCATGCGTTGGAGAAGTAAATGGCAACCCACTCCAGTGTTCTTGCCTGGAGAATCCCAGGGATGGGGGAGTCTAGTGGGCTACCGTCTGTGGGGTCGCACAGAGTCAGACACGACTGAAGCGACTTAGCAGCAGCAGCAGCAATACTATTTTTCACTGCATCATTCCTACTCCAGGATGTATATGTATGTATAGTTATCATCTCTGTATGTATGTCCTAGATCTTCATCCAATCTGTCATGTGTTAAAGGTAAAAACATACGTCTGAATTGAATGTGATCCTTACAAAACTCTAAAGACACCATCATGGAAAAAAACACAATCAGAGATTATAGCTGTTAGAAATTCCTCCACTATGGTCTAGTAATATCTCCCAAATATTTTCTGTCTTCCTAATATATGTATCCTTTTTTCCCCTCCTTAGTGCCTATACACACACCCAGAAGATGACATAATGCTTTATTTTTACTAAGAATATTCAAGTCATTCAAGGTTAATTTTTTTAGCTTCCCTTGCCCCTGTCTCATTTCCTACATGTTCATAGATGTCCTCTTTTTTTGCTCTTCCAGGGGACAAAGAATTGTGTTGTCTCCCTAATAAGCCTAGTGGTCACACCTGTGTTTGTGTGGCTTTTTAATTCAGGCATAATTAATATGCAAAAATGCACAATATTTTTTGTTTGGTACAGTTAGTTTTGACCTTTTTATATACTTTTGTATTTACCTCCAAAATAACATGTACAACATTTACCCCAGAAAGGCCCCTCATGCCTCTTTCCAGTAAGGTACTCCCTCCTCTGAGGCAATCATTGTTCAAATCAAAATTTTTCACCACAAACTAGTTTTAGCCTGTTACAGAACTTCATTTAAAGGTGAACATTTAATGTATACTTTTGGGCATCTGGATAATTTCATTTAGCATGATTTTTTGAGCCTTATCCATGTTATTACATGGTACATTTTTTAAAATTTATGAATAGTAGTATCTCATTGTATAAATTCCTGAATTTGTCTATCCATTTTCCTGTAGGTAGATACTTGGTTTATTTATAGACTTGAGTCATCATGAATATTCATGCCATGACTAGCTATGTCCCAGTCTTTGTATGTTTGTTTTTCTTGGGTAAATATCTAGAAATAGAATTGTGGGTAGATAAATATTTAAGGTTTTAAGAATCTGCCAGATAAACAGTTCTCCAGAGTAATTGTACCACTTTTCACTCCATTGGTGAAAAGGTCCATTTGCATTGGTGAGAGATGCACTTGCTTAGCATCCTAACATCTGGTGTTGTCAGTCTTTTGTTTTAGCCATTAGCTTTAGCATAAAATCCACGCGTTCTTTTTCTTTCCCTTTCCCTTCCCGTTATCATGAGCATTCTCTTCGGTCTTCAGATTCTTCCCATTCCACAAACTTCCACATGCCCCACTTCTTCCGGGGAATGTCTCCATTCAGCTACTCCATCAGGTGGTTCTCTTTACTCCTTCCTTTCTCTGATCAAATTGGCAAAAAGAATAGTTAGCACTTACTGCTTCTCTTTCCCGCTTACCTGTTCATTCAGCTTCTGGAGCTGCTCTGTCAATACCAGCTGTGAATTCTAAAGACTCTCTCAGCTCTCACTCCCCTTGATTTCTCTGAGGTAAACAATATGATCCTGTTGACCTCGTGGTGCTCTGAAGCTCTCTATTTTGTTGCTCATAACACATTATCTTTCTTTTCTATTTCCTGCATCTGCTCTTCTTCTACCTTCCCACTACATTTAGGAGAACTGAGAACTTCATTGGCTGTCCATCGCATACGCACATATAGTGTGAACATACAAAGCTTCCCACAATCCTGCCCCTCTGTTCTTTATTTTCTGCAACTCTCCCACACTGGATAAACCCAGACTCCCAGCCAAGCTAACTCCTTGTCACCATTCAAGAAATAGAAACATGCAGACTACATTTGAGAGACTGTTACAAAGATTTTTTTTTTTTTTTACTTTATTTTACTTTACAATACTGTATTGGTTTTGCCATACATTGACATGAATCCACCACGGGTGTACATGAGTTCCCAAACATGAACCCCCCTCCCACCTCCCACCCCATATCATCTCTCTGGATCATCCCCATGCACCAGCCGCAAACATCCTATATCCTGCATCAAACATAGACTGGTGATTCGTTTCTTACATGATAGTATACATGTTTCAATGCCATTCTCCCAAATCATCTCACCCTCTCCCTCTCCCTCAGAGTCCAAAAGTCCACTCTACACATCTGTGTCTCTTTTGCTGTCTCACATACAGGGTCATCATTACCATCTTTCTAAATTCCATATATATGTGTTAGTATACTGTTTTGGTGTTTTTCTTTCTGGCTTACTTCACTCTGTATAATCGGCTCCAGTTTCATCCATCTCATTAGAACTGATTCAACTGTATTCTTTTTAATGGCTGAGTAATACTCCATTGTGTATATATATGTACCACAGCTTTCTTATCCATTCATCTGCTGATGGACATCTTTATTACAAAGACTTTGCAGTGACAATTCTTCTAGCTCATCCAAAATATTATTTCTTTGCGTTTTATCATCTTATATTCCATGACTGTACAAAACTGAATTATCAGAGAAATGATGAGAATGTTTACCTACTTTCTTAAGATTTGGGTGTGTTTTATAATATACACACAGATTGCTAATTGTTGAAATATTTTCATAAGTAACCTTCCCCCAACAAAAACTCTTCTCAGTCATCCTGTGATTGCTAATGATGAGAGCATGAGTGAGTTGTTTTAAATCTATAGCATGGTTTGCAAGGAGGAAGGAAGGGTCCCTTTTCTCAGTCCTCTCTTTTGCTGTGATGGCTGCGATAAACACTCCTGAGGCCCGAAAACAGTTGTGCTCAGGAAGCACTGTTGAGGAAAGCAAGCTTTCAAGAACCCCAGTTTTGTTTATATTTTCTTGAAAGTGTTGGATGGTCATCATTTTTTCCTTGCATAAATATTTCTGACAGAATATAATTAAACAGGCCAGACTGCTTTGTCAAGCATAGGAGTTTTCAGTGGTCTTACCTGTCCTGAAAATCATGTTCCCACTCCTTTAATTCTCATAATCTTTCCTGGCCTCACTTTCAATCTAGTGCTCTTTAACTCCTGTACTGGGAAATGAGTTGGAACAACTCTTGACTCATAGCTTAAAAAAGGTACAATTCAATGAAAAGAATACTAGAAATGCAGGTGTTCACTGGAAATTCACTGGAAATAAAAATTGAGCAACTGTTTATCTCAAATTCATTTGGAGATCAACTTTGCCTTCACATAGAGATTAAATTCAGAATTTAATGTGGTAGAGATCCTCAAAAAATTTCAAATCTAAAAGTGCTCTGTGTAGGCCAGAAGAGAAATGCCAAGGATGGGACTATGCATGCTGTCTGTGTCCCCTCTGGCCCATGCTTGCCTGTGACCTGCAGTTCAGTCCTGGGAAGCACCTTGAGGAAGAGAAGGAGGCCTTTGAGACTTCCTCCCTTCTTGCTAACTTCTTACTAGTTCTGCCAACCTCCCTGCCTCGTGCAGGGCCCACTCTGGTGCTTTCCTGCTGTGCCACTTCTCTGCTGGGCAGTGTTGTAGGGCTGTATGCCCTCGACCTTTCTGCCACCTCTCTTCTTCCAGGGAAAAAGAACGGTAACTAACACTTGAATGACAAATTACAGAGCACTTCCTCACATCTCATGTGCCTGCCCATGGAGGGTTTCCAGAGGGCAGGTGCCTTCACTCCCTCATTACCAACTGGGAGATGGTGAGGGACGTCACAGGCCATGAGCTGTGAAGCGAGACCTCCAGAGCCAGCTACTTGCTTGCATCACATGGCTGTGCTCTGCACTCTCCCTGCACTCTCCTCAGGAATAGGAGCTGTAGAGCTTAGTGAGTTTAGATCTCTGCTTTATTGCATAGTAGTGTGTGACCCTGGGAAAACAATTTGATCTTGCAATGGCTCCAGTTACTCATTTACAAAGTAAAAATAGGACTTCCCTGGTGGCTCAGATGGTAAAGAACCTGCCTGCAATACAGGAGACCTGGGTTTGATCCCTGGGTCAGGAGGATCCCCTGGAGAATGAAATGGCTACCCACTCCAGTGTTCTTGCTGGAGAATTACATGGCTGTAGCCTGGCGGGCTACGATCCATGGGGTCGCAAAGAGTCAGACATGACTGAGCAACTAACACACACACAAAGTAAAAATACTGCTAGTAACCAGGTCCTTCATGAGTACTTAACAAGAGAATTCATGTAAATACTTAATGTAGGACCTAACCCCCAATAAAGATAAAATAAGCCTTAGTTATTATTATTACTAGCCTAGGGATGTAATTTTTCACTTCAATTTGAAGCTCATATTCTTGGCTAAAATTAATGATAAATCAGAAGTAGGTGGTACATTTTCTGTTCCTGCTGTTGAAGAGGAATATTGAATAGTCAATATTCAACCTCCTTGAGACTCAGTTTCCTTCTTTTCAAAATAAGAGATGGGACTCGATGATTCTGTAAGGCTCTCTTGCTGCAAGAATCAGTGCTTTTCACTATGACTCCAAGTTTCTCATCTCTTATATTAAAACGGAAATGGAAGATCAGAAAGGAATTTGAAAGTCCCTATTCCCTTCAGAGGCAATCCTGCCTTGGAGGAGCATCGCCCCTTTGCTGAGAGATCAGTGAGCCTTCAGGTAGAAATTCCAGATGCTAATTCAGCTGGAGAGGAAGGAAGGAGCACATGGAGCTAGCAGTTACCTCATCCTCCCATGCACTCCACGCTCTGGTAAGCGCACTGTGTGTGCATGTTTATTCCACTCTTTAGAGGAACCCGGAGAGGTACAGATAACTGTGCGTCTTTCACAGATTCGGCCACTGAGGCTCATGGAGGTGTAACATCTAACCCAAGTCCTATAACTGGTGAGAGCAGAGCCGGGATTTAGACAGCAATCCACCTGAGCCTAAACCAGGGACATGCATTCCACTGCATCATCCAGATGATCCTTTATCTATGGGGTAAATGAATCCTGCCTAAACCAAGCTAGTCTCAGCTGCCTTATTTTCCAGGAACCAACCTGGGGACATTATTTCTCTGCTTTCCTTCAAACTGCTAAAGAGCTTAGCATCAGCATTTTGTTTGCTTCGAAGACATGCTACTTGAGACTTGCCCCACCCCTCAGCCCACCTCTGTGCACTCATGGCGCAGAACTGGCTCCACACATGCAGGAGCAAGGCCATGAGGAACAAGCTTCCTGCTGCCAGGGTTCAGGGCAGGGACCTCACCAGGCAGATAAAGAGCCAAAGGAGCATAAGAGGAGGGGACTTGGGAAGAACCTTTTCTCAGGACCCACTCCTGCCAGCCCTGTGTGAGGTCCTTGTGTGAGCTCTGTTTCCATGTCTGTAGCTTGGTGACTAGACCATGTCAGAACTGTCCATCATTCCCTCCCTTGGCTTTCAGCTGGGAGAAAAGTGTTAAAGACCACCCACACCACACAGGGCAGGCCCCCGCCCCCCGCCACCCCCTACACTATGGCTCCAGACACCTGACTCTGGTTCTGCAAACCCACTGCAAGCAGGAGGGAGACGTACAGGGGATCTACTCTCATAACTCTAACTATAGTGAGTATGGCTTTGAATTTAAAAAACATTCATTCTTCACCGCAAATACCTATGAATCTCTCCTCCAGACAGTTCTTCTATGTGGCTTCCATAAAGAATGAAGCAGAAAAACTAGGGCAAGTGCCTGTAAACTAGGTTTCCGTTGCATCACCCAGTAAACTAGAACATAAAAGAGGGTACACAGGGTAGGATCCAGTTTTCTTATTTTCCTTCTGCTAGGGAAGACACTAGAGCCACAGAAAAATATGCACTCTGTAAAGACAGCCTTTTAGTCAGACATTCACAATTTGACTTTCACAGTTCAGTTTTTCAGAGGAGCTGGTAAAGATCTGTCAGCATCCCCTGCCCCTCCCTTAAAGTCACCGTCTTTTCCATTTGTGACAGACACTGTTCCTGGATCCAACAGCAAAACACCCCAGCAAAGGAAAAGGAATGGTGGTTAAGAGACTGCCCAGCACTCCAGGTTCACACTGTGGTTAATAGGAAATTTTACTGCATGCAAGGGGATTGCCAAATCCATTTATTTCTGTTATTGCATTTCCTAAATTCTCCCCAAATGTCAATATTTTTTTCAAAGCAAGCATCTGCTTTTAGTTTAAATGAATGTGTCATGAGATTTTACACAGGGATTGAAGAAGTTTTCTAAATTGACAAACTTAACAGGACCTTAATTACCAAAGGAAAACGTGCTGAAGCTTTATTTGCTTTTGCTAAATATCTGTCACTGAGGCAGAGCCAGGAAAGTGAGATGAGGTGAATGTTGTCACTTAACACATGAGAAAAACAGTCCCACTGCTGTATAACCAAAGGGAAAATTCCCTGTGAAACTACAAATATTCAATGGCAAAGTTTGCACATTATGAATATGATCTAATTTCTAGTTAATATTTCTCTTATGAAATCAGTGAGGAAGATGTTATTAGTCCCAGGATCCCCTTCTCAGGGATTTTAGCCTTTTTGAAGTTCCTAAGGGAGACCTAAGAGAGAGGAATTTTGCTTGCAAAATATTAGGAGACTTTTACTTCTGTCGATACATATGTGGACAACACAGGAACTAAAACTTGGACACACAAAAGAACTTGGCTACAGAGCTTCTATGAGCAAAACAGCTGCTCTTCCAGTTGCAGTGGCACCCTCCAGGTACCCCATCTATAGTCTCCCTACATCACTTGGCATCTGGAATGTTGCTCATCTGGGCACATCAGCTGGCCACTGTGATCTTTTTGCTCCAATTGTTCCAGAAAATCTTATCTCTCCTTTTTTTAGCTTTCCTCATCCTGATACATGTAGCCTTATATCAAGGATCAACTGATCAGGCAGATTCCACATAGTAAGCAGGACAGAGTTTTTAAATCATAGACTGAAGACCACCTTCAATAGAATCACCTAGGGGGCTTATTAAGACTCCTGGACCCTACCCCTGACCTACTGAATCTTAGGAGGCCTGGGATCCTTCCTTATACCAAACCTGCATTGATTTTTTTTTTAAGGATCTTATTGAATTTGTTATAATACAGCTTTTTTATTATATATATATATATTTCTTTTCTTTTTTTGGTGGGGGTGCTGTGAGGCATGTGGAATCTTACCTCCTTGGCCAGCGCTGGAACCCACACCCCCTGAATTAGAAGGCGAAATCTTAACCACTAGACCACCAGGAAAATCCTTCCCAGTACTCATTCTTAAGCACTAAAATTTGAGAACAGTTGATCTAAGGGAAAAGTGAAGACCGAATATTTTAGGTCCTAGAGGATTATCAGTCTTCACCTGGTGACTGTTTGACAGATGAGGACATTCAGGATACAGAGAGGAAATAATATTGCCTAACCCAGGAGCAGATTTACTTCTCCCTGGTTCTTCCACTTTTCTGGAGTTCTCTGATAGTTCCATCAGTACCTGCAGAAGCCTTCACAGAAGCTCTGACAGGCCTCACAGTGTGATATCAATTTCCACGTCAATTGTTGTTGTTCAGTCACTAAGTCGTGTACAACTCTTTGCGACCCCATGTACTGCAGCCACCAGGCTTCTCTGTCCTCCACTAGCTCCCAGAGTTTGTTCAAACTTATGTCCATTGAGTTGTTGATGCCATCCAACTATCTCATTCTCTGTTGCCCCTTTCTCCTGCCCTCAGGATAAAGAAGTGTGCCCATGCCTAATTAGATGGGGGATATACTGTGGTTTCATTTTGTCAATTTATTCACCTGTTATGAAAAGCTCAGTTCAGTTCAGTTCAGTCACTCGGTCGTGTCCGACTTTTTGTGACCCCATGAATCGCAGCGTGCCAGGCCTCCCTGTCTGTCACCAACTCCCAGAGTTCACTCAAACTCACGTCCATCGAGTCGGTGATGCCATCCAGCCATCTTATCCTCTGTCGTCCCCTTCTCCTCCTGTCCCCAATCCTTCCCAGCATCAGAGTCTTTTCCAATGAGTCAACTCTTCACATGAGGTGGCCAAAGTACTAGAGTTTCAGCTTTAGCATCATTCCTTCCAAAGAACACCCAGGACTGATCTCCTTCAGAATGGACTGGTTGGATCTCCTTGCAGTCCATGGGACTCTCAAGAGTCTTCTCCAACACCACAGTTCAAAAGCATCAATTCTTCGGCGCTCAGCCTTCTTCACAGTCCAACTCTCACATCCATACATGACTGCTGGAAAGACCATAGCCTTGACTAGACAGACCTTAGTTGGCAAAGTAATGTCTCTGCTTTTTAATATGCTATCTAAGTTGGTCATAACTTTCCTTCCAAGGAGTAAGTGTCTTTTAATTTCATGGCTGCAATCACCGCCTGCAGTGATTTTGGAGCCCCCCCAAAATAAAGTCTGACACTGTTTCCTCTGTTTCCCCATCTATTTACTTAAAGCTTTTTCTCTGAAATTCAAAAAAACAGCCTGTGGACTTGCTTGGTTGTTGAGAGGAAATACACATCCCTGGTGAATCACATGCTTGGTGAAAATGTTGCTTTCATGTTTTCCACCTTTTGAATTGACTTGTCAATTCCATCTGAAGGGCTAACAGAGTATTCCTATATAGATGGAGGCTTACATTGGTAATGGGCTTTGGATTTCCCTAAATTGCCTATTATAGAGCCCAAAGAATGCATTAGGGAGTTTTAATACTGTCGAATGCTGTCCCAGAGGTGATCTGTACTGTCAGAATACATAGGTAATTCCCTTTATTAAGCATTTTGTAATGTCTATTTTGAAATTTTCTGCCTCTCTTGTTATTCGTTTTTACATGGAAATAACTGCTTAAGCCTTTCTTTTCTAAGAAGCTTTCCTGGCATGACTGAAAAAGAGGCTCAAAATTGCTCCCGATTCTTTCTTGCCTAAATGTTCACCTTTAGCCATCACCCCTGCAAAATGAAGACCCACTCCTTCGTGTGGCTCCAACATCAGCTGAGTGGATTCTGAACTATCAGTCTGCCATTTAGGCCTTCTCAGCTTGGCATTTGCCTAAGAATGAGGTTTCCAGGGGTTTTGACTGTTCAGTTACTGGGTTATTTTACATTCAGTGCAGCGCTATTCATTTGTGTACTTGGTGACAACTTTATACTAAAAACCCTTTGTGATATCAGACCAGACACAGGAAAAATTACTCTACCATCTAACTTAAATTTCTTACGAGTAGTCTGAAATGTGACAGTAAAGCTGTTTGGCGGCATTTCAGGGGAGGGAGAGGGGAGGCTCTGAAGAGCTCCGGCACCGTAGTCCTTTATGTCTCAGCCAAGAAAGAATTCACCATGAGGCAAAGCAATAGGTTAATGATTTATTAGAATAGAACGCTTGGGAGGCTTACAAGCAGGCTGGTGAGAGAGTGCCACACCTGAGAACTTAGTGGACTACAATTTTTTAATCAAAAAAAAAGTGGAGAGGTGGAGAAGACCTTCTTTGACTTTGCTGAGTAGACATCATGCTTCCATCATCACCTCCTTTCCCAGCTTGAGCAGGGAAGTTTTCTTGTCCCTATATGGTCAAAAAAGGTCTACAAATTATTTTTATTTTTTTTATGTGTGCAGAGAGCGTGTCCTAGAGATCATTAACTTGCTGAGTCCACTGGGCAGGATGTAGGTCTCACGCTGCCATTGTTCTGTTGTTTGGGGGCATGTCTCGTGCTTCGGTTACATGGTTTTATTGCTAAGCAAGCCTGCTTGGTTTTGTTGTTAAGCGAACCTGCTTTCTTGAGTAATCATTAATTTACAGGGGTCTCACATATTTTTTTCTACTTACAATCCCCTAGTAGGATTAACTATTTTTAATAACCTACTTTGACCCTTTACTCTCTCCCTACAAAAGTATATTACTTTGGAAGGAATTTCAAAAGCACTACATTCTCCTTAGTTTCAGAAACTAATTTTTAAAGAGAGAATATAAGTTTAATGGATGATTTTAGAAACATTAACAAGCTGATAAAAGCCAAAACATTTGGTAGCTACTGTGTGCCAGAGACACAGGGAAATCAGACAATTGCCAAAGAAAGCAGTAATATTGGAACCCAGTCATTCTGGTTTTTGAGTTTGTGCTTTTAGCTACTATGCAGAGAAGCTGCTTAGCGGTGCTTGGTAAATAAGAAGTGCTCAATAAATGGAAGCTATATTGTAATTTTCTTATGAGTCTAAGGCTTGGGGTGCTTCTCTGTTCCTAGGATCACTTCTATAATATTGAAAGAGCTATAGAAACAGAGATATAAAATAAATAATTATATCACTCACCTCTGTTATTTTTTTTAAAGCTTAATTGAGAAGACTTATAAAGATCTAGGAATGTAGAAAACAGTAAAACCATGGTTTAAAAAATAACTTAGTAATTATTGGATTTCTGTTTGTACAGATTACCTTACTAGTCTCTGGGATGAAAGAAGTAACTATAATGAATAAGACATGGGTCCTGCCTATGAAGGAGCTTACAGCCTAATAATGGTCACAGACAGAGAGTGACAGAATGGATGCAGAAATGCCAATCATGGCCCAGTGATGGAACATGCTAAATTTGAAGTTCCAAAGTTGAATCCTAGTGTTAAAGTACCTGTGTGCTAAGAGCAAATCCTGTGAGCACTCAAAATCTCAGGGTTTTTAAAAATTTTTGTTGGACTGGTGGTTACTAATATTGTTTTCTAAATCTTTAAAATGAAAATAATTATGCATAATTCAAAATGCTTAATGGGAATTAAATAATGCAAATGAATCACTTACTCTGTCTTTAGCAGTGAATAAATGTTCAGCAAAGAGCGCTGTGAAACATGAAGCTTTGAAAACTTGACTGTGTGGAGCACTCACTGATAGACTCCAACCCTCCCGCTGGAGGCAGTGGGGGTGCCCTTTAGGTGCAGTGCCAGGACCTTGCAGAAGCAAAGTAGGCTCAAGCCTAGTTGCTCTTCAGAATGTTGAGCTGAAGAACAAGGGGGCAGTTGCCCCTTTGGAGGCCAGAGCAAGGCTTTTATTTCTCTACTATCTTTTTTTCTTAGTGGAGACTCAAAATAAAGTAAAAATTTAAGAAAGGTAGCGTATATATGGTCTGTGATTGTGTTACATGGTTAAGAGCTCTGGTGAGAGGATAATCAGAGCTGGTAAGAGCATTACAATCTCAGAACACTAAGGTCTCTATATGAGTACACCAAGTGATTTTAACATACAGTGAGGGCAGAGATGTACTGGAGTAGTGATCTCTTGGGTTCTGTAGGATAGATATCAAAGGTCACTCAGTCTGGCTAGACTCATACCCACTAGTCCACACCACTGGGTATGTTTGTAATAGTGCTTAGAACCATATTATAGAAGGTTTTAAACTAAGTGTCTGTGAGTAGTAGGGAATTAATGAAGATTTTTTTATATGAGGCCATGTGTTGGGAGGAATACTCTAGGGGAAAAAAAAATGCATCATTTAGTTGTCTCTATATAGTAGAAGGAGGACAAAGAGGGAACTAGAAGTGGGGTATGAACTAAAGTGTTAGCAAGTGAAACTGAGTAAGATGCACTCCAAGCTGTAATAATAATCCAATAGAATTATAGGAATATCATCTTTGTTTTTTTAATATAGGATAATTAACAAAGAAACATGGGCCATATATAATGCAGATATGAAAAGGATGTTATTGAATTCAGAAACAGGTTGAAATGAAGTTTAATTCTCACAGACTAATTACATACAATATGACAAGGAAGGTTCTGCTTAGGTGATTATTTGCTATAAGTTAATGTGGAATGAAGCAGGACAAAGGCTAATAGAGTTTTGCCAAGAAAATGCAGGATCATAGCAAACACCCTCTTCCAACAACACAAGAGAAGACTCTACGCATGGACATCACCAGATGGTCAACACTGAAATCAGATTGATTATATTCTTTGCAGCCAAAGATGGAGAAGCTCTATACAGTCAGCAAACACAAGACCAGGAGCTGACTGTGGCTCAGATCATGAACTCCTTATTACCAAATTCAGACCGAAATTGAAGAAAGTAGGGAAAACCACTAGACCATTCAGGTATGACCTAAATCAAATCCCTTATGATTATACAGTGGAAGTGAGAAATAGATTTACGGGACTAGATCTGATAGACAGAGTGCCTGATGAACTATGGATGGAGGTTCGTGACATTGTACAGGAGACAGGGATTAAGACCATCCCCTAGAAAAAGAAATGCAAAAAGCAAAATGGCTGTCTGAAGAGGCCTTATAAATAGCTGTGAAAGTAAGAGAAGCAAAAAGCAAAGGAGAAAAGAAAAGATATACCATTTGAATGCAGAGTTCCAAAGAATAGCAAGGAGAGATAAGAAAGCCTTCCTCAGCAATTAATGCAAAGAAATAGAGGAAAAAATAGAATGGGAAAGACTAGAGATCTCTTCAAGAAAATTAGAGATACCAAGGGAACATTTCATGCAAAGATGGGCTTGATAAAGGACAAAAAATGGTAGGGACCTAAAAGAAGCAGAAGATATTAAGAAGAGGTGTCAAGAATACACAGAAGAACTATACAAAAAAGAACTTCATGACCAAGATAATCACCATGGTGTGATCGCTCACCTAGAGCCAGACATCCTGGAATGTGAAGTCAAGTGGCCTTAGAAAGCATCACTACAAACAAAGCCAGTGGAGGTGATGGAATTGCAGTTGAGCTATTTCAAATCCTGAAAGATGATGCTGTGAAAGTGCTGCACTCAATATGCCAGCAAATTGGGAAAACTCAGCAGTGGTCACAGGACTGGAAAAGGTCAGTTTTCATTCCAGTCCCAAAGAAAGGCAATGCCAAAGAATGCTCAAACTACTGCACAATTGCACTCATCTCACATGCTAGTAAAGTAATGCTCAAAATTCTCCAAGCCAGGCTTCAGCAATACGTGAACCATGAACTTCCAGATGTTCAAGCTGGGTTTAGAAAAGGCAGAGGAACCAGAGATCAAATTGCCAACATCCCCTGGATCATGCAAAAAGCAAGAGAGTTCCAGGAAAACATCTATTTCTGCTTTATTGACTACGCCAAAGCCTTTGACTATGTGGATCCCAAAATCTGTGGAAAATTCTAAAAGAGATGGGAATACCAGACCACCTGACCTGCCTCTTCAGAAATCTGTATGCAGGTCAGGAAGCAACAGTTAGAATTGGACATGGAACAACAGACTGGTTCCAAAAAGGAAAAGGAGTACGTCAAGGCTGTATATTGTCACCCTGCTTATTTAACTTATATGCAGAGTACATCATGAGAAATGCTGGACTGGAAGAAACATAAGCTGGAATCAAGATTGCCAGGAGAAATATCAATAACTTCAGATATGCAGATGACACCACCCTTATGGCAGAAAGTGAAGAAGAACTAAAGAGCCTCTTGATGAAAGTGAAAGAGGAGAGCGAAAAAGTTGGCTTAAAGCTCAATATCCAGAAAACTAAGATCATGGCATCTGGTCCCATCACTTCATGGGAAATAGATGGGGAAACAGTGGAAACAGTGTCAGACTTTATTTTGGGGGGCTCCAAAATCACTGCAAATAGTGATTGCAGCCATGAAATTAAAAGCCAGTTAGTTGCTCCTTGGAAGGAAAGTTATGACCAACCTGGACAGCATATTAAAAAGCAGAAACATTACTTTGTCAACAAAGGTCCATCTAGTCAAGGCTATGGTTTTTCCAGTGGTCATGTATGGATGTGAGAGTTGGAGTATAAAGAAAGCTGAGCACAGAAGAATTGATGCTTTTGAACTGTGGTGTTGGAGAAGACTCTTGAGAGTCCCTTGGACTGCCAGGAGATCCAACCAGTCCATCCTTAAGGAGATCAGCCCTGAGTATTCATTGTAAGGACTTATGTTGAAGCTGAAACTCCAATACTTTGTCCACCTGATGTGAAGAGCTGACTCACTTGAAAAGACCCTAATGCTGGGAAAGATTGAGGGCAGGAAGAGAAGGGGATGACAGAGGATGAGATGCTTGGATGGCATCACAGACTCAATGGACATGGGTTTGGGTGGACTCTGGGAGTTGGTGATGGACAGGGAGCCCTGGCGTGCTGTGGTCATGGGGTCACAAAGAGTCAGACGTGACTGAGCAACTGAACTGAAATGAACTGAATGTTTCAAAAGCACACCAGCTTCATAACTCCTACCAAAGGGTGAACAACGAAGATCTACAGGAGAAATATATTTTTCCTACTATTCCTCTCCCTTTCAGGAACCTAAACAACAGCAACAGAATTTCCACTTTTCATTTTCTTGGGCTTTCTTTAAAAACATTTATAATTATCTGTCAACTTGGCATGTGCCTGACCCCTACTGGGGACTAAGGACTGTCAGAGGCTCCCAGGGAAATTCAGAGTCCTCCAGGAATGCAGAGCCAAGACGAAGAGTCTCCTCTGCCCCAATCTTTGCATCTTGTAATATTTATACACCACATGAAATTACAGGATGAGGTGTTTTCTTGAAAATTTATCAGTCAGTCCTTGAAGAGATTAATAGAGGTACAGTTTTTCATAAAGAATTCAAAGTTTCCTGTGAATAACTTTGATGCTAACTTTTCCAATATGTCACATGAATGTGAATGGACAACCTCAAGTATTTAGATTCATGGACTGCACATGGTAATTAATCTCACTGAGTTTATATACAAAAGGTTAAGCTGTCATTCTAATTGATGTGAGTCATAACAAATGCAAGTCATTAAATCTTTGCTGTCAAATTGTTGTGGCTTTTTCTTTGCTGATTTTAAAGAATATCCAAGCCAAATTATGTCCTGCGGGGCTTGAATTTCAGCCTTAATTTTCTAAATCTGTATCTTCCTTTGGATTTCAGGAAAATTTCCAAATTAATGTTAATAAAGATTTACAAAATCCTTGGGGGAAGAGTTCTTCTAACCATGAAATCAATAGTTAAATTACCAGGATTAAAAATATGTTTTTTATTTAAAAACATGTGCCCATGGAAGAATTACTTCAAAGTTTATTTTAGAAGAGAAACCCAAGTGTATGTACACATAGTGAACTTCCATAGAGTCTTATGGACTCTCTTTGAATGTTCAACGATTAAATGAATGGATTAACAAGAAAGCAACTTAGTGCTTTCAGAGCTCTAAGAGCTGTAATGCAGCTTTGTTAAACTATACATCTTTAAAGCCCCATCCCAAGGACGAGCCACTTAAGGAGGCAGGTGTTACACCTTGATATCAAGAGGAGCCCAGTAGGAGTTAGCTAGATCCCAAAAAGGAGAGGATAGCATGGACAGCCACATCCCCTGAGAAATAGCTACAATTTATGGTGATAAATGTTTGTAAACCAAATGGTAGTAAACACAGTATCTGTGCTGGAAACATGGCTTTTTTCCCAAGGTCTGTGATTGAAAACAGCCTTGCAGCATGCTACTTTTACCACTTGGAACTCAAATGTATGGAGTCAGTACTGGGTTTCCCCTGTAGATCTTCATTCCATAGAGCCTGAAGCCCTATATAGAGGTTTTGTGGCAGGAGTTACTCTCAGGTGCCTTTGAAAATTCAGGGAGCAGCGCTGCTGAAATCTCAATGTGTGTACAAATTACCTGAGAATCTTTTTTGAATGAAGGGTCTGAATTTTTTACTTCCAAATGGGGCCTGAGACTCTGCATTGCTAACCAAAGGTTAGGTGATGTTGAAGATACTGATCCATGGGTCACACTTTGAGCATCAAGGTCATAAGAGGTGGATTTTAAGCAATTAGAGTAAGCAGATACGGTATGAGGGAAGAGCACTGGTGCTTGACTCAGAGTCATAGTTCTATGAACATGATGAGTCGCTTAACTTTTCTGAATCCAGATTTTCATATTAGAAAAATGAGTATGATAAGATAATAATACTTGCTGCATGAGATTGTTGGGAGAATTAATGTTACATGAAAACTGACCAGAGCATTTGGTATATATTCAGTGCTGAATAAATGATTGTTGGTCCTATATAAACATAAGCATACAATTCAGCATTGGTAACTGATAAAGTTGAGGGACCTTTAGGCTATGTGCCCTTCATAGTTCTACAGGTTCTATTCTTTATTCCACCTCTGTTGTCAATTACAGTGTCTAGAGTTTAGCAAGTGGTCAGTGTTTGTGGCATTGCATTGATGGCAGCGTTGATCACTGCCAGTGCGCATTTTTGGCTTCTAAGACACTGATGTCATACTAATGACCCAATGTTTCCCCATGGCACTAACAGGAAAGAGAACTTTCACCCAAATAATAACTTTCAGGCCTTGAGTCCTCTTTGAATGAAAAATGTAGTCACTAGGAGAAACCTAAAATAAAGAAGACCATCAGACCAATTTTCAATAAAAATATGAGGATAAAATAGCTCGTCATTCTTTACCAGCCAGTATCTCATAATTTCACAAATTATGTATAAGAGCTCTCTCTCTTAGAAAAGCAAAGATGGACATGGGTAGTTTGTCTGGCTTGCTTCTATTAGGACCCCAGCCTGCAGTGGTGTAGCTAGTATGAGAGGGGCTCGAGCCATTCTCCACATTATAAAGTGGCTCCCATGCTGCCCAGGTCATGTGCTCAAAATTGCTCCTCTGAAGGTTAAAGTTTCTATTTAAACAATTTATAAAATTTTAAATAGAATTCTCAAAAAGCACATAGCAGGAAATGGAAGGTGGAGAAATCAGTGAATAATCTTCAGCATCATTTACATGTTAATATCTCTTTCCACTGAGAATTTGGAGACAGAAACTTGTTAGCACCTGGAGGAAGTCTAGTTTAATTTATTTGCAGTAAAATCCAGAGTGAATCCGTTAATCTTTGTTAAAAGAAATGAGATTTTCAAGTCTAATCAGAGGATTTAAAGTTTTATTAAAATATCCTTTTTTCCCCTCTTATAATCTATAGGTCTCAGGAGAAAAAGGAAGAGGCTATCACCTTACTGAAGGATTCCATTAAATATGGTCCAGAGTTTGCAGATGCATATTCAAGCTTAGCTTCATTATTGGCTGAGCAGGTAATTGTTTCCATTTAGTTTCACATAATATTTTCTTAAGTGTTTCTGTTGAATGTATAAATTAATGTTATAATACACAGATTTTTTTAATATCATTTAACTTGTAAGTTCATAATGGACAACTAACCTGTATGTCAGTTTTCTTCTTGATAGAAATCACAAATCTAGGTTTCTCACTCCAGTATTCTTTGTGCACGTATGGGGTCTCTAGACTAAGATGGTCCATCATAAACCACTACTAAATTCTCTTATCACTTTGGGACAAAATCCGTCTTGAACAGTACGTGATATTTGCTTGTTTAATTACTACTCATTTATATTTTTCTGGGGAATTGCTAATGGACTAAGATCTCTGAACTCAATATGGAAACAATTACCAATAATCTTATAGATCCTATGTCTTAATACCTATCAGAAGATCACAGAGTCACATAGGGCAGGCTCCTAAGAGAGAACATTTTTCATGGCATAAAATGGAGAAGTATTTTGATTTCCCTCCTTTTCACTGTATCTAAAATTCCCAGGTGGCTCAGTGGTGAAAGAATCCACCTGCCAATGCAAGAGACGTGGATTCAATCCCTGGGTTAAGAAGATCCCCTGGAGGAGGAAATGGCAACCCACTCCAGTATTCTTGCCTGGGAAATCCATGGACAGAGGAGCCTGGCGGGCTGCAGTCCATGGGGTTGTAGAGTAAGACACGACTAACTATACATGCAGGCTCCTGGCTACAAACCATTTGATCCCACATTTCAGTGTCCTAGATGCATGCCCCATGCTGTGGGAAAACAAATAGAAATTGTCTTCTCTAAATTGATGATAGAGTTTTGCTGACACACATAAGTGACCTCAATAGAAAGTAGATTCTGCTATTATACAATTTCCAGATTGTCTTTAAAATTAAACTCAAACTCAACACCTTTGAAAGATGCCCTCCAGCTTTGACTTAAATGTAATGAATGATTTGATGTTGTCAGGTACACAGGGGTGCAATTTGCATTTGAAAAACCTTGGAGATGTTACCAGGAAACAAAATTAGGACATTCAGTGGCTATTTAAATGTCAGAAGTGATAAATCTAGTTGTCTTGCTCTGCTAGTCTCCATATAGTGTAGGTGGGCTTTAGACAAAGGCCTGTGTCTGTAGTGAGTGATTTTAATGCATGTTTTAACACAAAGTTTAAGCTAAAATGATGATGCTCATGTTTTATGGTAGACATGGCAGTCCTCAGCTGCCTTGGTTTGTGTTGAAGCAGACACAGTAGGAGTTTTCTGTAGAAAAGATTCCATCATTATTCCCTTTTCTCACTTCATCCTAGCTCCTTCATTTTCATAGGAAGACCTTCGCCTACCTCTGCCTGGCTGGTGGCTTGCAGCTACTCAGACAGGGCACACAGTGGTGGCCTTTGCACTAACTGTGCCCTTTGCCTGCAGCACTGTTCTCCCAGACATCTTAGAGTTTCCTTCCTCATCTGTGCTGGTTTCTGCCCAAATATTTCTGTGTGGAAGGGCTATCTATGATTACCCTTTCGAAACAACTCCGTCACTGCCCCACACGTTCTTTGATTTCTCTCCGAAGCATCCATTACCATCTAACATACATTTATTTACGTCTGTGATCTTACTCCCACCATTAGAATCTCCATGAGAAAGGCTGTTTTTTTATTCATGACTTTCCCCCCTTTGTCTGTCACATTGTATGCAGTCAGTAAATACTGAGCGAATGAGAAGTGAAAGTCACTCCATTGTGTCTGACTCTTTGTGATCCCATGGACTATACAATCCATGGGGTTCTTCAGGCCAGAATACTGGAGTGGGTAGCCTTTCCCTTCTCCAGGGGATCTTCCCAACCCGGGGATCGAACCCAGGTCTCCCGCATTGCCTGCAGATTCTTTACCAGCTGAGCTGCAAGATGAATGGATATGATCTGAAGATCATGTAACCCCTCCAGTCCAGCACATGACCAAGGTTTTACTCATCTTTAAAGTCGGGCTGGGCATGTGGGCAGTGTTTCATGTAACAACCTGTGCCTCAGGGTCATGCTCTTGTGCTGCAATGAGGGACAGCGTGAGAACAGCCAGGTGAAGTTACTCCTTCCAGCCGCCCGCGGACCAGGGTTGGGTTGAGGCCAGCACCTGCTACATTGTTCAGTGGCTTTTGGATGAGGACTCAAGGGAAAATTTCCCTCATGGCTCAATATTAGGTTTCTCCTGAACTACAAGTTTTTTGCTTTATTTTTTAATCTAACACATGAAAAATCTTTCAGATGCTAAGAAAATCAGTTCTAGCTTTGTCTCCATTGGCCCCCCCACCCCTCAAATAACTGCCGTCTCGACAGGATAGGCTACTTTTCTGCGTGTACTGCTTTTACTGGGTTTATCATTTTCCTTAACAATTTGTGTTATTCAATTTGTGTTCTCTATTTTTGAAAGCTGCTTCAATTCTCTGTAAATGAATAAAGCACGGCATTAAAATCAGACTTTCCTAGTAGCTCAGTTGGTAAAGAATCCACCTGCAATGCAGGAGACCTGTTTCGATTCCTGGGTGGGGAAGATCCCCTGGAGAAGGGATAGGCTATCCACTCCAGTATTCTTGGGCTTCCTTTGTGGCTCAGCTGGTAAAGAATCTGCCTGTAATGCAGGATCCCTGGGTTGGGAAGATCCCCTGGAGAAGGGAAAGGCTACCCACACCTATATTCTGGCCTGGAAAATTCCAAGGACTGTATAGTCCATGAGGTCACAAAGAGTTGGACATGACTGAGCAACTCTCACTTTCAAGATCAGTCACATCTCTTTTTTCTTCACAACTTGCCAGGACATACAATAAACATTTAATTGTTCTTCCTGATGAAAATTACCCTGAAGGTAAAAGACAATGTCACTCACTCAACTAATACCAGTGATAACAAGGTATGTTGTTTTAGGGGGAGCCCTTACCGACACTGACCCAGTTCCTTCTCCCTGTAATGCCATCTTTTCTTTCTCTCTTTCTAAATCATCCTCATTTTTCAATTCAACTTTCACTTCCTCCCCCAACACTCGCCCACCTCCCCATCTCATGGGGCATTAGATTTCCTTGGAGCTTTTATGAAATGTTCAGGAACATGCATCAACTCACAAACCAATCACATATTTTTATTTCTTGAATTAATATCTGAACTATATAATGTAAACATTTTATCAGGTTTATTTTTCCTCACAAGACTGCAAGTTTCTTTAAGAAAAGCCATGTCTTTGTATGCATATTGCTTCTCTAGGGCTCAGGGTTCAGTTGAGTTCAGTTCAGGTCAGTTCAGTTCCGTCACTCAGTGGTGTCCGACTCTGCGACCCCATGAATCGCAGCACGCCAGGCCTCCCTGTCCATCACCAACTCCTGGAGTTCTCTCAAACTCACATCGATTGAGTCGGTGATGCCATCCAAGCATCTCATCCTCTGTCATCCCCTTCTCCTCCTGCCCCCTAGCCCTCCCAGCATCAGAGTCTTTTCCAATGAGTCAACTCTTCGCATGAGGTGGCCAAAGTACTAGAGTTTCAACTTTAGCATTCCTTCCAAAGAAATCCCAGGGCTGATCTCCTTTAGAATGGACTGGTTGGATCTCCTTGCAGTCCAAGGGACTCTCAAGAGTCTTCTCCAACACCACAGTTCAAAAGCATCAATTCTTCGGTGCTCAGCCTTCTTCACAGTCCAACTCTCACATCCATACATGACCACAGGAAAAACCATAGCCTTGACTAGACGGACCTTAGTCAGCAAAGTAATGTCTCTGATTTTCAATATGCTATCTAGGTTGGTTATAACTTTCCTTCCAAGGAACAAGTGTCTTTTAATTTCATGGCTGCAATCACCATCTGCAGTGATTTTGGAGCCCAAAAAAATAAAGTCTGACACTGTTTCCACTGTTTCCCCATCTATTTCCCATGAAGTGATGGGACCAGACGCCATAATCTTCATTTTATGAACGTTGAGCTTTAAGTCAACTTTTTCACTCTCCTCTTTCACTTTCATCAAGAGGCTTTTTAGTTCCTCTTCACTTTCTGCCATAAGGGTGGTGTCATCTGCATATCTGAGGCATTTTGGTCAGAAATGATAAAATTAGAAGCAAAAGGAACGTACATAGTGATCTAGTTCATCAATTTGTTTCTCATGATAGGTGAGTTAACACTTCTGAAACTGATTTATGTGTACCAATGTAGGTTGGTAGGAGACAAATTTCACACTTTCTGAAAAGCAGTATGAAAAGGCAAAATGATAGGATATGGAAAGGGCAACTCCCCAGGTCGGTAGGTGCCCAGTATGCTACTGGAGATCAGTGGAGAAATAACTCCAGAAAGAATGAAGGGATGGAGCCAAAGCAAAAACAATACCCAGCTGTGGATGTAACTGGTGATAGAAGCAAGGTCCGATGCTGTAAAGAGCAATATTGCATAGGAACCTGGAATGTCAGGTCCATGAATCAAGGCAAATTGGAAGTGGTCAAACAGGAGATGGCAAGAGTGAACATCGACATTCTAGGAATCAGCAAACGGAAATGGACTGGAATGGGCTCAGGATACTTCACTGTATAATGCAAGCCAGGCAAGCATACATGTAGCATTTCTGGACTTCATGCACTTCCAGGTCAGTTCCCCAAATTAGGAGAATTT
This sequence comes from Capra hircus, assembly GCF_001704415.2. NCBI lineage: Eukaryota > Metazoa > Chordata > Mammalia > Artiodactyla > Bovidae > Capra > Capra hircus. Next base: position 78,617,069 of record NC_030812.1, read on the forward strand.
GACAGTGAACCAGGTAGCCTATTCTAGACCCCACTTCCTAGTAACACCTGTGCAAACTTGAGTGAGAAGTGTTCCACCTCTCTGGGCCTCAGTTTCCAAATCTAAAGTTGATAACTACTCTAAATCACCTTCCCTAACTCTTACGGCTCCAACATGTTAAGAGCGTCTAAAAGTACCTCCTTTAAAGTCAGCTAAGTGCTAATGAACTTTTTCATGAATAACTTAAGGTTTCACTTCAATTAGCACTATTGTTTCTATACAAATAAAGTATTAACATGTTAATATTGTGAAAAGCGATTTGCCTTAATAAATATCCAAGTTTTGAGTTGTATTCCTTTTGTAAATTGATGAACTCCAAGTTCATGAAAAGTTACTTTATTAAAAATGATGACAATGTTTGGTGACACTGAAATTTTAGTCCATTCATCAATATCTTACTATTAACAAATTTTATAGACATATATCGGAGAAGGCAATGGCACCCCACTCCAGGACTTTTGCCTGGAAAATCCCACGGATGGAGGAGCCTGGGAGGCTGCAGACCATGGGGTCGCAAAGAGTCGGACATGACTGAGCGACTTCACTTTCACTTTGCACTTTCCTGCATTGGAGAAGGAAATGGCAACCCACTCCAGTGTTCTTGCCTGGAGAATCCCAGGGACAGGGGAGCCTCGTGGCTGCCATCTCTGGGGTCACACAGAGTTGGATACGACTGAAGTGACTTAGCAGCAGACTTAGCAGCATAGACATATATATCTCTAAAACATAGTATTTATATATATATATATGTTTAAAAAGGGCAACATATATACACTTTCTCAGTTATGTTTTGAAAGTGTCAGATGCCTTATTTAAAATCGATTATGGGGTAAATTCAATTTTTGAGAACCATAATGGCAAATTGATATAACATTATGGCGTGCCACATAAAGTTATAAACAAGCTTTAAGAAAAAACAAATTATACTATGACCACGACCTTTCCTTACATACAAAGATCACATCTTTTGCCAGCCTTTCTTATTCTCGATTCAAATGTAAAATACTGTGAACTTGAAGAATGTAATTGAAAGATTGAAAGGTTCTTCTGCTCCTTTGGGCAATTGATTTTAACATTAGAGAGAGCTCGTGAGAGAGTAGCTGTTGGGCATAACTCAGGATTGCTTTCACTCTCTAACTTTCAGCATCTTATCTTTATGCTTTGAATTATTTAATAAAAGAATGCTTCGGATGTACAAGCACCAAGCTCATATCCTTTGTTAGCAAATAAATTCATTTCTTGATAGCGCAACTTTATTCATCAGCATTCCAGAAAGCAAACCATAGTCAACCTGTAACACACTGGTAACCCTTCCGTCACTTTACTGGTCATCTTCCAGGACCACCGTATGTGCACGTGCCTAGCCCATGCTCACTGTGGTTGTGGTGGCCCACAATGTTAGAGAACCCTTTCTGGTATGGAGTTGAAATCAACAGTCCTATGATTTGCTCCCCCTGGGCTGGGCCCAAGGGATAGCTTATTAAACACAGTTTTTAGATTTTGTGTTTTTTAATTTATTTGTTCTTAATTGGGAGGTAATTGCTTTACAATATTGTGTTGATTTCTGCCCTACATCAACATAATCCAATCATAGGTACACATATATCCCCTCCCTCTTGAACCTCATTAGAACTGACCCATCCACTTCATTAGAACTGACTCAGATGCGTTCCCTTTCATGGCTGAGTAATATTCTATGGTTTATGAGCACAACTGCCTTCTCATTTCTCTGAACGACTCTTTTCTATACTAAACTTGTTTCTAGTTTGCCCTGATTTCTAAACACTTTCCTTCTGGTCATATGCTTTACATAGGCTCTGGATGGCCCATTTTCTCTATGACAAAATGGCTCCCAAATGGAGCTGGTTTCTTCAATTATAGTTCGGTAGTTTCAGGAGGATAAGAAATACTTCCCTGGCTTGAGACTATGTTTCTATTGCATAAAACCCTAAAATTAATGATATTAACTGTTTCAGACTTTGTCTGAAACTAACACTGTACTCCTTATTCTGTTGGAACTTGAAGGTAGCAAGTAAATCTATTTGGACATAATAGAGAATTTGAGAGAGAAAATCTGTAAAGTAGGCCAATAATTTGAAAACACCTTATATGAAGGAGCATATTAAGGCCCATGGTGGAGCACAGATTTGAAAGTGATATATAATAGGAAGAAAGTTAGGTGTCTGAAGAAAGTGTTTTAAACATTGTAGAAATATGGCAGTATTTTGGAGAAGGCTTTTAAATGCATAGTTGAGAGCCATGTTTCAGGAAGATGGTGTGGGAATGGATAAACTCTATTGTGGAAGAAGAAACCTTTTGTACTTACAAACTGTGTGCATCTGAAGGCTGAAAGAGACAAATATTAGAAAGTTAAAAACTCCAGAGCAGAGCACCTAAGGGACTTAGAAGATATATGGCCAATGAGAGCTGTGGGGAAGCCAAGGAGAAGCAAGATTTCAGAAACAGAAGAAATAAAATTACACTAATAGTACAAAAATCTAATGGAAAACATGGAAAGATCAAAGAAAATAAAATTCACCTTTCACCCCTAGTATCTGGAAACAACAAATATTACCACTTTTAATATACTGCAGTTCTTTTTAATATACTAACTTTTTCCAGTGGAGGTATAATTGAGATATTGGGGGCTTCCCAGGTGGCACGAGTGCTAAAGAACCCACCTGCAGGAGAGTAAGAAACACGGGTTCAGTCCCTGGGTTGGGAAGATCCCCTGAAGGAGGGTATGGCAACCCACTCCAATATTCTTTTTAATTTAAACCTTAACTGCAGTTATTTTCTTTTTTGGTCAAATTTATTTATTTTTAATTGAAGAATAATTGCTTTACCGTATTGTGTTGGTTTCTGCCAAACATCAACATAAATCAATCATAGGTACATCTATGTCCCCTCCCTCTTGGGTATCCCACCCCTCTAGGTTGTTACGTAGCACCAGTTTGCCACTCCAGTATTCTTGCCTGGAGAAATCCATGGACAGAGGAGTCTAGTGGGCTACAGTCCATAGGGTTGCAAAGAGTTGGACATAACTAAAGTGACTTAGCATGCATGCATGCATAATAAACATATTTGTTTCAGATATACAATATAATGAATGATACAATATTTGTATATCTTGCAAAATGATTATCACAATAAGTTCAGCACCATACATAGTTACAAAATTTTTTGTGTGTGATAAGAACTTTTAAGATTTACTCTCGATGCAAGACAGTGTTAAGTATGGTCACCATACTATATGTTACATCCCTAGGACTTAATCACCTTATAAGTGAAAGTTTCTGTCTTTCGACCCCCTTCACAGATTTTATCCACCCCTCTCCCCTGCCTCTGGGAATCTATTCTCTGTGCTTATGATCTTGGTGGTCTGTTTTTTTTTTTAATATTTAATTGAAATATGGTTGATATATGATATTATTGGGCTTTTCTGGTAGCTCAGCTGGTAAAGAGTTTGATTCCTGGGATAAGCTACCCACTCCAGTATTCTTGGGCTTCCCTGGTGGCTCAGATGGCAAAGAATCCGCCTGCAATGCAGGAGACCTGGATTCTATTCCTGGGTTGGGAAGATCTCTTGGAGGAGGGAACAGCTGCCCACACCAGTATTCTTGCCTGGAGAATTCCATGGACAGAGGAGCCTGGCAGGCTACAGTCCATGGGGTTGCAAAGACTCCTGTCTCCTGCCTCTGGGAATTTATTTTCTGTGTCTATGAAATTGATGGGCCAGGTTTTTTTACATTTTTTAATTGAAATATAGTTGATATATGATATTATGTGTTACAGGTGTACAATATACTGATTCACAATTCTAAAGATTATGCTATATTTATAGTTATAAAAATTGTCTGTATTCCCTGTGTTGTAGAATATATCCTTGTAACTTATTTCATACATAATAGTTTGCATGTCTTAATCCCCTGCCCCTATATTGCCCATCCCCCCTTCTTTCTCCCTACTGATAACCACTGGTTTGTTCTATCTATGAGTCTGTTTTGTTTTTGTTATATTCACTAGTTTTTTGCATTTTTGAAATTCCACATATGAAAGTGAAGTGAAAGTGTTAGTCACTCAGTCATGTCCAACTCTTTGCAACCCCATGGACTGTAACCTATCAGGCTCCTCTGTTCATGGAATTCTCAAGGCAAGAACTGGAGTGGGTAGCCATTCCCACTCCAGGAGATCTTCCCTACCCAGGAATTGAGCCCAAGTCTCCTGCATTGCTAGCAGATTCTTTATCATCTGAGCCACTCAGTTCAGTTCAGTTCAGTTCAGTCACTCAGTCGTGTTCAACTCTTTGTGACCCAATGAATTGCAGCACGCCAGGCCTCCCTGTCTATCCCCAACTCCCAGAGTTCACTCAAACTCAGGTCCATCGAGTTGGTGATGCCATCTAGGGAAGCCCAATTGCACATATAAGTGATATCATATAGTATTTGTCTTTCTCTGATTTATTTCACTTAACATAATGCCCTCTATGTTGTTGCAAATGGCAAAATTTCATTCTTTTGTATGGCTGTGTAGTATTCCATTTCTATAGATAGATAGATAGATAGATAGATAGATAGATAGATAGATAGGTAGAGATGTAGATATATTAATATGATATATTATTTATCCATTTATTGGTTGATGATCTTGGCTGTTGGAAATAATGCTGCTATGATATTAGAGTGCATGTATCTTCTCAAAATAGTGTTTTGGGGTTTTTTGAATATATAATCAGGAATCAAATTGCTGGGTCATATGAGAGTTCTATTTTTAGTTTTTGAGAACTTTACCACTAGCACCACCTGGGAAGCCACCTGCATCTCCTCTTTGGAAGAATATCTATTCAGGTCTTCTGCCCATTTTTCAATTACATTTTTGTTGGTTTCTTTTGATATTGAGTTGTATGAGCTCTTTATATATTTTGGAAATTAACACCTTATCAATCATATCATTTGCAAGTATTTTCTCCCATTCAGAAGGCTGTCTTTTTGTTTTGTCAGTGGTTTCTTTTGCCATACAAAAGCTTTTAAGTTTAATTAGGTTACCATTGTTTATTTTTGCTTCTATTTCCTTTGCTATAGGACATAGATCCAAAAAAATTGTGCTATGATTTATATCAAAGAGTGTGCTAACTATATTTCCTCTGGAGTTTTATGATTTGTGGTCTTATATTTAGGTCTTAACCATTTTGAGTTTTTTTAATACATATTAGAGAATGTTCTGATTTCATTCTTTTACATGTAGCTGTCTAGTTTTCCAGGCAACACTTATTGAAGAGGTTGTTTTTCTCCACTGTATATTCTTGCCAACTTTGTTGTAGATTAATTGATCATAAGTGCATAAGTTTATTTATGAACTCTCTATTCTGTTCCATTGACCTGTGTGACTGTTTTTGTGCCAGTACCATACTGTTTTGATTATTGTGGTGATGTAGTATATTCTGAAGTCATGGAATATGATTCATATTTTTTGTTTTCTGTGGGGTTTTTATATGTGAGATTATATAATATTTGTCTTTCTCTGACTTATTTCAGTTAGCATAATGTCCTTAAGTTCTATCCATGTTGCTGCAAATGGAAAGATTTTGTTCTTTTTTGACTGAATAATATTACACTGTGTGTGTGCAAATATGTGTGTGTGTGTGTGTCACATTTATTTAATCCATTCATCCATCAATGGACACTTTTTGTAGCTTGGCTATTGTAAATAATGTTGCAGTGAACATACAGGTGGAAATATCTTTTCAAATTAGCATTTTTTGTTTTCATGCTTAATAGTCACATGTAATTTATATCCTATTCTTTTGACCTGCTATTATGTTATATATAATATTATACACATTTTCATACTGTTAAATGATCTTCATAAATACCATTTTAATACCTACTTACTAGTTTATGAAATGATGAATTATAATTTATATAATAATATCTTAACTGTTGGTCATTCAGGTTCTTGTGTGTGTGTGTGTGTGTGTGTGTGTGTGTGACTTTTTCTTCTTTATGATCCAGTATTTGGGATCATTTCCTAATCATAGATTTCCAGAAGTATTCCCATATCAAAGTGTATCTGCATATTTCATGACTCTTGAGATGCATTACTAAGATGGTTTCTAAAAGAACAGTACTAATACAGTATACCACCAGCAGTCTGTAACCTCTGTCTTGAATGTTAGTGGAACATTTAAATGGAAATAGCATGTGGACAGGTGACAGTGCAAGAGATCAGGACTGGAAAGATAGATTTAGGACTTCAAGTAAATGCATCTATATTATGGTTAGCTAATTTATCTTAGGAGAAAATGGAAGAGTAGTGTGTGGGGGGAACCTTAAAGAACTGTTAAACCTCCTCATTTTGCAGATAGAAATATGAGGTGTACAGAATTAAGTTTGCTCAAGATCATACAGATAACTAGTGTCAGGACCAAGAATGGGGCCTGTAACTTGACTCCTCTCCCACTGCTCTTTCAGCATATGATGCTGGGGTCCCAGGATTGGACTGTGATAATAGGCTGTAGTTAATGAGGTTAGGTGTACAAGTACCCATGTGGAAAAGGAGAGGAAAAACGATAGACAAAACCCAGCAGGGTGGGTTGTCATAGATGTTAAATACATAAAAGGATGCAGAAGAAAGTTGCCACTCTGTGTCTACTGCAGCACAGAAGTCAAGAAAACAGAATAGAAAATAAACTCTTAGGTTCAAAGTTTAGGTGGTCTCTGGCTTACTAGTCCCTTTTGGTTCTTCATTAGCATTCAGAACTGGCTGTACTCCAGCTTCACAGATAGGGTTGTAAACATTTACAAGCCCACCATCATTTTTAACCAGCCTCCTCTTGCCATAGGTTATAGAGCTTGCATTACACAGCAGTAAAGGAAATAAAGTTAACATTATCATCCTGTAAATTAAAACATTATCACTGTCAATTATTGCCAGCCTATGGAAAAACTCAATTAATTAATTTGATAACACTTAAAATATGTTTCTTTAAGTGTCTGGGGATGTGACTTTAACTGATACAAGAATGGAAAGAAAATTGGAACAATAAAATATAAATTAGAAGTATAGATCAAAAATAAGTTCCATTTCTCTTGTTTGACAAGTGTCAGCTTTGGGGTAGATTCAGGCACATATACCATTGCATGTATGGTCAGGTCACCTTGAGCTGAGCCCTAACATAATACTTCATTGATTTAAGTGTTCAATTCTTATTTATTGAGCACTTAAGTATCACCAAGTATTAGAAGAAGTTGCAAGTACGAGCCTTAACTCATGGAACTTAGAGTCTAAAAGGGAAGAATACTCTTAGGGGAATAATTACCACCCTCTGCCCAACACCTCACCCAGTTGTGACAAATGTGCAAAGAGAGTACCAGTCAAAGTGTCACAGGGACCTGATCTCATGTGAGAATGCGTGTTTGGGGAGAGGATCACTGCCCAAAGAGTGAAATTCAGCTTGGTACCTTAAGAACATATAGATATTAATGAGATAAAAAATCATTAGGAAAAGTTTTCTGGCTATAGAAATTAGACCAGGTGAGGGCTGTGCAGTGGGGACAGTGTGATTCCTTCCTCTTAAGGGAGCAAAGTTGTGTGCCTGAAAGTACGTAGAATGAGGACAGAAGAACAGGAGAGCCGTTTGGAAATGGGAAAGCTGCAATCCCATGAACATGTAGCTCCCCTTCCACTCTTCCTGGTCTCTCTTTCTCTTTTTTGGGGGTGGGGCGTGGTTTCTTTGACCACCCTTTTCCTGGTCTGTCGCCTGTTACACACTGTCACATTTGTCATACTTTCTCTTTAGCTTTTATGATTCTTGGCATTTCCTCTTTAAAGTCATCATTTCTTTCTTAAATTGTCACAGGGTAATGTCAATCACAGTCTGCTGGGTGAGGAGAAAATGGAAGATTAGCAATACCCAAATTCCTTGATGAGGAGGAATGCCAAGTTAATTGATTCATTTCAGTTAAATGCAAAAGAGTATTAGACATCTAAATGTTGCCAGCACCTTTCTCATAAACGTCCATGTCAGTGACTGATGGGGGAAGAACTGTTCAATAAAGAAAATAAAAGCAAAGGAGAGGGTGAGAAAAGAGGCACCTCTGCTTTATGTTCTGAGCCATTGTGTCTTAAAGAGCTGCCTGGAGGAGTCACTGACATGAATTTAAATGTCGAGCGGTCCTACATTTGCCAGGCTTGTAATGGTAAATAGTCGTTTGGCTAATGGAGACATCCCTGACAGATCTGTGTGCGCACGTCGTTGGTCAGAGTCAAAAGACTGGGAAGCAGACCAGACGCACAGCCGTGATGTCAGAGCACACAGCCTTCCTGCTCCAACCCTGTTGGTCTTTCACCGCTTTGGAACATCACATCCTACACCTGCCATACAGTAAGAACATGTTACAGGCCACTCATTAAGCAGCTGTTCACAAAGGGTTGACTAGGCCTCCTGTGGTCCAAGAAGGTTTGTGCAGTTTTTATAATAGTCACAAGTGATTTGCCTTTTTTACTCTAATTCTTTCCCAAGTATACAGTAGTTTTTTATAGACTATGTGATGTATTCATAGTCATGAAAAGAATATGAAAATAGTCTCCCCTTTCCAACTGAATGTCTGTGTGAGACCACATTCCTTCACATACTTCAGCTAAAAAACATGCAGAAATAGATTAGTATAAAAGTAAATATAAGAACCCAGCTATCTTCTATCAATCCAGTTATTTTAAATACTTGGAAAAACAGAAAATAATATCAGTCTTCTCACTAACTTATTTTTGCTTTGGAAAAATATATTTTCTTATATGTTATGTTGGTTCATTATTTTAAGTAAATATAGTTTATTATCAGTTTATTAAAGAAAAATGTCTGCTTCATTTCTCTTGTGGCAACTGTTCATAAATGTACATCATATAAACCAAGCTCTTTGGGGTCCTCAGGAAGTTTTAGAGTGCAAACCAGAAGTTTGAAGATAGCTGCTTTGAGCCCATGTCCATTTGCTCTCCTGGTTGCTGCAGTTTGCACTATAAGAAATCTTTTCCAGACATATCAGTTGGCCTGAGAGTAAATGACAAAAGGCCCATTTTCAGATCTACTTCTCACTTTCCCTTCGTTGAGGTGAAAAGCATGCCATGTCGGTAATTACAGCACATACAATGTGGAGATGTTGACAGTATTTCATCTCTCCCCCCGGGCTCTTTGGTTTCCACCCCACTGAAAATTTTTTTGAGCCTTGGAGTGGGGCCCATGGCTGCACGCTGCCCATTTTTAACCACTGTCCTCGAAGGCTGATTTCATGCTGAGGCAGTGGTTGTTTGGGGACTCTGGTGGCCATATTATTTGTCAGAACTATTCTCCGGGTCACAAACATTTTTAATTAAAGTTGTCCTATAAATAGCTTATATTCATTTCCTCTGGCTCTCACAAGTTAGGGGAGACTGGGAGTGATCAGCTTAGGTCAGGACATCTAGCCAGATGAGGTAAATGAAATTGAACTTGAGGGATTAAGTATACTGCTTTTGAAGATAAATGCACTGCCCTTCCAGAGAAGGTGAAATTTGTTTTAAATAAATACCTAGAAAGCATTTTTCTCCTGCACTGGTGGTTCCGTTACGTTTTTTAATAAGTGGAGTTAATCATTCTTTGAAATTTACAGTCAAGTGAAAGGACAAGAAAGACAGATATTGAAAACATTTTTCATAGAACCCGAGTCTGGAGGCTGCCCTTGGGGATACCAAAGGCACAGGAATGTGATTACTTTCTCTAGACATGGATGGTCTTTTAAATCGCATTACTTCTTTGGACTTTGAAAATTGCATTTCTAGTGGAGACCCAGCTCATAAATCCAAAAATGGATTTTAGATGAAAAAAGTGATCTCTTTGCCTTTTTGGAGCAGCCAGGAATGTGGGGGAAAAGTAAAATTAAATCAGGCACAACCGTAATTGCACTTGAAAGCTCTTGTTTTTGACTTCAGCGACTTAGAATAAGAGGACATCAATTTTATTCCTTTCAGGAAAAATATCTTTCAACTCTCTCACAGTTTAGTTATAAAGATATTTTTAAGATCTCAAATAGCACAGATTTTTTTCGAGCACATTTTCATATTATACAGTTGCTGGGGTTAATGGTAACCTGCATTTCCTGACATTTGGAGAATCTATTAAACACCAGTCTGGGTGTCACTCCTGTTTGCTTCCCAAGCACCGTGCTTTTGTGACACTGTTCCCAGCCATCACAGTGTCTCCCTCTTGCCCAAATCTCACTGTCTTGTCTGTGAGGGTAGGGTTGTCTGTTACCCACTCTTCTGTCTCCGCTGTATACTTGACATGTGGGTGGTGCTACTACTTATACCCCTGGGAGACAGACGGCCAAGACCTGGGGAGGAATGAAACAAAATGCTTCTATTTAAGGAGCTCAAAGACAGCTGAACTACGGAATACAATTCAATGTGAGCAGGGTAGTAAAGAGGTAAGTGCATGCGATCTTGAGCCCAGGTTCCCTGGTATTGTTACTGTGGCCTTATCATCTGTTGCAACCCAGTCCCCATGGCATTTCCCATCAAAGCTCTTTAGTTAACCCTACATGAGAAAAAGTAAGTAACTTGAATGTTCTTCCTTTTAATTTTTTTAATCATCTCTGATACAGAGGTCAGTAAACAATTTCTTAGAGGCAACCAGAGAAATAATGCCCTGGCTAATCTGAAACTGCGTAACCATTTCTTTAAAATCAAGATTTTCTTCTGTTATGACCAGTGCTAGTGTTTGATACTAATGCCATCTCTGAATTTAAATGTGCTCAACAAATACTACTTCTAGTAGTAGTAATAAGGGTAGAGGCTAACATGACAAAGTGCTACTTGCTAGGCATTGTCCTGAGGGCTTCAACTGTTTTAATCCACTTAATCTTCAGAACAACCTTCTGAAATAGGTTATTCCTTTACACTTGGCAACATAGAGGGGAAGTAAAGTCATAGAGACAGTAAATGGTGGGGTTGGGATTCCAATCCATGTGCCAAGCACTGGCAGCCCAATTCTTTTTTCTAATTTTATTGATGTACAGTTCATTTACAATGTTGTGTTAATTTCTGCTGTATAGCACAGTGATTCAGTCATGTGTGTGTGTGTGTGTGTGTGTGTGTGTGTGTGCGTGTGTGTGCTAGGTCATTTCAGTCATCTCCAATACTTTGTGACCCTATGGACTGTAGCCCACCAGGCTCCTCTGTCCATGGGATTCCCCAGGCAAGAATACTGAAGTGGGTTGCCCCGGGGATATTCCTGACCCAGGGATCAAATCCATGTTTCTTATGTATCCTGCACTGGCAGGTGGGTTCTTTACCACTAGTGCCACCTGGGAAGCCTCTCTCTCTCTCTCTCTGTCTCTCTCTCTCTCTCTCTCTCTCTCTCTCTCTATATATATATATATATATATATATAAAACATTTCCCTTTTTATATTCTTTTCCATTCTAGTTTATCATGGGATATTGAATATAGTTCTTTCTGCTATATAGTAAGACCTTGTTGTTTATCCATCCTATATATAATAGTTTGCTTCTGCTAATCCCAAACTCCCATTCCTTTCCTCCTCTCCTCCCTTACCCACCTCCCCCTGCCTTGGCAACCAAGTCTGTTCTCAATGTCTGTGAGTCTGTGTCTTTTCTGTAGTTATGCTCATTTGTATTTTATATTCCACATACTATAGTGATGTCATATGGTATTTGTCTTTCTCTTTCTGACTTACTTTGCTTGGTATGATAATCTCCAGGTCCATCCACATTGCTGCAAATGGCATTATGGTGTTATTTCGTTCTTTTTGATAGCTGAGTAATATTTCACTGTATAAATACACCACATCATCTCTATCATTCATCTGTCTATGGACATTTAGGTTGTTTCTATGTCTTGACTATTATAAATAGTACTGCTATGAACATAAGGGTACATGTATCTTTTTGAATTATACTTTGTTTGGATATATGCACAGGAGTGGGATTGCTGTATCATACAGCAACTCTATTTTTAGCTTTTTTGAGGCGCCTCCATATGGCAGCCCAGTTCTTAATCACTATGCTGTGCTTCCTATAGTAATTACTGAAAACATGTGCTGAATGAATGGGCAAGTGAGTAAATATCCAATACTATTCTCTATTAATTCAATTGGGATCTTATGTAATTTGTGACTTGCCTGTCTCCATTTAACACACACACATGTACACTCACCAATTTGTGAGACCTTCAGTGGGTGATGGGGCTTCCCAGGTGGCAGTTGTGCTAAAGAACCCACCTGCCAATGCAGGAGATTTAAGAGATGAAGGTTTGACCCCTGGGTCAGCAAGGTCCCCTGGAGAAGGGCATGGCATCCACTCCAGTATTCTTGCCTCGAGAATTCCACAGATTCTAGAGGAGCCTGGCAGGCTAAGTCCATAGGGTGGCAAAGAGTCAGACACGACTGAAGCGACTTAATGTGCACACACACAGTGGGTGATATCTTCATCAAGTTTTTTTTTTTTCTTCAATAGATTGAAAAGAAATAGCTTGACATTTTTCATTCATCTTTGAGGTTTTTTTTTGTTTTAGTTTGACAATTCTTTTGAGTTTAGCCATTAGAAAACACATTTTTAGAAACATGGAAATCCATTTTTGCTGGACTATGGATTTGCAGTTCAAATAAGAGAAATTGGCCAAATTTAAACCATACCTTGTTCCCTCAATTGTACTTAAGTATGTAGATTAAGAGAGATGGCATTGGTCATTCTATCAAGAGTTAAGTGTCTTTGCCTTTCTGTGTCAAATCAGATTTAGACATCTTGACTTCTTGTTCAGTACTCAGGGCATTTTTACTCACAAGCTTAAGGTGTCATGTCTGAGAAAAATGGTGCTGTCATTCCCTTTTCCTGTGTCTGTTTGAATGCTTGGTAGTAGTAACTTCTGATAAAATTATGGACAGTGTCCATGATCAGAGCACACAAAAGGAAGAGTTGCTCTGTGTTTTATGCCAAACCATTGCCTTTCACCTGACATTCATAGCAGTACTAGGAAGTGGTTTACTCGTGAGTTATTGTTAGAACCTGAGTGGCTTTGAGTCATTAATTAGCCATTACCTTCTATATTATAAAAGAAAGTGTGACATGACAATCTCAGATGGTCGTGGAAAATGTGCCTAAAAGCTAATTCAGAATTATTGAAGTGTGTTAAAGTGGATCGTTAGAGTAGAAAACCAAAGCAACTGGAAGAAGATCTGCTGAAGCTGTGGCAATTGATGTGGGCCTTGCCACAAAGGGAGGAGCTGAAGGTGTGCCTTTGAGGGACCCTGTATTCCTATTGGAAGGATGCAGCTCAGAGGTGGACAGTGGAGGGTGATAGGGAAGTAACAAATGGTTTGGTAAGCTATAGAAATATTTTTTTTAAAAAAAAGATAGGCAAGTTCAGTTCAGTTCAGTCGCTCAGTTGTGTCCAACTCTTTGCGACCCCATGAATCGCAGCATGCCAGGCCTCCCTGTCCATCACCAACTCCCAGAGTTCACTCAGACTCGCGTCCATCGAGTCAGTGATGCCATCCAGCCATCTCATCCTCGGTCTTCCCCTTCTTCTCCTGCCCTCAATCCCTCCCAGCATCAGAGTCTTTTCCAATGAGTCAACTCTTCTCATGAGGTGGCCAAAGTACTTTAGCATCATTCCTTCCAAAGAAATCCCAGGGCTGATCTTCAGAATGGACTGGTTGGATCTCCTTGCAGTCCAAGGGACTCTCAAGAGTCTTCTCCAAACCACAGTTCAAAAGCACCAATTCTTCGGCGCTCAGCCTTCTTCACAGTCCAACTCTCACAAAGCCCTCTCATAATCAGCATCAACCTCCACACCCACTTCCTTCAAAAAATTCTCCCCTCAAAATCATACAGTATAGGTAGGAGAGCTATTCATGCAAATGCAGCTGTTAGACAAATAGCTAGGCCTCCCATGAGTTTGAGCAAACTCCAGAAGATAGTGGAGGACAGGAAAGCCTGGCGTGCTGCAGCCCATGGGGTCACAAAGAGTCAGACACAACTTAGCGACTGAACAACCACCATAACCCTGTCTCCCAGTGAGATCACCCACCTCAGAAGACATTCCTATATGAATGGATCACCTGTTTTCATCCAGAGGGTTGCTGGGATGGAAGGCATCCCATTCAAACATCTACTTTGAGGCTTTTTCTATAGGGCAGATCCTTTCAGATGTTCAGTTCAGTTCAGTCGCTCAGTCATGTCTGACTCTTTGCGACCCCATGAACTGCAGTACGCCAGGCCTCCCTGTCCATCACCAACTCCTGGAGTCCACCAAAACCCATGTCCATTGTGTCGGTGATGCCATCCAGCCATCTCCTCCTCTATCGTCCCTTTCTCCTCCTGCCCTCCAACTTTCCCAACATCGGGGTCTTTTCAAATGAATCAGCTCTCCACATCAGGTGGCCAAAATATTGGAGTTTCAGCTTGAAAATCAGTCCCTCCAATGAACACCCAGGACTGATCTCCTTTAGGATGGACTGGGTGGATTTCCTTGCAGTTCAAAGGACTCTCAAGAGTCTTCTCCAACACCACAGTTCAAAAGCATCAATTCTTCTGTGCTCAGCCTTCTTTATAGTCCACCTCTTACATCCAAGATGTTGCTTCTTAGTAAACATCAGCTGGTTTGTGCTGAAGGAACTAAACACAAGTATGATATCATTGATATCCATGCAGTTGATACTGACTTTAACTCAAAGTAAATAGTATTTGATCTTGGTGCCTATTGCATAGCAGATGTTCAGTAAGTTATTTTCTGCTTTTCCTATTTCTGTTATTCAGTTTATTGCTGATTAAAAAAAAATTCTCTCATGTATTTTTCTTTGTTCTTTTTTTAAGGAGAGATTTAAAGAAGCTGAGGAAATATACCTGGCTGGAATAAAGAAATGCCCAGACAGCTCAGACTTACACAACAACTATGGAGTTTTCCTAGTTGATACTGGTGAGATTAAAGAGAACCTGTTGAGATGAGATAATACTATTAGATATTGTGGCACGCTAATTAATTGGCAATCCACACAAATAATGCTTCAAAAGTAGAACTCACTGGGCTTGGCAGGAAACTCACATTGACAGTCCTGTTGTACTTGCTGTCAGTTTTCTAAATCTTCAGTCTCAGCTTGGTAAAATCTGCCCCATTCTTATAATCAGATCATTCAGAAAAACTTCCCAGGTGGCCAGAAAGTGGCCTTGATGGCTTAATGCGTAGCTGTCTCCTTTGAATAGCATTTATACAAGTTTATAAATCTATAGTGATGAACTGTTCTCTACAATGATGCAGAAACTGCCTCTGAATCAATTTACTGGCAAATGGTAAATACTTTTCTACAGCTGATTCAAAAGTCTCTAGAATTATTTCATCATTCCTTATGTGATACTAAGGAACTGTTCCATTATAATTGATGTACTCTTATAGAACAGGTGCTATATAAAATATACTTGCTTTGTCTCATTTAATGTAAAACTTTACTGGGCAGGGATTCTGTTTTCTTTATGATTTGCGCTCCCACATACTGTTGGCGTGTGTTGAATACTTAGGAAGGATGAAAAGATACTTGAATTTAATACAAAAATACCACTTTGTTCTCATTAACTATTAGACTAACTTCCCTGCAATCAAATTCAATTTTAATTATTTTGTCGATATGAAATGCTCAAGAGGTTTTTTATTTTCTAGGATATTTGAAGCTCTTCTGTTCCATAGGACATAAATTTACATTCTGATATACCTAGTAAACATCCCTTATTTTTGCATGTAAAACAAAATTGTTTCATGGTGCCACCTGCTGGTTCCTTAGCAATATAATAATAAATTAGGTATCAAAAATTTTACAGAAAAGGAAGAAGACATCTAGACTGTTGGCCTGATCTAGCCCTCTTCCTTCAACAACAAAATATCCCACCCCAACTCCCAACCCCCAAATCTCACTAACTACTGTATACCTTTCTACACTCCCACTATATTCATGCTTTTTTACTGGTATTATTCTCCCTCTCACCTGTGACCTATACATAGACCCTTACACATGCAGAGGTTTTTTTTGGCACCTCCTGGTCAAACTTGCATTCAAAGAAGATAGACTTGGGAAGATGTCTGTGCAAGTAAACACACTATGTAGAACTTTAGACCCTTCCACAATTCATTCACTTACATATAATTTCACGAGGAAGGTTCTTTGGGGAATCTCATCATACTAGAGAGATTGATTCTAGTTCTGGCCTTTATCCTCACTTGCCCTGGGATTTTTGTTGAGTTTCTTAATTTCTTTGTACTTCTGCATCTATATCTATAAAGTGATAATATTTTTTAATATCACTTAAATCCCAAGACGGAGAAGGCAATGGCACCCCTCTCCAGTACTCTTGCCTGGAAAATCCCATGGATGGAGAAGCCTGGTAGGCTGCAGTCCATGGGGTCGCTGAGGGTGGGACATGACTGAACGACTTCACTTTGACTTTTCACTTTCGTGCATTGGAGAAGGAAATGGCAGCCCACTCCAGTGTTCTTGCCTGGAGAATCCCAGGGACGGGGGAGCCTGGTGGGCTGCCATCTATGGGGTCGCACAGAGTCGGACACGACTGAAGTGACTTAGCAGCAGTAGCAGCAAATCCCAAGAGGGAACTAAGTGCTTTCAAAAGACAGCTAAATAGGATCAAAACATCTGCAAAAATCATATGAGGTTGTTTAACTAAAAGGTTCTAAAATAGATAATGCATTGGACAAATGCAAGTTGGTATTATTATTATTATTAAAGTCCCATTCAAGAAATACCATCTAAATAAAAACATACTATTTAAAAAGATATTTTCAAAATACAGCAACTGCCTTATTTAAAGGAGTGTCTCAGTCACTAGGTTGCAGTAGAATAATTGTAATAGACCCTCAGAAGCTGCTTCAGGACAGTTTTCTTTCTATCATAGCACATTCTCCTTTAAATATAGTGAGAAGCAACAGTATCTTGTGTCAATAACAATCACTGATAATTTCAAAACATCCTATCAGCTAGGGCAATAGCCAGAAAACACTTTGATGAAAATAATATACTTAATAAAAGAAATAGGTTTTAAGTGAAAATGAATAGTGAAATGGTCCAAAGTTAGGTGGTGGCAAGAAGCCAAAATGTGTGCTAATTTACAAACTGAATAATTTGATGGTGTGGCTGCAAGAAAAATTATCATTACCAGGGGAGAAATTAAAAGAGTTCATATGTTAAAAAGAAAGAAAAAGAGTTGGTCTGTTTTATAACAAAGTCATGCTCTGCTCTTACCAACCTACCACTGGTTGCAGGCTTTCCAGAGAAGGCAGTGGCCCATTACCAACAGGCCATCAAACTTAGCCCAAGCCATCATGTGGCCATGGTGAACCTGGGGAGGCTCTACAGGTCACTGGGAGACAACAGTGTGGCTGAAGAGTGGTACAAACGGTAAAGGTCCTATTTTTCACTTTGTAAGTCACCCAAGTCCCTGCAGTTGGCCATCAAAGTCTTAGTAATTTGGAACAGATTCTTTCAGAATACTAGCAAATTTTGCCAATGCAGGCAAAACAGATCCTCCTCTCCAGAGAACAGTACCATAAATGGTACTATGAGGATAAATGATATCCTGATAAATGACATTTTTGCCTGCTGGTTAAAATATGGTGCTAAACCAAGTTTGGAGTTTAATTCTCATTTTAGTTAGTCCATTGTTTTCTGAAGCTATGGACTTAACAACCCAAACTACAAATAGCAATTTTAAAAATGAATCTAAATGAAAAACTTGCATACATCAAAACAAGCCTATCTCGGTGAATGGAAAAGATCCTTGGGGCCCAATTTACATATTGCTAGGTCACTAAAAAGCATTCTCATAGTCAGAGGATGGCAGCATGATCTTTTTTTTTTTTTTTAACATTCTTCTTGATATAAAAACAAAGACCAGGTGGGAACAGCCTCAAACCATAGACAGTGGTCCCTGAATCTAAATTTCAACCTTTGGAAATGTACCTATTAGAAGAAAAATGTCCATTTGTTTCCTCAAACTCAGTGCCCTGCAGGTAGCACGCAAAACTGAGATACTGTCACCTCTGGGAGCGCTGTATTACAACACTGGCAGATACGAAGAGGCTTTGCAGACTTACCGGGAAGCCGTGGCCCTTCAGCCTTCCCAAAGGGAACTCCGCCTGGCACTGGTGAGTAGACAGAGGAAAGAAAGAAGATGGAGAAGAGAGGAAATGCATGGCATGCAATATAGGGAGCGGTAGTTAGTAAGCCTCAGAATGGGAACTAGAATGCTATACTCTATCCATTTAATGAATATTCATATTTAACCAGTGTTAGACCCATTCACCAAACACATGGACCCTAAAGACACTTTTATGTTTTTTTTTTTAAATAATTTCAAACCTACAAAATTTTGCAAAAATTCTATGTAGCCTCCTGCACATTCTATCACCCAGATTGATAAATTTTTAGCACTTTGATGCATTTATCACCTTTCAAGTATGTATGTTTCTGTATGTACATGTATATTTGTGCATATTTAGATATTATGTGCATATACATATTATTAATACATGTTTTTTTTTCCTGAGTGACGTGAGGTTATCGATCTCTTAATCTTTACTTCTAAATACTTCAGCATACAGTTTCTAAGAACAAGGACATTCTCTAACATAACCACAGAACAGTTAGGTATCAAATTTAGGAAAATTAATATTGACAATATTTTTTAATTTCAATTTTGGGATCATTACTCTTCTTTTCCCTTAGATTTACAGTAAAACAAACTTGTTTTCTTGTTTTATTTTTTTTTCTTTTTCTCAACTTTATTGGGGATATATTAATAGTTAACAAATCAAAATTGTAATATATTTAAAGGGCACAATGTGATGATTTGTTATACATATACATTGTGAAAGGATTACTGTCATCAAGTTAATTAACACATCACTCACATATTTACCTTTTTTTGTTGTTGTTTTTTTTTTTTTGGTGAGAACACTTAAGTTCTATTCTCTTGGCAAATGTCCATTATCCAATACAAATTTTCGTGTGTGTGTGTGTGTGTGTGTGTGTGTGTGTGAGAGAAAGTCGCTCAGTCATATCCATCTCTTTGCAACTCCATGGACTATACAGTCATGGAATTCTCTATGCTAGAATACTGGAGTGGGTAGCATTTCCCTTCTCCAGGGAATCTACTATAGTCACCATGTTATACATTAGATCCTCAGATCTTATTCATCTTATACTGAAGGTTTGTACCTTATTACTCTATTTCCGCTACACCCCAGTTCTGGCCAATACCATTCTGTACTCTATTTCTATGAGTTTAACTCTTTAAAGTTCCAAATATAAGTGATACCATGCTGCATTTGTTTTCTTCTGTTGGTTTACTTTATTTAGTATAATGTTCTCTGGGTTCATACATGTTGTTGCAAATAGCTGTATTTCCTTCCTTTTAAAGGCTAAATATATTCCTTTGTGTGTATATAACACATTATTCTTATCCATTCATCTGTCACTGGATACTTAGGTTGTTTTCATACCTTGGCTGTTGTGAATAATGCTACAATGAATATATAGCAGTACAGCTATCTCTGCTGCTGCTGCTAAGTCACTTCAGTCATGTCCAACTCCATGCCACACCACAGACAGCAGCCCGCCAGGCTCCCCCGTCCCCGGGACTCTCCAGGCAAGAACACAGGAGTGGGTTGCCATCTCCCTGTCCAATGCACGAAAGTGAAAAGAAAGCGAAGTCGCTCAGTCGTGTCCGACCCCCAGCAATCCCATGGACTGCAGCCCATCAGGCTCCCCCGTCCATGGGACCCTCCAGGCAAGAGCACTGAAGTGGGGTGCACTGCCCCCTCCAACAGCTATCTCTTCAAGATAGTTATTTTGTATCACACTATCGGAGAAGGCAATGGCACCCCACTCCAGCACTCCCACCTGGAGAATCCCATGGACGGAGGAGCCCGGTAGGCTGCGGTCCACGGGGTCACAAAGAGTCCGACACTACTGAGCGACCCCGCCCTCACTCCCCACTTTCATGCATTGGAGAAGGAAATGACAACACACTCCAGCATCATCGCCTCGAGAATCCCAGGGAAGGGGGAGCCCGGTGGGCTGCCATCCAATGGGGTCGCACGGAGCTGGACACGACTGAAGTAGCAGCATGGTATTTCTATTTTCAAATTATTTTGAAATCTTCATACTGTTTTTTCGTAGTGGCTACACCAGATTACATTCTTGCCAACAGTGTACAAGGATTCTCTTTTCTGTGCAACCTCACCAGCATTTCTTTCTTTCTTTTTTTTTTTTTTTTGATAATAGACATCTTACCAGGTGTTAAGTGACATCTCCCTGTGGTTTTGCTTTGCATTTCTCTGATGCTTAGCGATGTTGAACACCTTTCCATATACCCATTGGCAATTTGTGTATCTTCTTACAAGATGTCTGTTCATGTCCTTTGTCCATCTTTGTTTTTTTTTTTTTAATTTATTTTTAAAAATTTTTATTTTTACTTTATTTTAGTTTACAATACTGTACTGGTTTTGCCATACATTGACATGAATCCACCACGGGTGTACATGCGTTCCCAAACATGAACCCCCCTACCACAACCCTCCCCATAACATCCCTCTGGGTCATCCCCATGCACCAGCCCCAAGCATGCTGTATCCTGCATCAGACATAGACTGGTTATTTGATTCTTACACGATAGTATACATGTTTCAATGCCATTCTCCCAAATCATCCCACCCTCTCCCTCTCCCTCTGAGTCCAAAAGTCCGTTATACACATCTGTGTCTTTTTTGCTGTCTAGCATACAGGGTCATCATTGCCATCTTTCTAAATTCCATATATATGTGTTCGTATACTGTATTGGAGTTTTTCTTTCTGGCTTACTTCACTCTGTATAATCGGCTCCAGTTTCATCCATCTCATTAGAACTGATTCAAATGTATTCTGTTTAATGGCTGAGTAATACTCCATTGTGTATATGTACCACAGCTTTCTTATCCATTCATCTGCTGATGGACATCTAGGTTGTTTCCATGTCCTGGCTATTATAAATAGTGCTGCGATGAACATTGGGGTACATGTGTCTCTTTCAGTTCTGGTTTCCTCGGTGTGTATGCCCAGCAGTGGGATTGCTGGGTCATAAGGCAGTTCTATTTGCAATTTTTTAAGGAATCTCCACACTGTTCTCCATAGTGGCTGTACTAGTTTGCATTCCCACCAACAGTGTAGGAGGGTTCCCTTTTTTCCACACCCTCTCCAGCATTTATTGCTTGTAGATTTTTGGATCGCAGACATTCTGACTGGTGTGAAGTGGTACCTCATTGTGGTTTTGATTTGCATTTCTCTAATAATGAGTGATGTTGAGCATCTTTTCATGTGTTTGTTAGCCATCCGTATGTCTTCTTTGGAGAAATGTCTATTTAATTCTTTGGCCCATTTTTTGATTGGGTCATTTATTTTTCTGGAATTGAGCTGCATAAGTTGCTTGTATATTTTTGAGATTAGTTGTTTGTCAGTTGCTTCATTTGCTACTATTTTCTCCCATTCAGAAGGCTGTCTTTTCACCTTGCTTATATTTTCCTTTGTTGTGCAGAAGCTTTTAATTTTAATTAGATCCCATTTGTTTATTTTTGCTTTTATTTCCAGAATTCTGGGAGGTGGATCATAGAGGATCCTGCTGTGATTTATGTCAGAGAGTGTTTTGCTTATGTTCTCCTCTAGGAGTTTTATAGTTTCTGGTCTTACGTTTAGATCTTTAATCCATTTTGAGTTTATTTTTGTGTGGGGTGTTAGAAAGTGATCTAGTTTCATTCTTTTACAAGTGGTTGACCAGTTTTCCCAGCACCACTTGTTAAAGAGATTGTCTTTACTCCATTGTATATTCTTGCCTCCTTTGTCAAAGATAAGGTGTCCATATGTGTGTAGATTTATCTCTGGGTTTTCTATTTTGTTCCATTGATCTATATGTCTGTCTTTGTGCCAGTACCATACTGTCTTGATGACTGTGGCTTTGTAGTAGAGCCTGAAGTCAGGCAAGTTGATTCTTCCAGTTCCATTCTTCTTTCTCAAGATTGCTTTGGCTATTCGAGGTTTTTGTATTTCCATACAAATCTTGAAATTATTTGTTCTAGTTCTGTGAAAAATATCACTGGTAGCTTGATAGGGATTGCATTGAATTTGTAAGTTGCTTTGGGTAGTATAGTCATTTTCACTATATTGATTCTTCCGATCCATGAACATGGTATATTTCTCCATCAATTAGTGTCCTCTTTGATTTCTTTCATCAGTGTTTTATAGTTTTCTATATATAGATCTTTAGTTTCTCTAGGTAGATATATTCCTAAGTATTTTATTCTTTTCGTTACAATGGTGAATGGAATTGTTTCCTTAATTTCTTCTTCTACTTTCTCATTATTAGTGTATAGGAATGCAAGGGATTTCTGTGTGTTGATTTTATATCCTGCAACTTTACTATATTCATTGATTAGCTCTAGTAATTTTCTGGTGGAATCTTTAGGGTTTTCTATGTAGAGGATCATGTCATCTGCAAACAGTGAGAGTTTTACTTCTTCTTTTCCAATTTGGATTCCTTTTATTTCTTTTTCTGCTCTGATTGCTGTGGCCAAAACTTCCAGAACTATGTTGAATAGTAGCGGTGAAAGTGGACACCCTTGTCTTGTTCCTGACTTTAGGGGAAACGCTTTCAATTTTTCACCATTGAAGATAATGTTTGCTGTGGGTTTGTCATATATAGCTTTTATTATGTTGAGGTATATTCCTTCTATTCCTGCTTTCTGGAGAGTTTTTATCATAAATGGATGTTGATTTTTGTCAAAGGCCTTCTCTGCGTCTATTGAGATAATCATATGGCTTTTATTTTTCAATTTGTTAATGTGGTGAATTACATTGATTGATTTGCGAATATTGAAGAATCCTTGCATCCCTGGGATAAAGCCCACTTGGTCATGGTGTATGATCTTTTTAATGTGTTGTTGGATTCTGATTGCTAGAATTTTGTTGAGGATTTTTGCATTTATGTTCATCAGTGATATTGGCCTGTAGTTTTCTTTTTTTGTGACATCTTTGTCAGGTTTTGGTATTAGGGTGATGGTGGCCTCATAGAATGAGTTTGGAAGTTTACCTTCCTCTGCAATTTTCTGAAAGAGTTTGAGGAGGATAGGTGTTAGCTCTTCTTGAAATTTTTGGTAGAATTCAGCTGTGAAGCCGTCTGGACCTGGGCTTTTGTTTGCTGGAAGGTTTCTGATTACAGTTTCTATTTCTGTGCTTGTGATGGGTCTGTTAAGATTTTCTATTTCTTCCTGGTTCAGTTTTGGAAAATTGTACTTTTCTAAGAATTTGTCCATTTCTTCCACGTTGTCCATTTTATTGGCATACAACTGCTGATAGTAGTCTCTTATGATCCTTTGTATTTCTGTGTTGTCTGTTGTGATCTCTCCATTTTCATTTCTAATTTTATTGATTTGATTTTTCTCTCTTTGCTTCTTGATGAGTCTGGCTAATGGTTTGTCAATTTTATTTATCCTTTCAAGGAACCAGCTTTTGGCTTTGTTTATTTTTGCTATGGTCTCTTTTGTTTCTTTTGCATTTATTTCTGCCCTAATTTTTAAGATTTCTTTCCTTCTACTAACTCTGGGGTTCTCCAATTCTTTCTTTTCTAGTTGCTTTAGGTGTAGAGTTAGGTTATTTATTTGACTTTTTTCTTGTTTCTTGAGGTATGCCTGTATTGCTATGAACTTTCCTCTTAGTACTGCTTTTATAGTGTCCCACAGGTTTTGGGTTGTTGTGTTTTCATTTTCATTAGTTTCTATGCATATTTTGATTTCTTTTTTGATTTCTTCTGTGATTTGTTGGTTATTCAGAGTGTGTTGTTCAACCTCCATATGTTGGAATTTTTAATAGTTTTTCTCCTGTAATTGAGATCTAATCTTAATGCATTATGGTCAGAAAAGATGCTTGGAATGATTTCGATTTTTTTGAATTTATCAAGTTTAGATTTATGGCCCAGGATGTGATCTATCCTGGAGAAGGTTCCATGAGCACTTGAAAAAAAGGTGAAATTCATTGTTTTGGGGTGAAATGTCCTATAGATATCAATTAGGTCTAACTGGTCTAATCCATCATTTAAAGTTTGCATTTCTTTGTTAATTTTCTGTTTAGTTGATCTGTGCATAGGTGTGAGTGGGGTATTAAAGTCTCCCACTATTATTGTGTTATTGTTAATTTCCCCTTTCATACTTGTTAGCATTTGTGTTACATATTGCGGTGCTCCTATATTGGGTGCATATATATTTATAATTGTTATATCTTCTTCTTGGATTGATCCTTTGATCATTATGTAGTGGCCTTCTTTGTCTCTTTTCACGGCCTTTGTTTTAAAGTAGTTTATCGGATATGAGTATTGCCACTCCTGCTTTCTTTTGGTCTCTATTTGCATGGAATATCTTTTCCCAGCCCTTCACTTTCAGTCTGTATGTGTCCCTTGTTTTGAGGTGGGTCTCTTGTAAGCAGCATATAGAGGGGTCTTGTTTTTGTATCCATTCAGCCAATTTTTGCCTTTTGGTTGGGGCATTCAACCCATTTACGTTTAAGGTAATTATTGATAAGTATGATCCCGTTACCATTTACTTTATTATTTTGGGTTCAGGTTTATACACCCTTTTTGTGTTTCCTGTCTAGAGAATATCCTTTAGAATTTGTTGGAGAGCTGATTTGGTGGTGCTGAATTCTCTCAGCTTTTGCTTGTCAGTAAAGCTTTTTATTTCTCCTTCGTGTTTGAATGAGATCCTTGCTGGGTACAGTAATCTGGGCTGTAGGTTATTTTCTTTCATCACTTTAAGTATGTCTTGCCATTCCCTCCTGGCCTGAAGAGTTTCTATTGAAAGATCAGCTGTTATCCTTATGGGAATCCCCTTATGTGTTATTTGTTGTTTTTCCCTTGCTGCTTTTAATATTTGTTCTTTGTGTTTGATCTTTGTTAATTTGATTAATATGTGTCCTGGGGTGTTTTGCCTGGGTTTATCCTATTTGGAACTCTCTGTGTTTCTTGGATTTGGGTGATTATTTCCTTCTCCATTTTAGGGAAATTTTCAACTATTATCTCCTCAAGGATTTTCTCATGGTCTTTCTTTTTGTCTTCTTCTTCTGGGACTCCTATAATTCAAATGTTGGAGCATTTCATGTTGTCCTGGAGGTCTCTGAGATTGTCCTCATTTCTTTTAATTTGTTTTTCTTGTTTCCTCTCTGATTCATTTATTTCTACCATTCTATCTTCTATTTCACTAATCCTATCTTCCGCCTCCATTATTCTACTATTTGTTGCCTCCAGAGTGTTTCTGATCTCATTTATTGCATTATTCATTATATATTGACTCTTTTTTATTTCTTCTAGGTCCTTGTTAAACCTTTCTTGCATCTTCTCAGTCCTTGTCTTTAGGCTATTTATCTGTGATTCCATTTTGATTTCAAGATTTTGGATCATTTTCACTATCAATATTCGGAATTCTTTCTCAGGTAGATTCCCTATCTCTTCCTCTTTTGTTTGGTGTGGTGGGCATTTCTCCCGTTCCTTTACCTGCTGAGTATTCCTCTGTCTCTTCATCTTGGTTATATTGCTTCGTTTGGGGTGGCCTTTTTATATTCTGGTAATTTGTAGAGTTCTCTTTATTATGGAGCTTCCTCACTGTGGGTGGGGTTGTATCAGTGGTTTGTCAAGGTTTCCTGGTTAGGGAGGCTTGTGTTGGAGTTCTGGTGGGTGGAGCTGGGTTTCTTCTCTCTGGAGTGCATTGGAGTGACCAGTAATGGGTTATGAGACGTCAAAGGTTTTGGAGTAGCTTTGAGCTGCCTGTATATTGAAGCTCAGGGGTGTGTTCCTGTGTTGCTGGAAAATTTGTGTGGTGTGTCTTGCTCTGGAACTTGTTGGCCCTTGGGTGGAGCTTGGTTTCACTGTAGGTATGGAGGCATTTGATGAGCTCCTATTGCTTAATGTTCCCTGAATTCAGGAGTTCTCTGATGTTCTCAGGCTTTGGACTTAAGCCTCCTGCTTCTGGTTTTCAGTTTTATTTTTACAGTAGCCTCTAGACTTCTCCATCTATACAGCACCGATGATAAAACATCTAGGTTAAAGATGAAAAGTTTCTCCACATTGAGGGACACCCAGAGAGGTTCACTATTTTTGAAGACAATGGTCTGCTTTTCTGGTTGCCTGATGTCCTCTGCCAGCATTCAGAAGTTGTTTTATGGAGTTTGCTCAGCATTGAAATGTTCTTTTGAGGAATTTGTGAGGGAGAAAGTGGTCTTCCCGTCCTATTCCTCCGCCATCTTAGCCAAACTCCTGTTTTCTTGTTTTAAACACAGTGTTCTGTTGAAACCATAGGGAAAAACTTCTCTTTCACATAGTCAACTTTTTTTAAAAAGGCACAAGTCATTTCACTGAGTGACTTTGATGTTCCAGCCATGCATGCACAAATGCAGGCATATGCCTGCACAAAGAAACAAACAGCAGGAGACTAAAGCCTGTTATTAATAACTGTGGTAAGTCAGCCCTCTCTGTGTGTCACAAATAGATGCTGAGCACTTTTGTGGGAAATGTTCCCTGAATGATTTCTTTGATAAGATGATAACCAAGCGCTATCTAAGCCAAGGTCCATGTGGTTTTGCAGGCTCAGGTTTTGGCTGTGATGGGACAGACCAAAGAAGCTGAAAAGATGACCAGTCACATTGTGTCAGAGGAGACCGGGTGCCTTGAATGCTATCGCTTGTTGTCCGCCATCCACAGCAAGCAGGAGCAGCACGACAAGGTAGAGAGCACGCTGTTTGGAATTGTCTGTGTTCAGGGTACAAATCAGGTGTAGCTGATGACCCTCCAGCCTGCACTCTCACAAGGGCGAGCAGTCTTGATCATTATTCCTTGGCACTTTTCATAGATACCTCCTTGACTGCTTAGACAACCCCTTGAAATGTTGTTTTTTTGGTTTGTTCTGGGTCTGAAGGTTTCATGTGGGGTCATCTCAGTTTGTTTTCAGCTAACTCAATAAAGGCTAACATTGTTATGTTTTATAACTTTGCATGTTCCCTCAAATATATCTTATAGAATCCTTATAACAATCCTTTAAGGCACGTCAATGGCCCTGTGTTGCAACTGTACTGTTTGTCTTCATTTTTAAGTCACATAACCAGTAGATTCATGAACTGATTCGACAAAATATTTATCAAATGGGAATAAAGTTTTGTTGGGGGGAAAAAAAACACAAAAATTATTTCCCTTGTCTTCCTGGAGTTTACAGTCGAAGAGGAGACAAAGGTTGAACAAGTAATCACAAAACTAGCGCAGAATTATAGTTGTGCCCACTGATGTCGTGAAGAGCAGCATAGTCCCTAACACGCATATCCAGGGAATGCGAATAGTCTGGGCGGTAGGGTTCTCTATAGAGTGACGTGAAGTTGAAGGTTGAATGATGAATAGGAGTTATTAAACAAAAAAGGGCAAGCATTCCAAGCAAGAAAAGGCACATGTAAAGGCCCAAAGTCAACAACAAATGGCCCATCTGAGGGATGGGCTTGAGGGAGTAGGGGGCCTGTGAGATGTAACCACAGAGGTTGCTGGGCACTCTATCCTAAGGCTTGGGACCAGGACAAGGGATACTGCAAGAAGCTTTGAGGCTTTAAGGAGAAGAGAGGCTTGTCAGATTTGTGTTTTGAAGGGATCTCTGGCTGCAGGGTGTGGGGTAGTGGGTGCTGGGGGCAGAGTGAGCACCAGGCCCCAAGATGAGACTGCTGGAGTGGTCCAGATGGACATGTGACCAGGGCAAAACATCCAACCCCAGATGTTGTTTCAATAGGATCATACAATGTTCCTGTAAAGTGATCAGGAATATTTCATTGTCACTGACATAAATAGGAAACCTGGATTATAGGGAAATTATTTGGTCAGGGCTGCATTATTCCTGAATGAGAACATCAGATAAAATAAAGAATGTGCTTTGATCATCACTCACCACACTAGCCAATATGTAAAAACAAAAAGAATGGAAGATATCATTTAAGTTAGTTCTTCTTTATCTAATCTACACTTATTGTGTCTTAATTTCCAACCTATACAGGCACTTGATGCTATAGACAAGGCTCTCAAGCTGAAACCAAAGGATCCAAAAGTTATATCTGAACTTTTTTTCACAAAAGGAAACCAGCTGAGAGAGCAGAACCTCCTGGACAAAGCTTTTGAGGTATAAACACTTAATAAAATTGTTATTAAATTCATGGATTAAAATTAACATTCTCTCAATCTTTAATGAAACATATACCTTGAAAGCTAAGATCAATGGCATGTTGATAGAGTGAGTTTTCTGATTAACTGACATTGTAAGTTTATTTTTTTAAATAATTGAGCCTCTGGTTTTTGACCATTAGGAGTTCTACAATACCTCCTCATTGTTCTCTGAATTATCACCTTTAGCTTGATGTTTAAAGCGTTCCACATTTTGCCCTCAAGTAAGCTTTCCCCTCTCTCTGTCTCTCTCACTCTTTCGCTCTCTGTCTGCCTTCAGTGACCCTCTGTTTCAGCTAGACTGGTGCCCAAAGGAGCTTTGGCATTCCACATGTCCTATAACACTGACCACCCCATCCACTAGTCCCTGCGGAATCCCACTCATCTACCAACACAGGCCTGTGTCTCCCTCAGGGAGCCCTCCCTACCATCCTTTCATCCAGTGACTTGTTTCCTATGAACTCCTAAAACACTTCCTGTCTCTACCAGTCATTTGAAAGCATCATATATTGTGTTGTTAGGTGTCTCTCTCTCTCCTCCATCTCCCCATCCTCTCCTTCCTCTTCCCTCTGTGCACATGCGTGAGCGCTGGTTAGCTCCCTATTTCGACTGCATTTTCCTTGTGGAAAGGACTGCTTCCTTCTGTGTTCTAAAACATACTATGTTGCATCTTAGGGATGGTCAATGTGTGTATCTTTGGAATGAAATTGATAACCCACTTTGAAATAAAAAGACATTTACAAGCATAATGAAATGTTACAGAAATGCCATATATTTTCCACAATAAAGACACAGGTTATAATTAATGAAGTCATAAAATTATGCAAAAAAGTAAAATTTCAAATGATAAGATTGTTTTTTAAAATAAATGTAAGAGGCTTTTAAAATATTATTGGAAAAGCACGTAAAGATATTTGGAGAAACTAATTTGAATGTGAATGTTAAAACAGAAATGGTGGCCTGTTTGAGCAGAAACTGAATTCTTCTCTGCCTTATGAAACTTTCAATGCTGTCTTTCTTTAATTACTTATAACTTACATGATCATTTGTAGGAGTACTTATATGGTATATATATCTGTCTGTATTTTATATATTGTATTAAAAACAAAAGTATTTTCTAGTTACTTGACTAATTGATTAAATAGTCATTATGGCTTGATTTGTGAAGAGTAGGGGTAAAGCCATTGGCCAATAATAGCAGCTACAATGTTAGTTTTTTAATGTATAATTCACATTTATTATAATCTTCACAACAATCATATAAGACATGCTCATTGTCTTCATTTTATGACTGAATGAGACTCAGAGCTTTTCTAACTTTTTCAAGGTCATACAGAGAATAAGAAATAAACATTTTATTCTGCTGAGAAAAATTAACACAAAACATACTCTTCAGTTTACTTTAGCAAATTTTTAGCAATACAATTTCTTAACATTTGCTTCTTTCTCCTCAAACTGAAGTAGAGAAGTGATGGACAATTTCTAGTTATTTATGGATCTGTTCAGATAGATTCTTATTCAGGAAAATAGCAAGGAACATTAGTATATACACATGGATACTTAGCTTTGTAATCGAAGACAGTACTCTTAGCCTTCAGTTTTATTTAAAGTGACAACTCTTAAAATCAAAGCTCAATGGTGAATATACCCTTTGATGCAAAACAACGTGCAAATGTTAAAAATGTATTTCACTGATAGGACATTGTGATACATGTTATTCAGACAAAAAATATTTGAGAAACAAGTAACTCTCTTTAAACACTTTAAGATCTTTCACAAGGCAGAAGAAAAACAAAGGCTTCCTAATGATTAAAACTATCCTCTGGTAAAAAATTATTAGATATCATTAAAGAAATATAGAATACCAGTCCCTGTAAGAATTTAAGCATGGGCTGAATAATCAGATCAGATTTTGTGAGAGAGTTAAGCTGTTTAGGAAATGAAGATTCTATAGTTTTTTCTTGCAAAGTCCATTTACAGTGAAAAGGTCTAAGAGCACCATTTTCTCGCAGATCAAGGCCAGTGGGAAATGATGCATGTAATAGAAATCACCTGCATGCCTGGCAGGCATCTTCAGCCTTTTTAAGTCCAGAGGTTAGCTCTCCAAGGAAATTACACATTTCAGTTTCCTCCACTTTAGAATCATCAGCTTTGAAAAAAAATAGAAATAAAGGGAACACCTGAGACCTAGACATGACTGTTCATTTTATCAACCATTTAAATTTCCACATATATAGAAAATGCTTTCCACAATCCTACAGTGTTAAAGATGGGTTCTCATTTCCCAACCTGAAGATATTTCTTATGTATTTAGAGCTATAAAGCAGCCGTGGAGTTAAATCCAGATCAAGCACAGGCTTGGATGAATATGGGTGGAATTCAGCACATCAAGGTAAGAAAATAATTCCTGTTCATGTGAACCATGTTTTCCCTTTGTGTTTTCTCTTTCTTCCCTTTAAAAGTTTGAAAAACTATTGTTAATTTCCTCTTTGAATTATTTGAATACTGAAAACATAGATGCTTAAAAGTGTTATTAGCAGGATTTATGTTCACTTTGTATTATCTAGACATTGAATATCATGAAGCCATTTTAAAAAACAAATCTATATAAATTAGATGTCATAATTTTATCATAAAGAAAATAATACCTACTTAGGTATCATCATATAGTAGATAAAGTCTGCTGTGTGAACTAAACTAAAGTTTTGTTGGAGCTGCACTAATACAGCTTATTTTTCTGTAGCTTAACTCACTGTCAAGATATAAGGTTATTATTTCTTATACTTAGTATATCTTTTATTACCTGACATATTGAAGAACATTTGTTTTCAAGAGAAGAAGCTACCTTTGAGTTAATAACTGGAAGCTTCCCTTGGCAGGAAATCAAAGATTCACAGACACTCCTTCATCCATCCATTCATTTGATAAGCATTGCTAGAGAACATCCTATGTACCAGGTACATGTCTAGGTATTGGGAACACAGCAGTGAACACAAGGCAAAAATACCTGTTCTTGTGGAGCTAACATTCTAGGAGGAGAAAGCAGGCAATAACTGAATATGTGTGTATATGTGTGTATTGTGTGTGTGTGTGCATGCTCAGTCATGTCTGACTCTGCAACCACAGGGACTGTAGCCTGCCAGGCTCTTCTGTTCATGGGATTCTCCAGGCAAGACTACAGAGAGGATTGCCGTTTCCTGCTCCAGGGGATTTTTCCAACCCAGGAATCAAAGCCACATCTCCAGCATTGGCAGCCAGATTCTCTACCACTGTGCCACCTGGGAAACCCACATATATACATACACACGTGAAATATATCAGATAGTGATAAGTGCTATAGAGAATAAAAGAATGAAAGAAGATAGGAAGTGCTGGGGATAAAAGCTGCAATTTTAAATTGAGGTGGTTAGGGATGGCCTTAGCTAAAAAGTGGTGTTTCAACAAAGATCTGAAAGGAGCAAGCCACATGGCAAAAGCAGGACAGCGCACGCGCAGAGGTCCTGAGGTGTGAGTGTGCCAGTGTATCTTAGGAGCAGGCGGGAGGCAATGATAGAAATGATAGAAGCCGGGGTGGAGAGGCCACAGGGACAGATGATACAGGGCACTGAAGGAAGGGGACTGTAATGTCTTCAGCTCTTATGCCAAACAAGTTGCGATCCTTGGAGGACTTCGAGCAGAGAAATGCAATGGTCTTACATGATTTTAAAGGATCACTCTTATTTAGCTAGCTTATTTTCAGGCTTCTCTCAAACTTTATCCTGAGAAAATAGCAAGATGGTAATTATAATTTAAACAAAGGATAAACAGGATTTATGATTAAGTGGGAACTGATCACTCCCAGAAACACAACAAAACAAAAATGTGATCCATAACTATACAGATGGAAGGGAATCATAGGATAGTTACTCTGTAGCTATAAGCCTTGATCTAACAGAGGAGCACAGGGCTTTCAGGTGGCATTAGTGGTAAAGAATCCACCTGCCAAGGCAGGAGATGCAAGGGACACAGATTTTATTTCTGTGTTGGGAATATCACTGGGCAGAGAAAATGGCAACCCACTCCAGTGTTCTTGCCTGGGAAATCCCATGGGAAGAGGAGCCTGGATGGCTACCATCCATGGGGTCACAAAGAGTTGGGCACGACTAAGCAACTAACACTTTCACTCAGTCCAACACAGATATATAGATCAGGCACATGGCTTGGATGTGGTCATTTTGATGTCACCATCAGGATGCAGGATTATCATCATGAGGCCTTCAAGAACAACCATTAACTTTCTGTGACCTTTGCCTTGCCAGGAAATATGTGCCTCAAGCAGTATTATCCCATTCCTGGGCCCTACTCCTTGCCTGAGTCTGGGTGAAGCTTAGGAAATACTGAGGGCTGTGGCAAGGTTGATAGTTGGAATCAAACTTTGCAAGGAGATGACAAACAGAGGGAAGGAGAGACTTGCTCATACTATTGGCAATAAAAGATTATATTTTTCATAAAGTTCTATGTAAAATGAAATGGATGAAGCAGAAAAACTATAATACATTTTTTATTACTGGAGTTTCCCTTGTGGTTCAGATGGTAAAGAAACTACCTGTAATGCAGGAGACCTGGGTTTGATTCCTGGGTTTGGAAGATACCCTGGAGAAGGGAATGGCAATGCACTCCAACATTCTTGCCTGGAGAATTCCATGGATAGAGGAGCCTGGCGGGCTGCAGTCCATGGGGTTGAAAAGAGTCGGATGCGACTGAGTGACTAACACTTTCACTTTCATAATCAGAACTCCAAAGAATAGTAAGGAGAGATAGGAAAGACTTCCTAAGTGATCAGTGCAAAGAAATAAAGGAAAGTAATAGAATGGGAAAGACTAGAGATCTCTTCAAGAAAATTAGAGATGCCAAGGGAACATTTCATGCAAAGATGGGCACAAAAAGGACAGAAACAGTATCAACCTAACAAAAGCAGAAGATATTAAGAAGAGGTGGCAAGAATACACAGAAGAACTATACAAAAAAGATCTTCATGACCCAGATAACCACAATGGTATGATCACTCAACTAGAGCCAGACATCCTGGAATGCAAAGTCAAGTGGGCCTTAGGAAGCATCTCTATGAACAAAGATGGTGGAGCTGATAGAATTCCAGTTGAGCTAATTCAAATCCTGAAAGATGATGCTGTTAAAGTGCTGCACTCAATATGCCAACAAATTTGGAAAACTCAGCAGTGGCCACAGGACTGGAAAAGGTCAGTTTTCATTCCAGTCCCAAAGAAAGGCAATGTCAAAAGAATGTTCAAACTACCACACAATTTCACTCATCTCACACGCTAGCAAAGGAATGCTCAAAATTCTCCAAGCCAGGCTTCAAGTGTATGTGAACTGTGAAACTCCAGATATTCAAGCTGGATTTAGAAAAGGCAGAGGAACCAGAGATCAAATTGCCAGCATCCATTGGATTATAAAAAAGCAAGAGAGTTCCAGAAAAACATCTACTTTTGCTTTATTGACTACACCAAAGCCTTTGACTGTGTGGATCACAACAAACTGTGGAAAATTCTGAAAGAGACCACCTCACCTACCTTCTGAGATATCTGTATGCAGGTCAAGAAACAACAGTTAGAGCTGGACATGGAACAACAGACTGGTTCCAAATAGGGAAAGAGTAAGTCAAGGCTGTATATTGTCACTCTGCGACTTATATGCAGAGTACATCATGAGAAATGCTGGACTGGAGGAAGCACAAGCTGCAATCAAGATTGCCGGAAGAAATATCAATAACTTCAGATATGCAGATGACACCACCCTTGTGGCAGAAAGTGAAGAAGAACTAAGGATCCTCTTGATGAAAGTAAAAGAGGAGAGTGAAAAAGTTGACTTACAACTCAACATTCAGAAAACTAAGATCATGGCATCCGGTCTCATCACTTCATGGGAAATAGATGGGGAAACAATGAAAACAGTGAGAGACTATTTCCTTGAGCTCCAAAATCACTGCAAATGGTGACTGCAGCCATGAAATTAAAAGACACTTACTCTTTTATTGGAAAGTTATGACCAGCCTAGACAGCATGTTAAAAAGCAGAGACATTACTTCACTGACAGAAGTCCGTCTAGTCAAAGCTATGGTTTTTCCAGTAGTTATGTGTGGATGTGTGAGCTGGGCTATAAAGAAAGCTGAGCACTGAAGAATTGATGCTTTTGAACTGTGGTATTGGAGAAGACTCTTGTGAGTGCCTTGGACTGCAAGGAGATCAAACCAGTCAATCCTAAAGGAAATTAGTCCTGAATATTCATAGGAAGGACTGATGCTGAAGCTGAAGCTCCAATACTTTGGCCACCTGATGCAAAGAACTGACTCACTGGAAAAGACCCTGATGCTGGGAAAGATTGAAGTCAAGAGGAGAAGGGGAGACAGAGGACGAGATAGTTGGATGGCATCACCAACTCGATGGCCATGAGTTTGAACAAGCTCTGAGAATTGGCAATGGACAGGGAGCCCTGGCTTGCTGAAGACCATGGGGTCGCAAAGAGTCGGACATGACTGAACCACTGAACTGAATCAAAGTTGCACCAGATGGGCCATATCACCAAGTACTATTTTCAATTCTGCCTTATGACATTAATGCATATTCTAGGATGGAACTGGCTAATAGTACTTTCTTCAGTGAAGAAAATGTTCCATGTATGTACTGTCCAAGGCAGTAGCCACTAGCCCATTGTGGCTGTTGAGCACTTAAAATGTGGTTGGTACAGTTGAGCAACTCGATTCTTAATTATCATTAACTTAAATTTAAATAGCCACAGAGGACTAGTGGCCTTCATAGTAGCTAGTACAGTTCTAGAAATTGGATAATTTAAATTCCCCACCTAGCACCTAGAAATTGGGGACGTTGAGTTAAGGGATATAACTTACTTAAAAGGGGGCTTCCAGTTTCATTAAGAAAAGAGCAATTTGAGTGAGAGAAAATAACTCTATGACTAGATTTTGTTGAAAAGACAGAGAAAGCTGATGATCTGAGATGGCGATGCCTGGTACCAGGCTGAGGCCTAAATTCCGAGAAACCTCTTGGGTAAACAATTTCAAAAGCAACCACTATAAGAACACAGTCTGAGAGCAATTTGAGAGCCACAGATGTTCAGTTGTCTGCATATATGTGCTATGCTTAAGAAATGTCAAGAGACAATCTAAAGATTAAATACTTGAATTTTAAGAAATAGTCATCCAGGTTCTTATTTGTTCAGAATTCTGTTTAGCCTCTTATCAGAATCAGTGTTAATAATCTGAAATACTTTCATTTATGCACATGGCAGTGCCTAGATTCCCAATGTAGAGTTACCTGTTCTATGATTTTTACTCTCCTTTTCACCAATATGACAAGTGAATATCATAAGAAATAGTGTTTACTCATTTACACACAAATAGTCATTTAATGGGCTTCCCAGGTGGCACTATGGTGAAGAACCTGACTGCCAATGCAGGAGACTTAAGAGATGCAGCTTTGATCCCTGGGATGGGAAGATCCCTTGGAGGAGGGCATGGCAGCCCACTCCAGTGTTCTTGCCTGGAAAATCCCATGGGCAAAGGAGACTGGCAGGCTACAGTCCCTAGAGATGCAGAGTCAGACACGACTAAAGCAACTTAACACAAATACACCCAGTCATTTAATAATAACAGTAATGATGGCATCAGATTGAGTGCTCATTGTATGGCAGGCAGGTGTCTAAGGTCCTGACACTCGGGAGGTAGTTCATTTAAGCATTCAATAAATATTGACATTGCTACATAGTACTTTTATTCTGCTGCCTGCTGCTGCTGCCAAGTCGCTTCAGTCTTGTCCAGCTCTGTGCGACCCCATAGACGGCAGCCCTCCAGGCTCCACCGTCCCTGGGATTCTCCAGGCAAGAACACTCGAGTGGGTTACTTTTATTCTAAGAGGTACTATTTTAAGTTGTAATGAAAATTTAGAGAGTAACTGGTCTTTATCCACATGGAGCTGTAACTGAGAATAAAATGGAACAAATTCATGGTTTTTTAGAATGAAGAGATCTCTACCGATCTTACTGCTAAGACTTGGCAACACACAGATCTTAAAGAGAGTCAACCATACAGAAGGAATACATTTAGTGGCAGAAAATAATCTGGGAAAAAAGTTAATAATTCTGACTTGTTGTCAGGGACCTTCCGGGACCAGGCACATGTGGTTGCCAGTTAAACTGAAATATTTAATTTATTCAAAAACAAAACAGATGGGGACCAATAGAGGGTGGAGACAAGGGTCTTTTACAGATCTGGAGCAACATGCCTTCCCTCCTGCCTTTAGAGTATCCAGCAGATATATATGGTCACACACCTTGAGTATGGGATAAATTTGACTCCATTTTAATTACTATCAGTTCTTTTCATTTTATAAAAGCATATTTGTACTAAAGCCTGTATTAGGCAAAAGTTGCTTTTATGTTTTAAGGTGAAGATTAAAGTATTTCCTGTCACTAAGTAGGTATAATAGATTCCTAAACTATCTACTTTTTAATCATTACTCTTGCAATTTCAAAAATACTTCTCTCTCTCTCTTTCTCTCTCTCTCTTTCTCTCTCTCTCACACACACACCCCTCTCCCCTGACTCAACCTTCTCTCTCTTCCCTTCGCTCTAATTATGAATTTCCAGTGCTTTGGTTCCATTTGATTACAAAGGAATAGTGTTAACCCTATGAGAACACTATGAGATGATAGCTTCATACACTATATTAATAGAATTGAAAATCTGTTTTCCTGCCATTTAAACTTATGGCATAACCCTTATCTTTCACATTCTCCATCTGGTCTGGTACTTAAACAAATGGATTCTCCAAGAGCACCAACAGATAAAGATGAAATTACACAAGCAGACAGGGTCTCCTTATGAGGACATTAATGTTAAAATGGACCAGAAGGTCTGTTTCTTAGTCTCCCCATTCTTCAAGCAAGCATTCCGATGGATCAGAATATAATTATCCCTTTTCTTTTTCTCTGCAGGGAAACTACGTGTCTGCAAGAACTTATTATGAAAGAGCCTTACAGCTGGTTCCAGACAGCAAACTACTGCAGGAAAATCTCGCCAAATTGGATCGCCTTGAGAAAAGATTACAGGAAGTTCGAGAAAAGAACCAAACGTAGCAGCATTTGACCCAGTCTCAAGGGACAGTGCTGGTGTCTTTGGAAGAGGAAGTGATGGAAGCTTTGTTTTCACATCAGTTGGGGCACAATCAATGGCATTTTCCTCTCACCCCGAGTTCAGGGTGACACATTTTGGGACACCTGCTGGTAATGCTGTGCTGGAGACTTGCATTTCCATGAAAGAAGAGAAAAAGAGCAAACAGGGGCTAGGAGACCTGAGATGGAAGGAAAACAGCAGCTGCACATTTTACTGAATTTTTTCTTGCTTTAATTCTAGATTTCCTTTCATATATGTGTCTGCTTTTCAACCTGGGGATCTAATTCCCTTTCTTAGTGTAGACATTTCTTGGTGTAGCCTCGCAGAAATAGAGGTTTGAAATGCTACGAAGACATGGCGTCTCTTCTTTATGAGAAGAGATATTTCAGAGAGGATAAATCCTCTGGGATAAACCATTTGGGAAATTCTTCCAAGAGGTAGCTCGTTTAATTCTCTGGAACTAGAAATGAGTATCTCACAGTTTTTGTAAAAATCTTCTGGAATATATGGGGAAAGAGGCTGTTGTTAAGTCAGCTTTATCTTATATCCTTTTGAGGATATTGCTAGAGCCTTATTGAGAAGTAAATTAAATTCCACTCTGATACAAGCTGTTTTCCCATTGCCTAATGTATCAATAAGGAAGTTTCTGGAATTGTGTATGGGTATTCATATTCCTATGGGAAAATCAAGGATGTCAGTACCCCTGATTGTTTATGGAAATGTTTTAAATTATTTTAATTTTATTACAAGTATTATTGGAGTAGTGGTTCTGCTCTAAGATTTCATAAGTGCTTTTAAAAATCATAAATGTTTCCACCTCCAAATATATTGTTATTTTGGTGGAGAAAAAATAGTATATTCTACATGAGAATTATTAAAGATATTAATTGAGAGAAATGTTCTACTTTATTATCTTAACTTTCAGAGATTATTTTTTGAAAATATATTTAATCATTGAGGAATATTTACAGTATATTACAGATATCTTCATAGACTCTAAATGGATGTAAGGAACCTCTATTGATTGATCTTCCTAGGCTTAATGAGACTTCCCTGGTGGCACTGACAGTAAAGCATCTGTCTACAATGCGGGAGATCCGGGTTCGAGCCCAGGGTTGGGAAGATCCCCTGGAGAAGGAAATGGCAACCCACTCCAGTACTATTGCCTGGAAAATCCCATGGACAGAGGAGCCTGGTACAGTCTATGGGGTCGCAAGGAGTTGGACACAACTGAGGCTTAATGAGAATTCTGTGCTTAAAACATGAATGATGGAACCTGTAGTTCTTGGTTCTATATTTGGAATTTTGGAGATTTCATGGAAAATGCTCAAAAAAATCTAGGAAAAAAATCTAAATTCATAATTTTAAAATATATATATTTATATTTAAAAGGTATGGGTGGCAAAGTTGAACTTACAATTTGACATTTGTCTTTTAGTGTTATTTATTTCATATCATA
Source organism: Capra hircus (assembly GCF_001704415.2). Taxonomy (NCBI): domain Eukaryota; kingdom Metazoa; phylum Chordata; class Mammalia; order Artiodactyla; family Bovidae; genus Capra; species Capra hircus. Next base: position 78,656,060 of record NC_030812.1, read on the forward strand.
AAATATTTAATATATGAACACATTTTTCTCTGTACATAGTCGTTTTAGTAGCAGCTTTTACAACTGATCATACAAAAATTATTAATCTAAACTACAAAGTAATTAAGTTTCAACAGTCCCTCAAAACTTTTGTATTGATTATTCCCTTGCTAAAGTTAAAGAAATTAGGAATCAGCCATCAGTGTTTGGGTGGTAATATATTTTGGAGTTGAAGAAATTGGAATATGTCATTCTAATTTAGTATTCATCATAAACTTTAAAAAAAAAAAAAACCTACTCTGGATAGTGCTGTTCCTGGTGCTAAGCCAGGTGTCATACACATTTAGTAGCTTGAGGCACACATATGTGACATGCTCCAGCCAGAGCAAGAAGCCTTCTGCTTCTTTTTAGCCCCAGTAGTGGAAAGCACTGCCTCTGTGTTGTTGTTATTACTTTTTGTCAAGGTAAATCTAGATAAAAGGAAAAAAATTTCTTTGGAAAGGGATGATGCCAGGAATATTTTAAATACAAAGGATTATGGAATTTAAATTAGCATACATGTTTGTGTGTATCAGTAATCCAATAATGTATATATTACAACTATGATCTTCTGTTTCTAATAGTCTTTAATGGTATAGATCATAAATGTATCTAAAATTTCATTTCAAATATTTTTAGTCCCCCAAATTATGCTTCTATAGTCCTAAGGTCAAGAAATGTACTATAATATTTATTATAAAATAACTACTCTACCCCCAAAATGAAAAACATGGAACCCTAGCTAAAAACAATATCTAGTACTTTAATTACAAACTTTTTAGAATAATCAGTAACAAAAATTTATACGTAGAAAGTTAATGGAAAAGGTCAAGCCCCAAATTTTGAAATGCAATTATGCCTTATCTGAAGGGCTGCTAAAGATACGAGAGTACATTTGTTGGAATAATTGCAATGGCTACTACAGCCTAAAAGTTTCTGAGAGAAAAGGGTCATGTGGCCTTCAGGAGACTTTTTCTGCCTTCTTTTGGATGTTTTTCTCTCTCCCCATCTGTCTCTGTTTTCTGTCTCTTGTCTCTCTCTCTCCCCTTTCCCTTCCCCTCTCCCCCACCAACCCCTTCCATCTCTCTCTCTCCCTCTGTCTTTCTCACTCTGTCGTTCTGTCTCATTCTATCTGCACACACTGGCATCTCTTTGAACATTAGAAGTAAGCACTTTTTGTTGGATCAGGTATTTCTGTCCTGAGTTAATACTTTCACTTAGATGTAGCCAACGAAATAGCTTTCATAGTTGCATGGTACCTATAAGAAAATAAATCACATATTATTTTTCAAAGATATTAAGTGTATTTTATAACTATTTTTATTTGCTCTTGTAACATGAAATATTATGTGGAACTCATCCTTATCAAAATAAGAATGGGGTGCCCTGGTTAGTCATGGAGTTCATCCAGATTCCCTTAACAAAAGCAGGCTTGGCTGTGAGTTCGTAACCTCTTCCTGAGATGGAATTGTAGAGCTAGCTTCGTGGACATGCAGTCTCTGCAGGCCTCAGGGTCTTGCACTCAGGTGCACCTTGTGCTTGGTTGGATGCTCTGCTTGAAATTCTTAGTAATTTTTGAACAAAGGGTCCTACAATTCTATTTTGCCCAGGACAGGAAGGAATGTAACTGATAACAAGGCTGGAGTTCGTTCAGTCTATCTAACCTGTCCTTCTGCCCTGCATAGAACCAGTTCTCCTTGCCTTCAGATTCTCCAATAAGTGGCAGTCCTTTCACATGCCCTTTGACATAGAAGCCACGAGAATGGCTTTACAAGCTTATGTTAACCTTAAGAATTATTCAGGATTTCAAAGCTGACTCAGATGTTTTCAACCTGTAAATGGTATTCATGAAATATGGCTCATTAACTGTAGTGAACTAAACCAAAGATTCAAATACCTTAAAGGAAAGGAAAATTTATTTTAGGGACTCTTGAGATATATTCTTTTAGGTCTGTTTATTTTAAAGCCCATCACAAAACAAAGAGGATTGTCAGCACTTGGATTCCAGCCCCCACAGTACTCCACATTCCCCAGTGTAGGAGTCTGACGTGCCTAACACACAGGACCTCATTCGGTGCAGGGGTTTGCACTGGTGGTGCAGCTGCTTTTCAACAAGGCTAAATGAGAAAAATCCAGAGCGTTCCACACAAGCCGACTGAAAAAACTAATTTGAGGAGGAGTAAAAAGCAAATGTGGGATTCATACTGTTTCTTTCAAACCTTCCATGCCTCTCAAATTGAAACGCCACATTCAGCTGACAGCTGAGATCTCGCCCCTCACACACAGGTGCTCTATCTAGGCCCTAGTGGACTTGAAAATAACCTGGGTGCACACTTCGGGAATCACTGGACCTCAGCCACTCAGGTTAAGATTCTAATATGCAGCCAGGCTGGAGAGCCACTGCAGGCTAAAACCTTTAATAAGAGTTAATGACTTTTGCCAGGAGATGTTTACAGTCTTTTACAGTTTCCACTTCTAAATTTAGACTAAAGTGAGCCAAGGAATTTCAAAGAATGACTTAACAGCACACTTGGTTAGTTGAAGCTGCCATGCCAAGATTGACAAACAGGTGGGTTGGCTGAGGTGGTTTTGCATTTGTGGCAACGGGACTATAATTGATCTTATATTTACAGAACTCTTTGTCCTCAGATGGAGAACGGCCCTGCTATTTTCATCTACCAGATGAGGAGCCCAGTATATAAAATTCATGTTTTGTTATGACTCATAGAAGGATCCATGACTTAAGTTTAGGCCTACACCTGTATCTCTTTTTTTTAAGTTATACATCTCTACTTTTGTTAATTATTTCTTAATTGTACTCATTACAATAAATTTAAAAAATATTTTTCTCTGGTTTGTGATAGATTTGTACCTTAGATCAATAAATCTATAGTTATAGTAACAGCACTCAAAGCAAATGCAGTTATAGGCATTGTTTATTTTAATATTTTCCTAATTTCCAAATCACATTTACTTTGATAAAAGCATATGTTGGTATTTCCCATTAATAACAACAAAAACAACTATCTAAATAGCATCTTTTGACATTTTTAAAAGAGTAAAAAGAAAAAAAAAAACCCTGTCAAATCTTATGTTTGGGCTACAATTGAATAAGATAAAAACTTACAATGCCAAAAATATAGGGAAATGTAACTTTTTATGATTATTCTTGAAGTTTCTGACATGAAAACTATGTTGAGCAATCCTTACAAAAATAGCACTTCCTTATTTTTGTATTTTAGTAGCTATATAACTTAAAAGAAATGAAATAACTTCAATCAAGCTATGGTTTATTATCAGTAAAATATAATGTCACAACAGAGTCAGTATCTATCAACTGGCTCATATAAAAATGTTCTAATTTTATCACCAAGGATCCTTTCCATAAAAACCTTTAGGGCACATAACTGATAAAATTAGCATCATCACAATATGGGGTCATTAGCTTGTAAGTTTAGATCAACATTTGCCACAAACTAAAAAGAGCTCTCCATGTCCAGAAATCCAGGACATTTTTTCCCATTCTCAGTGGCGCACATGGTGTGTATTTGTATTAGTGTGGATAGAAGTAATTCAAATGTGCATAATGTCCTTTTGGGGTTGTCTTGCTGCTCCATAGGAGGGGAGACCCAATCCAAGAATCTGGAGATTTGGAATCTAGTCCTGCTCTGCCACAAAGGAGTTGCCTCAAGCAGGACAAGTTACCAATTGTCTCAGTCACGTTTATCGTACATTAAAAGAGTGGTTAATTCTATGGGCCTATCAAGCTCTGTGAGTCCCCCGAGTCCAAATGGAAAGCCCACTGCCTCCGCACAGGTAACTGTTGAGTGTGGCTCTTAGTTTTAGAAATTCTTAAGATAATTACTGCAGCAAAACACAGAACCCTAAAAGTGACTGAACTGCCCATATACTTTAATGTGACAGAGGTAAATACTCCTATTTTGCAGTCTCCATTCCCTTCTCCAGGGGATCATCCCTGGGTCAGGAGGATCCCCTGGAGAAGGAAATGGCAACCCACTCCAGTATTCTTGCCTGAAGAATTCCATGCACAGAGGAGCCTGGTGGGCTACAGTCCATGGGATCACAAAGAGCTGGACACGACTGAGTAATTAACACTTTCACACGTAAAAATTAGCGATTTTGTTGTGTTTCTGGGGAAAAAAATTTTTTTTAATTTCCTCCAAAGACATTAAAGTATCTGTAGAAACCATGGCCTGCTTTTATAATGTGGAAATCGGCTGACTTGCTGTGACCCACCCATCCTTCCTTTTGTTAGATGGAAATACTTGTATCATGTTTTTCAGATTGCTTTGATCAGTTATATATAAATGTACATTTTTGTTACTTTTGCTGTGCCAGTTAGAAATATATCTCCCATAAAGGATTTCTCCCATTTAAGTCTGATTATGTACACTTTGCCTAGGTCTTTCCAAAATAAAATTTATGTAAATGTATATTTTATATAAAATATGATGAAAAGAATTGTCTTGTTTCAATCTCTCAAGTGGTCTGTGGTTAGTACCCGCTGAAATTTATGTCACAATTAGGTGCCCACTTTTAAAATAAAAAAATACCTTCTTTCTTCCTTTCCCCCATTGTTCCTTCCTTCATTGCATCGTTCTGTGTGCATGGTGCCTGCTGTCCTTTTCATGCCACACAATGACCATTTCAGTATTTACCTATTCCAGATACCCTCCCCTCATCTTACTGAGGAGATAGATGCCTTCACCTCTTTCTTGATGGTGTAAATACAAAGTAGAAAACAGGTACTTCCTCAGTATTCTGCACTCTGTCTGCAAACTTCCCTGCATCTAATTCTCCTGTTGCTACAATGGAAAAAGAGGATCCTGGGCCCTGGATAGCACTTCTTGTAGAACTTCATTCTTTAACCTCTTTTTTAACCTCATCTTTAACCTCTTTTTTCTTTAACTTCTTTTGCTGGCTCTTGTCAGTTCAGTTCTATTTTAAAACACAGATACTGGTAGCCACCATGAAGATCACTTAGAAATAAACCTTTCCTTTATTCCTTTTCATGTGGTAGCTACTACCGCATCTCTATGTCCTTCACAGCCACTCTATCAGAATAAATTGTCTCCACTCATTCTATCTCTGTCCTTCACATTCTGTCTACATCCTAGTAAAATCTGTCCCTGCAACAAATTCAAAGGAAATTGCTGTTTCTAATGTCACCAATGATCACTTTACTGCCCATTCCTAGGCCTGTGGGATTTGGGAGAGGGTTCCAGAGTTTTAGTGGGCATGGAAAAACTTATTTTTTAAACAAAGCATTATGTATCCATGGTTTACTTATTGCTCCTGGGTTAGTCTCCTAACCACTCCTAATTTTTCAACTATCCTTAGAACTGGGGCATCCATCAAACATCCTGGAAGGCCTCCAATAGCAGATCACTATTATGCTGCCCTAACGAAATTATGTTCAAATTCAATGCAGGTTTCTCAATCCAGTTTGGGATAGTCCAGCTCACTCTGCTTGACATCCTTTCCTTTTCTGTAGTTTTGTGGTTTTTCCTTAAATAGGAGAACGCTTCCATTTCAGCATCACCACAAACTCAATTTATATTTAAACCATCATCTTACTAGCAAATTTATATCTGAAACTAATGACGTGGCTTTTGATATGTATGCAATTTACAATGAAAGACTCTTTTTCTATTTAATGGAAAGGCATTATTTTTTAGGGCTGTAAGGGAACAATCCTCTGTATTAGAAGGACAAGGTATCATTTAAAGCTGGGAGTTTGTACTCTGGAAACAAATGGAGCTATGCTGTAACAGGAAATGATGTCCAACCCCATGGAGACTTCGGGTCTGAAACAAAACACTAATGATCCTGCAAAGCTGTGTGTGTACCACATGTACAAGACTGCAAGGGGTCACGGTTTCTGAGCTTCATAAGAGAGTTAGCCATGAACTTGAACATTGTGGGTCCAACTTGCATTTTTTCCTTCCTTCTCTCTCATTTTGTAAGAGCTTTGTAGTAGCTTTAGTATGACCCATTCTTGCTAAGAAAAAAGAGAGGAGTTTGGGTCCATTTGGATGATCTGAGCTTTTTTGGAGAGTAATGAGTCCTTGAGGCCACAAATGGTTATGGTAACACTTGTGGGATTGCTACAGTAAAAGCAAAACTCAGAGATAAGCGTGTTGAGGGCTACTACCTGGAGATAACCTGGAGAACTCAGATGTAGTTGTATATCTTCAGGAAAGAGCTGTTTACCTTACCAAGCCCCCTCCTGGTGTTCCCTCAATACTCAAGCTCAAAACCCAGGAGTCATCTACTCAAACTGTCATCCAAGGTATATTTGCTTAAAACGATGCTACTCTCAAAAACAATTCAGTCCAACAGAACTATATGATGATGACAGTGTTTTGTATCTGTGCTGTCCAATATGGTAGCCACTAGCTACAGGTGGCTGGTGAGCACTTAAAGTGTAGCTAGTGTGACTGAGGAACTCAATTTTTATTTTAGCTAATATTAATTTGAATAACCACATATGGCTAATGTCTACTCTGTTGAATAGTGCAGCTCTAGAGCTTTTCAGTGATCTAAGACTTGAGATATAAAGATCACAGAAACTCCTTTTAGGTTCATGAAACAAAAAGGTTTGAGATGGTATGTCTCAAGTTTGGGTGTCAATCCCATTCTTTGAGCTTTTTGCCCAAGGTTCCCACTTCACCTTCTGTTCCTTCTTCCCTCAGCTGTCACCTGCCTGTCACTGTACCTGCATTCCCTCCGCTTTGACCATCTCTGTTTTCCTGTCCTTCTTTCTACCACTTGTCTCCCTAATTTGTTTACCCGTCTACCTCAAGGAGCTTTTATTTATATTTTATACAGAAGTGAGACAATTGGGCCTGGGTGTCTAGGTTAGTTTATATATATATGTAGTGTTCACTTAACTTTGTCCTCATTTTTTGACAAATTATAAATCAATTACAAATTCTAGCTTTATTCCTCTCCCAACCTCAAGCTAATTTGTCACAAATTACTTGCTAGAAAATATTGATTGAAAAAATGCTAACATGCAGTGAATTCATTTTAATAATCTTAAACGCTGGATCCTCCAGCTTTGGTCTATTCCACTGAAGCTGATGATAACACTGACACCCAGAAAAGGAGTAGGGCAGAAATCTGATCGTTCATATCCAGTCCTTTTGAAAACTCAGGAGTGTCAAGGTCTTCAACAAGCTTTTTAGAAGCTAGGTGGGATCTTTAATACTCAAACTTTCAAGAGTCTTCCTCCTTTCGGGGTCAACCTTCCTGTGTCCTGCTTGGGTGCCCGGCTTCCTTTACCCTGGGACTTGGGCCACATTCAACAGATTCACCTGCGTCGAGCATTCCAGGCCATTGATCCCCTTGGTCCTGCATCTGTCCTAGCATCTCCTGCATCTGACTCTGGCTCGCCTGCAAGGTTACCTCGCTCCTGTTTGCTGGAGTGAATGGCGGGGACGCGATGACACCTGGGCAGCCGAAGAGCAGCTGCGGCCGGGCTGGTCCTGAGGAGGGACACCTGTGTGCCCGGCTGCGAGGCAGATGCGCCACCCACCCCCCAGCTCGGAAAGACGGAGTGATGTAGGCAGGCGCTTCCGGGAGCTCAGAGCCGTGAGGCCGGAGCGCTTCTCTTCGCTGATTTGCAGCGCCTGCGTCTGGCGAAGATGGACGGGTCACCACGCGCGGGAGCCATACGGGCATTGCCCGGGGCTGTTTCACTCCTGCTGCTGATGTTGCTGGTGGTCCACTCCCCGCCCAGCCAAGGTGAGCCAGGTCCCGGGTGCCTTCATTCTTCCCTAGGCCAACAAAGACATCGGCCAGGTGTGCCCACGAAGTGCCTGGGCCGAATATTCTTCTGAAATCTTTTAGATTCTGGAGTTCAAGTTTTTAGGCACATCTGCTAACCTTGCTTGTGCTAAAGATTCTCCTCCAAGGAAAGATAACTAAGTGGAAGTAACTTAAAATCCAGTGACTCTGTTTCAGAGCAGTGTATGTTCTCCAGTATCTTTCATTCCACCTAAATTATGCCATGTTAACCCTCCCGGAGAAGGCAATGGCACCCCACTCCAGTACTCTTGCCTGGAAAATCCCATGGACAGAGGAGCCTGGTGGGCTGCAGTCCCTGGGGTCTCGAAGATTCGGACACGACTGAGCGGCTTCACTTTCACTTTTCACTTTCATGCATTGGAGAAGGAAATGGCAACCGACTCCAGTGTTCTTACCTGGAGAATCCCAGGGATGGGGGAGCCTGGTGGGCTGCCGTCTGTGGGGTGGCACAGAGTCGGACACGACTGAAGCGACTTGGCAGCAGCAGCAGCAATCCTCCCAGGGAAAGCCCCGAATCCCTCACTAGAGGGAGGGGGGCCTCATTCAGTGACCAGGTCTAGTTTTGTTGAGGCAGCTCAGGCTGCAAAGGGCAGGGAGAGTCACCAGGCAAGTGCTAGTCAATGAGGTTTGAGTGGGACAGTCTCAGGTCGGGGATATTTTGAGAAAAGGGGGTAGCCTCCAGCTGAGTGAACATCTGCACCGGGGTGTGAGTGTGGGTGTGGGTGTGGGTGTGGGTGTGTGACACATTTGCTCTTCCACACAGGACTGAAGTACGGAATTCGTGCAGTTGGTTTGAAAAGTATAGAAACTGTCTTGGAATCTGGGTTCTTCTCTAGAATTAGCAGTTGGAGAAATTCAACAGTTGGTGGACACCCATGGCAGGTGAGTGTGATAAAGACATTGATTTCTTAATGAGCTAATGGTGAATTAGTTCCCTATTTTTAGATACCATAACTCCAGCTTAACAGGTAATTTTACTATGGACCCCCACTTGACCTCACTGTCAAAAAGTTCGCTTTGTAAGAAATCTCTTACTAACCAATTTATTGAATGTATCAGTATCTTAATGTGACATCATATTAGAAGAGTTGATTTCAAATGTTTTTGAAGGAGGTGACATCTATGTGGAGATGTATATCAGTTGTGTTCCTGACTTTTTTCTTGGGCAGGTCTCCCTGAAATTAGGTGGACACCACTTCTGTGGAGGAAGTTTGATTCAAGATGATCTGGTTGTTACAGCAGTACATTGCCTGATTAGCCTCAATGAGTAAGTTTTGGATTTCCATTACTTATCAGACCTTGATCCATGGCAATTGGACTGGGAGAGTCGATGCCCTAAATGCTGTGCAAGGATCAACCTTAGTCCCTTTCTTCATTTTTTCCATCTGGTCCACCTACTGACTGACTTTCCTGATTCCCAGACGCTTGTGTGTAGCCCAAGATTTCTTGTGCTTTCTACTCTACTAATCAGAGACCTCAAAGATTCCACACATAATCTATGATTTGTAGAGTTAGTGGAGGGTGGGTTGATGGTTACTGATTCTAATAAAGTATTAGCATCGAATGTTAAATGGATGAGTCAATGTTTTAATAATCTACTTTTCAGTAATTAGGAGGGAAAAATACTATTAAAAGAGTGTGCTAGTAAGAGAAAAAGAAGGACAGTAGGAACAACTTTTATATCTTGTTTAAAATGGTAGAGCATACATATATAGAGACTGGTTTATGTACAAAAGATACCTGAATATTTTATGCAGAAAGATGAGTGACAATAGGAGAAAGAGTTCACAGAATGTAAACACTCCATGATTGAAAACCATGACTTTTTGTAGATAGCTATAATTTATAGAAATTATAACAATAGTAATAATCACTAATAAAAGTACATCTTCTTTTAAGATTTGGAAATCTCGAAAGATACATTAATCATGTTAATTACATGAAATCAAGACAGCCTTTCCTGGAGGAAAGGATTATACTTACTGAAAGATTTCTGTTTGGTTTTAGGAAGCAAATTAAGAGTCTGACAGTGACTGCTGGGGAGTACAACCTCTTTCAGAAGGATAAGGAGGAACAGAATAGTCCTGTCTCAAAAATTATTATCCATCCTGAATACAACAGACTTGGATATATGAGTTTTAATATTGCACTGCTATATCTAAAACTCAAAGTCAAGTTTGGTAAGTAGGGAGAGTTAGAATACAAACGATGTAATGGAAAAAGCTATATTTATTAATTTTACCAGTAAACTTTAATTTCTGTGTGTATATATATCTAGTAATATTAGAATAGCTAAATTTTATTCCTTAAAAATAATTTTGTTTAATCTAAAACATATAAAAAGTACTGCACAGGCTATAAGTACCAGCCACAACTTATGTATGCTTAATCAGCATTTTAAGTACTCCAGTGTCTTGGCTGGGCAATATTCTAGACCATCTACCTGTACTCATCTCTAACTAAGGAGTATGGGACATTTGAAAATGTCCTCAGATTTCTCCTTTCTGTCATTATCATGGACAAGATATTTGACACCATTCTGAGTACAGATAATCTAAGCATTCTAGACAAAATATTAAAAGCCTACTTTAAAAAACACAGGAAAGGGAAGTGTTCAGTGACCAAAAACAATGAAAGTGAACAAATTCAAAGAAGTTAGCCAGACACTGAAGTCAAGTGACTGCTGTTGAAGCATTTAAATGATCTTTAAGAGCCTATAACCTTAACTTTCCATGGAAGGAGCCTGCGTGGGAGTAGGATGTGGGAGCAGAGAGTCTGATTGGAACCTTCCATGTATGTAACCTGGGACTTCTTGAAAGGTGATGCTTTACAAATCGAGGGAAAGAGACAGGAAAATATGCCACCTAAAGTGAGGGAATAAGGAAAATTCACCTGCTTGAACCTTGGCCCCGAACAGAGGGCTCTCAGAAATATCTATTTTCCTGAGCTAGCCTTCATTCAGGTTTGAAGCTGGCATTCACATTACCCGTCCCCAAAACTCTAAGCCAAGATTTTGAAGTTGTTCCAGGTGAGTAATTGGGTTTCTGGCAGAAGCAAAGGTAGTAAATTCTCTTTGAAGACATGAACCTTAAATCTCAGCTTGAATGTACTCCCATAGAGCTTTAATGATTGAGAGCACACACAATTAAAAGCAGACAGAGCAAGTTGCCACGAGTCCAAAGTAACAACCAGAATCAGACATTCCAAGATTACAGATGTTAAAATGATATACATGCTACAAAGTAAGTTTTAAGTTTAAATAAGTAAAAGTCTATCAAAAATGACCAACGAACAAGAAACTATTAACTGAAAAGGAAGACTTGAAATAGAGTCAATAAAACTTAAATATATGAACATAGTTGGAATTGGTAACAATAGTTAAATTAAATAGAGACATTGACCATACTCATTGCTCATTCTTCTTTCTCTCACACTCTGTATCAAATCCATCAGAAAAATTATATTGCTTGTCTCACCCTCTCCTCTCCTACATCCTGCTCCAGGCTCCCATCATTTCTTGCCTAGGTTAATTTGGATGGTCTCTTGAATCATCTCTAACTTCCTCTCTTGCATCCCTAGTTTTTATAATTAATCCAGCAGCCAGAATAATACTTTTGAAATGTAAATCAGATTATATTACTCTGCTCAAAACACTTCAGTGGTTCTCCATTACACTCAGATGCAAATCAGTGTTCTTAGCTTCTTAGCTGACATCACCCATCATCCTAACCCTGTAGCCAACCTCTTTTTTTGTTCATTTTTTACTAGAATTTCTTTTGTTTAGTCTGCTCCAGACATCCTGGAATCCTCACTGTTCCTAAGACATGTATGACATGATTCCACTGCAGGAAATTTCCATTTTGTTTTTTTCTTCTTCAGATACTTTCCACAGAGATGACTGCCTGATTTCTTCCCTCAGCTCCTTCAAGGCTCTGCTCAATGGAACTTGGCATGACTGCCATTTTACAAATTACATCACCCTTGCCATATTCCCTAATCCCCAGACTTCTCATCTTTCTTATGCTTTCCTGATTTTTTTGAAAAATCAGAGCACATATTACATAATAGCTAAATTATTAGATTTATTGCTTCTATTTCACCCCAAACTCAGTCTCTCTTTCTCTCTCACTAACACTCACACTCATTCATGCTCAGATCTGCATTCTGTAAGGGCAGGGATTTTTCCTGGTCATTTACTGAGGGCTAGAAGACCTCTTGCCACATAACAGTGCTCAGTTACTTGAGTGAAAAACTATCCCTTAAGAGCAAGTGAAGTGAAGTGAAAGTTGCTCAATTGTGTCTGACTCTTTGCAACCCCATGGACTATACAGTCCATGAAATTCTCCAGGCCAGAATATTGGAGTGGGTAGCCTTTCCCTTCTCCAGGGGATCTTCCCAACCCAGAGATCGAACCCAGGTCTCCCACATTGCAGGTGGATTCTTCACCAGCTGAGCCACTAGGAAGCTCAAGAATACTGGAGTGAGTAGCCTATCCCTTCTCTAGAGGATCTTCCTGACCTAAGAATCGAATTGGGGTTTCCCTCATTGAAAGTGGGTCCTTTACCAACTGAGCTATGAGGGAAGCCCCTTAAGAACAAGGGTGCATCCTAAAATGTTGGTAGTTGGGGAAGGTCATTTTGGTACTTTTAACAATGAGTTGTTTTCCTTAGCACTTTCTAAATTTCTATGAATATGGGATAGTTCTTTTGAGAGAGAAAAAATCTTTAAAATATCATTAATTACATTTAGGAAGAAAGTGTGGAAGCTATGACATCAACCAGATGTCAGTTTCCAAATATATTTAGGATCACTTGTCTGTGACTCTTATGATTTTTTATTATTGTTGTTGTTTTCAGGAACTACTGTTCAGCCAATCTGTATTCCCCATAGAGGTGATAAATTTGAAGAAGGGATTCTTTGCATGGCCAGTGGATGGGGCAAGATTTCAGAGAGTAAGAGACATCAAAAGAATGTAATATTTCTTCTGGGCTCCTTTACATGCCCATTGGAATCAGAAATTTTTTGGTCTTAAATAATACATTTATCCTTTTTTTATCCTGTCTGAGTTCTAACTCAGGGAAGACTTCTGGTTGTCTTCACCAAAAAAAGGCTATACTTAAGGCTCTACATAAAATTCCTCCTGCTGCCATTTTGGTTAGGTGTATTAGGGTCAGGAACAGGAAGTAAATATAATAGATGAAGAGGAATTCAGTAAAGTAACAATAGTTCCGCTTCCTTATCTTTGGTATTGTGATTTTTAAAAAGCAAAGAACGTTACAAAATATTGCTTTTACTAACTAAAGTTTTCCTCTTGAGGAAACATTTAAACATATATTCAGAGAAGCTACAATTGCCTATGTTACATTAAAAATCTGATTTAAAAAAGCCCTTTGTCACTAGTGTGAGATTTTAGGGAAAAATATTATTCAGAGCTATAAAAAAAAAATTACTTCTACATTTTGGTTAAACATCTACCAATTCTAAACTTTTAAGCTTCTTATAGGTTTCTTTAAGTGGGGACAATTGTTGACCAACTTACCAGTCCGTTCTCCACAGCATCAGAATATTCAAATATCCTACAAGAAGCCGTAGTTCCCATTATGGATGACAGAACATGTGGTGCCATGCTCAGGGGCATGAGCCTTCCTCCCCTGGGAAGGGACATGTTGTGTGCCAGTTTTCCTCATGGGGAAAAGGATGCCTGCCAGGTAATAAGCATCATTGTTGTTCAGTTGCCCAGTCATGTCCAACTCTTTGTGACCCTATGGACTGCAGCACACTAGTCCTCCTAACATAAACCAGTCCAGTTATTCACCCACTATCTTGTGGATGAGAGTGGCTTCTGGGTTGCTTTTGAGGGATTACTTCTTTAAGATTTCGCTTTTCCCTCATCTTTCCATCTGATTTCTACTGAAAAACTTTCCTTGACCAGAGCTGAGAGAATTCTTTTCTGTCCCATGTGCATCCTTACCCCTGAACCTCTTTGTGGGGGAGTGAAGAGGTCAGGCAAGGAAGATGATTTCAACATTTCCAATCTAACGAAATCAAACAAGATGACCACTTTGGCAAATGAATTAGGCTAGCTGTGATTATTTTTCATTCTACCTTTTGTTAAACATTTTGACTTTTCTCAAGCTTTAGTGAGGAATGCAATATTTACACAGAGTGTGACCCAAGATAGCATAGCTACAGTAACTGGGGGGTAAAAGATGTTGTCTATGACAATATTCCAAGGCCAACACAACAACTTCACAAAGAGGACCAACTCTGACAAGAAAGGAAAGGGAGGCCAGTTTGTGATAGATGTGAATTTTAAGTTTTAATTATAATTGTTTTTCTTAAAATGGAGGAGCAGAGAGTCTTTATTCTTTGCCAACAAGCAGCTTGAAACTGCCATGGGGAGCTCTCTAAAATTTTCTGTTGGGAAAATGTTTAATCTTTCTTCTAGGGGGTGACAGAATAAGGGCCAGGGAATGTGGTAGGAAGGAGATAGACATTTACAATTATTCTGCTTTCTAAATTGGAATATAGGTAGACTTACTGCCTCATCCTTCACAGGTAAGTATTTTCTGGATAAAGTTGTCAAACAATTCTGTTCCTTTAGAGGGGATTCAATCTGATACCAATTGGCATATGTTTTCAAAGCAACACATTGTAATGAAGAATTATTAAAAGATCCTGAAAGTGTGGCTCCTTTATCCGCTAGTTTGAGAGCCAATGGATCCTTTATATATAGCCCCTGGGACAAAATAAGTTCCCAGGCATTCTGTTTTAAAAGCCTTGAGCCATTGCGTGAACTTGGGGGCTCTATTCACTGATATTGTGGGCTTGGAATGTGGTCCAGTCTTTCCTAGAATGCTATAACGGAAGCATTATCTGTGAACTCCCCCTCCTCCTTCCATTGATTTTGAATTGTTCCCAAAAGACTAGGAGGAAGAGAGAAAGTAAGGGTTAGCTTGACAAGACTGCATGAAGTGAGTGGAAGGAGTTTACATCTGAATAAGAGGATAGCCCTTTGAAACCAATGATGAAGAAACAAAATGATGAACACAGAATGTTGATGAATAATGACCACTGAGTTCTTATGCTTCCACTACTTCTCTCTCTGAGATGAGGGCTAATCTTTTTGCACCTGATAAAATATTTTTAACTTGTAACTGTTTTAAAATTTCCTCTTTCTCTACCATAAAAGAGGGACTCTGGAGGCCCACTTGTTTGTAGAAGAGATGATGGAGCCTGGGTTCTTGCTGGGATAACTTCCTGGGCAGCTGGTTGTACTAGAGTTTGGAATCCTTTCAGAAATAAGCAGAGAAAGGCAACACCTGGCATTTTCTCCAAGGTATTTGTGTTGATGGATTTTATCACACAGACCATGACAGGTGAGTGTAATTTCTGTGGATTCTTCCTTCCTCATCCACTGCAACTCAGAAAAATGATCATGCCTATTTCAAGGATAGTTACTCTATGTTGCAGATATAATCAGAAATAAGCTTTAAAATAAGAATATGGCTGGTTTTTGTTCCTAATCTAGTGTATATAAATTTTTAACTCTGATTTCACAAACACTGATACCTGTCAATTTAGCTTGAACATCAACTAGATCGTCAAGTTTATGGTCATGTAGATTTTCATGAGATATGTTTATTGTACTTATGAGATTTTAAAATAGTTTTTGAGAATAGTGTCATTAGAAGATTCTTTTTTATAAATTTATTTATTTTTTAATTGAAGGATAATTGCTTTACAGAATTTTCTGTTTTCTGTCAAACCTCAACATGAATCAGCCATAGGTATACATATACCCCCTCCCTTTTGAACTTCCCTCCCCATCCCACCCCTCTAGGTTGATGCAGAGCCCCTGTTTGAATTTCCTGAGCCATACAGCAAATTCCCATTGGCTATCTATTTTACATATAGTAATAAGTTTCCATGTTACTTTTTCCATACATCTCCTCTCCTCCCCTCTCCCCAAATCCATAGGCCTATTCTCTATGTCTGTTTCTCCTTTGCTGCCTTGTAAATACATTCTTTAACACCATTTTTCTAGATTCTGTATATATACATTAGAATACAACTAAATACAGCTTTCTCTTTCTGACTTACTTCACTCTGTATAATAGGTGCTAGGTTCATCCACCTCATTAGAACTGACTCAAATGCATTTGTTTTTATGGCTGAGTAATATTCCATTGTGTTTATGTACCACAGCTTCTTTATCCATTCATCTGTCGATGGACATCTAGGTTGCTTCCATGTTCTAGCTATTGTAAATAGTGCTGCAGTGAATAATGGGATACATGTGTGTTTTTCAATTTTGGTTTCCTCAGGGTATATGCCTAGGATTGGGATTGCTGGGTCATATAGTGGTTTTATTCCTAGCTTTTTTTTTTAAGGAATCTCCATAAAGTCTTCCATAGTAGCAGTATCAATTTACATTCCCACCAACAGTGCAAGAGCATCCTCTTTTCTCCACACCCTTTCCAGCATTTATGGTTTGTAGACTTTTTGATGATGAATGATCTGACTGGTGTGAGGCAATTTCCCATTGTAGTTTTGATTTCCATTTCTCTAATAATGAGTGATGTTGAGCACCTTTTCATGTGTTTGTTAGCCATCTATAAATCTTTGGAGAAATGTCTGTTTAGGTCTTTTTCCCTCTATTTTATTGAGTTGTTCATTTTTCTGATATTGAGTTGTATGAGCTGCTTGTATATTTTGGAAATTAATCCCCCCTTTGTCAGTTGTTTCATTTACTATTATTTCCTCCGATTCTGAGGGCTGTCTTTTCACCTTGCTTATAGTTTCCTTTGCTCTGCAAAAGCTTTTAAGTTTAATCAGGTTCCACTTGTTTACTTTTGCTTTTATTTCCATTACTCTAGGAGATGGGTCATAGAGGATCTTGCTTTGATTTATGTCATCAAGTGTTTTGCCTATGTTTTCCTCCAAGAGTTTTATAGTTTCTGGTCTTACATTTAGGTCTTTAATCCATTTTGAGTTTGTGTGTGGTGTTAGGAAGTGTTCTAATTTCATTCTTTTACATGTAGCTGTCCAGTTTTCCCAGAACCATTTATTGAACAGGCTGTCTTTTCCCCATTGTATATTCTTGGCTCCTTTGTCAAAAATAATCTGCCCATAAGTGTATGAGTTTTTTCCTGGGATTTCTATCTTGTTCCATTGCCCTATATTTTACCATCCTGTCTTGATGACTGTATCTTTGTAGTATAATCTGAAGTCAGGAGATCGATTCCTCCAGCTCCAGTCTTTCTCAAGACTGGTTTGATTATTCGGGGTCTTTTGTATTTCCATATGAATTGTGAAATTTTTGTTCTAGTTCTGTGAAAAATGCCATTGGTAATTTGATAGGGATCGAATCTGTAGATTGCTTTTGGTAGTATAGTCATTTTCACAATATTGATTCTTCCTACCCAGGAACGTGGAATATCTCTCTATCTGTTTATGTTGTTCTTTGATTTCTTTCATTAGTGTCTTATAATTTTCTGTATACAGTTCTTTTGTCTCCTTACATAAGTTTATTCCTAGATATTTAATTCTTTTTGTTGCAAAGGGGAATGGGATTGATTTCTTAATTTCTCTTTCTGATTTTTCAGTTAGTATATAGAAATGCAAGTGATTTCTGTCTATTGATTTTGTATCCTGTAACTTTGCTAAATTCACTGATTAACTCTAGCAATTTTCTGATACTATGCTTAGGGTTTTCCATGTACGGTATCATGTCATCTTCAAACAGTGAGAGCTTTACATCTTTTTTTTTTCAATCTGGATTCTTTTCTTTCTTTTTCTTCTCTGATTGCTGTAGCTAGGACTTTCAGAACTATGTTGAATAATAGTGGTGAAAGTGAACACCCTTGTCTTGTTCCTAATCTCAGAGGGAATGCTTTCACTTTTTCACCATTAAGAATAAATAATGTTTGCTGTGGGCTTATCATATATGGCCTTTACTATGTTAAAGTTGGTTCCTTCTATGCCCATTTTTTGAAGAGTCCTCATCATAAATGGATGCTGAATTTTGTCAAAGGCTTCTTCTGCATCTATTGAGATTATCATATGGTTTTTATCTTTCAATTTGTTAATATGGTGTATCACATTGATTGATTTGCATATATTGAAGAATCCTTGCATCCCTGGAATAAACCCAACTTGATCATGATGTATGAGCTTTTGGATGTGTTGCTGAATTCTGTTTGCTAAAATTTTGTTGAGGATTTTTGCATCTATGTTCATCGGTGATATTGGCCCATAGTTTTCTTTTTTGTGTGTTGCCTTTGTCTGGTTTTGGTATCAGAGTGATGGGGGCCTCATAGAATGAGTTTGGAAATGTTCCTTCCTCTGAAATTTTTTGAAAGAGTTTTAGAAAGGTAGGCATTAGCTCTTCTCAAAATGTTTGATAGAATTCTCCTGTGAAGCCATTTGGTCCTGAGCCTTTGTTTTTCGGGAGATTTTTGATCACGGCTTCAGTTTCAGTGTTTGTAATTGGGTTGTTCATAATTTCTATTTCTTCCTGATTCAGTCTTGGAAGATTGAACTTTTCTAAGAATCTGTCCATTTCTTCCAGGTTATCCATTTTATTGCCATATAGTTGTTCATAATAGTCTCATAATCTTTTGTATTTCTGCATTGTCTGTTGTAACCTCTCCTTTTTCACTTCTAATTTTTTTTTAATTTTCTTTTAATTTTTTTTGATTTGATTCTTCTTTTTTTCTTGATGAATCTGGCTAAAGGTGTGTTAATTTTATCTTCTCAAAGAACCAACTTTTAGTTTTATTAATCTTTACTATTATTTCTTTCATTTCTTTTTCATTTATTTCTGTAGATCTTTATGATTTTTTTCTTTCTTTCTACAAACTTTGGGGGTTTTTTGTTCTTCTTTTTCCAGTTGTTTTAGATATGAAGTTAGGTTGTCTATTCGATGTTTTTCTTGTTTCTTGAGGTAGGACTGTATTGCAATCAGCTTCCCTCTTAGAACTGCTTTTGCTTCATCCCATAGGTTTTGAGTTGTTGTGTTTTCATTGTCATTTGTTTCTAGATTTTTTTTTAATTTCTTTTTTGATTTCTTCAGTAATCTGTTGGTTATTTAGAAACACATTGTTTAATCTTCATATGTTTGTGTTTCTTACAGTTTTTTTCTTATAATTGATATCTAGCCTCATAGCACTGTGGTCAAAGAAGATGCCTGATATGATTTCCGTTTTCTTAATTTTACTGAGGTTTGATTTGTGATCCAAGATGTGGTCTATCCTGGAGAATGTCCTATGTGCACTTAAGAAGACAGTGTGTTCTTCTACATTTGGATGGAATGTCCTGAAGACATCAATGAGATCCACCTCATCTAATGCATCATTTAAGATTTGTGTCTCCTTATCAATTTTTGTTTTGATGATCTGTCCATTGGTGTGAGTAGGGTGTTAAAGTCTCCTGCTAGTATTGTGTTACTGTCAATTTCTCCTTTTATATCTGTTAGTGTTTGTCTTATGTATTGAGGTGCTCCTATGTTGGGTGAATAGATACTTGCAATTGTTATGTCTTCCTCTTGGACTGATCCCTTGATCGTTATGTAGTGTCCTTCCCTATCTCTTGTAATCTTCTTTATTTTAAGGTCTATTTTGTCTGATATGAGGATTGTTACTACAGCTTTCTTTTGCTTCCCATTTGCATGGGATATATTTTTCCATTCTCTCACTTTCAGGCTATATGTGTCTTGGAGTCTGAAGTAGGTTTCTTGTAGACAGCATATAGATGGGTCTTATTTTTGTATCCATTTAGCCCGTCTGTGTCTTTTGGTTGGAGCATTTAATCTGTTTACATTTAAAGTAATTATTGATATACATTGCCATTTATTGCAATTTCTATTGCCATTTTCTTAATTGTTTGGGGTTGATTTTGTAGATCTTTTTCTTCTTTTGTATTTCTTGACTATATAAGTCCCTTTAAGATTTGTTGTAAAGCTGGTTTGGTGGTACTGAATTCTCTTAACTTCTGCTTGACTAAAAAGCTTTTGATTTCTCCATCAATTTTGAATGAGATCCTTGCTGGGTACAGTAATCTTGGTTTTAGATTTTTCCCTTTCTTCTTTAAATATATCCTGCCATTCCCCTCTGGCCTGCAGAGTTTCTGCTGAAATAGCAGCTGTTAAACGTATGGGGTTTCCCTTGTATGTTACTTGTTGCTTTTCCCTTGCTGCTTTTAATATTCTTTCTTTGTGTTTAGTCTTTGTTAGTTTAATTAATATGTGTCTTGGTGTGTTTCTCCTCGAGTTTATCCTGTACAGGACTCTTTGCACCTCTTGAACTTGATTATTTCTTATTCCATGTTGGGGAAATTTTGAACTGTAATCTCTTCAAAAATTTTCTCATACCTTTTCTTTTTCTCTTCTTCTTATGGGACCTCTATAATTCAAATATTGGTGTGTTTGATATCCTCCCAGAGGTATGCTACAGCTTCAGATATTCTGCTATTGATTCCTTCTAGAGTATTTTTAATCTCAGTAATTGTATTGTTTGTCTCTATATGTTTATTCTTTAATTCTTCTAGGTCTTTGTTAACTGATTTTTGCATTTTCTCCAGTCTGTTTTCAAGGTTTTTGATAGGGTGGGATTTGTGCTAAGTAAGTTTGTTTTTCCTCTGATGGGCAAGGCTGACTGAGGTGGTAATCCTGTCTGTTGATGGTTGGGTTTGTATTTTTGTTTTGTTTGTTGTTTAGCACAGGGTGCTACTGTTGGTTGGGTGATGCTGGGTCTTGTATTCAAATGGTTTCCTTTGTGGGAGTTCTCACTATTTGATAGTCCTCAGGGTTAGCTCTCTGGTAGTCTAGGGTCTTGGAGGCAGTGCTCCCATTCCAAAGGCTCAGGGCTTGATATTTGGTCAGGAACAAAGATTCCACAAGTGGTTTGTTATGGCATTAAGTGAGATTAAAACAAATACCCAAAAATGAGAAACCAAAGATGAACCTCAGAAAATGGCAGTTACAAAATTAGGCAAATAATAATTAAAATAATGGAATATACACATTTACATATGCACCTATAAGTGAAATCAAAACAGTCCAACAAAAACAAAGTACAATAGATTGACCCGGTGAACAAAGAAAACCAAAAATTATGTCTACTGGTTAAGAACAAGATTCTTTTTTAATTTATCCAGTTAACATTTTTTTTCTAAACTAGTGAAGAGCACTAAAAATAAATCACTCCTCTTCTGCTTCTCCCATTCACCCTTGTTAATTTTACTTCACAAGAGTGGAAACATGAGGCAGGCTTTGAAGAGTTATTTTTGCTCTGTGGCACTAAAATCTAGATTAGGAAAATAAATATGGGTCTGGAGATGCCAAACTGTCCTCAAATATTTGGGAAGACAAAGAAGTAAATGAACAGTTGTGATAAAAGGTGAAGTTCTAACTCTACTGGCTATTTTACTTATGGTAGTGTACATGTTTCAGTGCTGTTCTCTCAAGTCATCCCATCCTCTCCTCCTCCCACTGAGTCCAAAAATCTATCTCCTTTACTGCCTTGCACATAGGATCATAGGTACCATCTTTCTAGATTCCATATACAAGTATTAATATGCAAAATTTGTCTTTTTCTGACCTACTTCACTGTATAACCGGCTTAACCTGGAGGGATGGGGTAGAAGGGAGCTGGGAGGGGGGTTCAGTAGGGAGGGGACACATGTTTGCCTATGACTGATTCATGCTGATATATGCAAAAACCATCACAATATTGTAAAGCAATTATCCTCCAATTAAATAAAATTTTTTAAAAGGTGAAGTGCACGTAAGCTCAAAGGGCTGTGTTCTCACTGAGGAGGGGTCTAAGGATCTCAGTTCTAAGGGATCCAGAAGGTTTGTCATAAAAGGGGGCAGCATCTGCTTAAGAAAATGGCACAGAGGTTAGCCTCTGAAGAATAAAGAGGCATAAGGAAACACAACTTACAAGAATAAGTAGTTTAGTGAAAGTGAAGTTGCTCAGTCATGTCCAACTCTTTGCGACCCCATGGACTGCAGCATACCAGACTCCTCATTCCATGGGATTTTCCAGGCAAGAGTACTGGAGTGGGTTGCCATTTCCTTCTCAAGGGGATCTTCCTGACCCAGGGATCAAACCCAGATCTCCCGCATTGTAGGCAGATGCTTTACCGCCTGAGCTACCAGGAAATAGTTTAGTAGAAGAACCAAATTTGTTAAAGGCCAGGACCCAGAGCTGCAGTGTTCCCTGCCTCCCTCCATCCTTCCCTCCCTCCATCCTCCCCCTCTTCATCCTTCCCTCCCTCCATCCTCCCCCTCTTCATCCTTCCCTCCCTCCATCCATCCCCTACTCTATCCTTTCCTCCTTCCATCCATCCTTTCCTCCCTCCATTCTTTCCCGCCTCCATCCTTCTGTCTCTCCCTCCTTCCATCCCTTCCTCCCTGTCCCATTCTAGCCCAAGATCAGCCACCTAGCTGATAATTTGAAAAGCAACTCTGCTCTGGTCCAGCTGAATGCAAGAGCCCACCTCTCAGTTCACTTTCATTTGGTCTTCAGAGTAAATGTGTTCTGTTTGTTGCCATGACCACAGGGAGAACTTGTCTCCTGGTAGCAATTCTATTTGGTTTTCATCACCTAGAAGAGAAAGTTAAAAGGTTAGCAAGCCCTGAACAAATGTTAATGATACCAACATTTTAAAATGGCAATGAAATCAGGCAATAACCATCAATTCCATAGTCAAATGAATATCAGAATGTGACAAGTAACTTAAACAGCACCTGCTTGATATCATCCTTCTAATCTTCTCATTCCCTAGTTGCCTGTTCTTCTCAGTAAGTTCAGTTCAGTCACTCAGTTGTGTCTGACTCTTTGCCACCCCATGGACTGCAGCATGCCAGGCTTCCCTGTCCATCACCAAATCCTGGAGCTTACTCAAATTCATGTCCATTGAGTCAGTGATGCCATCCAACCATCTCATCCTCTGTTGTCCCCTTCTCCTCTCTCCTTCAATCTTTCCCAGCATCAGGGTCTTTTCAAAGGAGTCAGTCTTCACATCAGGTGGCCAAACTATTGGAGTTTCAGCTTCAGCATCAGTCCTTCCAATGAATATTCAGGCTGATTGCCTTTAGGATGGACTGGATGGATCTCAGTTCGAGACTCTCAAGAGTCTTCTTCAATACTACAGTTCAAAAGCATCAATTCTTGAGCATTCAGCTTTCTTTATAGTCCAAATCTCACATCCATACAGGACTACTGGAAACACCATAGCTTTGACTAGATGGACCTCTGTTTTTTAATGTGCTGTCTAGGCTGGTCATAGCTCTTCTTCCAAGAAGCAAGTGTCTTTTAATTTCATGGCTGCAATCACTATCTGCAGTGATTTTGAAGCCCTCCAAAATAAAGTCGCCTCAATTCAAAAATGAAGTGGTGGGACCGTATGCCATGATCTTTGTTTTCTGAATGTTGAGTTTTAAGCCAGGTTATCCACTCTCTTCTTTCACTTTCATTAAGAGGCTTTTTAGTTCCTCTTCACTTTCTGCCATAAGGGTGGTGTTATCTGCATATCTGAGGTTATTGATATTTCTCCTGGCAATCTTGATTCCAGCTTGTGCTTCATCCAGCCCAGAATTTTGCATGATGTACTCTGCATATAAATTAAATAAGCAGGGTGACAATATACAGCCTTGATGTGCTCCTTTTCCTATTTGGAACTAGTCTGTTGTTCCATATCCAGTTCTAACTGTTGCTTCTTGACCTGCATACAGATTTATCAGGAGGCAGGTTAGGTGGTCTGGTATTCCCATCTCTTTAAGACTTTTCCACAGTTTGTTGTGATCTACACAATGAAAGGGTTTGGCATAGTCAATAAAGCAGAAGTAGATATTTTTCTGGAACTCTTGCTTTTTTTATGATCCAGCAGATGTTAGCAATTTGATCTCTCATTCCTCTGCCTTTTCTAAATCCACCTTGAACATCTGAAATTTCACAGTTCACGTACTGTTGAAGCCTAGCTTGGAGAATTTTGAGCATTACTTTGCTAATGTGTGAGATGAGTGCAATTGTGTAGTAGTTTGAGCATTCTTTGGCATTGCCTTTCTGTTGGATTGGAATGAATACTGACCTTTTCCAGTCCTGTGGCCACTCCTGGGTTTTCCATTATTGCTGACATATTGAGTGCAGCACTCTCACAGCATCATCTTTTAGAATTTGAAACAGTTCAGCTGGAATTCCATCACCTGCATTAGCTTTGTTTGTGGTGATGCTTCCTTAGGCCCACTTGACTTCACATCCCAGAATGTCTGGCTTTAAGTGAGCGATCACACCATCATGGTTATCTGGGTCATGAAGATATATTTTTTTATAGTTCTGCTGTGTTTTTTTTTTTGCCCCCTGTTTTTAATATCTTCTGCTGCTGTTAGGTCCATACCATTTCTGTCGTTTATTGTGCCTATCTTTGCATGAAATGTTCCCTTGGTATCTCTAACTTTTTTGAAGAGATCTCTAGTCTTTGCCACTCTATTGTTTTCCCTATATTTCTTTTCATTGATTGCTGAGGAAGACTTTCTTATCTCTCCTCACTATTCTTTGGAACTCTGCATTCAAATGGGTATATATTTCCTTTTCCCCTTTGCCTTTAGCTTCTCTTTTTTCCTCAGCTATTTGTGAGGCCTTCTCAGACAAACATTTTGTCTTTTTTGCATTTCTTTTTCTTGGAGATAGTCTTGATCACTGCCTCCTGTAGAATGTCATGAACCTCTGTCCATAGGTCTTCAGGCACTCTGTCTATCAGATCTAATCCCTTGAATCTATTTGTCACTTCCACTGTATAATCATAAGGGATTTGATTTAGGTCATACCTGAATGGTCTTGTGGTTTTCCCTACTTTCTTCAATTTAATCTGAATTTTTCAATAATGAGTTCATGAGCCACAGTCAGCTCCTGGTCTTATTTTTGCTGACTGTATAGAGCTCCTCCATCTTCGGCTGCAAAGAATATAATCAATCTGATATCAGTATTGACCATCTGGTGATGTCCATGTGTAGAGTAACCTCTTGTGTTGTTGGAAGAGGGTGTTTGCTATAACCAGTGTGTTCTTTTGGCAAAACTCTGTTAGCCTTCATCCTGTTTCATTTTGTACTCCAAGGCCAAACTTGCTGTTACTCCAGGTATCTCTTGACTTCCTACTTTTGCATTCCAGTCCTCTATGAAGAAAAGGACATCTTTTTTGGGTGTTAGTTCTAGAAAGTCTTGTAGGTTTTCATAGAACCATTCAGCGTCACCTTTTTATTACTGGTTGGGGCATAGAGTTGGATTACTGTGATTTGAATGGCTTTCCTTGGAAACAAACAGAGATTATTCTGTCGTTTTTGAGATTGCACCCAAGAACTGCATTTTGGACTCTTTTGTTGACTATGAGGGCTACTCCATTTCTTCTAAGGGATTCTTGCCCACAGTAGTAGATATAATGGCCATCTGAGTTAAATTCACCCATTCCAGTCCATTTTAGTTCACAGATTCCCAAAATGTCTGTGTTCACTCTTGCCATCTCCTGTTTGACCACTTCCAATTTACCCTGATTCATGGACCTAACATTCCAGGTTCCTATGTAATCTTGTTCTTTACAGCACTGGAGTTTACTTCCATCACCAGTCACATAGGATGTCTAGTTAATATTTATTGATTATTTACCCTGTACCAGGTATGAACTAATCACTTCACATACAGTATTACTTTATTCCTCAGTATAAACTGAAAAGGTTTGTATACTGTTCTGCTTTTCACAGATGAGGGAATAGAGGCTTAGAGGAGTTAAGTAACTTTCCCAAAGATGCATAGCTGGCAAGAGGTAGAGCCAAAGTTCAAACCTTAGCAGTAACATAGAAATGGCAATCGAGGTTAGGGGTAAACTCACTTGCAAGGAGAGTGTGAGCAAGTTACTATAAGAATTTATTCTGACCTTGCTTGATTAGTTATGTTTTATAGGAGGAGGTATATGAAGAAAATTTCCAGCATGATTTTCAAGATTCTAGCTTGAGTGGCTGGATGGCTGGTAGAGTCATTAAATGATACAGGGAAGCATTGCAAGACCATCTTGACTGTTAAAATCAATGGCTTCTGTTTGAGATACCCAGACTTTTATGAGATTGTGAGAGATCAAGATGGACATATCCAGCAGTCCTAGAATTTGTAGTTCTAGATCTAGTCTAGATCTAGAATTCAGGAAGGAGATTTAGATTGAAGAGAGACATTTGGAAGTCATATATATGTAAATGAATACAAATAAAGCTATGTACAGTACTTTCATGGAATATTTTTCAGACTAAATAATAGACCCTGAAAAAAAGACTGAGATTGGGAAGAGATGACCATAGATATATATATACATAGTTTTTAAAAAAGAGTAATGTCATGAGGCCAAAGAAGGAGGTAATGCTTAGAAGACAATAGGAATATTAAAAGGTATACCACCAAAGCACATGTATCGCATCTGACATTTAGCATTTGGAAGATCAACTTAAGAGTGGTTTTATGATTGACCAGCATAAGCAAGTGACTCAGCTAGTTTAGGCTACTGTAAATACTTTCAATTATTTTTTTTCTCTACAGACTCTTTAAACAAAATTGGATCAACATCATTTCCCAAAACCAATCCTATATCTTCTGCAAAAGTTATTCCATATGGTGAGTTGATAGCCATGTGATTATGATCTATTTAATCTTCTTTCTTCTTTAACTAGATATCTATTTTCAAAAGTCTCATCTTACATTGATAATACTTTGCAGTGAGGAAGAATGGGTTTTATTTTTAGGCTCATGAAATTTTTAGAATTCTGTTTGGGTTTTTGCATGGACCCCATAAATAGAGGGAAAAAGAATTAAGCTTTAAGATAGGAAGAAAGAGGTATAGAGAGCAATCTTTTTTCTTCATCTATTCATATGCAAATTTTATATTTAAAATATCTTTCCAGATTCTGTAATATGATTTTGCATTTAGGGGCAAAGGGAGAAAGCAAAGTTTTTTGGGTTTGTTTTTTAACACACTTTTAATTTTTAATTTCATTATAACCTTAAGTGTTATGTTAAATATTATGATCTTTCATTGCTCTATATGCATGTATAATATATATTATAGTTGATGATTTGTAATAGAAAGTTGCATAGGGAGCTGTAAAGAAGGAAAGATGTCTGCTTCTTGCAGGGGAGTCAGAGAAGGCTTCATGGGGAAGACAGTATTTGATCTGAGTCACAGCAGTATTCTAGACAAGAGAACAGCATTTGGATGTCTAGGCAAATTTGGCATGTCTGGGGATTGGTAAATGGTTTCAAACAATGAGAAAGAGACATAAAATAAGAACATATAATAAGAAACTGCATACTCTTTGCTAACAAACAGAATTTTCCTACTAGAATTTAAGTTCCATGAGGGCCAGGATTTTTGTCTGTTCTATTCACTGATACATCACCAATGTCTAGAGCAGTGCCTGATAACACCAAGTACTAATTAAGTATTTGTTAAATGAATGAATAAATACAATTCTGTAGTTATTGTTGTTCTGTTACTAAGTCATGTCTGACTCTTTGCAACCCCATGGACTGTAGCCCACCAGGCTCCTCTCTCCATGGGTTTTCCATGGAATACTGGAATGGGTTTCCAATTCCTTCTCCAGGGGATCTTCCTGCATTGGCAGGTGGATTCTTTACCACTGAGCCACTAGGGAAGCCCATAATTCTGTAGGCCAGTACCTATAAAACCTGACTGGTTAGCAGAGTCACCTAGGCAAGGTTTTAAAATCAGATTCTTCAGAGATGGGTCTTAGGAATCGGCATCTTCTGGAAACTCATCTGGTGTTTGGGAATTGCTACTGTTGACTAGTTGTGAAGTTGTTGTGAAGTCACTCAGTTGTGTCCGACTCTTTGTGACCCCATGGACTGTAGCCCACCAGGCTCCTCCATCCATGGAATTTTGTAGGCAAGAGTACTGGAGTGGGCTGTCATTTCCTTCTCCAATTTCCACTGTTGACTATAGCAAGACATACTGGGGAGGGGTGTGTTCTTAGTTATTTCAGTTGAATGGGTCATTGGTTTGATCTCCTTTGCTGTAGGTGTCTGCGGCATCCCTCCCTTTAGTCCCCAGTGGCTTTCTAGAAGAATTGCAGGAGGAGTAGAAGCCTGCCCCCACTGTTGGCCATGGCAGGTGGGTTTGAGGTTTCTCGGCAATCACCATTGTGGAGGTGCCATCATCAGCTCGATTTGGATTCTGACTGCAGCGCATTGTGTGCAATCGTGAGTGAGGCTGATGATATTTTATTAATGTATTTATGTACCATGTTGCTTGCTAAAGCTGAAACTCCAATTCCTTGGCCAGCTGATATGAAGAGCCAGCTCACTGGAAAAGACCTTGATGCTGGGAAAGACTGAAGGCAAATGGAGAAGGGGGCAGCAGGGAATGAGATGGTTAGGTAGCATCACCAACTCAATAGACATGAATTTGAGCAAACTCTGGGAGATAGTGAAGGACCTAGGAGCCTGACTTGTTAACTGAACAACAATAATCGTGTTGTTTGTTGTTTTAGTCACTAAGTCGTGTCTGACTCTTTTGAGACCTCATGGACTATAGCCTGCCAGGTTCCTCTGTCCAAGGGATTTCCCAGACAAAAATACTAGAGTGGGTTGCCGTTTCCTTCTCCAGGGTATCTTCCAGGCCCAGGCCTCGAACCTGCATTGGCAGGTGGCTTCTTTACCACTGAGTTACCAGGGAAAACTTTTTTGTAGCATACTTAGGACATAAATATAATTGTGTAACTCCTAAAACTATGCAGACTGATTCTAAAGCATGAATCTTCCTTTCAGTGTTTCTGACCCATGTCCATCTAGCCTCTTTTTAAACAAGGTCAGTGAAGAAAAGCAAATCAAATCTTGAAATTGTTCATCCCATTTAAGGCATCTTTGATTATTATGTTGAGCCCAAGTCTGCTTCTCTATAGCAATAATTTATTAATCTAAGTTTACTGCAGTTCCAGAAAACAAGAACTCAATCTCTTTCTACTTGCATGTAATCATCCTTCCTAGACTTGAAGATCCCTCTCACATTGCCCTTAACTTAATCTTTAGGCTGAATGCTTACTGTTCTAGTATTGGTAACTCCACAGCCCTCATCATGCAGTGCTCTATACCCTGGATTGGTTTAGTGTCATTCCTCTTAAAGTGGGATCACGACAGTGGAGAACACAGTAGGATAATTCACCACCTTGATCTCTGAACTTTAAATGTTTTTAAATTGTAAACTATGCCATGATGTGAAGAAATATACAAAATATAAACATGTAGTCTAAAGATTGCTCCTACTATTTAGTGTAAGAAAGATCTTTACATTATCAAGCCCTCTCAGTGCCCCTCCCAGAGAAGTAAACATTATGCTAAATTTTGCATTTACAATTTCTTTGCTTTTTGAGGAGTGGTTTTAACATCTATGAATTCCTAAAACCAGTATGTTGTCTTGTTTTCCCTGTATTAATGTAAAACAATTACAGTTTATATTCCTCTGTGATTTGCTTTTATCTTTATAGCATATCATATGGATTATCATGTGGCTGTGTATAACTATAATTAATTCATTTTCAATCCAGACTAATTAAGTTAATCACTTGTAAGCAGGTTCTGGACACTGTATATTTATATACACCCCAGGACTAACAACAAGATCCTACTGTATAGAGAACTGTATTCTCTGTTATATATATATATCAGTATCCTATGATAAATCATAGTGGAAAGGAATATTTTTTAAAAATACATGTATATGTATTCATTATAACTGAATCAACTTGCTGTACATCAGAAATTAACACTGTAAATCAACTATAGTAAATAGTAAATTGTTGCTCAGTTGTGTCCGACTCTTTGTGATTCCATGGACTGTAGTCTACTAGGCTTCTCTGTCCATGGGATTTTCCAGGCAAGAGTACTGGAGTGGGTTGCCATTTCCTTCTCCAGGGGATCTTCCTGACCCAGGGATCAAACCCAGGTCTCCTGCTTTGCAGGCAGACGCTTTACCCTCTGAGCCACCAGAGAAGCCCAAAATAAATATATACTCCCCAAATGATTCCAATGTACAGTCAAAGTCCAGAACCACGCCCTGTCCATGAGTCCATCTTGACCCTTTCTTGCTTGTCCCCAACGAGCCCACCCCTCTTCTCAAACATGCTATGCTTGTTCCTGTCTCGAGGTCTGTGTAGTCATTCCCTCTGTCATTTGGAACACCAAGTTACATTTAGTTGTCCTGTTTCCTTAGGCTCCTCTTGGCTCTGAGTCTCACAGATCTTGTTTTTAATGGTCTTGACGGTATTTAGGAGTTACTCATCTTGTATTTTGTACAAGGTACCTCAGTTTGAGTTCATCAGATATTTTTCTCATGGTTTTTCTGGGACTCCACAGGAAATCCATAGAGGTAACATGTCCATGACATGTCCGTTTCATCACATCATTTGAAGGGTACATGCTACCAGCATGATTTCTCACTGATGATGTTAACCTGGTATTTGCCAGGTGTCTCCACTGTTAAGTTCCATCTTCCTCCCATTCTTACCTATTCTTTGCAAGCAAGTGGCTAAGGGTAGCCCACACTCAAGCAGTTGGGCATTAAGCTCTATCATCTTGAGTGCAGAGTTTTCTGCATAAATTAAAGTTATTCTATATGGGAGATTTGCCTCTTCTCTTACTTTTGTTGGGGCTTCCCTAGTAGCTCAGTTGGTAAAAAAAAAAAAGTCCACCTGAATTGCAGGAGACCCCAGTTCGATTTCTGGGTCGGGAAGATCTGCTGGAGAAGGGATAGGCTACCCACTCCAGTATTCTTGGGCTTCCCTGGTGGCTCAGCTGGTAAATAATCCACCTGCATTTGGGGACCCTGGGTGTGATCCTTGGGTTGGGAAGTTCCCCTGGAGAAGGGAAAGGCTACCCAATCCAGTATTCTGGCCTGGAGAATTCCATGGAATAGATAGTCTATGGGATTGCAAAGAGTCAGACACTACTGAGCAACTTTCACTTTCCTTTTACATATTAAATTGTGTATTAAACCAATACGGGCTGGAGGACATTTATTTTTTTGTAAATACTACATATTTATTTTGTTGCTTGAATTGCTCCAGCTTTGATCCCTATGCGTTCTTTCAGGTTGAGTATTCCAGTTTTGACCACTGTGAGTTCTTGTCTTTTTGATATGCCACCATCCTTTTGGGACAAAGATGCTCCAAATTTATCTTATGTACCCCCTCTCAGTCTTAGAAGCAGCCATTTCTCCCATAAGCCGCATGAGAAGTTAAAATCTGGGTGCTGAGCATCCCAGTGCTACCAGGGTGTCGTTATTGCTTATAGCCCCTCTTAGCTAACAGAGCTAGAAAATGTAAGTAGGCATACTAACTCACTTACATAAACCTATTTTTCTGTCTGTACCTATATTAAGGTAAACATGAGATCACACAGATATTTCCAGCTCAACCACATGGGTCATTCTAGCACCCCCTGGCTCTTGGAGAAATTCATTTTATAAGAATTCTATCAAAGTGCATTTTTATGTACCATGGAAAAGCCTCAATCACAGCTGACTAATTAATGAAAATTAAAGTATTGGAGAAACCAGCTATTAGTACTGATGCCAGAGGCGCAGAAGAAGCTTTGTCAGACTCCCTTGTCAAATAGTTTATTCTTGAATTTATGTCATAGACTATGATTCCTTGCAGCAAGATATAGACCACACCAAACCATTCTTTACAAGGTGAAATATTCAACTTGATGAGTCAACTGAGATTAATAAACACAGTCAGCTACAAATGTTTGTGAACCATTTAAATTAACCACAAAAAGATTTGTATATAATTTTAGTGACCCTTCTTGTTTTCTTTGTAAAATTTTGCTAAAGTAGTATTGCTTGTTTTTAAAAAGGCAGTTCAAATAAAGTTATCAAGTAAAATCTAAACTACCCTCTCCATTTCTCTAACCCATTCCTCCTCTCTAGAAGTAATCAACATTCAGAATGTTTTAATTATCTGATTTTACATTAATGTTTATACATAAATATTTTGTCATGTTTTATAATTTTTACACAAAACGTGCCTTATACTTATATTGATGTGGAAAAGGTTACCTCATTTTTTCTTTAACTTTTATAGTTGTCTAATTTACTTGACCAGAGAAATATCTTTTTTGAAGTTGGAACTGTGTATATCTTTACCTAGAAGCTTTGGGATGCTAGTGTAAAGAATTAGTATGTTCACTCATGCCTTGCCATTGGGCATCCTTCAGCTGATTCCTTCAAGAACTTGCTTCTCCTTGTCTCATCCTTATCAATCTTATGGACATCCAGGGCTCCAGCCTCCATTGAAAGGGAGTACCCAAGTCCATTGGGAAGGCAAGTTTACTGCATGGAATGAGCCAGTTGGGGAAGTGTACAAAATCTGGGAGCTGAGATAGACATCATTTTTGCTAAAGGTCACCATGTGCCAGGCTGGCTGACATTGCTACAAAACGTGATAAGGACAGCTGACAGCAACATTGTACTACATCCCATATGCTACCATCTCTAGCACTGGTTACCCTTAGTATTAGCCCTAGCAAATACCAAAATTTTCTGGAAGGTTTCTGACTTAAAGTCTGGTGTGGAGCCAGAGAATCTGTATTTCTAACAAGTTGCTGGGTCCTGTTGTTCTATTTTTAGGGAAAACCTGGCATGTTCTCCTTTTGTTGACTCCACATTCTTCTTCATGCCCATGTGGGATTTTAGGTCCTAATGTACAGCACAGGGAACTCTTCTCAATGTTATGTGGCAGCCTGGATAGGAGGGGAGTTTGGAGGAGAATGACTGGATGCATGTGTATCTGAGTCACCTTGCTGTCCACCTGAAACTCTCGCAACACTGTTTATCGACTATACTCTGATATAAAATAAAAAGTTTAAAAAATAAACTTAATTTAGGGGAATAAACTCACTTTGCAGCTGTACATTGGAATCTGTCTCAAACCTAAATCAGTGGGTTTTTTCCAGTTTCAGCCACCTTCTTTATTTTCTTAGAAGCTGTCTTTTAAAATATTTATTTATTTGGGGTTCTCAGGTGGTGCTAGTGTTAAAGAACCCACGTACCAATGCAGGAGATGTAAGAGATGTGAGATGTGTGGGTTCCATCCTTGGGTTGGGAAGATCCCCTGAAGGAAGGCATAGTTACCCACTCCAGTATTCTTGCCTGGAGAATCCCATGGACAGAAGAGTCTGGCAGGGTACAGTCCATGGGGTCACAAGAGTCGGACATCACTGAAGCGACTTAGCCCACCTGCACACATTTATTTCTTTATCCATGTGTTTTTGGTTGTGCTGTATCTTCTTTGCTGTGTGGGCTTTTCTCTAGTTATGGCAAGCAGGAGTTACTTTTCATTGCAGTATGCGGATTCCTCATTGCGGAGGCTTCTCTTGTTGCCAAGCTCAGGCTATAGGGCTCTCAGGCTTCAGGAGCTGTGGCTCCCAGGCTCTAGAGCGCAGGCTCCATAGTTGTGGCACTTGGGCTTAGTTGCTCCACAGCATGTGAGATCTTCTTGGACTGTGGATGGAAACCAAGTTCCATCTACCAACAGGCGGATCATTTACACTGAGCCACCAGAGAAGCCCTTTCTAGGATTAACCAGTTCTTGTTTTCCTGTTTGCAGCTTCCTTCCAAAACATAGATAAGAACAGTTGGTTTCCATCCAAGGGAGGGGCAGGAGTATGATTCTAGGGCAGCAGCCTTGGTAACAGCTTTAAGAAATAGGTTTCTTTACTACCGAGTAATGATTTAGAGAGTGACTTTGAAAATAAAGTTGATCCTTCCATTAGAGTGCATGACAGATAATAACAATGATAATGGCTACCACTATGGACTCATTACTATCTCCCGTATACTTGCCAGGCACTTTACTTGAGTCGGCTCCCTTAATAAAGGCACATTGAAACACATCAGTGAGTCAGACTCATCATGCAAGGAACTGAAATGAGCATGGTTATGATTAGAGAGAAGATGCCTACCTGTATTAAGAAACTTCTTTGACTAAGTGTATTGAAAAAATACTTCCCATAACTATTTTTACTGAAGAAACAGTTTTGAAAAATGAAGAATCACTGCCAGTATATTTGTGGCAATTGAGGAACTCTTTCCTTGGATATTTTTTCAGCTGGAAATCTTGATGTGGCAAATTAATGGATCAAATTCTTAAACGTTTTTTGAAGTTTATTAAATGTGTACAAAACATTAGCATAGTTAGAGGAATTTATACAAAGCAAACAACCATGTAACTAGCACCCAGACCAAGAAAGTAAATGGTGCCAATACCTAGGGGTCCCCCTTATGCCTTCTCCCCTTTCAAAGTAGTCAGTGTCCTAATCTCTGATATCAGATGTGAATTTTACCTATTAAGGAATTGATAAATAAGCCTTCATTTCATAAATTCTGATTATTTTATAAAAGATAATTTTAAAGATATACTCTTATAACATAGTATTTGAATATTTTTAACAGTATTAAGCATAGACCTCATTAGAAATGTAATTTTCTTCATGTATTCCTAATGTCACTATGAACTTAAAATAAGCTCTAGGTTTTTTTCCTCCTCAACTTAAAAATAAACTGGTGATATTTGATAAATGCTCCAAAAACATTTTATGGACAAAAGAAGAGGGCAAGATAGACAACTAGGAACTTGTCCTCAGATAGATCAGAAGGCATGGATCAGGTTCCCTAATTACACAAAGATTCCAGACAAGGTAGTGGGTGGATCCTGGCTGGACTGAACAGTGGATTTTGGTAGGGCCAGATAGTGTTAGACCAAATGGTGAAAAATGTGTTTTCATATCAAACTTTTGTTGTTCTTCCTTCAGGAAAAATAATCCACTCTTCTGGACCATTGTTGCTGGAGACCATGATAGAACCTTGAAGGAATCAACCGAGCAGGTGAGAAATGTTTTTAAAGGTCATTCTGCCTATTCTCTAAATTGTCACATGCCAGGGAATACATTTGGGCTTCCCCTTGTGGCTCAGCTGGTAAGGAATCCGCCTGCAATTCAGGAGACCTGGGTTCAATCCCTGGATTGGGAAGATGGCCTGGAGATGGGAAAGGCTACCCACTCCTGTATTCAGGCCTGGAGAATTCCATGGACTGTATAGTCCATGAGGTCGCAAAGAGTCAGACATGACTGAGCGACTTTCACTTTCAGGGAATACATTTATCTAAAACATGAGATTAGTTATTAATCTCCTAATGCCCTCTTACACTTATCATTTATACCAACATTTAAAGATAGAATTTGAGATCACATTTAACCTGAGAATTAGGGGAAGTGAGTCAGGAAGTCCAAACTGAGGTCCATGTACACAGATCCACAGAGTCTAATTTTTCCAGGACCACCATTCCTCAGAAAGTGCTTCATGGATTCCTGCAAATTATTAACAAAGATTCCCTTTTTAAATTTAGTACAAAGTCACCTTCATTGGGCAACATGTGGAAATGCAGAGATTTAGGATTATTTTGGACCAGTATACAAGGAAGTTGTTTGAATCACTGACTCTGCCTTGTAATTTCTTGCGTGCTCATGATGCAGGTGAGAAGGGCAAAGCACATCGTGATGCATGAGGACTTCGACACACTGAGCTATGACTCTGACATCGCCCTGATACAACTGAGCTCTGCCCTAGAATTCAACTCAGTGGTGAGGCCAGTATGTCTTCCACACAGCTTGGAGCCTCTGTTTTCTTCTGAGATTTGTGTTGTGACTGGCTGGGGAAGTGTTAGTAAAGGTAAACCTTTTACTTTTGCATAAACGTCACTACTGATTGACAGTTTTGAGAATATGTCATGGAAACGATATCAAACGGTATCTGCTTTAGCCCTTCTTCCTTCTGAAAGATAGGAACCATGGTTTATGTAACTGTAATTGTTCATCAGAGTAGAGAATGATCTATTTTATAATTTTTCCATCAGGATGCCTTAATCACAGGTAGGCCAGATCTGTGAAAGGACAAATAGAAGTATCTTCTCCCTTGTAGGCCATATGGTCTCTGTCACAGCTATTCAAATCTGCTGTTGTACCACAAAGCAGCCTTAGACAATATGTTACAGAATGGATGTGGCTGTGTTCCAATGGAATTTCTCCATGAAATTGAAATTTTATGCAATAATCTTATCACAAAATGTTATTCTTTTTCTGGATTATCTTTTCAACCATTTAAAAATGTACAAACCATAATTAATTCATGGATTGTAATAAATAGACTCAGAGTTGGAATTGGGAGCTGGTAGTAGGGGCTGACATGGAATTGGCCTGTGGACTGGAATCTGATGAGGGCTGGGCTAGATTCTATAGTTCTTAAAGCCATAATGAAATATCAAAAGACCTGAATGAGTTGATGTTGTTGTCCTGCTTCTTTGCACTGTATAAAGTTATTTTCTCTTATATTTTCCTTCTGTCTATATATCATTTAAACTCTGTAAGCTTGTAGATGCAGAAGACAAATTTATGGTTACCAAAGAGGTAAGGGGAAGAGAGGGATAAATTAGGAGTTTGGGATTAACATGTACATACTACTATATATAAAATAGAGAAACAACAATGTCCTACTGTATAGCATGGGGAACTATATTCAAAATCTTTTAATAATCTGTAATGGAAAAGAATCTGAAAAAGTATATATGTGTGTGTATATATACGTAAAACTGAACCACTTTGCTATATAGCAGACGCTAACTCAACTATGTAAATTAAATATTGTTGCTATTGTTCAGTTGCTAAGTTATTTCTGACTCTTTGCACCCACATGGAATGCAGCATACCAGGCTCCTCTGTCCTCCACTATCTCTTGGACTTTGCTCAAATTCATATCCACTGAGTCAGTAATGCTCTCTAAGCATCTCATCTTCTGCATCCTCCTTCTCCTTTTGCTTTCAATCTCTCCCAGCATCAGGATCTTTTCCAATGAGCCAGCTGTTCGTATCAGGTGGCCAAAGTATCGGAGCTTTAGCTTCAGCATCAGTCCTTCCAAAGAATACTCAAGGTTGATTTCCTTTAGGATTGACTAGTTTGATCTCTTTGCAGTCCAAGGGACTCTCAAAAGTCTTCTCCAGCATCACAGTTTGAAAGCATCAGTTCTTCTCTGTTCAGCCTTCTTTACGGTCCAACTCTCACATCCATGCATGACTACTGGAAAAACCATAGCTTTGACTAGGTGGAACGTTGTCAGCAAAGTCATGTCTCCACTTTTTATTATGCTGTCTAGACTTGTTATAACTTTTCTTCCAAGGAATAAATGTCTTTTCATTTCATGGCTGCAGTCACTCTCTGCAGTGATTTTGGAGCCCAAGAAAATAAAATCTCCCACTGTTTCCAGTTTTTCCCCATCTATTTACCATGAAGTGATGGGACCAGATGCCATGATCTTAGTTTTCTTGAATGTTGATTTTTAAGCCAGCTTTTTCACTCTTCTCTTTCACCCTCATCAAGAGGCTCTTTAGTTCCTTATCACTTTCTGCCATTAAAGTGGTGTCATCTGTATATCAGAGGTTGTTGATATTTCTCCCAGCAGTCTTGATTCCAGCTTGTGATTCAGCCAACCTAGCATCTCCCATGATGTACTCTGCATAGAAGTTAAATAAGCAAGGTAACAATATATGGTCTTGTCATACTCCTTACACAATTTCAAACCAGCGGGCTGCCGTCTATGGGGTCGCACAGAGTCGGACACGACTGAAGCGACTTAGCAGCAGCAGCAGTTGTTCCATGTCTGGTTCTAACTATTGCTTCTCGTCCTGCATACAGGTCTCTCAGGTAATAGGTAAGGTGGTTTGGTATTCCCATCTCTTTAAGATATACACAGTTTGCTGTGATCCACACAGTCAAAGGCCTTTTAGCATAGTCAGTGAAGCAGAAGTAGATGTTTTTCTGGAATTCCCTTGCTTTCTTTATGATCTAACGAATGTTGGCAATTTGATCTCTGGTTCCTCTGCCTCTTTGAAACCCAGCTTGTACACCTGGAAGTTCTCAGTTCACATGCTGCTGAAGCCTAGCTGGAAGGATCTTGAGCATAACCTTGCTAGCATGTGAAATGAGCGCAACTGTACAGTAGTTTGAACATTCTTTGGCATTGCCCTTCATTGGAATTGAAATAAAAACTGACATTTTCCAGTCTTGTGGCCACTCCTGAGTTTTCCAAATTTGCTGACATATTGAGTACAACACTTTAACAGCATCATCTTTTAGGATTTGAAATAGCTTAGCTGGAATTCTGTCACCTCCACTAGTTTTTTTGTTTTGGTTTGGTTTTTTTGTAGAAATGCTTCTAAGGCCCACTTGACTTCACACTTCAGTATGTCCATATGTGGTGAGTATGTAGTGAGTGACAACACCATCATGGTTATCTGGGTCATTAAGACCTTTTTTGGCATAGTTCTTCTATGTATTTTTGCACATCTTCTTGATCTTTTCTGCTTCTGTTAGGTCCTTACTGTTTCTGACCTTTATTATGCCCATCCTTGCATAAAGTGTTCCTCAATATCTCCAATTTTCTTGAAGAAATCTCTAGTCTTTCCCATTCTGTTGTTTTCCTCTAATTGTTTGCATTGTTCATTTAAGAAGGCCTTTTTATCCCTCATTACTATTCTCTAGAACTCTGCTTTCAGTTCAGTATATATTTTTCCCTTTCTCTCTTGCCCTTCACTTATCTTCTTTCCTTAAAAATTTGTAAAGCCTCCTGAGACAACCACTTTGCCTTTTTGTATTTCTTTTTTGAGGGGATGGTTTTGGCCACTGCCTCCTGTACAATGCTGTGAACCTCCATCCATAATTCTTTATGCACTCTGCCTACCAGATCTAGTCCCTTGAATCTATTTATCCCCTCCACAGTATAATCAGAAGAGATTTTATTTAGGTCATACCTGAATGGCCTAGGGGTTTACCCTACTTTTTTCAGCTGGAGCCTGAATTTTGCAATAAGGAGCTGATAATCTGAGCCACAGTCAGCTCCAAGTCTTGTTTTTGCAGACTGTAGAGCTTCTCTATCTTCAGCTGCACAGAATATAATCAATCTGATTTCAGTATTGACCGTCTGGTGATATCCATGTGTAGAGTTGTCTCTTGGGTTGTTGGAAAAGGGTGTTTCTATGACCAGCATGTTCCCTTGGCAAAATTCTGTTAGCCTTTGTCCTTTTTCATTTTGTACTCCAAGGCCACACTTGCCTGTCATTCCAGGTATCTCTTGTCTTCCTACTTCTGCATTCTAATCCCCTACGATGAAAAGGACATTTTTTTTTTTTTTTTTTTGGTGTTGGTTCTAGAAGGTCTTGTAGGTCTTCACAGAACTTCATAGGTCAACTTCAATTTCTTCAGCATCAGTGGTTGGGCATAGTCTTAGATTACTGTGATGTTAAATGGTTTGCTTTGGAAATTAACCAAGAGCATTCTATCATTTGGGGATTGTACCCAAACCCTACATTTGTGATGCTTCTGTGGATTGTGAAGGCTACTTCATTTCTTCTAAGGGATTCTTATCCACACTACTAGATATAATGGTCATCTGAATTAAATTTTCCCATTCCCTTCCATTTTACTTCACTAATTCCTAGTTATTAATGTTCAATCTTGCCATCTCCTGCTAGACCACATTCAGCATACCTTGATTCATTAATCTAACATGTCAGATTCCTGTGCAATATTCTTTACAGCATCGGACTTTACTTTCACCACCAGACACATCCACAACTGAGAGTTGTTTCCGCTTTAGCCCAGGTGCTTTGTTCTTTCTGGAGCTAATAGTAATTGTTCTCGGCTCTTCCCAGGTAGCATATTGGACACCTTCCAACCTGGGGGGCTTATCTTCCAGTGTCATATCTTTTTGCCTTTTCATACTGTCCGTGGGGTTCTCTAGGCAACAGTAGTGGAGTGGGTTGCCATTTGCCCAAGCTCAACAAAGTTGTGATTCATGAAAAGGAAGTCAAATATACTTCAAACAAAACAGTGGCAAATTCTGTGAGCTTGACAGAGAGGGGAATTAATCTTTGACCCTGTATAGCATTCATCTTCTCAGTTTACTGTGGTACCTGAAGCCAAACTGCATTTTTCTAAAATCTTTACAACTGCCATATGAGGAGATTTTATCCTCCTGTTTTGCAAATGAGGGGGTTATGGACCTGAAAGTTAGGTCATTTGCCAAGATTCCATGGCTAATAAATATCAAAAGGGAATTTAAATCAGTGTGGCTCAGCTGATAAACCTTTTAAATGGCTTTTTGTTACATTTAGAAACAATTTCCATCCCAAACTGAATGTTAAGAATGTTGCCGAAATATTTACTTTTGGGTAATAATAATAATAATTTTTCATTGAGAAAAGAAAGAATGAATCTGATCTTCTAGCCCAGCACTGAAGAATCTGCATGGGGCCTCCCGAACCTCTCCAGCATCCGTCCCTCCTTTGTCCCGTTGCTGGCTGACCTTCAGGCACTGTGTCTTCTTTCTCTCTCAAGCTCTGTACTTTGTTTCCTGGGCCTCGGAACACTCCTATTTCAGTCTTCTCACAGCCTCTTCTCGTCACTCCATCCTAACTCATCTTCTCAGACCGCTTTCTTGCAGCAGGACTGTCCTTCTCCACTCTCTTCATTGCCTGGTTTTATCATCTCCTTGCACATAAAGGGACTTGACATTATTTTACAGACTCGTTTTCTATATCTCACCCCTTATAGCGGGAGCCTCTTGGAGGCAGATCTCTGCCTAATTTACTGCTCTCTCCCCCGGGGTCAATATCTACCTCGCATAGAGGAAACTAACTTTTTATGGACTGGCTGGCTTCAATGCCCTTGAGTAACTGTGCCTGTTCTCTAATTCCTTCAGCCTTCACCAACTCTCTGACCACCAGGTGACAGAGGTAGTTAAAGTTTTACAAAAGGTGACTTCAGTCTTTCAGTCTCAGAGAGAGAACAAGTTCTCCAATTTGAGACGTGATAATAAACAGCACTTTTAGGGGTCATCTCTGAAAAGAGGATTTTAAATATATTAATTTATTTTTGTATTAGGTTATTGCATTAGAAAAGTAAGATAGAAGAGTCAGACCCGGGCTAGATCTTAGTTCTGTCCCATAGTTGCTGAAAGATCAAATCTTCAGAGTTCTGGCTTTTTCAGGTGTGAAATCAGTGTGACAGCCCACCTCACAATGTTGTGAGTATTAATAGCTTGGAGTGAAAAGCATAAATATTGTACATCTTGTGTTAGTTATGCAGTCATGTCCAACTGTTTGCAACCCCATGGACTATATGGCCCGCCAGGCTCCTCTGTCTATGCTGTCCATGAAATTCTCCAGGTAGTAATACTGGAGTAGGTAGCCATTCCCTTCTCCAGGGGATTTTCCAGACCCAAGGATTGAAACCAGGTCTCCTGCCTTGCAGGCAGATTCTTTACCATCTAAACCACTAAATGTAAATTAATTTTTAATTAATTTTAATATAATTTTTTAAAATGTTTATTGGAGTATAGTTTCCTTACAATGTTTTTTTAGTTTCTGCTGTACTGGGAAGTGAATCAGCTATATGTATACATATTTGTTGTTGTTTAATCACTAAGTTTTATCCTACTCTTTGTGATCCCAAAACTGTAGCCTTCCAGAGTCCTCTGTCCATGAGATTTCCCAGGCAAGAATACTGGAGTGGGTTACCAGCAAGAGGATTTTTTACCGCTGAGCCACAAAGGAAGCCCCATATGTATACACGAACCCCTTTAAAAAAAAATTGTTTCCAGAAAGTTACAGAACTATTAAATACAAAATTTAGCTTTTTTAAATGAGTCATAAATCTAAAGTGATAGAATAAGTCATGCAGAACACATGTTAACATAGGCCTGCCTGAGGGTCAGGCCAGGGAAGAAATTCTTTAGTATTCATCATCAAAGTCATCTTAAATTGGAGTTGGAATTAGGCCCCAGTGATAATAAAGGAAAAAGAGAAACATGATTTTGGTTTATATTAGGAAGTCCTATAAATGTATTATTGTATAGTTATATTTACTATGTATATATAAAACTATATATTGTATAGTTATATTTGCATAAAATATTTACAGTTGACCTTTGAACAATGTGGAGGCTAATTCAAGTATCATTTATAGTCAGCCTTCCATATCTGCAATCCTGCATCCATGGGTTCATCCAACCACAAGCTATGTAGTACTTCTGTATCTGCTATTGAAAACATATCCAAGTATAAGTGGACCTGTACAGCTCAAACCGGTGTTGTTCAAGGGTCAACTGTACATGTATAAGTATATAGTCATATATATTTATAATATGGATTATCTAACACCAAGTCATATATTACTGAATTTCTCTTTCTGAATTCTTACATATAGAAATCTTTGAAACACCAAGATTTAAATCAGAATTAAACTAGTAAAAAAAGTGCTTTTGGTCATGTTCTCTTGCCGATGGATTTTCTTCCCCAAGATGCTGCATCTGGAAATAGATATTCTGTACAAGACACTGTGTTTGGATTCAAAATTCTGCATCAACTTAGGCAAAACCGAATGATGGTGTAGAGAAAGCTTGAACTTGAATATATTTCTTTAACATCACCTGTTGTTTACTTTACAATCAAGCTCTTTCTCAATCTACTTTTTAGATGGTGGTCTAGCAAGTCGCTTACAGCAGATTCAAGTGCCTGTGTTAGAAAGAGAGGTCTGCGAACGCACTTACTATTCAGCCCATCCAGGAGGAATCTCAGAGAAGATGATCTGTGCTGGCTTTGCAGCATCTGGAGGGAAAGATGTGGGCCAGGTGA
Source organism: Capra hircus (assembly GCF_001704415.2). Taxonomy (NCBI): domain Eukaryota; kingdom Metazoa; phylum Chordata; class Mammalia; order Artiodactyla; family Bovidae; genus Capra; species Capra hircus. The sequence continues at coordinate 78,698,709 of NC_030812.1, forward strand.
GAGGATCCCAATTTTGCCAAGGAAGACAGGAAGTTGTTATCTGCTGGAGATTCTCCATAGACAAGAAGAATTCACTCTCAAAGTCATAGACAAGCGTGCCCGTAGCATCACACCACACCCCTATTCAAAGGCCAGACAGAAGCAGGCATCAGTCAGAGGGCAAGTGGGTACGTAGAGGAGCCTGTGAGAAGGTAGGAGAGGGCAACACCACTCAACTGACCTGCTGGTGAGATGTGTTCAGATATGCTTAGGGCTTTGGTAAAGGGGCAATGAGCAAATAAGGATTCTCAGTTAATGTATCCCACTTGTGATATAAGAATTTTATTGTTTCAAATTATTACTAAATTCCTGTGTACTCACACAATTTTCTACCACAGAATAAAATAAAACAATCATGAGGAAAATGAGAACCTTTGAAAAAAATGGTTTTCATATGCAATGGAAAACAAGTCACAAAGCAGTAGTTTAATTTCAGTGATACCACAGTGGTACAAAGCTACACAGATGGACTTACAAGTCAGTTGGGCAAGCATGCTATTGGCAAGTTCAGCATTAAGTAAGCAAAAGACAGGATGTGTGCAAAAGGATTGCAAAATATCAGCTTTAATATCCACATAGCCAACTGAAAATTGTGACTTAGGTATGCAACCGAGAAGCATTTCCAACAGGAAGTAGCCCTACCTTTAGCTCCTAGGCTGGATTTGAGGGAAGCTGCCTGAAGGAAGGCAGACACGTACCTCCAGATTGGTATGCTGGGCTAGAGAGGGAAGAAAGAATGAGTCTTGAATAGTTGTAGCTCTTTGATGGTACACCCCAGCCCCCACCATGAGGAAACACGAAGCAGTAGATATCAGCTCTAAAGAGAGAAAACTGGGCTATAATCTGGGTAGAAGTCTTTCCATGTAAAACATGAGAACAAAAGGAAGGAGGTCCCCTCTTAACTTTGAGTATAAATTTATTGTAGTTAAGCCTTTTGTGATGTCAAGTTCTATACAAATTCTGTTTTATATGTATATTATCCTAATTTGCATTCTCCAGAAGGCAACCCTAAGAGGAGGATTCAGTTGTAGTGGTCTGCTTAGAAGTGCAGATGTCAGCTGTAGGAATGTGAGGAGGTGGTACAGGGAAGGGGAGGCAGCCAGTCTAGGATGTGCAGTTAAGCCAGCTACCACAGTGGGGGGCTGAACTGAATCCTGCAGTGCTAAACGCATGTAGTACACTTACTCCCTTGGAGGAGTGAGGCAGCTTCCCCAAAGTGATGGCTGGAGGGCTGCAGGGGGCACCTCTCATATTCTGGCTTACCTCATGGGTGGGGTGAAGAGGGCAGGATCCCTGTGGCACAGAGCCAGACACTGACTGGCAGGTCTGAGGAGTATGAGAAGGGTTTCACACCCTCTGCTAGAGGATATTACTGTTACAGCAATCAAATAGAAAAGTGTTCTGATTCTGAATTAATGTGTTCTTTCTCCCTTTTTTGAGAGATGGTTTTTCTATTTTGAATCAAGAAAATTAACAAATAGCTCTGCTGTCTCTGTCATGTTTAATAGCATCTAACTTTAAGGAAAGACATTAATCTATCAAGATATCATAAAATGAACTAGAGAGGGAAATAGATCTATGTAGAGGTGAGCCAAATACCATGATCTCACTTGGCACCTATTATTACTTCAGCTACATCCAGCTGTCACTTTGGCTGCAGTGTGACCAAATTTATAGCCAATACGAGAAAAGGAAAATAGGAGTTGAGATTCTGACCACGTGTGACTAGCTTTCTCTTACAAAGAATACTGATTTACTGAAAGGGTAGCTTCAGAAACTTGCTTTGACAGAATGGACTCTAATATTTCTGTCAGGTAATTGGTTTTCACCCTCCTGTGTATACTTGGACATAATGGACCTGCTAATGTAATTTCTCATCCAGGAAGGTGAACATCAGAAGGCTGAAATGCAGAGACATGGGAGTCTCAGACACACGGTGTGGAATCCTGTGATTCTTTGCTCACCACAAATTTCAGATTGTTTTAAAAATTTCAAGTTCTTCGACCTATCAAGTGATTTCTGACTTCACAGAGTAGATACTTGTCTGGTTCTTGCTGACTTTTCCAATGTATTTCTCATTTCTCTCCCCTTGCTTACTATAGTCCAGCCACACTGATTGCTTTCTGACCTTCAAACTTGCCACATCCATGTCTAAATTGGGCCCTTAGCCCTGATATCAGTTCTACATATAATGCTGTTTCTCCAGATTTTAAAAATACAGCTCCTTCTTATTTTTCATGTATGAGCTCAAATGCTTATATATATATATACACACACACACACACATATATAATACATATGTGCATGCTAAGTCGCTTCAGTGATGTCCAACTTTGTGTGACCCTATAGACTGTAGCCCACTAGGCTCCTCTGTCCATGGGATTCTCCAGGCAAGAATATTGGAGTGGGTTGCCATGCCCTCCTCCAGGGGATCTTCCCAAACAAGGGATGGAACCTGTATCTCTTACATCTCCTGCATTGGCAGGCAGGTTCTTTACCACTAGCACCACCAGGGAAGCCCTTAACAGTCACATCTGAGTGTTAATATATAGTTTATTTTATGTAATTTATTTATGTAATATATTTATTATATAAGTTAATATGTAATTTATTTTTATATATGTGTATGCATATATATATTTATATATGTGTGTATGTGTATGTATATATATGTGTGTGTAAACATACCCACAGCTACCTTTTTTCTCAACATTCACTCTGAGTATTCCTTTTATGGGTATCATTGCAATCTAATTTGTTTATACTCTTTTCTATAATGGCTAGCCCACAGTAGGCACTGAATAATTTTTTTTTAAGTAACTAATAGGCACCATTTGTTTATTAAAGATTTACTATGTACTAAACACTGTGATAAGAACTGACAAAACAAGATAAATTAGACTTTTTCTGTATCATGAAATGTTTGTAATTGCCTGAAAAATTCTATATTGGGTATATGTTGGTACTGAATTAATGAGTGAATAAAAGACATATCAGACCATTTTCAAACTGGAAGGGAATCTTAATAATCTTCTGTGGGGAAAAAAACTGGGCCCAAAGAAAATGTTAATTGTTCTACAATACAAATTAGGGAATCTGTCTCCTAGTCCCAGTTCAGGATATCTACTGTAAAATTCTTCATATAAAATAAACAACTATATCAAATGTGTTATCAGCTCAGTTTATTTTAGAAGATAATTAAAATTTTAGTTAGGGTCTAAATACACTTGTATATATATTAAAAAAGCACCGATTAAAAATCAGAAAAGCTGTCTTTTAAAAAAATGCGAATCCTATATTTTAAGGTCTGATTATTTTCAGCTTTATTGAGATTAATTGACATATAACACTGTATAAATTTAAAATGTACAGTGTGCTGATTTTTATACACATGTGTTGTGAAGGGGCTTCCCAGATGGATCAGTGGTAAAGATTCCACCTGCCAATTCAGAAGATGCATGAGACAAGTGTTCAAGCCCTGGGTTGGGAAGATCCTCTGGAGGAGGAAATGGCAACCCAGTCCAGTATTCTAGCCTGAGGAACTCCATGGGCAGAGGAGCCTAGCAGGCTACAGTCCATAGCGTCACAGAGTCAGACAAAATTGATCAACTGAGCACACCTCACACAATTACCATTTCTCCTTGTGTTGAGAACACTTATGATCTACTCTCTTAGCAACCGTATATAAGATCCTAGTCACTAAGGCATGTCCAACTCTTTGAAGCCCCATGGCCTGCCAGGTTCTTCTGCCCATGGGATTTCCAGACAAGAATACTTGAGCAAGTTGCCATTTCCTTCTCCAGGGGACCTTCCCAACCCAGGGACCAAACCCATGCCTCTAAGAATTGGCAGGCAGATTCTTTACCACTGAGTCATCAGGGAAGCCCATTTCTGTGAGCTTAAATTTTTTTAGATTTAACATATATGTGATATAACATAGTCATTGTCTTTCCCTATCTGACTTTTCACTTAACATCATGTTCTCAAGGGTCACCCATATTCTCACAATAGGCAGGATTTCCTTTGTTCTCATAGTTGAATAATATTCCATCTTAATATTTAGTATTCTTATAGATAAATAACAAATAAATAAACATATATCTAATGTGTATATATGTATATATTGCTTCCCAGATAGCTCAGTGATAAAGAATTTGCCTTCCAATGCAGATGTGGGTTTGATCCCTGGATTAAGAAGATCCCCTGGAGGAAATGGCAAGTCAGTCCAGTATTCTTGCCTGGAAAATCATATGGACAGAGGAACCTGGAAGGCTATAGTCCACGGGGTCACAGAGTGTCAGACATGACCTAGCAACTGAGCACTCTTAAAGTATCCATAACACACACACACACACACACACACTACATCTTTTTTATCCATTCATTCTTTCACAGAAAAATGGATTGCTTCCATATCTTGGCTAATGTGAATAAAGCTACAATAAACATGGGATTGCAGTTATCTCTTCAGTATCCTAATTTTATTTCCTTTGGCTGTATACCCAAAACTAGGATTGCTGTGTAATATAGTAGTTCTATTTTCCACAGTGATACATCAATTTATATTCCTACCAGTGTTGCAATAGGATTCTCTTTTGTCCACATCCTTGCAAAGACTTTATTTCTTATCTTTTTGATGATAGATGATTAAACAGGTACAAGATGCTATCTCATTGTGATTTTGACTTTCATTTCCTGATGCTTGTGATGTTGGGCACATTTACATATACCTATTGGTCATCTGCACATCTTCTTTGGAAATATGTCTATTCAGATCCTCTGCTCATTTTTAAACTGTGATTTTTGTTATTGATTTGTAAGAATTTTATAATTTTGAATAATAACCCCATATCAGATATATGGTTTGCAAATATTTTGTCTCATTCCACATGTTGCATTTTGATCTTGATTGTTTCTTATAATGTGCAGAAGCATTTTAGCTTGATGTAATCCCACTGACTGATTTTTGCCCCTCTTGCTTGTGCTTTTGGTTTCAGATCCAAAGAACTGATGCCACAAGCAAAGGAGCTTTTCCCTTGTTTTCCTCTAGGAGTTCTGCCTTTTGGGGCCTTATGTTTGTTTAAGTCTTTAATTTTTTGGGGTATAAACAGGGATTCAATTTTATTCCTCTGCTTCTGGATATCTAATTTCTCCAATTCCATTTACTGAAGAAATTAATCTTTCCTCACTGAATACTCTTTGTTCCCTTGTCAAATATTAGTTACCTATATAAATTAAGGTTTTTTTTTCTGGGCTCACAATTCTGTCCCTTAGGTCTACATACCTGTTTTAACACCAGTACCATACTGTGTTGATTACTATAAATTTGTAATGTATTTTAAGATTAGGAAATATGATGCCTCCAACTTTATTCTTTCTCAGGATTGCTTTGACTATGTGGGGGTCTTTGTTGTTCCATGTTAGTTTTAGGATTTTTTCCTTCATTTCTGTGAAAAACACCATTAAAATGTTGATATGGACTGCTTTGAATCTGTAGGTGGTTTTGAGTAGTATGCACATTTTAACAATATTAATTCTTCCAATCCATGAACATAGGATATCTTTTCATTTATTTGTGTAAATAACTTTCAATTTTTTTCATCAAAGTGAAGTTTTTTATATGGAGATCTTTTGCCTCCTTGGTTAAATGTGTTCTGAAATATTTTATTATTCTGATGCTATCATATATGAAATTTTTTAAATATGTTTTTTGTTGGTATATAGAGACACAATTGATTTCCTTTTTATATTTCAAAGAAGTTTGTATTTGAGCTTTTGAAAATAACGTTTGGAGACACCGCATACGAATATCACTGTAATACACATGAACTATTCTATCAAACCCTTAAAATTAACATAAACTATCTCATAGCCAACAAAATAAGGGCTAGGTGCCAATTTTATTAGATAAATTGGTACAGCATTTTAATTATCATTTTATGTCTATCTAGGTGTAGCTGAAATTCAAAATTCACATCAAAGTGAAACTATATCAAAACTCAATGCCATACTAAATGTACTTGGCCTGTGCAGTAAAATTCTAGTCAGATTTCATTTTGATTCCCTTCTCATTCATGGCCCAGGTGGCCTTGATAGAAACGCAGGACTTTGTGCTGATCATCACACAGCATACCACTGTCTTTTTTATAACCTCTATAAAATGTTACAGGGGAGATGTAGCATTAGCCCTGTGGAGCAGATCTTGCTTGATTACCTCAATCTGTCCAGCAGGACCCACTGTGAACTAGTGCAAGGCGCACAGCCTGTCACTGATTACAGGCAAGAGATTTCTGCATGTTTGTTTTGTATCCTGAAACTTTACTGTGTTCATTGATAAGTTCTAACAGTTTTTTGGTGAAGCCTTTAAGATTTTCTGTAGAAAAGATTATTTCACCTGAAAATAAAAATGATTTTACTTCTTCCTTTCTGGTTTGGGTGCCTTTGTTTCCTTTTCTTGCCAGATTGCTCTGACCAGAACTTTCAGACTGTATTGACTAGGCATGGTGAGGATGAGCACTTTTGTCTTGTTCCTGCTCTTAGAGGAACAGCTTTTAACCTTTCACTGTTGAGTAGGATGTTAAGTGTGGGTTTGTTATATATGACCTTTACTATGTTGAGTTATGTTTTGTTTATATCCAAGTTCTTGAGAGTTTTTAATCATGAAAGAATGTTGCATTTTTCAAATGTTTTGTTTGTACTATTGAGATGATACAACTTTTCACTTTCACATTTATTGATTTGCATATATTGAAAAACTCTTTTATCACTGGAATAAATCCCATTTGATTATGGTGATTGATAGTATATTTAATATACTGCTGAATTCAGTATTTTAGTATTCTGCTGGGGATTTTTACATCTATATTCATTGGGGATATTGGCCTGTAATTATCTTTTCCTGTAGTGTTCTTATCTGGCTTTGGTGTGAGAATAATGCTGACTTCATAAAATGATTTTTGGAGTATTCCCCCCTCTTCAGTTTTGGGAGGAATTTGAGAAGGATTCTTTATTTAAATGTTTAATGAAATTCACTAGTAAAGCCTTCTGGTCTTGGACTTTTCTTTTTTATGATATTCTTCATTAGTAATTCATTCTCCTTTCTCATATTAGTCTATTGTGATTTTCTTTTTCCTCTTAATTTGATGTTAGTAGGTTGCATGTTTCTGGGAATTTATTTCTTATAAATTACCCAATTTTTTGGTTTGTAAGTTTTCATAATGGTCTCTTATAATCCTTTGTATTTCCGGAATACCAGCTGTAGTGTCTCCTCTTTCCTTTCTTTTGCCATTTCATTTATTTATGTCTAAGTGTTCTAAGGAATACCAAGTGACAAGGAATAAATCTTTTAAAAAATTAAAGAAATATGTTTTGAATAAATTAATTATTCATGTTCCAAAATTGAAAGCAGGAGTTCTGATTAAAGCAATTTTAGAACATGTTTTCTTGGTGTTTCAGGGAGATTCTGGTGGACCATTAGTGTGTAAACATGAAAAAGGTCCCTTTGTCCTCTATGGCATTGTCAGCTGGGGAGCTGGCTGTGCCCAACCAAGGAAGCCTGGTGTATTTGCCAGAGTGAGTGTCTTCCTGGACTGGATTCAATCCAAAATCAAAGGTAAATATTTTTCATATATTATAAAAAGTTTCTTCTGTTTTTAGAGTGGGCTTGGGAGAGGTGAGAGTGATAGAAACAGCATTATAAAAGAAAAGACAATAACATAGTATTTTATTTTAGTTTCTAAATATAAAATTCTATAAGAATAACTTCTTCCTTAGGCAATGTTGTGGTAAAATTGACTTTTCCTGAGGCTGCTTTAATCCTAGATTTGCATTCTTTTTTGAAAATCTCTGCTGTGGAACAGACTATGTTTTGTCCTTAGGCTTTCATCTTTATTTACTTTTAACATGTCTCCCCAGATGCAGGTCCTGTTTTACTCCAGATAAAAAATGAAAGCAAAATCTTAACAAGACAACAATTACCACCACCCACACCCTCAAGAGACAGTGCATCTGGGCCAGGTAGTAGATGTTCACATTATCCCATTAATAGAGCTAATAAGAATTTAGCAAAAAGCATTGCTTATCTGGATTCACTCATTTTCTTTGGAGTACCATAAACTGTTTTCATTCTGGTTGGTAGTTTAAGTTGAAGGTCAGGTGAGCTATTTATTGTTACTGTCTACGGATCTTTTCTGGGACTTCCTGTGGCTCAGACGGTTAAGCGTCTGTCTACAATGTGGGAGACCTGGGTTCGATCCCTGAGTTGGGAAGATCCCCTGGAGAAGGAAATGGCAATCCACTCCAGTACTATTGCCTAGAAAATCCCATGGACAGAGGAGCTTAGTAGGCTACAGTCCATGGGGTCGCAAAGAACTAGAAAAGGGATCTTATCTAGTTCATAGACACAGCTATTACAGGTTAAAAAAAAAATGTCTTAATGGTTATAAACAGTGCTTGAATTTTGGAAAAATTCACAGAATTATTCTAATCTCTGAACTGTTTATTCCTGCATGAACAAAGGTCCTTAGACTTTCAGATATCTTGCTAGACAAAGATTCTGGATATGAGATGACTAAGACCAACATTGGTGTTAGTGTCTCTCTTAGTTCTTCCACACTGTCAGTGTCTGTTTGCTAATAGGATTATATTTTTAGTTAAAAGCTAAAAGCACCTGGTCTTTGAAAAGACTCGGATGCTGGGAAAGATTGAAGGCAGGAGGAGAAGGGGACAACAGAGGATGAGATGGTTGGATGGCAGCACCTACTCAATGGACATGAGTTGAGTAAACTCCAGGAGTTGGTGATGGACAGGGAAACCTGGTGTGCTGCAGTCCATGGGGCCGCAAAGAGTCAGACACACCTAAGTGACTGAACTGGATGAAACTGAAAAGCACCTGGAGATTTAGAAGTCTGTGAAAGATTTACAAGAAGATAAAAATTCCATGATAGCCATCATTCTTGGTTTCCAAATGGTCAGGGTCTTTCCCTTTTCACCCATCTCTGTTTCATCCACTCCCACACACACTCAAGTCCAGGAGACAACTAGGAAGAGTTGGAGAAAAACTGAAGAGAAGTCCAGAGAGAACAAGACTTGCTAGAGGGATAACTTTCAGTAGAAGAAAGCAGATGAGATCTAGTGTCCAGGTGGAAGGACTGGTCTTGGGCAGGAGCAAAGTGCAGTTTATCCATTGTTTTGCCAAATGGAAAGCAGAATATTTAGGCACGGGTGCTCTTTATGGGTACCTGTGGGAATGAGAGCTGCTGGCAATTGTCCTCTAATTGCTTATTTCCTCAGCAGGTGAAACAGAGAATTGTAGAAGAGAGTTTGAGAGTTTTGAGAGAGAAAAAAGAAAGTATTAAATAGCTTTTCGAATAGCTATCAGGGAAGCCCTATGGACTAGGAAAATGTAGTAGAATTTTTTGGCAGCATAAAAGCCTCTGAGATTAATGATCATTAGTTTAGAGGGAGACCAATCCATCTATGGGGTTGCACAGAGTTGGACACGACTGAAGTGTTAGCAGCAGTGGCAGCAATCAGTTGGTCTGGTTGTTTCCCTCTGGAGACACTGAGGTGTACCACATAGATGCAGCACGGGTGCAGAGAAGGTTCGATCACCGTGGGTTTTTCCAAGTAGACAAGAGTATAAGGGAATTGGGAGTGAGTGTGTGTGAGGAAGGGATTAAAATGATACATGGTTGGAATTTAAGCTGGGGGAAAGAGAAAAACAAGGATGAATGATAAGTTAAAAAATAAGAAAAGGTGGTGGGATAGATGAATTACAAGTCTCAAAAGATGTGTTGGTGTAAGCTGAAAAATAGAAGGTTGTGGCTGGAGTTGGTGGTTCTTGAAACTGAGTTTATGCGAGGCTTGTAATTACTGCTAATGACCAGGTGTGTAGGGGCTGATCACTGGGATGAGTGATGAGGTCAAGTGAAGGACAGGATTATTGGAGGGAAGTTGAGCATTGAGAAGCTTCAGTGCTGGAGTCATCATCTATGTGCCTGTTGAAATCAGCAAGATATAAAATAAGAATAATGTTGGAGAAAATGACTGCTGAAATCTTCTAGGAATGAAGTAGAGTAACTCAGGGACCCGTTACCTTACGGGTGGTATGTTCTGACAACACAAGAGTCAGGAGTCAAAACTAGAGTCAAAGAGTCAAATTTAGATTAAAATTAAATCTGGAATTGGGATTGAGATGGAGAGCAGACCTTAAGATTGTAAAACCTAATGATTTTGATGATTTGAGTTAACAGTTTTAATGAGTGCTGAAAGAAGTCATCTATGTGAAGCCCTCAGAATAGGGATGGTATGAACTGTGCAAAGAGTCAATAAGTGTGGGAGTGGTGATAGTGAATATGGTGAAGTCACTCAGTCGTGTCCGACTCTTTGTGACCCCGTGGACTGTAGCCTACCAGGCTCCTCTGTCCATGGGATTTTCCAGGCAATAGTCCTGGAGTGGATAGCCATTTCCTTCTCCAGGGGATCTTCCCAACCCAGGGATTGAACCCGGGTCTCCTGCATTGAAGACAGACGCTTTACCATCTGCGCCACCAGGGAAGTCTATCCAGGGAGTGGTGATAGTGCCCATCAAATGTATTCTTTGTTCTGTCTCATTCAGACTGTTAAAAAGTGGGGACTTCCCTGGTGGTCCAGTGATTAAGACTCTGTGCTTCCAATGCAGAAGGTGGGGGTTCAACCCTTGGTCGAGGAGCTAAGATGCCACATGCCATGGGGCGTGTCCAAACAAAACAAAACAGGCTATTAGGAAATGAACATTGCGAAAATGTAAAGAAGACATCCCACATTTGCGTGTGTTCAGAAATAATTATGCATGCCAAAGAACTTTGAAAGCTTTGCATATAAAAGGGTATTGTTTTGTTCTACTTCTCTGAATATTCTGTGAGAAAAAGTATTAGGACTCTGCCATCTTTAACACCCACCCACTCCCACCACTTGCTTTTCACACAAGGGAATAAATGAATCTTAGCAATGGTTTTTTGAAATTGTTACCCTAATTATAAAAAATAGTGACTGCTTGGGAATTCATGACTTTATGTGATTCAGTTCCTTTTCCAGGTAGATTTATAGTGGAGGATTCATGTAGAGAGGAAAAAGATTGCAAAGACACGTTGGGACTAGACTCGGAAAGACCTTGCAAGCCACTGTAGTTGGCTTTGAGCAAGAGAGAAAAGAGCTTAATTCTTCTGTTTCATCATTCTCTGATTGAAGGACATGATGGGGGAAGATTCGAGACTGCAAAATCAGTTAGGTTACTATAACATCCAAGTAGACCTAAGAAATACCTAAGTTAGACCATAATAGCCATGTAAATGAAAAAGAGAAAAATTCACAGAAGTAACAGAAAACCAAGCAATTGAATAGAATCCTGAATTCTTGGAACATTTCCTTTCACCTCTGCCACTCTTCATCTCTCTTGTTCAGTAAAGTGTATTAACGTATGGGTCTCCTCAGTTAGAATGTTATTTCTCTCTGGCAGAGCATGTATAATGATGTATGTATTGCTCCAGGTCCGGTCTGCAAAGGACCACACTGGAGAAGAGACTACCCTCTGAGGTGTAGGCCCCAAGGGTTGGACTCTTAAGACAATCTGGACTGAAGGGGCGGCGGATTGGTTGGTCTACAGGTTACAATTCTCGCCTCTGGGGCGAGAGGTCCCAGGTTCAGATCCTGGACAAGCTCCCAAGATGATAGCTTACGGTGAATGGTGTCAGATTCCTGATCTTCGAAGAAGAAGATTTAACTTCGGGACCAGGGACCAGGCTTCATCACTCAAGAGCTTTTGTAGAGCAGAGTTTTATTAAAGTGTTAAAAGAGACAGAGAAAGCTTCTGACATAGACAATCTGAAGGTGCCCGGGGATCTCCACACAAGCTCCCATCCTAATTACACCTGAGGAACCCCGGGTATTAATAACTGGGGAGGGCCAGTCAGTTGACTTCTTTTGGACACCAGAGCAACTTTCTCTGTGCTCACTGAAGCCCCTGGTCCACTTTCCTCCTGATCCACTACTGTAATGGGACTGTCTGGATGAGCCAAACATTATTATGTCAGTCATCCTTTAAGTGGCAACTTTCTCTGTGCTGTTTCCTCACGAGTTTCTAATCATGCCAGCGTCTCCCTCACCCCTTCTGGGGAAGGATATATTGAACAAGGTCCAGGTCTCTGTTTTCATGAATATGGAATCAGCTCTTTTTAATGGAACAATCTGTAAATCCTCAAGTGTGGGCTGATGAAAAAAACTGTGGGTTGAGGACAAAATGCTGTTCCTGTCCTTATAAAGCTCAAAGACCCTCACCTATTTCCACATCAAAAGCAGTATCCCCTAAAGCCTGAGGTTAAGGAAGGGTTAATAGCCATCATTGAGAATTTAAAGGAGCAGGGGCTATTAATTCCCTGTAATAGTCCGTACAACACTCCTATTTTGGGTGTGGAAAAGTTAAATGATAAATGGAGACTAGTTCAAGATTTACAAATAACAAATGAGGCTGTGGTTCCTTTTACTCATATGCCAAAAACAAATGGATTTTCTTGTTTACAAGTCTATGTCAGAAACTTTCTCTATCCCTTTTTATACTTTAATAAAACTCTGCTCTACAAAACTCTTGAGTGATCAAGCCTGGTCCCTAGTCCTGAAGTTAAATCTTCAGAGATCACAAATTCAACACCGTTCACCATAAGCGATCATATTCATCAATCAAAATGTGAAATCAAACCAATATTGTAAACCAATCATCAACCAATTAAAAATAAATATTTTTAAAATGTGTTCATTTGAATACGAGTATTTCAGTTGTAATTGTTAAAAAAAAAATTGTTATCAAGGGAATAGACATAGGGAAAGAAGGAAGAGCCAAGGATGTCACCCGAAGGAGAAGCCAAAGTCAGGGTCAGTGGGACAGAGCGCTCCTAGCATCTGAAGCTCTGCAGGTACCCGAGCAGGTACAGCAGTGCCCTTAGACTTAAGAACAAATTGAAGATGACATTCAAAGTGTATTCAGCAAATTCTCCTTTCCTGACCTCAATTGCAGACTTCATTTGTCCCAGCAAGATAAGTGCTTATGGAAACCAAACAAGCTTTTAGGGACAGATCTTCAGTTGTGTGTCAAAGAAGGAGAGAAATGAAAACAGGCTGCCATTAGAGAATACAGTGCAGTCCACTTTGCATTTTCTAAGAAATTTTAAAAATTCAGTTAAAAGTCATTTTGAATAATTATTATTTAAATTCTACTTTTACAGTCTCATTTCACAAAACTAGGACACATTAAATGGGGTGATCATTTTATCCAAGACCTTATAACTGATGGTAATTAAGTTTTATTTTTCTTCTTGCAAGCCTAAATTATTCAAATTTATGATAGAATCTCACTTTTCTTTGTCTTTTTGAGTTGGTCCCTGGTGTCTGTGTGTTCTAAATCATAGGCTGTTACCCTGAAGTGGAGTTAGAAGAGCCCAGAGGCTTTTTTTCATCTCCAAGATATCCACTGGATTATAGAGAAAAACTGGAATGTTCTTGGGTGCTCCGAGTTTCACCAAGGAGTATGGCAAAATTTACAGTTGAGTATCTGTTACTGCCTGGGTCTCGTATGTGTCAAGACTCAGCTCTGATTATTTATGAAGAAAACCGCAGTGAGAGAAGAATGTCAGGTAAGCCTTAGGGGCATTTATATGTGTGCTTTTCCTGGGTAAGCAGCTTAAGATCAAAGGGAGAGTTAAACTTGGCAATAATACCTCTGAAATGTTGATTAATGTAGGCATATTTTTATGCATTTATTTTTAGACATGTTTAATATTTTCAAATTTGAATTTACAAAACAGGTATACTAAAGGTTGAGTGAGTGTGTTTGTATGTATGTGTATTCAGAAAAAAAAAGGCAAGAGAGCCCATCTTCAAACGTAGCAGAACCATACCGGAATGCCAGAAGTGTGTATATGACCAAGGAGGGATTAAGATAATTAAAAATCATGTAGGACCTAGAGTGTTGAATTTTAAAATACAGCAAGACACATTGCTACTGCTACGTAGCTTCAGCCGTGTCTGACTCTCTGCGACCGCATAGATGGCAGCCCACCAGGCTCCCCCGTCCCTGGGATTCTCCAGGCAAGAACACTGGAGTGGGTTGCCATTTCCTTCTCCAATGCATGAAAGTGAAAAGTGAAAGTGAAGTCGCTCCGTCGTGTTCGACTTCGCGACCCCATGGACTGCAGCCTACCAGGCTCCTCCATCCATGGGATTTTCCAGGCAAGAGTACTGGAGTGGGTTGCCGTTGCCTTCTCTGGCAAGACACATTAGGTTTTTAAAATTGTGGAATTGAAAAGTTGCTAATAACATACCAACTGTCATTTCATTTCATGTATGGGCAAACCTATTGTGTTTAGCAAAACAAAATTCCCAACTCTTGTTCGTGTAGGTATAATACAGGGTTTTTGGCTCTCAGTAAAGGGGAATGGCGCTAGTGGTAAAGAATCCGCCTGCCAACGCAGGAGACGTAAGAAGATCCCTGGGTCAAGAAGATCCCTGGGAGGAGGACATGGCAATCCACTCCAGTATTCTTGCCTGAAGAATCCCATGGACAGAGGAGCCAGGTGGGCTATAGTTCTTGGGGTCGCAAAGAGTCAAACATGACTGAAGTGACAGCATGCACAAAGCAGGAGGTGGGAAGGTGCTGGAAATAATTTGGTTGATGGGGACACCTGGAAAGAGAAGTTTATGTATGTTACTGTGAGTGTATGTGGTTGACACACAAATGTGTGTGCTTGATTCAGGAGTGTATGGAAGCCAGGGAATTGCTTTGAGGTTGAGATTGTTTTCTTTGGAAAAATTCTGAGATTGAATTATTGACTTAAAAGGCACAACCATTTATTTAAAGATTCTTTCTTTAGAAATACTGTCTCATTTAGACTGCAGAGGAAACCATTAACTGGCCTGTCCACGGCACATTTTGCCCTATGATCAGATCACCTCCCCATCCACCCTGATTGAAATGGCTTGAGGTCTCCTTGAAAGTGCAATGAGATCCAGAATGCACAGCATGACATTCACCTCCCACTCCCTTAGCTCATCACTCTCTGCTCTCAGGGCCCTTGTCCATCTACCTCTCCCAGCTCTCCAAAGAGCTCTTCTCCATCCAGTCAAGTCTTGACTAGAATGTGCTTTCATTTTTTAATTTGACATTTTAAATACAATTTTAAAGATTACTTTCAATTTACCGTTATTACAAAACAACACATCCTTGAGCCTGTCTTACACCCGAACAGTTAGTACCCCCCTCCCCCATCCCTCTATTGCCCCTCCCCCTTCCCCGCTGGTAACCACTAGTTTGTTCTCGTATCTGTGAGTCTGCTTCTTTTTGTTATATTAACTAGTTGTGGAGTTTTTTAAATTCCACACATAAGTGATATCATACAAGTATTTGTCTTTCTCTGTCTGACTTATTTCACTTAGCATAATGCCCTTCAAGTCTATCGATGTTGCTGCAAATGGCAAAATTTTGTTATTTTTAAATGACTGAGTAGTATTCCTTTGTGTGTGCATGTATCACATCTTCTTTATCCATTCCTCTGTTAACGGATGCTTAGGTGCTTCTATATTTTGGCGAGGGTAAGTAACGTGCTATGTACATTGGGGTGCGTGTATCTTTTGAACTGGTGTTTTTTAAATTTTTTTGGATATATACCCCAGGAGTGGAATTGTTGGGTCATATGGTAGTTTCATTTTTAGCTTTTTGAGAAACCTGATACTATTTTCCACAGAGGCTGTACCAATTTACATTCCCACCGACAGTGTACAAGAGTTCCCTTTTCTCCTCAGAGAACATGCTTTCCTAATGAGGCCTACCTGATTGATGAGAATTGTATCACCTCCCACCTCCAGAATTCTTAATGGCCCTTCTCTTGGCATTATTGTCTTCTAACCTATGATGTTGTTTCATGGGTTCATACCTGTGTCTTCCCTATTAACATGAGCTTCTCGAGGACTGAAACTTGTCTCTTCGTGTCAGGAATCCCGTGTTTAGAACAGTCCTGGATACACAGAAGGCATTCAGTAAATGACTGACTGACTGAACGGTCACCTCCTCAAATAGACATTCTAAGTCTAAAGGACCATCACCCTTTCCCTGCCATGGTCTTTTTCTGTCATATTCTGCACATGTTCTGAACATGTCATTTCATGTGTAGCAGTGGTCTCTATTTGAAATCTTCATTTACCTGACCAAAATGAAAGTGCCATGAGAGCAGGGATCTGGCTATTTTCTTCCCCTCCTATATTTTCCCAAATTGAAATAACAGAGTCTCAGACATTTGTTTTGCATGAATGCATACTACTAAATTTGAGCCTCTTTCACCATGCCTTTAATCTGATATTATCAATTTAATAAGCACTTTTACTTTGTTTAATCATTAATGGGGATACTTTTTTTCCATTTATTAGTTAGCTATATACATTTTCAAATTCCTTGTTACTACCATTATTTTTAAATTTGAGTATTGATCTTATTATTGGTTTATAAGGGCGCTATATATATATGTGTGTGTGTATAACTATATAAAACATTTTTTCCTTTGTCATAAATTACAAGTACTTATTTATAAGGTTGTCATTTGCCTTTAAATTTTGTGTATTTGTATGTTGATATAAATATTTTTAAATTTATTGATTTAAATATATTTCTATGTATTTTCATCTTTGATTTATCTCATTGCTTTTATTTTTAAAAATTTCCCAACTAAGGTCAGAAATTTTTAAATTAAAAAAAATGCTTAATCCTGCTGAAATACATTTTCTCACATGGTGTTAGTGTTGTGTTAATGTTAGTCGCTCAGTCGTGTCTGACTCTTTGAGACCCCATGGACTGTAGCCCACCAGGCTCTTCTGTCCATGCACTTCTCTAGGCAAGAATACTGGAGTGAGCACCCATTCCTTTTTCCAGGGTATCTTTCTGACCCAGGGATCAAACCCAGGTTCCCCGCATTGCAGGCAAATTCTTTACTGCTGAGAGACCAGGGAACCCCTCTCATATGGTAAAATGATTTATGACTGATTCCTTTTTTAGAAAAAATGATTTCCTCTTTAATTTATAGCTATCTTTATCATATACTGGGGCTTCTCTCATAGCTCAGTTGGTAAAGAATCTGCCTGCAGTGCAGGAGACCCCAGTTAGATTCCTGGGTCGGGAAGATCCACTAGAGAAGGGATAGGCTACCCACTCTGGTATTCTTGGGCTTCCCTTGTGGCTCAGCTGGTAAAGAATCTGCCTGCAATGAGGGAGACCTGGGTTCCATTCCCTAGGTTAGGAAGATCCCCTGGAGAAGGGAAAGGCTACCCACTCCAGTATTCTGGCCTGGAGAATTCCATGGACTATGCAGTCCATGGGGTCGCAAAGAGTTGGGCATGACTGAGTAACTTTCACTTCACTTCACTTTATCATATACCAGGCTCTCAAATAGAAATAAATGATTTCTGGAAAAACCAGGCTTCCCTGGTGGCTCAAACAGTAAAGAATCTGCCTACAGTGCAGGAGCCTTGGATTCGATCGCTGGATGGGGAAGATCCCCTGGAGAAGGGAATGGCAACCCACTTGAGTATTCTTGCCTGGAAAATTCCGTGGACAGAGGAGCTTGGTGGGCTGTAGTCCATGGGGTTGCACAGAGTAGGACACGACTGAGTGACTAACACTTGCCTTTTTCATTGCTATCTACTGAAAACCATGCTTGACTTCGTTGTAGATTACCTGTGGAAACCCTATAATTTTTCAACCTAGCATTTCTTTGATTTGAAATTGTCAGCTTGAAACCTGTAAAATTGTTCTGTCCTTCAGATGATAGCTAGCAGAACTGTAAGGCTATGATAGAGATATTACCTCTTACTCAAGTTGGATAGTATCCTTGTACACTGCAAATGCT
The DNA here is from genome assembly GCF_001704415.2 of Capra hircus. Lineage (NCBI taxonomy): Eukaryota > Metazoa > Chordata > Mammalia > Artiodactyla > Bovidae > Capra > Capra hircus. The sequence continues at coordinate 78,716,669 of NC_030812.1, forward strand.
ATGTTTTTCCCTGTGGGAGCCAGCAACCGTTCAAGAGCTGGATTCATCTCTATTTGCTATAAATATTGACTCATTCTTCAAATAGTATTTCAGCATCATTTACTCTAATATATTATGCCAACTAATGATTTTTCCTTCTTGTAAATAATCTTTTCCCTTTCTTACTCCCTACAAATATATGTGGGACACCTACTGTGGGTCAAGGATTGACTTTTCTTGGTTGTGAGCATCCGATAGTGAACAAAATGGGCAAAAAAATCCCTGCCCTTACCACCATGTATTCTAGGGGGGAGAGGACACATAATATGATAAAATATATATTAGACAGAAGGACTAAGGGAAAATGAGGTGGGAAGAGAGAGAAAAAGCATATGGGATTGCAGATGCCATAGAACTGGGTGCAGAATAACCATCTTTCTGAGCAGATGACATTTAAATAATTATTACAGAAAGACACTGAATTATTCTTAATAGTAGGCGAGTTTGATTCTAAGAAACTCATGGGAATCTTCCTATACCTTCTTAATCAGGCCTCTGAATCATTTGAGAATTATGGTTATAATTTTACATTCTCTTTGACTTAGGTTCTCAAAGTAAAGCAACCAAAAGAAGATTGGCTGTAGGGAGAGATGGTATAGGGAGGGAGGTGGGAGGGGGGTTCAGGATTGGGAACTCATGTACACCTGTGGCGGATTCATGTTGATGTATGGCAAAACCAATATAGTATTGTAAAGTAAAATAAAGTAAAAAAAAAAAAAGTTTCCATCATGGATTTCACAGTGATGTATTATTAATAAATAGGTTACTTTCCTAGGAGAGAAATGGCATATCAGCCTCATATTAAAGATAAAGTAATGTGTTACCTATTGTCTTTCACGGGAACAATGGGACATAACAGACTGTAACAAGTATTCAATTTTGGGATCTAGATTCTGCTCCTGACTCCCCACCCCCTAGTCCGTGACTTTGGGTGAGTCATTTGAATTCTAGAATGCTGTTCCTCAGTTTTCAGAGTGGAATTTAGTTGCCATGCCTAAATGAGAAACTTTTAAAAATGTTCTTCTTTTTTATCAAATTTGATTTTTTTAACCTAGGTAAATTATGTGGAAGAAGGCTTTATCCAGTGGTTTTCATGAGCTCGGGACCGCTGGTGAGGGTGACATTTCATTCCAGTGTGCAAGGTGCTTTTGGCATAAATTATATTGTCTTTAGAGTCCAAGGTATGTTCTAACTTATAAAGTTAAAACTAGCATTGAAACATATATATTACCATATGTGAAATAGATAACCAGTGCAAGTTTGATACATGAAGCAGGGCACCCAAAGCCAGTGCTCTAAGACAACCCAGAGGGATGGGATGGGGAGGGAGGTAGGAGGGGGATTTCAGGACAGGGGAACACATGTAAACCCATGGCTGATTCATGTCAATGTATGGCAGAAACCCCCACAATGTTGTGAAGTAATTAGCCTTCAATTAAAATAAATAAATTAAATTTTAAAAAACTCAGTGTTTTTCTTTTTAGGGATATTTCAAAACTTATGCACTGTTTTGTAAGAAATGTTATGTTTCTGTGGGGAATGAGTTTATGTTTGAAGGGGAAATCTTTTTAAATGATCTGATTTTGGTCTGATCCAAGAGAAAAACTACTTAGTGAATAACTTGACTGACTTGTACATCATTCAGAACTGTGACTCATGGACATGGCGATACAATATATTAACTGCAAAGTAGTATTAATGTTTTTATCATGATTGTGATTTTATACCACAGTTAGCCTGTCCTATAACCATTATCCTTGTGGATTGAAGATTTGGGTTCTAAATCTTAGCTGGCTGATTAGCTCCAGACAATTCTTTATCTCTATACGAGTTTCCTTTATAGTGATATTGTAAAAATGAAAGGTTAGAATGAGTTTTGAGGACAAGCTAAATAAATAGTAGAGGCTGATATAAATGTAAACTGTATGCAATTCAGGCTTATTACATTTTCAGACATGTAATTAATGAGATTTTTGACTCTTGATGAGCATAGGTAACCAAAAACTAGTTTCTTTCCTTGGCACTGAAAAGCATTGCAGAGATATACCTGGAAAAAAGTTAAATGAGAAACAAAAAGAAAAGCATGTATATCATATGAAATTTGTTTTCCTAAAAACTGTAGTATAAATATTGCTTTAACAAATATCATATATCATTTGTATGTGGAATCTAAAATAAGATACAAATGAATTTATAAAACAGAAACAGACTGACAGACATGAAAAAACAAACTTATGGTTACCAAAGGGGAGATGGGGGAGGGGAGGGGAAAGTTAGGAGTTTGGGATTAGCAGATACAAACTATTATATGTAAATAGCAAGACCCTACTGTATTGCACAGGGAACCGTATTCAGTATCCTGTGATAAACCATAATAGGAAAAAAATGTATATATATATATATATATATATATATATATATATATATATATATATGACTGAATCACTTTCTGTATACCAGCCACTAACACAGCATTGTAAATCAACTATAGTTGAATTAAAATTTTTTAAAAAGAATATTGCTTTTAAATGGACTTATGTAGGGAATCTACATCATCTACAGTTATTCCTCTTTATCTTCCATAGACCTTAGGCTGTGCCAAATATAATTTGAGAGAGGTGCTGGTTTTCTGTAACCTTTGAATATTTCAGATAGAAAAATTTTTAGTGAAACTAACCACCTCCTGTTAACTTTCTCTAAAACAGGGAGGAAAACTGACAGCTCTGATCTGAAAAGGCATATAACAAGCCTCTTAAAAATTAGTTTTACCTCATTTTTTTTTCCTTCTTTATTTCTAGGTCCAAAAGGCAGTAAAAGCACCCAGTCTCTTCAGAGTTCAAACCAAGAGCATGTGGCCACTTGTGAGGATGTTATTCTGACCAAACCAGCAGGGATCATACAATTCCCGAGATACTTTCACAGAACCATTAAGAGGTGAGGATGGAATTTTTATTATAATGAAAGTTTTTGAATGATCACTTGACAAGCAGCAACATTTGTTATCTGTTTAAGGAATTATTTTCCATCTGCTTTCCTGAAAGAATGGACTTTGAGACGATAACTGATTTGAAGTCTTAAGTATACAGAACCTGTATGTGAGATTACCCCTGCTGATAAGCTGTATTTTCCTAACAAAAGAGATCACTTGTTAGGTAAAGTGAAAAGCCGAATCTCTATCAAAGAGCTTTGGAGATTGAAATAATGTATGTAAAACCTTCTGGCACATAGTAGTACTCAATAAGTGGTTCATATAATATGCCACGGTAAAAAGAGAACTTTCCCTAAATTAAACAAAGAGTGACTCATTGGAAAAGACTCTGATGCTGGGAGGGATTGGGGGCAGGAGGAGAAGGGGACGACAGAGGATGAGATGGCTGGATGGCATCACTGACTTGATGGACATGAGTCTGAGTGAACTCTGGGAGTTGGTGATGGACAGGGAGGCCTGGCGTGCTGCGATTCATGGGGTCTCAAAGAGTTGGACACGACTGAGCGACTGAACTGAACTGAACTGAAACTTAAAGTGAGAAACAAAAAGTGGAGATTCATATAGTATCAATCCTAAGTAAATGTGTATGATTTGGGGAAGTTTAGGGCAAATTGACACAGGAATATTTCAGTAACTCTTATGGACTGCCAATTAGAATTTAGAATAATACATGTCCTTGACCAGCCATTCACATAATGGGTGTACTTGGTTAAAACTTTTGACAAATTCAAAAGTATTAGAGAATATTTTTACTGTTATAATTTAAAATTTTCTTTCACCTAAACACAAAAGAAGCAGGTACAGTCAATAACAGTGACTCACTGAGTGATGCATTAAATTCTGAACAAAGTAAATAACAACATATACTACTGAGAAATAATTTCTAACTTTCTTTTGTTGTGCTATAGCTGCCACTGGAGATTACTAGCCCCTATAAATCATATCATTCGCCTTGATATTATCAACTTCCAGAAGCAACCAATGCCCTTGGCCTGTCAGGGTCACCTGTGGGTTTATGAAGGATTTGGATCAGGCAAAAAATTAATAGGTAACCAATTTCCCATGAAGAACCATGCTATTGATTTTATTTTGTAAAATATTCTTAGATCATTTTATATTCAGTGTGTGAATTACAGATGACATAAATTAGTCTCTTCTTAAATGTGATATTGAAATAGCCTGTTGCTGTTACTATTTTTTTAAATTTGTAATTGAAATTAACCTAATACTCTGATTAAGTTAAAAACGAAACCCAACTACGTGCTGTTTACTTGAGTCATACATAGATGAAACTTGGCCAGAAATGCTAAAAATAAAGGATGAATAAACAGTCTCAAACAAATGCAGCACAAGAAAACTGAGAGTATAATATTAATCAGGGAAAATAATGTTCACAGTCAGTCAGTCATTCAGTTCAGTCGCTCAGTCATGTCCGACTCTCTGCAACCCCATGAATCGCAGCACGCCAGGCCTCCCTGTCCATCACCAACTCCCGGAGTTCACTCAGACTCACATCCATCGAGTCTGTGATAAATGGCCTTATTAATTAGATAGTAGTCAAAAACCTGATTACAGTGACTTAAATTTATTATTGTGAAAGAATGAGAAATGCGGAGGCATGCAGATGCACCACCAACTCAACAGTTCAACCCTGTGAGGACTGGAATTATTGCTGTTCTCTTGGCCTTTTCCTAGTGGTTCCGTAGTGACTATTTCAGTTGTGGCCATTACAATGGAGAGAAAAGAAGAAAGTGCCCAGGGAAGGGTTATCACCATGGAGAAAGCAATATGTCTCCAGGAGTCCTGTAGCATATTGAAGTCACTTTGGCCAGATTTTTCACATGGCCACACCTAACTGAGAGCGAGATGACTAGAGAAAAGGGAAATGGAAGCATAGTTTGGGCTGGCTGACCAAAGTTGCTCAGTTAGTTAGGATATAGCAGCCTAGAGTTCTGAAATCTGATGATCCTGGGTCCAGTAGACTGCAGTTCTACCACTTGGTAATTCAGTGACTTTGGGAATGTTTCCAAAGCTTTTTCAATTAGTCACTGTCCTCATTGGTAACGTGATGAAAACTACCTGTAACTTTTCATGTTATTTAAGTAAAAAGACACAGCATCACTAGCACATATGTACATGAGTATTACAAATTCCCAATGTGCCTAAGTCAGAGATATAGGTGCCTAATGTAACAAGGTGACTCCCGGAGAGAGGATGTATAGCATTTTGCTGGCCTTTGTCTCTCTAGGAAGGTCCCAGATGTCAGTGTCCCTCTCCACGTTGATCAACTACTGCCAGAGTTGATCAAACAGCCAATTGCTAAACCACTGTTCTTTTATTCTTTAGGCTTACATTAACATCCCAGAAATAGGTGCATTGACAATCTTTGTGTTTCTACTTAAGGGAATATTAGTAAACATGGAGCTTTTACATAACATCAGAAGGGCATAGCTTTCTGTGGGGAGAGTGCAGCATCTAGGCTAGTATCTTTGGAAATTATCTCCACTTCTTGCTTTCTTGCCTTACAGAATACCTGTAACTTGTACTGCTTCATGAGGTTAGTTTGATAATTAAATGACAGAGTGCATGTTAATCAATATAAAAGAAACCAGGCACCTGCAGTGTTTCAATTAGAATTACACCTCTAAATTTGTATTTTAAAATTGTGCTGCTTAGAAGAAAAGATTAGGCTATTATTTCCCTATTGTCCCTCAATGGAGTGTCGGAGAACACAAGGTTTGAAAGAACAAAGAAATACAGAAAAAGGAAAAAGAGTACATTAACTATGTCAGTTATAATTTATAATATTGATGAATTGTATCTCTGTTGTTCTTGTCATTTGTTCTTCACTTAGAATTCATTCATAAAATATATGTATTATTTCCTATCTTCTTCCACAAAAAGTTTTTTAACTCTATTTCAATTTTTGCAAATAAGACAGCCTCTAGTGGTTAACTCAATTTTTGAGGTCAATAGGTTACTGAATGAATATTTTAAACATAGTAAACAATGCTATATCCCTAGAATGCACAAATAGTTTAATATTGAAAATGTATTATCTAAAACCTAGGTCAAATTAGGAAAAATAAATATAAATCAATGATAAAATAATCATATCCATAAAACCATCCAAGTAAAAATTAGTTAAAAGTTATAATGTAAAAATCACTTTGGTTATAATTAGTCACAAAAACCATGTGGCTAGGAATAACATTGAAATGTGAGTTTTATTGCACAAATATGAAATTTACACATGTGTGCACATGTGCACACACACACATATCTGAATAGAGAAAAGTACCACGTTCTAAAACTGGAAGACGAAATTAACATTAATCCACCCCAAGTTACTTTAAAAATATAGCAAAATCCCAATGGTAATTGTCTTTGGAGAACAAGGAGGAAATTGATAGTAACTCTAAAGTTTATCCTTAACTAGAACTAGCTGAAAATGTTTTGGGGGGAAAAATGACCAGATGATGAGGTGAATTATCAATATAAAAACATACTCTGAAGTAACCATAATTAAAACAGAGTAGTACTGGTACAAAAGAGACACACATGAGTAGACCAGAAGGGGCCCAAGAAACTATAAGGCATTTTAATGTGATAAATTTTGCATTGCAGATCAGGGAGGGAAATATAAATTATATTCTTCATCACCTCAAAGAACAGTTGAGTAAAGAGCTAAGCATTTTTCTTAAGGCATTAAAAGTTTATAAAATAAGCAATTATCTTAGTTATGAATGGAGAAGGATTCTAATGTAAAAGCAATTGAAGACAACAGGAAATTATCAATAAATTCCTATATAACTAAAAACTTCCTTAAACAGAAGCAAAATAAAAAACAAGTAACAAACTGAGGATTTTCAACAACTCTGAGAAAGGTTTAAGGTAATTAATATAGGGGATGTATATAAATCAGTATTAGAAAAGCCCAAATATGTAAAAAAATTAATAACAGCCCAAATATGTTTGATTTAGCATTGAAAAAATGTCAGGTTAAAACCAGAATTCCCAAAGCTTTTACGTCTTTTGTTCATTTTCCTAAAGAATTGTGAACTATTAACCCAAGTGATTTTGAAAAGGCAAAAGCGCTGGATTAACCCTCAACCTCTTTTGATCGATAAGGAAAGTTAATGAATACTTATATATCAGTTACTATACAATCTAAATTAAATCTCTCTTTATTTTTCATTTCTGTCACAATGAAGTTAATCTTCTGGCCATCTGTTTACTAAGAAGGGCAGTTCTTATAATAGTGAAAAGCTTAATAGTTCTAGAATCGTTGACTTGAAACTCTGTGTGCATAGCAAGCTACCTTTGTTAGAATGTTTGTTTCACAGAATACTATGTATGGTCAGTTAAACTTAGAAATGGTTTGTCACAGGAAGCACACTTGAATCATCAGCCCTATAATAATTAACAGTGACTCAACAATTATAAAGCACAGATGCATTCTTTTCGAATCAAGAGGATCCCTAACATAAAACAATTTAAAAATAGTACAATAAATAATACTTTAACCAACTGATTTTAAAATACGATTCAGAATTACTATTTTCCTAGGGTGGTTCCATGGTAAAGAATCCACCTGCCAAGCAGGAGACGTGGATTCGATCCCTGGGGTCAGGAAGATCCCCTGGAGAAGGAAATGGCAACTCACTCCAGTATTCTTGCCTAGGAAATCCCATGGACAGAGGAGCCTGGTGGGCTACAGTCCACCGGGTCACAAAGAATCGGACACGACTGAGTGACTAAGCAGCAGCAGCTGCTCAATAATACAAAAATGGGCAAGTGATCTGAATGGGCAATTAATAGACAAATACATGTGAGAAAAAATACTTAGCCTCTTTAAAGCAGAGATGAAAAAAATTTACCTACTTAACTGACAAAAATAATTGAAGAATGATTATACTTAGTAAATAAAATGCAGTGTAACAGACATTTTCATGTTGTTGTTTAGGTATAATACATAGTTTCTTTCTGGAGCAAGATAGAGAAATGTTTTTCAAAAGCGATAAATCTATAACTTTCATTCAGTGTTTCTATTTTTATCCATACTTTTAAGAAATATACTTTACATTTATGTACAAGATATTCATTCAGCTAGTGTTATTTAGGATCAAAAAAAGGGATCAAAATAGGAAATTGGTTAAGAAAAGTATAGCAAATCCATAGGATAAAATGTTATACCACCACTAAATGAAATATTTTCATCTAACTTTTTTTAGAATACAGGAAAATCCTACTGTGATATTAAGAGAGAAGATTGGAATGAAAAAAAATTACATAGTATATATATATATATATATGTATATATATATATATATATATATAAGTATGACTAAAGGTCTAATAGAGACCATTAGGTGTCATTTTCAAGGCTGTCCCTAAGTCCTTGAGGAAGTCAGTCCAGGTATTTTATCAGGTTTCTTTTGTGTCTGGGCCTGTGCACTCAAGGACAAAAAGGAATTGAGGTTCCTGGGCCAAGGGCATGCAGAAAAAAACATCCTTTGGGCTTCCCTGATAGCTCAGTTGGTAAAGAATCCATCTGCAATGCAGGAGACCCCAGTTCGATTCCTGGGTTGGGAAGATCCCCTGGAGAAGGGAAAGGCTACCCACTCCAGTATTCTGGCTTGGAGGTTGCAAAGAGTAGAATTTGACTGAGCGACTTTCACTTTCACTTAAATCTAACACAGTAAACCAATTGGCTTCCCCTGGGATTTGAGTTAGGATAGTATTAAGGATTAGGCGCAATAGGATAAATGGGTCCAACAGTTTCATTAATAGCCCTTAGGTCCTGTACAAATTGATAGTCTCCAACAGGTTTAAGAATAGGTAATACCAGAGTATAATATGGTGACTGACAAGGTACCAGTAATAAACCATATGATACTTCTTCACTGTAGGAGAAATTCCTCTCTAGGCTTCTAGCTTTAGGGGATATTGTTTTTCACAGGCATATTCTCATCCAGGTCTTAGCCTGGTAACTACTGGTCAAATGTCTTTGTCTAAGACCCAGACCTCAATGTTCCAAACTTCAGGGTTTACCAGGGCTTCTATCTCAGTTGTAGATTCAGCCTGTTTATTTTCATTCTCTGTTAAAATCATTTGGTGATGAGTAAGTTTTCCTTAAGGGCTTCCCTGATGACTCAGCAGGTAAAGAATCTGCCTGCAGCGCAGGATACACAGGACATGCAGTTTCCATTCCTGGGTCAGGAAGATCCCCTGGAGGAGGAAATGGCAACCCACTCCAGTGCCTGAAAATTCCCGTGGACAGAGTAGCCTGGTGGGCTACAATCCAAAGGGTTGCAAAGAGTCAGACACGACTGAGCAACTAAGCACAATGTGACACAAGGTTTCGTTGTTCCTTTAGGAACAGAGTGGCCTCTAACTAGTTTAATAAATCTCTTCCCATTAAAGGGACAATCAGGTACAAACAAAAAGGAAGGTAAAAGTAGTTGACTGTTAGTGTTACACGTAAATTGTTCTAGGAAAGTGTTCCCTTGTCTTTTTCCTGATATTCCCATTACATATTCTTTATGATTGTTAAGATTTCCAATCCTTTAGGTTAAGACTGAGAAGGTTGTACCAGTGTCTATTATAAGACATTCTATCAAGTTGCCTGCTACTTCAGTGACTACCCCAGGCTCAGAATTAATTATATAGATGATATCTCTAGGCAGAGCCACTTCTGGCCTCAGGCCCCTCTATCTTCCGATTGTGAAGCCTAATGGCCCCCATCACTTGCTGGCAACTGAGGTAACCCCTCTGCCCGTGCACTGACTGTTGGCAAAGGGTACATTGATCACAATCTTTCCTCCAGTGTCTCTTCTGACCACACAGGGCACAGTGAATTTGTTTGGGTACCCATGGGCCTTATGGTCCACCATGGTCAGATTGGCCCAAAAAACCTGGCCTCTCCTTTGGTGGTCCCTCAGAAGACAAATCCTTTGTAATCATTTGAGCCTTTTGTTTGTCGCTCTGCAGGCATTCAGCCTTTTGGGCCACATCGCTATAATGAAAACTGAATAAGCCAATTGGAGTGAATCATTTAGAGGGGTTTGAGGACCAGCAGTTATCTTTTGAATTTTGTGCCTGATGTCTGGGGTAGACTGAGCTTTGAAATACACAGCCAAAAGGACTGTCCCTCGGGGGAAGGGGATCCTCATTTGCATACTTTCTAAAAGTTTCCTCTAATCTCTCTTGAAAAACTGCAGGGTTTTCATTTGGTCCCTGTTGGACTTCTTTTACTTTCTCATAATAAACAGACTTTACCATTCATGTCTTCTATCAAACAGTTAATCATACTGTCCTGTCTGTCCCTGTCAGTAGAATTCATCTGGTGATTCTACTGTGGATCAGCATCAGGGACAGAGTCATTCCCCACTTGAAACACTGCATGTCCTGGTTGGGCCCTAGTTGCCATTTGGTCAGCACTGTCCCTGGCTGCTAGTATTATATGCTGTTTTTCCCCTGGGATGCAGCAATGGGATAGTGAAAAATCTGCAAATCTCCCCAGGTAAGATCAAAAGTTCTCATTAACCTGGTAAACTCCTTAGTGAAAATTTCAGGGTCCTCAGAAAACTTCCCAATTTATCCCCGACTAGGCTTAGATCAGTAGCTGACAGCCCAGTTTCTATGGGGGGTCTGATCTTCGCATGGCCCTGTACACTGGATCAGCTAAACTGTCTTCTGATTGCTTCCTTAAATTAGCCTTCTGGGTTACATGGATCCCTTCCAGTTACAGTTCCCAAATACAAGGTCATAAAAACTTGAACATGTAATATTTCACTGCATTTTGATTCCCTTCTACAGTGTAAATCTAGTTGCAGTATAGTATTATAATTTAGAGACCTGTTCAGTGTTCACTTTTCTTGGCTCTCTAAATTATATTGCAGCCAAACCTGGTTACATAGCCTGAGAAGTTTTTTCTTTTCAAATCTTGTTCAATTTTTTTCCAGTCCTGGAGTACATGTCCCAGAGGATGTCTGGGGTAGACTGGGCTTTGAAATACACAGCCAAAGAGGGTATCCAGTTGATAGCCAAAGGGGGTATCCAGTTGATACCCAAATTTGACCCATCTTAGACCCAAACCTGAGGAGAGGTCTCTGCTATCCAAAAGTTTTGTTCTTGTGCAATTTGATCAAGATTTTCAGTTATGATTTTAGATGGTATCCCTTCCAAAGCAGTCTCCCGGCCAGATGTTAGTGCCCAAGAAATTGCCACAAAGGAATAGTACAGAAGATGTCCCCAGTGGTGCTGATGACGATTTGGAACTTGCCTGGCTGCAAGTCAGAAATAAAAGGGTTAACATTTGCAAGGGCCTGGAGGGAGGATAAGACTGACATCAGGGCCTGGTAGGTCCTCAACTGGGCACTCCTAGTAATTAAGGAAAAGTCCTTTGAATCTTGTAAGCTGGTTCCCTGCCAGATTGAGAGAGAAGAGTGAATTGTTACACCTTGGTGATCATACAGGTCTTTTGGAGTTAAAAGATATGGAACAGATAGAGAGCATAGAAGGAAAACCTCAGGGTGAAAGAGAAGAGATTGCTAAATCCTGCAACATCATATAGCGACTGGATGTGTACAAGCACAGCCATTCCACTGCCATGGTATGTATCTATGTAGCCAGGACTCAGACCTGGTCAAAGCAACCCAGACAGTGAAATTCCTTCTTTTTCACATACCATTGCCCTTGTCTCCTGTACCAGCAATAAGATTCTTTCTGTATTTCCATACTACCTTTCCATGGCAACCCATACTGATTGCCATCATTTCTCCAGTTCTTTAAACACCCATGTCATTGTTCCCCTGGCTTGTATCTCAGAATCCAGTCAGAGCCGTAAAGCTCTCGGGGTTGATTGGCCTGACTGAAACGGGTTGTCATCAGTGGAGTGTCCTCCCCAGAACTTCTGACCCATGGCATCCCATGGCCCAACTAGGACCCGACCCCAGACCTTCTTATCTTACTACAGTCCTGCTCTGGTCACCAGCTGGAATCACTGGGTGTTGTTTCCAGGGCTCTGAAGAGCTCCGGCACCACAGTCCTTTATGTCTCGGCCCAGAAATTAGTTCAGTAAGAGACAAAGTGGTTGATAGGAAGTGATTTATTAGAATAGGACATTTGTAAGGTTCACAAGTGGGAAGACAAGCACTGCGCTGCTCGAGTACTCAATGGGTTACATTTTTGTAATCAGAGAAAGAGTGAGGGGAGGGAGATCTTCTTTGTATTTCTTGAGTTGAAAGAAAGTAGAACTTCCATCATCAGCTTCCTGCCCCAGGTAGGGCAGGGAAGTTTACTTCGACTGTCAGAGCACTTGGAAAAATATTTTCAAGTCTCAGTACAATGAGGGCCTTTCATTGTGAAAAGTCATCTTTCCATAAATGATTATTTTTTTGTGTGCACAGAGCCTGTTTTGGTGGTCATTAATTTAATGACATCACTGGGCAGTTTGTAGGGCTTATTTTCTACTGTTGTTCTTTTGTTTGGGGGGCTTTGTGCAAAGAACATGTCAAGGCCAAAGAACATGTTTGGGGGTTACTAACTCACTGGCCTTACTGAGCAGGATGTAGGTTTCATGCTTCCATTGTTTTGTTGTTTGTGGGCGTGTCCTCTGTTTCTGTTGCATCGTTTTGTTTTTGTTGCTTAGTAAGTTAGCCGTGACCCATTTAGACAACATATTAAAAAGCAGAGACGTTACTTTGGCAACAAAGGTCAGTCTAGTCAAAGCTGTGGTTTTTCCAGTCGACAGGTATGGATGTTAGAGTTGGACTATATAAAAAGCTGAGCACCAAAGAATTGATGCTTTTGAACTGTGGTGTTGGAGAAAACTCTTGTGAGTCCCTTGGACTGCAAGGAGATCCAACCAGTCCATCCTAAAGGAAATCATTCCTGAATATTCATTGGAAGGACTGATGTTGAAGCTGAAACTCCAATACTTTGGCCACCTGATGTGAAGAACTGATTCATTTGAAAAGACCCTGATGCTGGGGAAGATTGAAGGCAGGAGGAGAAGGGGATAAGAGGATGAGATGGTTGGATGGGATCACCGACTCGATGGCCATGAGTTTGAGTGAGCCCTGGGAATTGGTGATGGACAGGGAAGCCTGGTGGGCTGCAGTCAGTCCATGGAGTCATAAAGAGTCAGACATGACTGAGCGACTGAACTGAACTGAAGTTAGCTTGATTTTATCATTAAGTAAGCCAATCTGACTTTGATGTTAAGTGACTTGTTTTGCTTTATGAGTCAAGCAAGCCGACATTGTTTCAGAATTTTCCTATTACTTTCTTGAGTGATCATTAGTCTTATTGTGGTCTCCCAAAGCCCCCTATAATATATCCCACTCTATCTACAGTTCCCTAATGGGGAACTCACTATTGTGCTCACTATTTGATCATCCCATTCTGTCCCTATCATAGGGAGAAATACACCAATATGTTCAAGTGGATATTTATGGACTGCAAGGTTATAAGTAATTATTTTTTAAATTGTCCAGATTTTCTCTAGTGAAGGATTAAACATTCTGATCTTAAAGAAAACTATAAAAATCAGAAGATGAAAGAAAAATATTATATTCTAGAAGTTGAACTAGATTCATAGGGTAGCAGTTACAGAGAACTTTATAACAGCAGTCTGGCTCACAAGAGAGAGAACCACGGGTAAAGATCAGTCTCCATCATCTTCTGAAGGATGCTTTTAGAAATCCAAGGGCAACAGGAGGTTGAGTGAAACCATTACTAATTAGCCCTAGGATTCTGACTCACAGGAGACCTCTAAGAACTGTTGCCTAAAAAATCTTCTCATTTAGACCAGCTAGCAGTTTTGACTTTTATGCCAATTACTGTACCTTGCCTCTTATTCATTTGGCTGTGCTGTGGATATATGAAAGTTGTATGTAACAAAAGCTGAAATATACTCTTTTATATATGGTTATTTCAATCTTGTGACAAAATATCTTTTAGTTCCCTAATGACCTAGCCAGACCATGTTACCTTCTTTTATATTATATAGCTTTAAAAGACCTACTCAAGTATTTCAGACATTATGAGAACGGGGTACAATGTCCTACTTGGTTTGGAACCACTTTCTTAGGACTGCTTACAGTCACAAATCTAGAGCGTATCTATTCTAATTGGGTTTTGTTTTGCTTAATTTCCCATTATTGTTGGTAGTAGATAAACTATAAATTTGTATAAAAATAGGATTTTTTTCCTTTTACTTTGCTCAATAACTTTTACCTTGATGAATGCTAAGAATGTTGTTTTGCGGGGTGTGGGGTTTTGTTGTTTTTTGGCTAGGAAATCTATGTGAAGGAGATTCACCTTCATTAAAGTCTCATGGTCCTCTTATGATGTTGATTTTCACATACAATACAAGTTTGGCCACGGAAGAATTTTCTTTGAGATATTCTTTTCATATGTCTGGTAAGTCTGTTACTTTGTTCATACTTATATCTGTATGTTTTTGCTTTATTGTGCTTTATTAGAAAATATGTGTCATAAAATAATTTGTTCTTCATTTCATTTGTAAGCTTTAGAAGAGAAGAAAAAGATAGTATTTAAGGTTGTAACTTCCATAATCTGTGGAGGCATCAAAGTAAACATTCATAAAGCATAAGATTTATCAAATTTTTCCATTTTTATTACAGTACCTAATAATTCTGTCTAGTTTTCTGTATACTTGGAATATTATAACAATACAGTAGGAATTTTTCATCCCTAGCCTAACAGTTTCAAGTAATTTTTCTATATTGAAATTGGTTTCCTTAATATACTAATATTAAGAGTAATTGATTCCTTTTTTAAAACTTGTTTGGTGGATAGTTCATATATATTAGATGTAACCAGATTATTGACAAATATGCTTTGCCCAGCATTCCTGTAGTTTTAGTGAAAGCACTGATAGCATTATGAAAATTGAGAACTGTTGCAAATTATGGAAATTGGGTGTTATGGAGAAAACATTTGCAATTATGCTTAATTCTGAATTAAGCATTAGAGTTGCCCTAGTCCTTAAGATTTATCAATTCATACTCATTAAAAATGTTAATTGGAATATAATTAGGGAGTTATTTCTACAAAAAATTTTTACTTAGTCTGGTAATGTGAGAAATGTTGGATGGAGAAAACGAAGATTTGCATCAAGTTCAAATTATATAAGTGAAAGTTGTATCGTAAGGGGCTAACGTAAACAGAATCAAGTTTCCCATTTAGGCATTTAATTATTCAGATTATCACCAAATGGTTTTAAACTTATGCTAGGCTGTGTTTAAAGCACTGAGGATTCAGTGATGAGCAAGACTGTCCCTGCCCTAGAAGAGTTGACAGTCTAGTTGGGAGACAGTCTCTGTAAACAGAGAAGGACAGAGAGTGTTGCTTATCACCCATTTCTACCAGGGTTAAGCCACTGCAGTAGCTGATGGACAGTGCACTCTGTGCTTCAGAGAGAGGAAATTAAAGTGATAACAGGATGCTCTGTGCTTTGAACAAGCAGGCCCCTTACATAGCTAGATGTGTATTTCAGGAAAAATTTTAGTGAACCCAAATTTCATATTTTCATGTAAAAGCACTACAATCATTAGCTTGAGATCTCTGTTCCTTGTGACTAGCAGTAATCTTCTTTCAAGACATGTGCTTGACTGTCCATACTCCCTAGCCAAAATGACACTTAGACCGGCTTCTCCCCTCTACCTCTATGGAACAGCTTGTTCAGAGCTACTGAGCAGTTGTCTCATGGATATAGTCCTCAGTAAGACCCTAAGTGAAACAAAACTCATAGCTCTCATGTTTTGCATTTTTGTTTCAGTCAACCAATCAAATAATCTCAGAAAAATATAGAGTGAAAAAACGACTATATTAAGATTTGACAGGGGGTCTTATTTAGTTTGGTAAAGGATGGGCATGGAATTCTGGCAAATCTTTGTTCTGTTATAGCAAAACACCTTCAAATGTATTTCTAGTCACTCTCTCCCCTTTTACCCTTTCGCTTTTTCTTGAATCCATTCCTATAAGGCTTTCTTTCTTACCCTTCCCCAGATGGTGTTCTTGCCAAAGATACCAGTGACCCCCACAAGTTCAGATCTGACAGTTACTTCTCGGTCATAACAGCTGTATTTGGCATGGATGACCTCTTCTTCCTTCTAGAATTTCATTTGTCATGGCCTCCAGGAAACCACTGTTTCTTGACTGCCTTCTTTCTTCACTGGTCTCCTTGGAGTCTTTTGGCTGGTCGCTCCTCATATTTCCTACCATTAAAAGTTGAGGTGTGCTGGGACCCGGTCCTTGACTTTGTTTTCTTCTTTACCTATACTCACTCTTAAGTAATCTCACCCATCTAATTTAAATACCAATTTAAATACTAATTTAAATACCATCTTTGCACAGACAACACTCAAAGTATATCTCCAGCTTCTAATTTGAACTCTAGGACTGTATATCCAACTGCCTCCCTCTTCATTTGGGTATCTAACAAGCATCTCAAATTTAACATGACCAAAATGCAACTCTTGATTTCCTACCTCTGTTTCCAAATTCTTCCCCCACCGGTCTTCCCCACCTCAGTAGATGGCAACTGCAGTTTACTAATTAAATGTTCAAGCTGTTATATTGTTCATCCTTGACTTTCCTTCTCACATCTGTCATCAGATTTAGAGTTCATCTGTGGACCTGCAGCAAAATTAATCTAGAATCCAACTACCTCTCAACAATTCCATCATAACATTCTAATACAAGCCTTTGCTTAGTCTGTTTTACCCTTAACAGCCAGAATGATCATTTTTAAAATATTTAAAAATTTTGTTGAATTTTTTGACTGTGCTGGGTCTTCTTTGCTGCGTGGACTTTTCTCTGGTTGTGACAAGTAGGGGCTACTCTCTGTCTGTAGTGTGTGGGCTTCTCACTGCGGTGGCTTCCATTTTTGCAGAGCACAGGCTCTAGGCAAGGGGTCTTCAGGAGTTGCGGTATCTGGGCTAAGTAATTGAAGCTCTGGGGCTCTAGGTCACAGTAGTTGTGGCACACAGGCTTAGCTGCTCCTCAGCATGTGGGATCTTCCCAGACCAGGGACCTGTCTCCTGCATTGGCAGCCGGATCCTTTACCACTAAGCCACCAGGGAGGCTCCAAAGTAATCATATTAAAATGAATAATTCACATCATGTTATTCCTCTGCTTAAAACCTTTCAATGTTTTTCCAGCTCACTCTTAGTTGGCCTTACAGTGACCTATGATATTCTGTATGATCTGGCTCTTGGCTACCTCCTTGACTACCTCTCCGATCATTTACCCCAGCCACACCAGCCTTTCTGCTGTTGCTCAGCCATACCAAGCATGCCCCCCTGCTGTTCTCTCCAAATCATACAACCATGCCTACAAATAGATGGTGCTCAATAATTGCTTGAATAAAGGAAATGACATCCTAGCTGGGGTAGATTAGTGAGTAGACAGTAAGATAGTAGCTCCTTACCTAATAAATGAGTAAGAAATACATCTGTCTTGCTTATGAAAATCCCTTTGGCTGAGAGCTAAAGAATGAGTAGGAGTCAGTGAAGCAGACTTCATACGTGTATTCAATTTCTGTTTTCAGATAAACATAAACAACCTTTAGCGCAGACATTTTTCCAACAACAGCGGAAATGTTATAGGTTCACCCTGTATGTGAAGTTTGTTAAAAATCTGACTCATTTGGCCTTCCCTGGTGGCTCAGTGATAAAGAATTTGCCTGCCAATGCAGGAGATGCAAGTTTGATCCCTGATCTGGGAAGATCCCACATAGCGTGGAGCAGCTAAGCCCGTACACCACGACTATTGAGCCTGTGCTCTAGAGCCCAGGAGCCACAACCTGAGCCCACAGGCCACAGCCACTGAAACCTGAGCCCTAGAGCCCATGCTCTGCAACAAGAGAAGCCACCACAATGAGAAGCCCATGAACTGCAACTAGACCAAAGCCCATGCAGCAACAAAGACCCAGCAGAGCCAAAGACAAATACATAAATAAATATTTTTTAAAAGGTCTGACTCATCATTCATACTCATGAGATTACAAATATATCAGTGGAAACTGTAATATTAATATCTATGTGAGTAAGAAATATAAAGCCATTAAAATGTATGTGTAATATGTAGTCATATGGAAAAATATTCACAATTGGGGGAAGTTACAATAATGTAAAGTGAAATACAGCTTTTAAAAAATGTATACTATAGCTTAGGGAAAAGCAGGATTTACATTAAAATATGAGTATTGGTTACTTATAGGATGGGATTACAGGAGACTTCCTTTTTTGAAATCTGTCTTTTGGAAATTTTCTCCAATGTAAGTGTATCACTTAAACAAAAGAATAAAAAATATAAAGCATTAATTAGGATATATTGACCTTGAGAATTCTCTTATTCTAGGTTCCATGAGAGGAAACATTAAAGTTAATGGTAAGGAGCATAAAGGAGGTAAGGAATTGGCTTTGTTGATCTGCCTTTGGTTACCTGATATTATAGAGAGAGAGTGAGGAATTTCCTTCTGCTAAACACTGTTTAGGAATAAGTATACTTTGGCTGCTGTCAAAGACTTCTAAGTGTTGTGTCCTTATTCTATTTGCTTTATAATGAAATATGAACTTATATTAATTTTCTGAGTGTCAAACTTTGAAGGTAGTGGAGACCTAGGGCAGATCAGAGAGTAGAGAGTGAGAAGGTAGCACCTTATCTGATTACTGTGTAAGAAATACATGTTTTGTTTATGAGATCCCCCTATTTTAACTCTGTTATTCATTAACAGTCTTTCCATATACTTTATGTCCTCTGGATTATGCTTGGATACCCCTCACCCTCTCTTTTTGCTGGGCCATTGCACAGTTAAAATGACAAGATTATTGATGAAGTAAATCAATTTGGGGGTGGCATTAATTTTATATTGAATAATGCCTAGAGCATTTGGAGTAAATCCAAAATGTCATTAAATTCCTCAGTTCTCTTCTTGATGTAGTAGCTTCTTGGCCCTTGTGAACCATAATATCCTGATTTCAACTATCTGAGAGTGACCCAAATTTCCTTACCAAATAAAATGATTATAATTTTTAGTATAGGCTGAATTTTAGGAGTATGTGATTTACTCAGGGATTTAGAAGACTGTGTGCTAAAGATAAGCAACAAAGCTACATCACAATGTATATGTGGGCGACTTAGTGGTTCATAGTTTGTGAATTAAAGTCAAAGAACTTTGTCTTCTTTTGGGAAGGGTCACTTTCTCAAAACAAAAGTCATTTATACCCTATGTCACCATATATAAGGAGCTATGGAAGTAAGGAAAGAGTAATATAACTTAATAGAAGTACACTGCAGTTTAAGGTTTTAATGACCTGTTGTAGACATTAAAACCAGATCCAAAAAGTAGTAACTCAGCTCCTTGACTATTGCATACAATGTTTTTTTCTTTTTGCCTCAAGGGTGTCCAATATTAGATCTGATTGCAGTTAGCTCTTTTGAGATCACATCTCCCAATTATCCTAACATTTATCCTAATATGCTGAACTGCACTTGGACTTTTTATTCTATGTCTGGAAATAAAATGAAGGCATTGATTAAAGATTTTATAATGGAAGAATCTTGGAACTGTGAATGGGATTATTTCAATATTTATGATGGACCAGATCAACAATCAAGATTACTTGGTAAACTGAACCTTTTAAATGTCCTATGTTGAGTAGCATTCATAAGAAAATTTATATAATTATATATGTGGCAAACATGATCTACATTTGCCTTGGGAGCAATATCATTTACTGTCAGAGACTTTCCATCAGATCTTTCTTCAGAATCCTGAATACTATTAAACACAATGAGATGAGCATAATACCACACTCAATGGCTCTTTGCCTTTAATTCCAGCTTTTCTTGATTTCAGTGATTCCTATCTCATTTTATCATCAGGGAGCACACTAATTTTGTTTTTCTCAGGAAGTCATATATTTGAAGAGTTTCTGTTGCCTAAACTGCATTTTTAGGCAGCTTTTTGAAATTTTGTTTACTCGGATTTCATCCTCATGATAAAGGTAGCTCACTTTAGATCCAAGGTAAATTACAGAAAAAAAAAAAAGGCCAATTAACTTAAATAATCTTTAGAGATTTATTGACCACATGATGTCTACTGTGTTTGAATGTCAGACAATGTCCTGAGACTGACTCATACAGGGAACTTTTCCAAAGATTTTGTAATTCAATATTGTATCCCATTCTCTAATTTCCAACCAAGACGCCATGCAATCCACCTATCACAAAGGACAGGAGAAGAGGTTTGAAGCTATCTTTTTACAAAGACCTTAACCACTCTTGTGATATTCTAGGATTTATAACACCAGTAGGCTTAGCAATGTACTTTGAAATTTCAAAGCTAATTAAATTTTTTCTTATCAGTGAGTTTGGTTCCTGCTAAGAATTCTAGAGCAATAGAATAGAGGTGGTGGAGACACAAAATATCAAGCTATTAGTTCTCCATAAGATTAATATGAATCATCTGTGGTATCAGATCCAGAATTATCTGGTATAATTCTCCAGAATGCCTTTCAACCTAAGACCCTTGGAACACACCTGGAATTGAACAAGTTGGATTTATTACTCATTGTGGAAAAGGAAAACACATATCCTTGAAAACCATGGAGTGTTAACAGGATGGTAGAAAGAACCTCTTATAGGATTTGGATTTTGAATGAGTAATTTTGGAGAAGGTCTAGGGAAGTGGACTTGCTTCAAAATTACCCATTCTAAGCCCAAATCCTAAGTTCTAGGGAAGTGGAACGGCTTACCAGGTGGTGCAAAGGTAAAGAATCTGCCTGCCAATGCAGGAGATGCAGGTTCAATTGGGAAGGCCAGGAAGATCCCCTGGAGAAGGAAATGGCAACTCACTCACTCCAGTTTTCTTGCCTGAGAAATTCCATGGACAGAGGAGCATGATGGGCTACAATCCATGGGGTTGCAAAGAGTCAGACATGACTGAGCACCCACACACTAAGGAAGTGAAATTTGCTCTAGATTGCTTGCAGGAAGTAGGTGAGAAAGTGGGGCAAGTTTATGATTGGGTATCTAGGCGTGACTGGAGTACGGGTAAAATTGTAACTGATAATGAAGTAGCAAGTCTTCATTTTAGCCAGAGGTCAATGTTTGGTATTTTATTGGTTACAGATGACCTTGTTTTTGTCTCATCACAGATTCAGAGACAGTCTGATGTTGGTATCCTGTGAGATTGTTTGTATCTAACGGGAGACCCTGGTTCAGTTGTGAGTGCTGGACCAGTTTCTGGATGTCAAGGCTGCTTTCCTATTTCTCACTCTACTATTTTTCAACCTGACAACATTATTTGTCTTTAAAATTTCCGATTAATAAAAAATTCATGGGTCAAAACATTTAAAATGTGACAACTCGTATTTCTATAATTAACTTATACAATTCTATATAAAGGTGAGGTCACTACCATTAGTTTGCTAATTTACACAGTTTTATTCATATAATTTTATATACTTACAATCATTTTAGTTCAGTGAAATATGCAATTTTATAAGCATTGTTAAACTGTTGAACATATTGAACCCTATTGCTATTCTCCCATCTGGTGAGAAGAGCTAGCCCAAATATGGATCCACATTGTCTATTTTGTCTCAGTTATCTTTTCTTACTAAATATTTTCTCACCTAAAGAGAATTCATTAGTTTTTAGCTACTTTTTAATTATTTCTGAGAATGTAGATGGAATGGTACACAGCCTCCAGATTGGTTTCATTGCAATGGTTTTACAATATATTAATGAAAATAATTAGCAAAATTAAGGTTCATCTGTTCTTCATTCTTTCATTTACCCCATAAAGGTAAGACATCAGTAACTAGTTAACACCATATTAAATATACATGTCAGATTAATTCATGACTGAGCATTTTCTAATGTGTTAGACAGCTTGAAGACACAATGGTGAACAGTTCAGAAGTGATCATTGCCACCTTCTTTTGAAAAGACATAATAAAAAAACTAATAATAGCATTTAACAATAAATAATAAATAATTACTGATTGTCAACATGTGTGCTGTGCTTAGTTGCTCAGTCATGTCTGACTCTTTGTGACCTCATGGACTGTAGCCTACCAGGCTCCTCTGTCCATGGGGATTCTTTAGGCAAGAATACTGGATTGGGTTGCCATGCCCTCCTCCAAGGGATCTTTCCATCCCAGGGATTGAACCCAGGTCTCCTGCATTGCAGGTGGATTCTTTACCATCTGAGCCACCAGGGAAGCCCAGGAATACTGGATTGGGTAGCCTATCCCTTCTCCAGGGAATCTTCCCAACCCAGGAATCATACTGAGGTCTCCTGCATTGCAGGTGGATTCTTTACCAGCTGAGCTACCAGGGAAACCCTATGTCAACATAGTTTGAAGGAAATTAGTTGCAGCAGCAGTATGGAATAATACTGGGTACACAGTTGCTTTAGTTAAGATGGTCATGGAAGGCCTCATTGAAGGGGTGCATTTGAGATCCAAAGAATGACAAGGAAACAGTCAGACAAGGCCAAGAAAGCATGTGCGAAGGTGTCTAGTATCTCAGGTCTGACCGTACCTCCTACCATTCTCCTTCTCCTTTATTCTTCCTTGGGTTAACTGAGCATAATCTTGATTGGCCCAAACGTGACTTCAAGATTCACTTCCTTAGTTTGTTCAGGTATCTGTCCAGATATTATATAATCTAAGGCCTCTTGTATCACATCATCTAAATAATCCTCTTACACTTTTCCTTCTTGGCATTAATCATGACCTGGCAGCATGTATATTTATTTGTTTAGAATCTGTTTCCCTCCACCCCAATGAAAATATCCTGATAACAAAGCTTAGTTTCCTGTTCACTGCTTTATCTCCAATGTCTAAAGTACTACCTGAAAATAAATATTTGATGAAAAAATACATTAGAAAAAGGCCTCGAATATGGGAATAGTTTGGTAACTTGGGGAACTATCAAATATCAGAGTGGCTAGAGATTGAGTGGGGACGGACTGGAATGAGGTGAGGTTGTACAAGATGAAGGTTTTGCCCTCAGGTCATGCAGCTCAGGTTATGGTAATGAGTGGGCTTTATTCCCATCCAGTGGGAGGTCTTTAAAGGTTTTGGACAAGGAACTAATTTGAGAGCTGCTGTGGCTACCACGTTGGGAATGGATTTTAGAGTGACAAGTGAATTATTTAAAAAAATATATATTAATGATGTTGTGATAGTTTCAAGTGAACAGTGAAGGGACTCAGCCATATATATATATGTGCTTAGTCGCTCAGCCATGTCCAACTCTTGTGACCCCGTAGACTGTAACCTGCCAGGTTCCTGTGTCCATGGGATTTTCCAGGCAAGAATACTGGAATGGGTTGCCATTTTGTACTCCAGATCTTCCCGACCGAGGAATCGAACCCAGGTCTCCTGCATTGCAGGCAGATGCTTTACCAACTGAGCTACAAGGGAAGTCCAACCATATATATACATGTATCCATTCTCCCCCAAAAACCCTTACCATCCAGGCTGCATAACATTGAGCAGAGTTCCACGTGCTATATAGTAGGTCCTTGTTGGTTATCCGTTTTAAATATAGCAGTGTGTACATGTCCATCCCAAACTCTCTCGCTATCCCTTCCCCCCTTGTCAGGGTGAATTACACCTGCAGTTATGAGGCAGTTATGATAATCTATACCTATGCTGTCTAATCCATGTTCTTATTTAAATTCAAGTTTTAGAATGAAATGGAATGTAGTATTAGCCACACGTCAAGTGCTCAGCTGCTACATGTAGTGAATGATTACTATACTGGACAGCACTCATATTGAACTTCCCATCATTGCAGAATGTTCTTTTAGTACTGTTTAGGTACTAATGTTGCCTTGCAAGAGGATGGTAAAATGGACAGATTGGAGAACTGATAGGCTTTCTTGATGGAATAAATGTGAAATTAGATCTGCAGATCAAGGATGGCTCCTTAGTCTATAGTGGAAAGTTTTCAGAGGTGGTGGCATTTATAGAGATGGGAAATACTAGAGGGAGAAATGGATTTGTGGTGAAAGATCTATTTGGGTCATGTTATATTTTTAATGCCATGATACATCTAAGGTTGATTTGGCAGTAGGGAGCTAGAAGTAGAACTCCTGAAGTTTGGACTTAAGATATAGATTTGAGAGTTATCAGCTTCTCATAAATTTCCTTTAGTTATTCTTTCTCTGACATCATCAATCTCCTCAATCATTCTCATCAGTTTCAAACATATTCTATTATTACCCATAATTAAAATAAAAATAGAACAAGAAAGTTAGCTATTGCCCCATTTCTCTGCTTCCCTTTACAGTAAAATCTCTCACTTTCTTAGAGGTTGATGGATATACATAGTTTATGGGATTATGGGCAAGAAGTCACGGAGAGATCAATTATAGTAAGGGAATACTAATAGATTAGGATGCATAAAAGTGGTAATTTGGGAAGTAGAATGATTGAAATCAAATTTCAAAAGTCTCAAATGATTCCAAAATTTCAATGCAGTGTTGTTAGTAAAGAATTATGACGAAAGAGATAAGGTCCTTTGTATGGTTAAATTTAGTGTTGGCACTGAGCTGGCATTCACTAACTTGGCCTCACGAGTCTTCATTGTAAATATCCAGTCTGTCTGGTTGTTGCCCCTGACATACTGGTTATGAAATATCATCTTTGGTCAAGAAACAATTTTAAGGAACATTAACAATTTGGAACACAACCATAGAACATAATGACCAGGATGCTGAAGGGTGTGGACACCTGGAAATGTTTATTTTAGAGGAGAGAGAAAACAGAAGGATCACAATTTCTTCTCTTCAAGTATTTATGGAATTTCCATAGATTCTCAGCCATGCATAAAACTTGTTCTGCCTAATAATATCTAATAGTTATTGAATGTTTACCATTATTCATGCATAGTCCTGAGAACTTATAACTCAATCTTCTTAGCAGCCCTATGGAGGTAGGTTGTGTTATCCTCATTTTAAATATAAGGAAACACAAAAATGTTGAGTAACTTGCCTCTGGTAACATAATTAATAAGTAGAGAAAGCTGGTTTAAAGCCCAGGCACTCTGATTCAAACATTTCTATCCTTGACCACTCTGTTAACCATATGATTACACTGATGCCTTTTGATTCAACATAAGGAAGAACTGTCAAGCAATTAGAACTGCTTAAAAAGAGAAATTTTCATAAGTTCCACATAATATCTTCAGATGCAGCTAACATACGCCCAACGTTGTTTTAGAAGAAACTCAGTGCTAGATGAAAGATTAAACTAAATTATCACTAAGATTCTATGTTTAACCTAGTTCTTTACTTCTCATTCAGCTACCCATCTCAAACCTACACGTTTTGTAAATGTGTTACCTGTATTTCTACCTAAGCCATTAACAGCAATATTGTACTTGGCAGAACCAAGGGTAGAACTATTTTCATACCCATCAGATCTTCCCTTCAGGTTAACATTGTATGGTTATTTAATCAGCTGTGAAGCTCCCTAGTCATATAATTATCCACTTACACTTTATATCTGTTCACAGGGACATCGTAAGGTACTTTATTAAGTGCTCCACTGAAATCAAAATTCATTAAGTTTATCTCATTCCCCCTAGCCACCATCTAATTAGCTCTTTCCAAAAATTAAATTAGGTTAATTTAATACGGCCTGTTGAGGATCCCATGCTAGTTGCTCATGACCACTGATTCCTTCCTAAAGTGTTCAAAAACTGCCTAATAATTTGCTATAAAATTTTGCTGAGGTTTTTTTACTTAGTAAATGTTTATAATGCTTCATAAATACAACTTTATATAATCCTGTATTTTTTTAATCTAAATTATACAGATGAGAAAATTGTGGCAGAGAGGTTAAATAACTTGCCTAGGGCCACATAGCTAATAGAACTAGTCCAGACTAGCAGTTTGACTTTGGAATCCGAGCCTGTAAGGACTAAGCTACACTACTTCACTGACATAAGATTTTGCAAATCTTTTGGCCTCTTTGTTTTTCTCTGTCTCCTACCCTTCCCCCTCTGCCAACCCTCAATCTCCTTTTTGAAAAGCAGAATAACATTTTCCCATTTCCATTATGTTAA
The DNA here is from genome assembly GCF_001704415.2 of Capra hircus. NCBI lineage: Eukaryota > Metazoa > Chordata > Mammalia > Artiodactyla > Bovidae > Capra > Capra hircus. Next base: position 78,742,825 of record NC_030812.1, read on the forward strand.
AACTTCCAGAGTGTTAGTTGACTTTACACAGATTGCCTTCATTTGACATGGTGCCTCTCCAAAGCTACCCATGACATCCAGTTCACCAGATTCTTCAAGGATAAGAATGATGCAGAGATTAACTTTCTCCTATTCCCCATCTCTTTCCCAGATTCCTCAAAAAACATTATCTTTAAGACAAATCAACAGTGTATCATTTAGTTTGAGAGAATCTCAGTTACAGCTTGTACAGATAAATTACAGCAGATATCTTGTCACTTATCAGGACAATGTTTGTGACAACTTTTGCATTTCTATATTAGGAAAGGATCATCATTAGTCTGTATTTGGGAAGACTACATGTCTTAGTTTTAGCTACTATAATAAAAATACCATAGTTTGGGTAGCTTAAATAACAAGTATGTATTTCTCACAGTTATGAAGACAAGAAGTTCAAGATTTGCTGTCTGGTGAAGGTTTGCCTCCTGGTTCATAGCTGTCTTCTTGCTATTTTCCCATAAGACAAATACAGAGTCTAGAGAGCTCCCTGGGTTCTCTTTTATAAGGGTTTATAAGGCTCCACCCTCATGACTAGGTCACCCCCAAAGGCCACACCTCCTAATAGCATCACACTGGGGATTAGGATTTTCACATATGAATTTTGGGGGCACACCAACATTTGGTCCATAATGGTATCCCATTACTTCCATTTCTCTGTCCATTTATCTTCATTGAAATGCTTCTTTAACCACCCTTATAATCAAAGATTGCCACACAAATTGTATATTGCTTCCATATCAATTGCTAGCCCAGTCTTTTCCCTTTGATCTTTTAAAATCTATACCCTTTTATTGTCTCAATCAAATCATGAATTTCACCCTCAGAATCTTGATTTTACATTATTGATAATCATTCTTATCAAGATTTATTTGGAATTTAATGTCCCCTCTCTCCTCCGTCTTTTACCCATGTAATTACACAGAAGTATTTTAATTATTGAGTATACTTCACATTGCAGCTCATTTATGTGGCTCCAAGAAAGAATTTGTCTGGATATCCAGTGGTGCTTACCTAACTGTGAATTTGAAAACTGATGAGTCTGTGGGAGAAAGAGGTTTTAAACTGATTTTGGAAGATATGACTGAGAAGCCATCACAGAAAAGCAATATTGGGACCCAACTGCCTATTAATGGTAAGTAATTATTTTAAAATATCTACTAAAGCAGGTACCATATATGCCTTAAAACAGAACCTGGAGCCCACTGGTTTAGGGATCAATGGCAATCACTTTACTCTAATACTAAAAACAGGATAAGCTCATTTTAAACCATTCCTTAAGGACTGAGACTTTGGCAGTTCACATAGATCATGTGAGGTAATAAAGTTAATTGGGGTGTGTACATGTCTCTATGTGTGTATGTTGTTTTTAATTAAGACATAATAAACATGAGAGACAGTAAGTTGCTATTTAAAAGATCCTGTGGGGCCTTTCAAGCTGAAACAAGAGGAGAGTTCAATGTGTTTCCATGTCTTTGTTTACATATCTCTTCTATTAAGTAACTGTCTCCTCGCCACCACGAAGAGCCCTCAAAATATTTCAGATATATTAACTTTCCTGCATAAAATAGAAACAAATGTACCGATTTTTTCCTACTTAAGTCTATCTAATTTTAAGCTAGAGATTCATTAGTTGTGCTTAAGACTAAACCTAATGAATCTGTTATTAGGAGATTTTCTTGATTAGAGTGTAATAGCAGGAAAATTCAAATAATCCACATTAATGCAAAGTTTTTTTTTTTTTTTTAATAACACTCTATCTTAAGATTCCAGGTGGCTCTAGTGGTAAAGAATCCACTTCCAATGCCAGAGACTCAAGAGACATGGGTTCGATCCCTGGGTTGGAAAGATCCCCTGGAGAGGGAAATGTCAACCCACTCCAGTATTTCTTGCCTGGAGATCCCATGGACAGAGGGGTCTGGCAGGCTACAGTCCATGGGATCACAAAGAGTTGGACACAACTTAGCAACTAAGCAACAAAATCTTTCTTAGGATAGTGAAATGAACAGGCTCTCCCAAGAGTCCTGAATTTGAGCCCTAGACTAGTGAACCACATTGTCCTATAGGTGTGATTTTTTTCTTTTTTTGGCTATGCCACAAGGCACGTGGCATCTTAGTTCCCTACCCAGGAAGGGACCAAACCCATGCACCCTGCAAATGAAGCACAGAATCTTAACCACGGGACCACTAAGAAAGTCCCCTATAGATGTGATTTTTAATTGTTAAAGCCCTGCTCACCTAATTGACCCTTCTTCTGTGTCCATTCCTTTTGTTTTTCCATTGCTTTATCTTTAAACTGACCCTTTATTCTCACAGTAAAAATATTTAGCCTCATTTCTTTTTTAAAGTTTTGTAAAGTTGAATACTAATAAAATATTGCTATTATACATGTATACAAACAGCCCCAAAATCTGAGTTACCACATAAAATGTGGATTACCAATGCAATAAAAACATATAGTAATGCAGTGAACTTAATGCATTAAAAAATATGTTTTAGTAAATACCTTTTGTGGGTTTTTTCCCTCTAAAGTCCAGGATAGTCTTAATTTTGAAGAGTTTGCATATTTGTAAAGGAAGAGGGAATCCATGTTTTATACATATCTGAAAAGAAAGTAGAAATGATTTTACTTAAGTATTGAATAAACAAGTGCAAATCCACTATGCTATAAACTTTTTAAATAGCTTTCTGGTATAAAAAATAATCTCAAGTAAAGAATTAACAAGTGAGTATGTCTTAGGAGACCTGGGTTCGATCCCTGGGTTAGGAATATATCCTATCACTCCAAAATTATATGGTTATGGAAAAATTTAGTTTTCTTCATATTTAAGGAAATGCTTAACTATCTCTTGTTACTTTCTGGTAAGTTTCTTTTTAAATCTGAGAATGGAGTAAACATATTGCTATAAATTTTCCTTATGGTTTTCCTTTATATATACAACTTATTTTGAATACACAGAGCATAAAATATTTTGATGTGTCTAAATATATGTACTGGGATAACACAAATGATGCTACAGAAAGAACAGTCTCCAATAATTTCATGATTAAACGCAACATCTTTATTTCTTTTTTAAAAAAAATGTATTTATGTTCCAATTCATCTAAAGATATGTATATTAATATGAGTATATTAACATGGTGTGTATATTAATACCTTAGTAAACTGTCGATTTTTGCTCATTTAAAAGCATTGGAAGAAAAGATGAGTCTCATCTCTTGCAAATAATGCTAGCTTTGAACTGGCAAAAGGAGTAAATGCCTTCTGAGATTTAAATAGATATTCATAAGTATTGCTATCTAAAGTTTTGCTGTTGTTTTTTTCGGAGGGCTTACAGTAGAAAACAATACCAGAAGGCAGCCAGCTCAAGACATATGTGGCGTTCCATTTGTTGACCCATTTCTCACTGAAGGGTTTGAGAGGAATACAGATACCTTGCCTGCAGAGGTTGGGGAGCCCAGGGTGGTTGGTGGCCGTGCAGCCGCTGTGACGTCGTGGCCCTGGCTGGTCAGTCTGCAGCACCAAGGACGTCACTACTGTGGAGGTGCTCTGATTGGGAGGCAGTGGGTCCTGACAGCGGCACACTGTAACTTCAGGTGTGTGCCTGGGTCGGGGGGTGGGGTTCTGGGATGGGGTGGGTGCTGATAAGGAGCTATTTGAGGGCCCATGGTGGGTGCACTCCTTCTCTCCCCACATCATGAGAAACATTAAGCACCAGCTCCCACTGATACAGTCCCCGACTTGCAAATGAATGAATGTATGAGGTTGATGAAACTTTCTGTGCTTCACTAATAAAATTACTACTAATAGCTTTTAATTCTAAGAGCAGCTTTCTGCTTCTAGGTATAATTTAATTAGTAAGAAACTAACAATACCCTCCCTTCCAACCATGAAAATGAAGATCTCACATTTTTGCATCAGTTTCTCAGCATGGAGCCTAGAGCCCAGGGCTTGCTTATACACGGCTTCCTTTCCTCCTTACTCGCCTATGGATTGTCTGATGATCATACCCAGTCCCAAAATAAATCTGTAAAGTTTAAAAGAATTTCAAGGAATGTCCTTTAAGAAAGGAACATTTGTTTTCTTTGATTTTATCTTACTTTTGATCTTAATATGATACAGAGATATCTGAAAACTCCCTCAGAGGAGTCTTAGCTTGACGTTTTTAGTATTATCTCCCAGAATTAGCATGACAGCTGATACTGTTGCACAGTGTCCCATAGCTGAACAAGTAGATGCAACATTTTCAACGTCTCTGAAATTGGCTTTACAATAAAAGCATCTAATCAAATAATGTGGTTATCATAAGCCTTCAGTGAACTAAAAACTCAATTTCTGTACTATCCCCCAACTCTTCCTTTTGATACAGATAAATCATAAGAAGACTTACTTATAAACACAGTTTCAGACTTTCATGTGCTTAAAATTACCTGGGGAGTTTGCTGTAAATGGAATCTTAGAGTATTAATTCTGAATTTTGAGTTGATGAGTTATGTTTGGAATTCTGCACTTTTAATACCTGTGCTAGACTTAATGCATGTGGTCCCTAGACATTTATTTGAGAAGCACTGTATTAGGGAGTAAATATAATTTTCAGAATAGTTTCAGTGACCATTACATAAGTACATCATATAATGCATAATATTATGATTATAATACATATGATTATTATCTTGAGGCAGCATGACTGTTAATTGTAATAAATACTGAATTGTTTTATCTGACATTATGAAGACAAGGAAGTAGACACTTTAAAATTTTTCTCAAGGGCTGAATTAATACGAAACCTCTGTTTCCTAAGAATTCAAGATAATCAGGATTTTAATGGGGATTAGAAATGTTAAAGAATATATTTTTAGTAATTCTGAGAAATGATATGGCCTAATTAAAAGTGGAATCTATTTCCTCACTCCCTTTTCTTGTGACAAGTACTGTCACAGACTACCTGGTAATAGGAAGAAGTTACCTGGGGAATATAAGAAATAGTGATTTGATTCCTGTGAAAGCTGTGTACATTCACCCCAGCTTCACACAATTTCCTCCCAACGATGATCTGTCTTTGCTGCATCTGGAAAAACCTGTTGAACTAGGTCAGTATAAATAACTTTTTTCCATTTTGAACCTTTGCCATATAGTTTTTATCTTCTATCTTGCTTAGAAGTGCTATATGTACTTTTCTTCCCCCAAACTTATTTGTTTTTAATTGAAGGAGAATTGCTTCACAATATTGTGTTGGCCTCTACCATACGTCAACATGAGTCAGCCATAGGTATACATGTGTTCCCTCCCTCTTTAACCTCCCTTCTCACCTCCACCCCTTCCCACTCCTCTGTTTTTTAACAAAGCCCTGGTTTGAGTTCCCTGAGTCATGAAGTTAAATAATTATTTTTAAATGTTCTTTTATACTAACTTAACTTCCTTTCTCTAAAAGCTGAAGTATCTGTGTAAACATTTTACTTTTATGTGTATTTAATTGATGGGGGTCTAGAGGATATTTCAAAGAAATATGTTTTAGGGACTTTCCTAGCAGTCCAGTGATTCAGACTATGTTCTCAGTGTTTGAGCACAGGTTGATCCCTAGCTGGGGAACAAAGATCCTGCATGCTGCGCAGTGTGACCTAAAAAAAAAGAAAGAAGTATGTTTTTAACTTTGTCCTATATATATATATATTTTGAGACTATGTTCTCAGAGGTTAATTCAAACACTAAGAGAACGTCAGTTTGAACTATGAGATATTCAATTTTCTGTTCCTATAGAGCTTAATGAACCCAGGTCTGTAGCTCAGACGGTAAAGCATCTGCCTACAACGCGAGAGAGCTGGGTTCGATCCCTGGGTCAGGAAGATCCCCTGGAGAAGGAAATGGCAACCCGCTCCAGGTTTCTTGCCTGGAAAATCCCATGGACTGAGGAGCCTGGTAGGCTACAGTCCATGGGCTCGCAAAGAGTCGGACACGACTGAACGACTTCACTTCACTTCACTTATAACTTAGTAAGATATTGCTTTTTAAAAATTTTTACTTATGCCGAAGTTAAGCAAAAACATGAAATTATTAATCCTCACATTGTCACGAAGTAGTCGTGTGGTCTTGGGCAGTTTATGTAACTTCTGTGAACCTCAGCTTAATCATTTGTAGACGGGGAATGGCAATTAACCCACCTACCTTCTTAGGTGGAAGATGTATTGGGGCAAATGTAACTAAGATCCATGGATAGTCCCCACCCACACATCCAAGCTTTTTCATGAAATCACAGGGCTCTGGACACTTTTCCTGCTCTGCTCCAACTCTCTCCTCTGTTTCTGCTTAAGACCTCACTTTTTATATCATTTCAGTGCATCCATTCTACAAACCCCAAATCATTTGCTTTTTATGCTTTTATAACTGAGTCAGTGACAGCATTCAGAGCAGTGCTTCTCAACCTTGACTATGACTTATTTTTTCTCCCTACCCTGCTTTTAAAATTTATTTTTAGTTAAACTGTCAATGCTGAGAGAATTGTAGATTCACATGCAATTATAAGGAATAATACAGAGACACCAAAGTACTTTTTACCTTGGTTTTCACCAGTGGTAACAACTTGCAGCATTTGACATTTATACAGTTGAGATACAAAACATTTCTATCTCCATGAAGATCGATACTATTGCCTCTTTATAGCTACACTCATCTCCTTCCTCCCTACCCTACCCTCCCCACCCAGATTTCTGTCAGTCATGGATCTGTTCTCTTTGTTTCTATAACTTTGTCAGTTCAAGGACATTATATAAATGGAATTGTATAGAATGTAAACTTTTGTGATTGATTTTTTTCACTTAGCATTAACACCCTGGAACTTCATTCATGTTGTTGCCTGTATCAACAGTGCATTGCTTTTAATAGCTGAGTAATGTTCTGGCTCAGACGGTAAAGCGTCTGCCTGCAATGCAGGAGACCCGGGTTTAATTCCTGGGTCGGGAAGATCCCCTGGAGAAGGAAATGGCAATCCACTCCAGCACTCTTGCCTGGAAAATCCCATGGATGGAGGAGCGTGATAGGCTACAGTCCATGGGGTCGCAAAGAGTCGGACATGACTGAGCCACTTCACTTCACTTCAGTGTTCATGGTATGAATGTTTAACCACTCATACCTATTTAACCATTCATTTGTTGAAGAACATCTTGATGGTTTCTAGCTTCTAGATGTTACAAATAAATCTTCCATGAACATTCATGTAAGGTTGTTTCCTTTTTGTACTTAAATAATGCTGGATTGACTGTCTTTATATGTACATTTTTCTAGGTCTATTGCCTTAAAATAAATTTTTCAGATGTAGAAATGCTGGATTTGGGGCATAACTGTTTTCCAGATTCTTGATATATTTTTCCATTATAAGCACAGCTTTATGTAGAGTACAAGTCAATACATCTCCCCACCCCCATCCTGCAATTTGGCAATATCTGACAATTTTTGAAGTGCAGGCCTTGTGGTCTAGCAACTCAACTATCCAGGAATACTGGCACCAATGCACAGATATGTGATCTGGAAAACTTGAGGCAGTTTAAAAGGAAAAAATTAGAGTCTAAATAAATTGCCAATGGGATTTAATAAATTGCAGTACATTCATTATCTGAATACGGTGTGCTGTTAAAAGAATGATGTAGTAGATCTGTACGCAATGATATAAATAATATAATCATAATTTAGTCAATGAAGAGTATCAGAATAAGAAAAAAAACTATTGATGGGAAAAATATGTTGGTAGAGGGAAAATGTTTTAGCTCAAGGAAATTTGGGAGGAGATTATGATAGAGCAATAATCATCTATGAAGGCAGTATAACATAAGATTTGCTACATGTGTAGAGATGAGTAGGAAAAGAATGGACAAGTTACAAAGAGTTTTATGTAATTTTGTTAAGAGATAGCACTAAAAATAAAGAACATATCATTGAAATTAATGGCCTGTGATAGCAGGTATGCTGAAGCACTTAAGAATGTAAAAGCCCGGACAAAAATGAGGTGAAGCAGCCTGGGGAAAGGGAAAACAAACACAAGAGCACTGCATTCAGTGTGTGTGTGTGTGTGTGTGTGTGTGTGTGTGTGTGTACCATGTATACACACAGAGACAGAAACCCACAGTATTTATATATATACAAATTTTGGTGATAAAAAAAAGTGAATGTGTAATATATCAATATATTTTATAATGCAACTGTGAAGATAGATATTTGCTGTAAAAATAATTCAAAAGTTTAAATTGCTACAAATGTATTCTTCCCCATTCTTCATGTAATATAGTTGAAAAAGGAAGACAGTTTTATCCTTCTGCATTGTCATCTCAGATTCAGCATGGTGATGTGCTCAAGGCACGCAGGTTAAAAAAACAAATTTATTTTTTTAAATGGTTATGGATGAGAAGCCCCACATCTCAGTGCAGGATGTGTGTTTCTGTTTTCCTAGGAGGATATGGAAATACTTGGAGCAAAATGGCATCATGTACATTGATTGGGATGCTCCCCTCTGAGTAACTAATAGATGAAAGCTTCTGGAAGACTTTATTTATTAAACTATAGGGTTCCAGAGGACAGTGTCAGGTCAAAGTAGACATTTCTAGAGCTATCACTGAAGAGCAAACAATATAGACAATGTTAATATGAATCTTATGACTAATTTATATTTGTCTTTTTCTTTCTCATCCTTTTTATTAGGAGAGTTTGTATCTACAATCTGTTTGCCAGGGAAAGATGATAAAATAAATTTACTTTCCAAATGTTTGACTGCCGGATGGGGAATAACTGAACCTCATCGTAAGTATATTTATTACGTCTTCTAAAATTAGAATCCAAACAATTACATGTGAAGTCTGAGTATACTGTTTATTCATTTTCAATTTTTCTGTATTTTTCATAGGAATGATCATAGAAAAACTTTTTCTATATCTAATAGATATAAAGGCGACTGCTTGCGTTTTAGTCCATCATATTCATTAACACAGGTTCAATGATTCTAGTTCATTGATGCTTGTAAAAACCTGTGCTGGTAACTATCTAGTGATGTTATTACCCATAAATATTTGTGTGTATTTACTCCCCAGTTGCACTGTGAGTGCACACACAGACATACACACACACAGTTTGTTTTCACAATAGTGTAGATATTGCTATTGCAAAAACCCATACTTCAAGATGTATGTGCCTGTTCTTAAAGCTGTCAGGCATTTTTCTGAAATGATAGGGTGATATAAAACGTAAGTGTGTAGATATGATATTACTTATATGTAGAATCTAAAATGTAACACAAATGAACTTACTATGAGACAAAAACAGACTCAGACATAGAGAACCGACTTTTGGTTGCCAAGGAAGAGGAGGGGCAGGGGAGGGTTGGACTGGGAGTTTGAGACTAGAAGATGCGAGCTATTATATATAGGATGGATAAACAACAAGGTCTTGTTGTGTAGCACAGGGAACCAAATTCAATATCCTGTAATAAATCATAACAAAAGATATGAAAAAGAACATATATATACATTATACATGTTCTTTTTCATATTCTTATATATATAAGAATTATAGATTATATATATTACATAAGAATTATATATGTATTATATATATTCATATATTAAGAATATATATTATATAAGAATTATATATAATGTATTATATACATATATAAGAATATATATTATATAAGAATTATAAGAATTATATTATATATATTCTTATATATATAATTATATTATATATAATATAATTATATATATAATGTGTATATATGTCTGAATCACTTTCCTGTACACCAGAAGCTATCATAAGGTTGTAAATCAACTATACTTCAATTTAATTTTAAAGGTAAATAGGTAGAAAGATTATGTAAAAATATTCTAGTCCATATAAAAATCAAACCCGTGTCTCTGGTCTCACCTACACTCTATTTTCCAAATGAATTAACTAGTTACAAATATCCAACAAAGTAAAGAGTTAGTTAGAATGTAATTTCAGCTTTCAGCTTCCAGTCAGTGTCAGCACTTAAACAGAATGTCCTGCTCAGCAGAAGTCGAATCAAAAGAATGAAAAGATGGCAAACCAATGAAATAAAGTATAGACTTCATACGTCAAAAATGAATTATGTTGTTTGCTTTATCAAAAACTGATTTGGGTGTAAATTTTGTCTTTTTTTTCATAAGATGGTATCATTTTTATATCTTTTGACGACTATACTAATGACAAAAGAATGCACATAAAATGTTTTTTGTTGTTTCTGTTATATAAACCACTGTGGAATAATTAGTTTTTCACAAGTCACCTAATGGCATCATTGAAGTGCTGAGAGAGGAGAATGAGTAGGATTTACCCTTTCGAGTCTGTGTATATGTAAGGCTAATTTTGTTTTATCCTTTAATAGCATTTGCTTATGTATTTTTATTTCTTTTCTACTAGAAGATGAATTTCCTAAAACTGTGCAGCAGGCAAAGGTACCTCTGATCAGTAGTATATCTTGTCGAAGCTACTGGGGACTGGAAATTAAAAACACTAATATATGTGGAGGGGCTTCCGGATCATCGTCCTGTATGGTAATTAAGGCCTGCATTCACGAGGGCAGGAGGTTCATTTCAGTATTGTCTCCTGAATGTTTGTTTGCTGACCAGAAAGAGGTACAAAAGTATGGCAGTTTTAAAGGGAAAAATGAGAGGAATAAATCCATGGCTAAGTTGATGTACTGCAATTGCTAATTTGATATTTGCATAGATTCCGTTTTCAAAAGGAATTACTTGTTCCATTGCTAGGTTGAACTATGTGAAACTGATCATTTTCAGCTATTTTTGACCTGCAAAAAAATGATGATTTCTTATGGTTTGATGTCATAGCTGAATTAGGTAGCTCAAACTACCTGTTTCCACTGAAAATATAAAAATATAAAAATGCTTTTGTGTAACTCAAAGCCATCATTTGCTCATTTATATTTATTAGACACATTCCTGCATGGCAGTCTATGGCCAGCATAAAATGAATTTATGTTTCTTTCAGCATTGCTTTGAAAATATAAGTTCCAATCTGAATCAGAGATCTGTAACATCAGCCAACGAGTTCAGTGGCCTTGGTTCCTTAAGCTGTTGTGATGGGAGAGTCTTACACTCTTGTCTGATCATCCCCTGCAGTTGGGGGTTAGCGTCCCCCGTGAATCATGCAGTCAGGAGAATGAACTTCTCTTTTTGCTGGTTTCAGGGAGATTCTGGAGGACCATTGCAGTGTGGCGAGGGTGGACAGTACAAGCTCATCGGTATTGTGAGCTGGGGCAGCAGTAACTGCCATCCTGCCGCACCAACAGTCTTCACCAGAATTTCTGCCTACACAGACTGGATCACATCCATCACTGGAGGAGAAGCAGGATCATTGGAAGGGCGACCTGATGGGACTGTGATCACAAGTGGGAGAGGAAATACATAACCACATATCTGGAAAATATGTCTCTTGTCATTGCTAAAAAAACTCAATGTCACTTCTCCCAACTTTTGTCATGGAGGAGCTTGGATTTAGTGTATAAATACATTCAATATTAAACATTGGTCACAGATAGTTAATGTTGGTTCGTGCCTCCTGGGAACTTATAATCTTAAATGCCATTAAATTCATATCTATGCACTATGTATATGTCACATTTGAATACCACCATATATGCTTTTGGGGTTTCCCAGGTGGTGCTAATGGTTAAGAACCTGCTTGCCAATGCAGGAGATATAAAGAGGAGACAGAGAGATGTGGGTTCAATCCCTGGGTCTGGAAGATCCCCGGAAGAGGACATGGCAACCTACTCCAGTATTCTTGCCTGAAGAATCCCATGAACACAGGAATCTTACAACGGTCCATATGGTTGACTACGGTTCATATGGTCCAAAGGAGCTGACTGCAGGTCCGTATGGTCCTGACTATGGGCTAGGGTCCATAGGGTTGCAAAGAGCAGGACATGACTGAAGCTATTCAACACAGAACAGCAGGTGGTGCTAATGGTAAACAATCTGCCTGCCAATGCAGGAGACTCAAGAGTTGTGGGTTCGATCCTTGAGTCTGGAGGATCCCCTGGAGAATGGAATGGCAACCCACACCAGTATTCTTGTCTGGAAAATTCAATGGGCAGAGGAGCCTCACATGCTACAGTCCGTGAGGCCACAGAGAGTCGGACATGACTGAGCGTACATATATACTTTTACTATTTTTTCTAACTTGGTTAACATTGAAAGATATGAAGAGAAATGCTAATCCCTCCTTGCAATTCTTAATTTTACTCATGCAGATAAGTACAAATATAGGAATGGTCCCAGTAAGTTTCACAATTTCAATGAGCAACTGACATTTAAGAAATGATTTATCAGGCTTATCGCTTGAGTTTTAACTTTTTAGGTACAAATTAAGATATTTCCATTGTTTTCAAAACACTTATCTGAATTTCAGCTGACCAGTACCATTACCCTCATCTTTCAAAGCTTAGCCAAAAATTAAGGAAGGCCCTTGAGACCAGAGACTTAATGCCAGAGCCCATCACAATATGTAGAATGAGAAAGAGCTTGAAGCAACTTTTTTTTTCTTATTTCCCACCAATATTTATCACTTTGTTTCCAAAATTACAGCATTCAAAAAGGGGGGATAGTTTAACTTTTTAAGTAAGCACAATATAGACAAATCAAAGAACAATCCATAAAGAAATAACCAAAAGATAATTTTTTTTTCTTTTTCTGATCTCCCTTTCTCTTACCCTATTCTTCCCATTCCCTCTCTATTTCTCTTTCTGTCTCTCCTCTCTTTTGCAAATGCTACAAAGGGAAAGTCTTTTTAACTTTCCTAGTATTTACTAAAAACATCTTTTATGAATTTTGGCCTAAATTGCATTCATTGATTTAAATTATACTGTTCTATAGGAACTCAGTAAATTGAAAGATGAGCTTTATAATGAAGATTCTCTCATTCTTATGTTAATTTGTTTTGTACTATTTTTACTTTGTCTCATTAAATTGCTCTCATCTTTTCAGTTAGATGACATTAAGGGGAGTTAAAGATGGACTGTATTAAAACATCAGGCCTGTCTAAAGTATTTTTCTTCACAGTGTGATCTGCAGGTGGTTAATTTGGATGTTTGGACAATCTCTGATCTCCTGGGACGGTGATCTGTTGGTGATGCTGGAGGGCTCTGGCAGCAAAAGACGTCGGGTTAGCATTCCATGTACTGCTTGGGGAAGCTGCCTGACTTTTCTGCGAGGGTCAGAGACTATTTGGTGATCTCTTTTCAGCTTCAGTTGGAAGTAATTTTTAAATTGTTCTGTATTTAATCTTTTCCCTGTTGAATAGGAAGGTATTAGACTATTTCACTGTTAGACTGTTTTACTTTCCCTTTTCCTAGTTGAAAGCCAGTTTCACTCAGGAGGGATATAAGCTTTATTTCTTACTTCAGCTGTTTCTTCTTCCCCCAAACTCTTTTTTATTCTTTAATTTCAAGGTCAAGCTCTATGTGTATTAAACTGCAATCAACTGTGTACATTAATATAGTCTGTAAAAGTTATGTAGCCAAATTTTAAAAAATAGAGACCTAATAACCTAAGTTTTTGCTCATGTGTTTATTTAAAAATGTCCTCCATGAGCACCTGCTGTATGGCAAAGAAGGGCACCTTGAAAGAGGAAATTTCCCTCATCTTTAGAATCTCATTCTAGGGGAGAAGAATGATATACAAAGTTAACTATGATTCTGTATGCCATGGAGCTGCCAGCCTAGGAGGAAATAATCAACACTTTCTGCAAAGATGGATGGAGGTTTTGCAGGAAGAGTAATATATGAACTGAGTTTTAAAATAATTTCCTCTAACTCACCACCTTATCTTTTTCACAAAATTTTCAGTAATGTGAAGTGAAGTTGCTCAGTCGTGTCTAACTCTTTGTGATCCCACGCACTGTAGTCCATGGAATTCTCCAGGCAAGGGTACTGGAGTGGGTTGCCATTTCCTTCTCCAGGGGATCTTCCCAACCCAGGGATCGGACCCAGGTCTCCCGCATTGCAGGCAGACGCTTTGCCATCTGAGCTACCAGGGAAGTAGTAATAACATAGTTCAATAACATAGTTCCAGTTATTCATACATATTCTTTGTCAATTTAACAGTCAACAACTTAGACCCAGTAAGTGTCTAATTCTCATCAAAGATTAACTGAGGAATTAATGTGATGTAAAAGGCTCTGGGCACTTAACTGATTTCATCTTGGTCTCAACTTTATTATCAGAAGCATAACCAGTTTCATTTTTCTATTCCTTATAGATATTTATAAAATAAGAGTAAATTTTAACCAAAGTTTCAGTTAGTGGCAACACAAACCACTGTAAGGGCCAAAATATCTAATACATTCTTAAAGAGGCAGAATAAAGTGGAAAATTACAACAGAGGCAGTTAAAGCTATAGTATTTAAAACAGAATTCTCCAGGCCAGAATATTGGAGTCAGTAGGCTTTCCCTTCTCCAGGGTATCTTCCCAACCCAGGGATTGAACCCAGGTCTCCCACACTACAGGCGGATTCTTTACCAGCTGAGCCAACAGGGTGATATTGCTACAGAGATGAAATCAATCAATAGAACAGAGAGCAAAAGCAAGAAAAAGTGCCATCTTACATTCTCTAAACTGGCAAAATGCATGGTGTGATGATATAAACAGATGAGAAAGTGGAGTGAAGGGAACTCTCCTCACTGGTCAGGGGTGGGGTGCAACTCAGATAACATGGGTAATATTAAAAATGCCAATGTCCTCTGAGTTAGCAATTCTACCTCCAGGGGAATGCCCTAGATGGTTGCATGGCTTCAATTAAATGAAAACATCTGGGACATGGGTGGGGGTGGTGTATTTTTTTTTTTTAATTTCTTACATTGACTCTAACATGCAGTTAGGTTTAACAGTGTCCTGGGAAAGTGATGCAGTCATGACAACTGAGCATGAACAGGGAACTTTATGGAAACATGAACATCAGCAAAAGCTGGCACTCCACATACCCAATACAGAAGCATGGATAATCAAAAGGTAGTATCCTCACATAGCAGTAAAAAACATAGGACGGTCCACAGGCTCTTTGGATGAATATTAAAAGCAATGATGAGTTTACAAAGCAAATTTCAGAAGAGTAGGAGCCATAGAACGGTCAGTAACAGGCAAAATTAAACTGTTTAGCTTCATATGTGGTTGGAAAAAAAAATGGCAGGGAAAAGAATCCACCATTCAGAGCAGTGGGAGGATGGTGGGATAAGACAGAGGAACCACACATAAGTGGTTTTAATAATTTTCTAGTTAAGTTGGGTGGTGGTTTTACAGATGTTTATGATCTTGCTCCATAACTTACATATATTTCTGTGTATATTAAATACTACAGAATATACATATACTTAAAAGTCTCTCAAATAACAGTTGCTGTTCAACAGAGAACCGGTTCTTCTCTCCGGGTAATTAGAGTTCCACACATGCAGAGCACTAAAGTCTTGCATTTCTGGCAATGCCCTTTACCTGGAAAGCACAGATTGTCACTGTGTCTTGTGTTCCCTGATATCACTTGATGTCACTGTTTGTTAACTTTGCTTGGGTAACACTGGCAGTTACACTTTCTGCCATCCATTCTCTTCCAGTGGAAAAGGGTTTAAAATTTGTATTATCTTCTGTGTTAGATATTACCTGACTTTTCCATTTAGATCATTTAACCATTAAAGCTAATCTCATGAAAATATTTGAATATCATATGGAATACCAGACCACCTGACCTGCCTCTTGAGAAACCTATATGCAGGTCAGGAAGCAACAGTTAGAACTGGACATGGAATAACAGACTAGTTCCAAACAGGAAAAGGAATACGTCAAGGCTGCATATTGTCACTCTGCTTATTTAACTTCTATGCAGAGTACATCATGAGAAATGCTGGACTGGAAGAAGCACAAGCTGGAATCAGTATTGCCAGGAGAAATAACAATAACCTCAGATATGCAGATGACACCACCCTTATGGCAGAAAGTGAAGAGGAACTAAAAAGCCTCTTGATGAAAGTGAAAGGAGAGTGAAAAAGTTGGCTTAAAGCTCAACATTCAGAAAACGAAGATCATGGCATCCAGTCCCATCACTTCATGGGAAACAGTGAAAACAGTGTCAGACTTTATTTTTGTGGCTCCAAAATCACTGCAGATGGTGATTGCAGCCATGAAATTAAAAGACGCTTACTCCTTGAAAGAAAAGTTATGACCAACCTAGATAGCATATTCAAAAGCAGAGACATTACTTTGCCAACAAAGGTCCATCTAGTCAAGGCTATGGTTTTTCCAGTAGTCATGTATGGATGTGAGAGTTGGACTGTGAAGAAAGCTGAGCAATGAAGAATTGATGCTTTTGAACTGTGGTGTTGGAGAAGACTCTTGAGAGTCCCTTGGACTGCAAGGCGATCCAACCAGTCCATTCTGAAGAAGATCAGCCCTTCTTTGGGTGATCAGGTGTTCTTTGGAAGTAATGATGCTAAAGCTGAAGCTCCAGTACTTTGGCCACCTCATGTGAAGAGTTGACTCATTGGAAAAGACTCTGATGCTGGGAGGGACTAGGGGCAGGAGGAGAAGGGGATGACAGAGGATAAGATGGCTGGATAGCATCACTAACTCGATGGACGTGAGTTTAAGTGAACTCCGGGAGTTGGTGATGGACAGGGAGGCCTGGCGTGCTGAGATATATGGGGTTGCAAAGAGTTGGACATGACTGAGCGACTGAACTGAACTGAACCTCTGGGCATAGGGACAAGTGTTGGTTCTGAAACCAGACTTCTTGGGTTCAAATCCCATCTTCATCATTAACTAGCATTACGACTTTTACTTTTTACTCATACTTTTACTGTCTCACCTACAGAATGAAGGCAATAAAAAACTATTCATAGAGATATCTTGTAGTTAAAGGAATTTATAAATGTATCTACTTAAAAGAGTGTCAGTCAGCTAGTAAACTTTCAATTTATATTAGTTACTGTTTTGTGCATTTTTAAAAAATAAAGCTTTTAAAGAGGATTCACTCCCCTAACAATCTGACCTTGGGTCTTTTAAAAAATATTTGAACATAAGAGAACAGTTAAAAAATTGTCACAAAAATGAATGAACCTCAGAATCATTATGCTAAACCACAAAAAAAAAGCCAGTTGCAACAGACTACATGTTACAGTTACACTTACATGGAATGTAGACAAATTTATAGATGGAAAGCAGAACAGTAGTTCCCTAACATTATGGATGGGGTTCCATAATAGCTCAGTTGGTAAAGAATCTGCCTGCAATGTAGGAGACCCCAGTTAGATTCCTGGGTTGGGAAGATCCCCCGAAGAAGGGATAGGCTACCCACTCCAGTATTCTTGGGTTTCCCTTGTGTCTCAGCTAGTAAAGAATCCACCTGCAATGCGGGAGACCTGGGTTGGATCCCTGGGTTGGGAAAATCCCTGGAGAAGGGAAAGGCTACCCACTGCAGTATTCTGGCCTGGAGAATTCCATGGACTGTAAAGACCATGGGGTCGCAAAGAGTCGGACACAACTGAGCAGCTTGCACTTTCACTTTTCAAAATTCCGGGTAAATGCAAGAAATAAAATCAGGGTGATGGAAATGTTCTAAAATTACATTATGGTGATGACTGCACAACCCCATACATTTAATAAAATCAGTAAATTGTACACTTATAAAGCTCCAGCACTCTTGCCTGGAAAATGCTATAGACAGAGCCTGGTGGGCCGCAGTCCATGGGGTCGCTAAGAGTCGGACACAACTGAACAACTTCACTTTCACTTTTTGCTTTCATGCATTGGAGAAGGAAATGGCAGCCCACTCCAGTGTTCTTGCCTGGAGAATCCCAGGGACGGGGGAGCCTCTATGGGGTCACACAGAGTCGGACATGACTGAAGCGACTTAGCAGCAGCAGCAAAGCTTTCTTTTGGGAATAGTTTCAGAATTTTTACTTCAATGACACTTTAATCAGGAGGGGTAAAATCTAATTAAATTCTCATGTTTGACTGTAATCAAAATTCAGCAATAAACCATTACATGTAGGAGAAAAAGACTATGTTATATGTTATTTGGAAAAAGATTGATTTAATTAAGCCTTGCTTTTCAACAATGTATATAATTATTCAGTTCTTTCTTATATCCTCCATTTTTTTCAATAATTCTCTTCATAAATTTCTTAAGGATTTAATTTGGGAATGACAATCCCATGAGGCTATCTTAGTAAATTTCCTTGTTCTGTATATTTTATATATATTAATTTAATTCTGAGCACAATTGTTTCAAAAAGGCATTCTCTTTCCCATTTTATCAATGAAGACATTGAAGCTAGGGAGACTGACTTGTTTTATATCAAACACCTGGTTTCAGAGAAAGATGAATATATAGGTTTTTCTGATACAGACCTTAATTACTATATCACGTGACTGATGGGTGTTTTCAGAAGATAATGCAGGCAAAAGTGTGGAGTTTGGACTGGGGAGATAAGATTAGGAGTGTGCAGATATTGGAATTGGGCTGGCTTCAATCACACACTTGAACATGAGAAGGAAAATCAAATGGATAGAGATAAGAAGACTTACATGTAATAAGGGTGGTTCAGTTTTCAGAGAGCTTAAAAATAGTATAAATTTCCTTGAATCCACCAGGAATTACTTTACAGCTGCTTGTTAAAAAGACTTTACTATAGTAGTTTTAGGAATTAGTATTTTTATTCTCTTACCTAAATGAAGTCAGACAGCTGATAGTCTGTCCAAAGGGTTAGAAGGCCTGAGACTTTTCCTGTCTTCCTCCTCCACCATCCTCAGTGTACCAATTCAATCGTCAAACCATAAAATAGCTGGACTCAGGTCATCACACTCTCATTCCAAAAAGGGAAATGAAGAAGGGCAAGGAGAAAAGGGGACAAATGGCTTTTGTAAAAGCCCTACTCAGTGACTTTACTTACATGTCTACCTGCCATGAGAATTTCATTCTTCACTTGGGTTTAATTGTCCAGGATTCTGGTACTGAAGAAGGAGAGAGGAGTATTTACATGCAATCAGAAATCTCTCTCACATCCCTAATTATTATACATTGCTTTTAATTTCACTTTTATCACCTTTTCTAGGAATAACTACAGAAGAAATAATGTCAATTAAAAATGATACTGTGGTTGTATAAAGAAAAAGCTGTAATTCTTTATTCCACTGCTTTTGATTTCCTATTTCCTTTAGTTATCGTTTTTAATAGTCCAGGGCATATCATAACAATAAATAGGAGTTTCAGAATGAGAAAATAGAGAAAATGGAAGGGAGAAATTAATCAAGACAACAAGTCAAGAAAACTTCCTAGACTTAAGAATATGTGTTGCCAGGTGGAAAGAAGGCATTGGATGCCTAGCAGCAATGTGAGGATGGACCAAGATCACAGATGTCTTTGTGAGGCTTAAGAGCACTGGAGATAAGAAAATGATACAAGATTCCAGATAAAAAGAGGTCTCATACTTTGGTCA
Organism: Capra hircus; assembly: GCF_001704415.2. NCBI lineage: Eukaryota > Metazoa > Chordata > Mammalia > Artiodactyla > Bovidae > Capra > Capra hircus. The sequence continues at coordinate 78,762,363 of NC_030812.1, forward strand.
AGAATTTGAATGACTTGAGACTCATCAGAAATATTTAAAGTACGAAAGTGCTTTGCCATGTGGGCCTCCCCACTGGGCTTCGTGACTCTGCTGATGACAAAATAGCTGCATTTCCCCAACAGATGATGCAAGGTCGGGGGGAGGGGGAAGCAAAGGGGAAGCTTCACTGTTCTTTATGGCTGTTGCTAGCACCTTTAAAACTTTAAGATGATTTTAAAAAAATTCATCCTTGACAAATCATAGTTTAACTGAATCAAGCCTTTTTGCTTGGTGTTATGAGTAAGTGAGTGAAGTTGCTCAGTTGTTGTCCGACCCTTTGCAACCCCATGTACTGTAGCCTACCAGGTTCCTCCACCCATGGGATTTTCCAGGCAAGAATACTGGAGTGGGTTGCCATTTCCTTCTCCAGGAGGTCTTTTCAGCCCAGGGATTGAACCCAGGTCTCCCGCATTGTAGGCAGACGCTTTACCGTCTGAGCCACCGAACCTGGACTTGGTGTATTAGACCAAGTACTAATTTCCCAACCTTATTTTTTCTGTCTTTTGCCTCCAAATGGAATACTCTAATGGGTTCCCTATGTGTTCCTTCAGCTTGGACTTGGATTAGAATAGACATGATGTTAATAGCTTCTCCTACCTCGGGTTTAGCAATCCCCATCTGTATTATGATGAAAGTACCAAAAGAGATGAATAAATTATAGATCACCGCCTTTATAGATGGGTTAGATGGATGAGATACCAAAGTAGCAGCCTCAATCTGTGTCCAGGACTCAACTCTTCAGTGAGTTTCCCCCAACTTAACTACTTCTTCCATTAGAGGAAAAATCAACTTCTGATCAAGTTAACTCATTCAAAACCTGGTTCATGAGAAAGTGGAGGGCAGGTGGGAACAGGTCTGACTGGCTTCTTCTAAGATCCAGACAGGGAGGAAAGGGACCTCACTATTGTTGACTCAACTATCCTTTACTTACAAAAACAAATTTAATACATAAGAGTATTTGTCATGTTAATCATGTTGAATAGTAATAGTAAGATATACAATATGTATTCATAATTTTTAGTTAAAGCATCTGAATTCTGACCATATATTTTTTATATATTTGTTTACATGATATGAAAATCACCTCTAGGGATGAATCTTGTGTATGGGATGGAAATTATTTGACCATTTTAGATCGACACCAATATTATATAATATCAGAAAGTGGAAAAATATATTCTGCTGTGCTGTTGAAAGTTGATTTTTTTCTGTCATGTTATCCTGTTTTTTTCTCTGTAATTATGATAGTTTGACACATACATAAAAATCACAGTCTTGTGTGTAGCATGTAACTGAAAGTAGCTTTAATGAAAGAAATTGATCATTGGGGTTGGTAGCTAGTGACTAAATCTGAGGTTAGTGGTGTCATTGACTTTCCTAGGTACAGTGGAGAAGAAATAGATTTGGGGGTAAATTATAAAATCCACTTGGGATATATTGAATCTGAGGTGTTTCTAGGGCACTCATATAGCAAAAAGTATTAAATTACCTTAATTTTGTTACTCACTTGCTAAAAACTTTTATGCAAACTATGTTTAGAACTAAAACAAACAAACAAACAAAACCCACCATGAAAACACCTTTAGATCATTTATACAAAATACAAATTGGTTAACACTGGCTGTTAATCCCCAATCTAATACCTATCTCCTGGTTCTCTTCTGCAGGCAACATTACCAAACCAGGTTCCTTTAACCTAATGTAGAGCAAGCCCACAGGCTGAGATGCTGAAGTTTGCTGCAAAGGCAGGGTCTTTTTCACCCAAGCAAGGGAATTAGAAGACAAATCTCAAATCTGGCTTCCTGAAGGCAAGGGGCTTTGGGTATTTATGGAATTAAAAAGCAGGGACATATCTTGTATGTGGGATGGAAATTATTTGGCCATTTTATCTCACCACCAATATTATATAATGATATCAGAAAATGGAAAAATATCTGAGTGGCAGAGGGTGGATAAAGGTGAGGTCATTCTGTGATGGCATAACTAAGCTATAGACCACTGTGCCTTTAAAAGGTCACCAAATAGACACTCTCACATGCTCAGTTGGTAGTCCCATCCAGACTTAACAACTGGGCTTGAACTAGACACAGATGACCTCAAGCTTCTTAAAAATAACAGGTTGACAATGTTTAGGCTATGTACTGCTTGGAGGACAAGCAAGTCTAAAAAATGATCTCGAAAGCAGGTGAAATGGATTTGATTAATCATTACCCAATGGACATTTTTATTTTTGGAAGCAAATTGTTTTCCAGATATAACACCACCATAGTATTAAGTACTCGCCCCTTCCGAGTTAAGTAAGGTTTCAATCTTCAGAAGGAAATTTAGTCTTCACTGAGTAGCTTGGAAGATCATGAGCTTTTTTTAAATAAGCAAGATCAAATTAGTCAGTTTTGTTTTATTGTAACATCTGATTCTTATGGAGTAGTTGTTACCTTGAAAGTAGACTATTCTAGAGACCAAGGATCAGGTGTAACCAAATGAACAACAACCAGTTTCCAGCCACACAAAGCTCAAACAATCAGACCCACAAAGAAGGAAGGGCTGATGGTATCTTTGCAGCTAAGATAAAGAAAAAATACTTTAAGAAAGGTAAAAAGACAGCCTTCAGAATGGGAGAAAATAATAGCAAATGAAGAAACTGACCAAGAATTAATCTCAAAAATATACAAGCAGCTCATGCAGCTCAATACCAGAAAAATAAACAACCCAATCAAAAAATGGGCCAAAGAACTAAACAGACATTTCTCCAAAGAAAACATATAGATGGCTAACAAACACATGAAAAGCTGCTCAACATCACTTATTATCAGAGAAATGCAAATCAAAACCAAATTGAGGTACCATCTCATGCTGGTCAGAATGGCTGCTATCAAAAAATCTACAAACAATATATGCTGGAGAGGGTGTGGAGAAACGGGAACCCTCTTACACTGTTGGTGGGAATGCAACTAGTACAGCCACTATGGAGAACTGTATGGAGATTCCTTTAAAACCTGGAAATAGAAGTGTCATATGACCCAGCAATCCCACTGCTGGGCACACACAGGAAACTGAGGAAACCAGAATTGAAAGAGACACGTGTACCCCAATGTTCATGCAGCAATGCATGCACCTCACTGCAGCACTGTTTACAATAGCTGGGACATGGAAGCAACCAAGATGTCCATCGGCAGATGAATGGATAAGAAAGTTGTGGTGCATATACACAATGGAGTTTTCAGTTCAGTACAGTTGCTCAGTAATGTCCAACTTTAGCAACCCCATGGACTGCAGCACACCAGGCTTCCCTGTCCGTCACCAACACCTGGAGCTTACTCAAACTAATCTCCATCAAGTCAGTGATGCCATCCAACCTTCTCATCCTCTATCGTCCCCTTCTCCTCCTGCCTTCAATCTTTCCCAGCATCAGGGTCTTTTCAAATAAGTCAGTTCATTGCATCAGGTGGTCAAAGTATTGGAGTTTCAGCTTCAGCATCAGTACTTCCAACGAATATTCAGGGATTATGTCCTTTCGGATTTACTGCTTTGACTCCTTGCAGTCCAAGGGACTCTCAAGAGTCTGCTCTAAAACCAAAGTTCAAAAGCATCAATTCTTCAGCAGTCAGCTTTCTTTATAGTCCAATTCTCACATCCATAATGACTACTGGAAAAACCATAGCCTTAACTAGATGGACCTTTGTTGACAAAGTAATGTCTCTGCTTTCTAATATGCTGTCTAGGGTGGTCACAGCTTTTCTTATAAGGAGCAAGCTTCTTTTAATTTCATGGCTGCAGTCACCATTTGCAGTGCTTTTGGAGCCCACAAAAATAAAGTCTGTCACTGTTTCCACTGTTTCCCCATCTATTTCCCATGAAGTGATGGGACCAGATGCCATGATCTTCGTTTTCTGAATGTTGAGTTTTAAGCCAAAGTTTTCACTCTCCTGTTTCACTTTCATCAAGAGGCTCTTTAGTCCTTCTTCACTTTCTGCCATAAGGGTCGTGTCATCTGTGTATCTGAGGTTATTGGTATTTCTCCTCGCAATCTTGATTCCAGCTTATGCTTCTTCCAGCCTGCATTTCTCATGATGTACTCTGCATATAAGTTAAATAAGCAGGGTGACAATGTACAGCCTTGACGTACTCCTTTTCCTATTTGGAACCAATCTGTTGTTCCATGTACAGTTCTAAATGTCACTTCTTGACCTGCATACATATTTCTCAGGAGGCAGGTCAGATGGTCTGTTATTCCCATCTCTTTCAGAATTTTCCACAGTTTGTTGTGATCCACACAGTCAAAGGCTTTGGTGTAGTTAATAAAGCAGAAATAGATGTTTTTCTGGAACTCTCTTGCTTTTTTGATGATCCAGCAGATGTTGGCAATTTGATCTCTGGTTCCTCTGCCTTTTCTAAATCCAGCTTGAACATCTGGAAGTTCATCATTCATGTACTGTTGAAGCCTGCCTGTCTTGGAGAATTTTGAGCATTACTTTGCTAGCCTGTGAGATGAGTGCAATTGTGCAGTAGTGTGAACGTTCTTTGGCATTGCCTTTCTTTGGGATTGGAATGAAAACTGACCTTTTCCAGTCCTGTGGCCACTGCTGAGTTTTCCAGATTTGTGGGTATATTGAGTGCAGCACTTTCACAGCATCATCTTTTAGGATTTGAAATAGCTCAGCTGGAATTCCATTACCTACACTAGCTTTGTTCATAGTGATGCTTCCTAAGGCCCACTTGACTTTGCATTCCAGGATGTCTGGCTCTAGGCGAGTGATCACACCATCATGGTTATCTGGGTCATGAAGATCATTTTTGTACAGTTTTTCTGTGTATTCTTGCCACCTCTTAATATCTTCTGTTTCTGTTAGGTTTCTATCCTTTATTGTGGTCATCTTTGCATGAAATGTTCCCTTGGTATCTCTAATTTTCTTGAGGAGATCTCTAGTCATTCTCATTCTCTTTCTCATTGTTTTCCTTTATGTCTTTGCATTGATAACTGAGGAAGGCTTTCTTATCTCTCCTTGCTATTCTTTGAACTCTGCATTCAAATAGGTATATCTTTCCTTTTCTCTTTTGCCTTTAGCTTCTCTTCTTTTCACAGCTATTTGTAAGGCCTCGTCAGTCAATCATTTTGCCTTTTTGCATTTCTTTTTCTTGGGGATGGTCTTGATCACTACCTCTTGTACAATGTCACAAACTACTTAGTTATTGAAAAGAACACATTTAAATCAGTTCTAATGAGGTGAATGAAACTGGAACCTATTATACAGAGTGAAGTAAGTCAGAAAGAAAAACACCAATACAGTATATTAACACATATATATGGCATTTAGAAAGATGGTAACAATGACCCTCTACACGAGACAGCAACAGAGACACAGATATAAAGAACAGACTTTTGGACTCTGTGGGAGAAAGAGAGGGTGGGATGATTTGCAAGAATAGCACTGAATCATGCATATCATCATATGTGAAATAGATGACCAGTCCAGGTTTAATGCATGAAACAGGGCATTCAAAGCGAGTGCTCTTGGACAACCCAGAGGGATGGGAGGGGGAGGGTGGTGGGAGGGATTTCGGGATGAGTGAAGCATGTATACCCATGGCTGACTCACGTCAATGTATGGCAAAAACCACCACAATATTGTAAAGTAATTAGCCTCCAATTAAAATAAATAAATTTTAAAAAGAAACACTTTAGATATATATTAACTCATTGAACAGTATGATAAGGCAAAATGATAGGATACTGAAAGAGGAACTCCCCAGGTCAGTAGGTGCCCAATATGCTACTGGAGGTCAGTGGAGAAAACTCCAGAAAGAATGAAGGGATGGAGCCAAAGCAAAAACAATACCCAGCTGTGGATGTGACTGGTGATAGAAGGAAGGTCTGATGCCATAAAGAGCAATATTGCATAGGAACCTGGAATGTCAGGTCTATGAATCAAGGCAAATTGGAAGTGGTCAAACAGGAGATGGCAAGAGTGAACATCGACATTCTAGGAATCAGCGAACTGAAATGGACTGGAATGGGTGAATTTAACTCAGATGACCATTATATCTACTACTGCGGGCAGGAATCCCTCAGAAGAAGTGAAGTAGCCATTATGGTCAACAGAAGAGTCCGAAATGCAGTACTTGGATGCAATCTGAAAAATGACAGAATGATCTCTGTTCGTCTCCAAGGCAAACCATTCAATATCACAGTTATCCAAGTCTATGCCCCAACCAGTAACGCTGAAGAAGCTGAAGTTCAACGGCTCTATGAAGACCTACAAGACTTTTTAGAACTAACACCCCAAAAAGATGTCCTTTTCATTATAGGGGACTGGAATGCAAAAGTAGGGAGTCAAGAAACACCTGGAGTAACAGGCAAATTGGGCCTTGGAATACGGAATGAAGCAGGGCAAAGACTAATAGAGTTTTGCCAAGAAAATGCACTGGTCATAGCAAACACCCTCTTCCAACAACACAAGACAGGACTCTACACATGGACATCACCAGACGGTCAACACTGAAATCAGACTGATTGTATTCTCTGCAGCCAAAGATGGAGAGGCTCTACACAGTCAACAAAAACAAGACCAGGAGCTGACTGTGGCTCAGATCATGAACTCCTTATTACCAAATTCAGACTTAAATTGAAGAAAGCAGGGAAAACCGCTAGACCTTTCAGGTATGACCTCAATCAAATCCCTTATGATTATACAGTGGAAGTGAGAAATACACTTAAGGGCCTAGATCTGATAGACAGAGTGCCTGATGAACAATGGAATGAGGTTCGTGACATTGTACAGGAGACAGGGATCAAGACCATCCCCATGGAAAAGAAATGCAAAAAAGCAAAATGGCTGTCTGGGGAGGCCTTACAAATAGCTGTGAAAAGAAGAGAGGAAAAAAGCAAAGGAGAAAAGGAAAGATATAAGCATCTGAATGCAGAGTTCCAAAGAATAGCAAGAAGAGATAAGAAAGCCTTCAGCTATCAATGCAAAGAAATAGAGGAAAACAACAGAATGGGAAACACTAGAGATCTCTTCAAGAAAATCAGAGATACCAAGGGAACATTTCATGCAAAGATGGGCTCGATAAAGGACAGAAATGGTATGGACCTAACAGAAGCAGATGATATTAAGAGGAGATGGCAAGAATACACAGAAGCACTGTACAAAAAAGATCCTCATGACCCGGATAATCACAATGGTGTGATCACTCATCTAGAACCAGACATCCTGGAATGTGAAGTCAAGTGGGCCTTAGAAAGCATCACTACGAACAAAGCTAGCCGTGGTGATGGAATTCCAGTTGAGCTCTTTCAAATCCTGAAAGATGATGCTGTGAAAGTGCTGAACTCAATATGCCAGCAAATTTGGAAAACTCAGCAGTGGCCACAGGACTGGAAAAGGTCAGATTTCATTCCAATCTCAAAGAAAGGCAATGCAAAGAATGCTCAAACTACCGCACAATTGCACTCATCTTACAAGCTAGTAAAGTAATGCTCAAAATTCTCGAAGCTAGGCTTCAGCAATACGTGAACCGTGAACTTCCTGATGTTCAAGCTGGATTTAGAAAAGACAGAGGAACCAGAGATAAAATTGCCAACATCCGGTGGATCATGGAAAAAGCAAGAGAGTTCCAGAAAAACATCTATTTCTGCTTTATTGACTATGCCAAAGCCTTTGACTGTGAGGATCACAATAAACTGTGGAAAATTCTGAAAGAGATGGGAATACCAGACCACCTGACCTGCCTCTTGAGAAATCTGTATGCAGGCCAGGAAGCAACTGTTAGAACTGGACATGGAACAACAGACTGTTTCCAAATAGGAAAAGGAGTACGTCAAGGCTGTATATTGTCACCCTGCTTATTTAACTTATATGCAGAGTACATCATGAGAAATGCTGGGCTGGAAGAAGCACAAGCTGGAATCAAGATTGCCGGGGAGAAATATCAATAACCTCAGATATGCAGATAACACCACCCTTATGGCAGAAAGTGAAGAGGAGTTAAAAAGCCTCTTGATGAAAGTGAAAGTAGAGAGTTGGCTTAAAAAAGAGTTGGCTTAAAGCTCAACATTCAGAAAATGAACATCATGGCATCCGGTCCCATCACTCCGTGGGAAATAGATGGAGAAACAGTGGAAACAGTGTCAGACTTTATTTTTGTGGGCTCCAAAATCACTGCAGATGGTGATTGCAGCCTTGAAATTAAAAGACGCTTACTCCTTGGAAGAAAAGTTATGACCAACCTAGATAGCATATTGAAAATCAGAGACATTACTTTGCCGACTAAGGTCCGGCTAGTCAAGGCTATGGTTTTTCCAGTAGTCATGTATGAATGTGAGAGTTGGACTGTGAAGAAAGCTGAGCGCCGAAGAATTGATGCTTTTGAACTGTGATGTTGGAGAAGACTCTTGAGAGTCCCTTGGACTGCAAGGAGATCCAACCAGTCCATTCTGAAGATCAACCCTGGGATTTCTTTGGAAGGAATGATGCTAAAGCTGAAGCTCCAGTACATTGGCCACCTCATGCGAAGAGTTGACTCATTGGAAAAGACTTTGATGCTGGCGGGGATTGGGGGCAGGAGAGGAAGGGGACGACCGAGGATGAGATGGCTGGATGGCATTACTGACTCGATGGACGTGAGTCTGAGTGAACTCCGAGAGTTGGTGATGGACAGGGAGGCCTGGTGTGCTGTGATTCATGGGCTGGCAGAGTCGGACACGACTGAGCGACTGAACTGAACTGAACTTAGTCCTTGTAACAATCTTTGATTCATTATTGTGCCGTTTTATAGGTAAACAAAAGAGGACCAAAGAGATAAAATAATATGCCTAAGGTCACAGCCTAGTAAGTGATTGAACTGGAATTTTAGCCCAAGAAATCCTGGCTCAGTATTTGTGATCTCAACCACTCCACTATGTTTCTTCTTAAATATCAGTTTAAGCTTTAAATCAGTTTAGGGAAGGTTTAAAATTTTGGGGCTAATCCTGAGATGAAAGTCTGGAAGTGAAATTCCATCAGTGGAAATTCTTTGCCCTTATTTGCTAGGATATTTTAAATTTAGTAAAATTTTATATTTCAGTAAGTGTTAATTAATTAAATAAAATGATTTCTCCTTTGAAAGGCAGTTTAGTTCTGTGGTCAAGATTTTTCTGCATCTCCTAGCTATCTGACTTTGGGTAAACTACTTAACTGCCACTTATTTCTATTTCCATATCTAGTAAGTGAATAATATTGTGAGGGTTAAATGAGATACAGACAGTAAAACATATAAATATTGCTTACAGGGGGGAAAAAGTGCTGTATACCCCTTAAGAATTAGTCAGTATTATTTTTTTGTGAGAATTTTTGGTCAATAAATCTTAAAATTCAAATCTCAATGTTTGGAAAATCTGGTAACACATGGGCTTGCTCTTGAACCCTTTCTTTTCAAAGTCCCTTCTGTTGCCTCTTATGATAGGAAGTGTTCGGAAAAGCTGAATGAAGCATTAATTTTCTTTCTCAATAAATATTTGAGTGCATAGAAATGTACTGGTGATATAAAATTGACAGAGACAGATGTCCTTTTTTAAATTTAATTTTTAATTGGAGTATATTTACAATATTGTGATGGCTTCTGCCACACATCAACATGAATCAACCATGGGTATACATATGTTCCCTTGCCTCTTAACTCTCCCTCTCACCTTCCTCCCCATCCCACCTCCTAGGATGTCACAGAGCACCAGCTTTGGGTTTCCTGTGTCATACAGTAAATTCCCACTTTACATATGGTAACACACCTGTTTCAATGCCACTCTCTCAAATCATCCAACCCTCTTTCTTCCCTACTGTGTTCAAAAGTCTGTTCTCTATGTCTGCATCTCCATTGCTGCCCTATAGATAGGTACATCAGAATCTTTGTAGATCAGATGTACTTTCTGATGGAGTTTACTAATTGTTGGCCAAAAAGTTCGTTTGCATTTTCCCATAAGATATTACGGAAATATCAGAACGAACTTTTTGGCCAACCCATAGACAAGACAAACATTTAATAAATAATTGTTACCTGGTCTTAAAGGGAAAGTTTAAACGTTCTTGACAGAAGAAAATAAAGAGGTAAAGAAAGACTGCACAAAACGTGACGAGAGTTTTGGAGGAGTGATACATTTAGGGCTGTAAATGTTAATTCCTGCGTGAGATTCGTTTTGTGGTCTCCAACTTCTTGTATGCGTGCCTATGCGGGTGTGCATGCCCGGCTCCCTCGTTCAGTGGAGTCCTACTCTTTGCGACCCTATGGACTATATAGCCTGCCAGGCTGCTCTATCCGTGGAATTTTCCAGCCAAGCATACTGGAGTGAGTTGACACTTTCTACTCCGGGCGATCTTCACGACTCGGGGATTAAACCCACGTCTCTTGCCTCTCCTGCATTGGCAGGCAGATTCTTTACCAGTCGCGCTAGTTGGGAAGCCCCAGGTTTCCAAATTGGTAGAATACAAATCCCTCCCTGGAGAAGTTACTTCCGTATTAGCCAAATAGGTATAACTGAAATATATTTAAATTTCTCTTCTGTTTAGCCACACCCCTTTAATTTGAACCACGCCTCTTGATTCACAGAGCACTTCGTCAGCAAAGGGAATATCGCGAGAGCTCTACACCAACTCCGTGTTGACGTTTTCAACGGTGGTAGTGGCTTCTGTTCTCGCGATATTTCCGGGTAAATGGGAGCCCGGGCCACCCGGGCTTCTGTGAAACATGGCGGTCGGCTGGGACCGTAACACAAGGTAAAATAATGAAACCCTGCTGGGTGCTGGTCCCTCGCTTGCTCCAGGGCTGTTCAGGGCATGAATGTGGTTAAAGTAATGAGAGCCAGTTATAGGATTGTTCCCTGTCTTAATTCCTCTCTTCTGGAGAACGGGCCGGACCTGGGAGCCGCTCTACCTATCTTCCCGGGGGCGTTACTGGCAGGACCCTGGGCAGCGCTGCGCCGGGAATCGCTTTCTCCGGTTCAGTGTTTCTGCGCTGTCTTACAACTTGAAGGAGTTTAGGTACTTCCCCGTAGCTTCTGACCCTGGCCCATTGCTTCTTACAGCGCCCCGTGCCCCAGTGGCTCCTCCCGTCCTCAGGCGACGAGGGTCCCACGTTGTGAAGACCTGCCTGATGGTGTCCGGATTTCCCGGGTGTCTGGCTTCCATCCCCGTTCAGACAAATACCAGATTCTTCGCAGCAAGTTGCTCTCTTGTCTGAGAAAGACCTAGATCTTCTAAGCCTCCCCTCAGGAGGTTCGCGCACCGCTTAGGAAAATGAGGAGGGGGTTAGGATAGGACGAGATGCTATAGGAGAGAGAGGTTCTAGTGTCAATACTTTTCTGAAACCCTCGAGAGTTAAGAAACCCTCGTTAGGTAACAGTCAACTCGTGGTAGAGAATACCCTTGGGTATTGGTAGTGTATAGAATTAGTAGGTCATTGTTTGAGAAAAGGTGTTCTTGTAACTTTTATATTTAGGATTTAATGCCCTCAGGACAACGCAAAGTTACATAATATCTGTTAAAATGTTGCAAGACGGGCCTTCAGAAGCAGTCAAAGATACAGTTAAAAATGGAATTTACTTGTTTGCAATTGTATTTAAATATTTGACTGTACTCTAGTATACAGCTATTATTAAGAAATGAATCAGGTTTGTTCACTGAAGAGTGTAGTAGGTATGTTTGTTTACTTAATTTGTTTATTGATATCTCCACATTGTTGCAATTATTCCGGGTCTCTTAGGGGAAAAACATGAAAAAAAGAAATTTCATGGTTTTCTTTAGGGGAAGAAGAGGGAGTGAATTTCTTTCTTTGTGATGGTAAAATTCAGTCACAGCTGATTGTTATAATTGAGGGTACAAATCATAAAAATATACCAAGCTTTAAAGTCTCAGAGGAAACTAGTACTGACTTGGAACAATAACAGGAAAAAGAAAGAAAGAAAATGATAAATTTCCTTTAGGGTTAGTGATTTAATTGGAAGAAATGGTGAAACTTATTTTTAATAGAAGTTATTTTTTAGGCAGTTTGTGCCTGCTATAAATCGTTTTCAACAGTTTTTCAATATTATGATTCTGCCTCTTAATGTCCTGATGGATAAATTAACCTCTTTGTACTTTAGTTTCCTTATCTGCAAAATGGAAATAATAATACCAGACTCAGAAGGTGGGTGGTGGTGCTCAAAGTGTTAGCTCTTGTTAATTTTTAATTTTTGTTTTCTGTCTTATATACCTACTCACAAAATGTTGCTTTTGTACTTAGCCAAAATATAGAATGAAGAAGATGCTTTTTAAAGTAATTTCTTTGATTCCAAAATTGATTATACTTTTCAGTCTGTATGGTTAATTTGTGCTTAAGCTCCATCTTCCAACTGCTTGCTTTCTTAAGCTGTTATCCTCTCTTTAATTACTAAGTTACAGATTTCTTCTTTCTACTACTTCATGCAGTCTTACCTCAGTCTAGGTCAGTGACCTAGTGCCTTGGAAACCCATTCTCCTTGCTTCTGGGGACTTTCATTCTATTGTCAGTATATTTCATGTGTCACTGACCTTTTCTTCACACTTGCCTTACTTTCTTAATTCAATTTTGTGTGCTTTTATTGAGTACTTACTGGAGTCAAACCTTGCTTCATCTTGTTATTAGGTGCATCCAACTTGTGTTGCCAGCACTCGATGTCTCTCAACATTTATTCTATCAATTTACATAATTCTCAGTCTGTTCATGGTGAAGTGAAGTGAAGTTGCTCAGTCGTGTCCGACTCTTTGTGACCCCATGGACTGTAGCCTACCAGGCTTCTCCGACCACGAGATTTTTCAGGCAAGAGTGCTGGAGTGGGGTGCCATTTCCTTCTCCAGGGAATCGTCCTCATCCAGGGATCAAACTCAACTATTCATGGTATTATCAACTAATTCAGATAATCTTTCCACCTTCCTAAAGACTTTAACAAATCTCAGCTATCTTATAAGTCTTTGCATTTCTTTTGAAAATTAGACATAGACATTTATCAAATGACTCATTTTTATCTTGATTAAAAACTGTGAGGTAAACCATTATGTCTCCATCCCTCCTTTTGAAATAAAATTATAATAGAGAATTGTGAGAAGTTGAGGATCTTTTCAAATTTGTCACATAGCTAGTAAGTGCCTAGAAGAACCCCAAGCATTTCCAGTCACAGAACTCACATTTATACCATCTTATTTGCTTCCAAGTAAACATTTTTAAAAAATATCACTTGGAAGGTTGTTAGATTTGCTTGAATTATGTTAGTGTAAATAACTGTAATTATTAAACATTTTACTCTATTGTAAAAAGTTTTAAAGTAAAAAAGAATGAGTACTTTTTTGATATCTAGTGCTGTAAGTGAAGTGAAGTCGCTCAGTCGTGTCCGACTTTTTGCGACCCCATGGACTGTAGCCTACCAGACTCCTCCCTCCATGGGATTCTCCAGGCAAGAGTACTGGAGTGGGGTGCCATTTCCTTCTTCAGGGGATCTTCCCGACCCAGGGATCAATCCCGGGTCTCCTGCATTCCAGGCAGACGCTTTAACCTCTGAGCCACCAGGGAAGCCCATAGTGCTGCAAAGTGAAACTAAGGTATCTTTCATAATTTTTTTTTCTTTTGTATTCTAATGCAGTATTATTAAGTGGCTTAAATTTACAGATAAGTCATAGTTTTGTTTTTCATTTCTGAAGTTCAGTGGCAGCCTGGATAGTATTTATTCCACCTCCTTTCTCATTCTTATTAATGACTTGTGTTAATTTCACAGGGCTGACTTAGCAAATTACCATCTGCCTGGTTTAAAAAAATAGAAATTTGTTTTCTTTCAATTCTGGAGGCCACCAGACTGAAATAAAGAATTCAGCAGGGCCATATTGCCTCTGACAGCTCTAGGAAGGAAACCTTCCTTGCCTGTTCTAACATTTGGGCTTGTAGTTTCATCAATGTAATCTCTACTTGTCTTCAGATGGCATAGTCCCCAGTGTGTCTGTGTATCCTCATATGGCTTGTCATTAAGGCACTGGCCATTGGATGTCCGACTCTTTGCCACCTCATGGACTATATACAGTCCATGGAATTCTCCAGTCCAGAGTACTGGAGTGGGTAGTCTTTCCCTTCTCCAGGGGATCTTCCCAACCCAGGGATCGAACCCAGGTCTCCCACATTGTCAGTGGATTCTTTACCAGCTGAGCCACAAGGGAAACCCTCATTGGATTTGGGGCCACCTTAATATGGTATGATCTCATCTTAACTAGTTGTATTTTTGAAAACCCAGCTATTTTCAAATAAGACCTATTCACAGATACCAGGGATTAGGACTTGGATGTATCCTTTTGGGAGGCATAGTTCAGCTCACAACAATGCATATGTATTAACCAATTAAATATTTTTCATATTGTCAAATATATGTTAAAAATAGAAGTTAGCTCATAAAGTATGAGTAGCAGGAATAAATTGTGTCTCCACAATTCCCACCTCCCTTCTTTTCTTTTTGTTTGAAGCAATAATTAAATGTAATGGAGCCATAGAAGTGTCATGAATTCTGTATTTTAATTTTGGCAAAGCATCTGATAGTCTCATTGTATTTACATGGACACAGATGATGAAATAACTGGCTGTGTGGCATTACTTAGATTGAGTGTTGATAATATGTGTTCCAGCATGAAAGTTGGTTTCATATTTCTTATGCAGTTTTTCAAAGCATTGTTTTAGTCTCAATTGTTATCAATGACTTAGTAGAGCTTATGTGTTTTATTTTTTAGTATACACAGCAGTATAGGAGAGAAATTGAAGATATGGTACTGGAGATTGTCAAATTATGAAAACCACTGGGCAAAGGAATCTAGCATAATGGCTCCTAAATTTTGTTAACCAGTACAAAAAGTATATAGAAATCAGGGAAAGGGGCTGGACTCAACGGCTAATGTAGAATTGAAAGTTTTAATTTTATTAAAGAAAGACATCCAAAAACAAAACAAAAAACTTTCTGTCTGCTTTATCATTTCACCAAAGAAAGGATATTTGGCACGTTAAAAACAAGGAAAGGAAATAATTTCAGAATAAAAGACAGATTTTTTTAAATTGAATAAATTTAACTTTAAAAATTCTTATGTTATCATTGCTGTTTTCATTTAGTAGGTACAGATTAGAAACTTTTGTGATAGAATAGCAGTCCTGTGGCTCTGGAAATCACTGATCTAGGGTCTTTCTAAATGTGTTTTTGAAAATGGCTAACAGCTGGATGGAGAAGCAAATTCAGTGGGAATGGGAGCAGTGGAACTGCATGATGGGGAGGAATCCAAGGGATTGAGAACCCAGGGAAAGTGAAGAGTAGGTTTTCCCCTAGTCAAGAAATTAAAGAACTGCAAGGATAATTGTTTCTGCTCGGAGAAGAAAATTCGTGTTTTGGGTATTAGCAGCAGAGCACTTTTAAAATTGAGCTTCCTGGGTAGCTCAAACGGTAAAGAATCTGCCCGCAATGTGGGAGACCTGGGTTCGATTCCTGGGTTGGGAAGATCCCCTACAGAAGGGGATGACAACTCACTCTAGTAGTCTCGCCTGGAGAATTCCATGGACAGAGGAGTCTGGTGGGCTAAAGTCCATGGGTTCGCAAAGAGTCGGACACGACTGAGCAACTAAAACACACACACACAATTTTAAAAGTTCAGAGGAGCCAAAATGTGACCTTGTTCATGTGTGACTTTGTATAGAATTAAGATGGAAATGATTGGAGAATAAATGTTATGTTTACATGACATCACTGTGAGTTAGTGCCTGAGTGTCATGGGATGGGGAAAGAGAGAAGTACAGACCTGGGTTTGATCCCTGGGTTGGGAAGATCCCTTGGAGGAGGGCATGGCAACCCACTCCAGTATTCTTACTTGGAGAATCCCATGGACAGAGGAGCCTGGCGGGCTACAGTCCATGGGGTGTCAAAGAGTTGAATACATAATATGAAAGTTAGCTATAATTCTGTATAGTATGTGTGTTTATTATTATTAGAAGATAGACTTAAAAAGGGAAGAGATGGTCAAGAAATCATGTTGAAACCTGCCGCTACTTTACCTGTGAGTCTCAGAAAAGAAGTAGGATTCAAAGAGAAGCCACTAGAAGAATGTCAAGTTTCATAAATAGCAGGTAGAAGGCTTGCTTTTAGAAAAACTAGAAGTTAACAGATGACTTGTTCATATCAAAATAGTGGCTCTGTAGAGCAGACTGGCAATTTTTGAGGTGGAACGAATTTCTCGGGTGTAGGTTAGTGCTGAGGTAATAAGAATGAGAGAAGAGCAGCAGAGTGGCAGGTGCTCGAGTGTAGAATAGAGCTGTCTTGAGGGGAAGGTGAGACCCCCGCCACTTCACCAGGAACTTGGCCTGTTGTCAGCTTTTCTAGTCTGTTTGGGGAGAGCCAGTGAGAGTGCCCTCTATGTGTTCTCTGGGTCAGGCTGTGCAGTTGTAGAAACTAGAAATGGGAGAGGGAGATAGCCAGTGAGTACACTAGATGATTAAGGGAGGAGTACTGGATAGGCTGTATGAATATTAGAGTGTTGGGAAAACCAACTACTTGCTTGCCATATCTTTATACTTAGATTCAATTTATAAGAAAGCATTTATAAGGCTTATTAAAATACATAGAATGTTTAGAAAATGAAATTCACAGTTTTATTCTTTTGCTCAACAATGCTATAGCTACTATGAGCCAACCACTGTTAAAGGTGCTGGAGATATACTATAGTGATTTATACTTGTAGATCTTATATTTTTACATACTTATCTAAGTATGGATGTTTTGATTGGAAAGCTGTGCTATCATGAATGTTAATGGTGAATTTCCCACCTTCCTTCTTTTCTTCCTTCCATAAATATTTATCAAGTAACCTCATGTGCATTGGAGATACAAAAACTCAGTTACCCATGGTCCCTGCCTTAACATTACTGTGGAGAAAACAAGCAGGTAGAAATAGTGTGCTAAAACTACAGTGTTCTAGGAGCAAATGCTGTAACTCATGTTTGAGGTCATTGAAGGTTTTTCCTCCTTGAGAGACATGTTTAGACTGAGATGTGAAGAAAGTTAGCCAAATGTAGAGGTGAGGTAGGAGGGGGAGGATATTTCTAGTAGACAGAATAGTGTGTTTAAGGAATAGAAAGTGATTTTGTAAGGTTGGAACTAAGACTTTGAGAAACTGGGTTTTGAAGAGAGGTAAGCAGGGTCTGTGTTTTCAGTGCTTTGTAAAACATGTTGGGATAGATAGATTTCAAACTCTTCAAATGTAATGGGAACCTATGTAAATATTTTAAAATGAAACTTATATGATGAGTTTTATGTATTAAAAATATTATTGATTGTCATATAGAGAGTGAATCTAAGGTTTGAAGATTGTTTGAAGCAATGCAGAGATAGATTATGGCAGCTGAGACTAGGATCCTCGTAAGGAATTTCTCTGGGCCTGGAAAAGTTAGAATTGTGAGAAATTTAAGAAGAGTTTAAGGGTGAAATCCATGTTTCTAGCTTGTGCATTTGGATGCATGTATCATCATTAATTTAGGGACACAGGAGGAGAAACAGGTTTGGTAGGGTGAAGTGTTTATTTTTAGGCATATTTACTCGAAATTGTCTTTCCAGTGCTCCAATGAAAATGTAATAGAAGGCAGAAAGATATTCATGTCTGCAGAAAGATTTGGACTGGTAATAAAAATTTGAGAGGAATCAATGTGTTGATGGAAATGGAAGGGATGGGAGACCACTTGGGGAAAGTGTGGAGGGTGTGCAGAAAGATTTGGACTGGTAATAAAAATTCGAGAGGAATCAACGTGTTGATGGAAATGGAAGGGATGGGAGACCACTTGGGGAAAGTGTGGAGGTTGAGAGAAGGGCCTAGTGCAGAATCTGAGAGGAAGAATCTGCAAAATAAGCCAAATCAGGAATGTAGTATTACCTCAGCCAAGGTATGAGACTGTTTCAAGAGGGAAAAGAAGTGATGAACAAGTGAGAAAATGTATTCTCTCAGAAGCAAAACTGAATTAAGGCCAAAATTGTCCATTGGATTTGTTACTAAGGAAATTGTTGATGACCTTGCTGAGAGCAAATTTAGTTGAGAACCGAGGAATTAGTCTCAGGATATGAATGGAAACAACTCATTCCTTTAAGTGTCGTATCTTTTTGCCTTTTCATACTATTCATGGGGTTTTCAAGGCAAGAACACTGAAGCGGTAGCCAGAGTTGTGTTGGATTTGAGCTTACCTTGAGAGTTTTGTTTTAAAGTTAAGTGGCTTGAACGTATTTACTATTTAACTCCTGTAGTAGAGAATGAGTAGAAATTTGAAAGATGGAAGAAGGATCAGTCTTGGTGCTATTACTGCTAAGTGGGAATAGAAAATAAATTTGATTACTGAGTTGAACAAACATGAGGAGCCATGGCTTATGCTTAATAAACGCTCAGAAGCTTTAATTCACATCTATCATGGGAATCAAACTCTGTCTTCTCTATTGTCTACATGTTCTTTTTTTTCTTAGGAAAACCATGTATATGAAAACCAAATTATAATCTGAAGGCCACTTTTAAACATGGAATCAGCAAGGGGAGTAAGTTGGATGTTTGTAATAGCAAATAAAATCAGCCCTTTAATGCATTCAGCTTCATGTTAGGGCCGTGGTTCCTGCATGGACTGATTAAGTAGTGCCCCTGGTTAGGGCTTGCTCTCTTTTGGGCAGTGTTTGTGATTCCTGCCAATTTTTACCTCTCTGGTCTCCTTTTTCTCCATGAATACTCTTTCTATGGTCTTTTCTTTCTGTATTAATACTATTTAGATTTTAGATAAGTCTTTCTGCTTTCTTCTAGACACTGGGTTTTTTTTTTAGTGACTTTACAACCAATAGACTCTTTCTATTAGGTGTTAATTTTATCAGTACAGCTTTGATTTGGGTAATGCTTGTAGTATCACCTATAATATTTATATAAATCAGCCATATAAAATTCTATAAATATTTGTGATTTCAGTTATTTTATGGCTTGCATATTTTAGATATAGTTGGCATAATGATCAAAAGGAGAATAGCAAGCAGTCAATTTTTAAATAATATTTTTATTATAAAAATAGATAATTTGTAAAGTTCAAAATTTTGTAAAGAGAACAAAATTCTCCCATTATCTACTTAAAACCTTTTGTGTATAGGCTTTCAGTTTTTCTCCCCAAGTATCTTTTTCCCTGCATCTAATAAAACTGGAATATGGCCTTCTAGTCTTAATGTGTTATGAGTATTTTTGTACATTATTGTATTTTCTTTTATAAGATTTTCAGTGCTTACTTAGACTCAGAACTTTTAATTCACCAAATTTGTATATTGGGTGTGAGGGTTTTGTGAAATACCCTCATAATGAAATTTTTGTGCACAACACATATATTTTCCTTAGGATACATTCCTAAAAGAGGAATTTACTTGGTGAAAAGAGGAGTGGTGATTATTTATGTTGTTGTTAGCAATATATGAGCATGTCTATTTTACTTCATTGTCATCCTTTAATGGAAATGTGTTATTTTTGTATGTTTTGTTAATTTAAGAGAATAACCATTTTAAGTTGTATATTCAAATATTACAAATATGATTGAGTAGCTTTTCACATTATTTAGCTGTTAAATGTGTTACTGTGTGTAAATTACCTTTCATTAGTACTTTTTGTCAGGGTGGGAGTGGAGAAAGAATAGTGTTAAGCTTTTTTTTCCCTTGAGGAGGAATGAGAATGTTAAGTTGTTCCAAGGACATTTGCCAGTTATCTAAAAATAAAATAAACCTTTTAATCTTTCTGAAGGATGCATTTATTCGTTTTTTTTTTATTTCTTAGCATGACTATATGAAAGAAGAAGAAGGTTTTCCTGAAGATGAGGCGACTGAATCGGAGGAAAACCTTAAGTTTGGTGAAAGAGTTGGATGCCTTTCCAAAGGTTCCTGAGAGCTATGTGGAGACTTCAGCCAGTGGGGGTACAGGTGAGTATCAGTTCAAATCAGAACTCCTTCAGGAAGTTCATCTTCTGAGTTAGCATGGTAGTGAGGGTGGGGGCGTGAAGGCATGTCCATGACGGGGGAGTATATGCATACATATAGCTGATTCACGTCACTCTAACACATTGGAGGACAGTTATACACCAATGAAAAAAAGAAGAAAAAAGGTTAAAAAAACCCTTTCTTTCCAAAAAAAAAGAACTTACAGAAATGTCACTATGAGGAAGAACTCATCAGTGAATTTTAAAATAACTTTAAACTCATCAAAGTAACTTTATAGCTGGTCTGTCCTCATGTCACACTATTTGCCTTAAATTTATTCTTCTGTATATGCTTTTTGGCATCCAACCCTGAGCAGCCTATGCATTTAGCAGTGTTTATTAAAGCATAACTGAACAAATTAATTCAGTTATACTGCTTTGGTGCTCTTGAATTATTATTAAGATTTTTATATGTAGATAGAATTGAAGTTATTTAATGATGTTGAAACTGCCCTAGTCTGTTTTGGTTAAGAGTAAGTCACTTTAGATATGATAATAAAATTCTTAAATTTCACATTACTAAAGAAAGGTAGAATAGGGTAGTAAGTTAAGAGCTTAGACTTTGGAATCAGACTGTCTGGATTTAAATTCCACCTCTGCCCCTTCCTAAATACTTGATCTTCAGAAAGTTCCTCAACCTGTCTGTGCTTTAGTTTCTTACACAAAATGAGGATGTTATCAGTGTTTACCTGGTAGAGTTGCAGTAGCAATTAAATAAGTCAATATTTATGAAATACTCAGAGCAGTGCCTGGTACAGAGAGAGAGATTTGTTAAATAAAATAGTAATGAAATATATCAGAAAAATGTAACAGTATTTACTATAACTTTTTTCTATGTGAAGAACTAGTAAATCAGTATATTTCTCATAAGATTCACATTTTGTTTGGTAAAATAATTTGGTAAAATTTACATTATTTGCTATTTCTAATCTCCTGTGATTAACTTTGTTAATGAACATAGTACAAGTTCTTGTTACACTGTCCATTTTAAGTGTTTTTTGTCATAGTAGATGATAGTGCTTTTTCTTTTAATTAGCTCTTTTAAAATGAAGTGAAATATTTGGGAGATTTCCAAGTAGATTGAGTTTTATCTATCTACTTTGGTAAGCAGAGATGGAGATTTTATTTGACTTTCTGGCACAGATTGTGAACTCTCAAGATCTAAGAAATTAGGCAGTTTTTTTGTTATTTTAATTGGGCTACAGCATGGATGCCATTTTTAATTTGAGGGGACTACTTTCAAATTTGTGTTGTGAAACTTCCTTACTTTTATCGTTTATCATATCTGTGACTCTGCTGTTTGTAACAAGGTAAAAGTTTTGTGTCTTTGTGTAATTTTGACAGATCCATTTAGTGAGAAGTGTCCTTAATACTGAAGAAATAACATGCTTTCTCAATAATGCAAATGTTTGTGTTCATTAAATATTCATTTTTAAGTTGTTTTAGAAATTTTTTTTTAATATTTTAAGAAAAATCTTTTACAGTATTCATTCACATGGCAATTATATTAGGGTATTCTTTGCTAATTTTAATCTCAGTTTCCTGCTGTTTACCTTTTAAAAATTATTGTAATTCTTTCTTTTTTGTTGGTTTCTCAGTTTCTCTAATAGCGTTTACCACTATGGCTTTATTAACTATAATGGAATTTTCAGTATATCAAGATACATGGATGAAGTATGAATATGAAGTAGACAAGGATTTTTCTAGGTAACTGCTTTTATTTTTTGAAATGCCTTTAGATTTAAATTGTTCTGAAAATAAAATGGTTTAATTTTTATACATAGTTTATTTTAATTCTGAAGAAATAGTCCTTAAAAATTCTCATTATGAATTAGGTAAAATATTTTAGAATCATTTGAATACTGGTTAAATTATAAAAGAGAGGTTCTCTGTTCATATATTTGTTTAAAAAGGTTAGGAGAACAGAATGTATTTTTCCTTAGAAGTTGAAAAGGTGGAAATTGTTTGATGTTTTAAAACTGTTTACTCTTTAGATTTTGAAATATCTTACTGATCTGCCTGAGCTGGAAAACAAATTATGGTAACATTGTTTATACTTAAAGCTTGATTGTTGTAAATTATGTATAAACTATATTTTAAGGTAAACATCACTTTTAAGCCTTTGAAAATAATAGTATCTTAATTAGGAAACAAACATACTTTATTCATATCATTTGGATTTTTTAATTGATTGAAGATAACAGGTTTATAACATGTAGGTTGCACTAGATGGCAGGAAACATTTACTTTTCAATTTCAGTCCCAGATCTGCCAGTTACTTGGTGTGTGACTTTCGAGAACTGACTAACTCTATATCTGCATGTGCTTCAGTTTTCTTTTCTGTAAAATGGGGATAATATTTATACTACTTTCCTCTTCAGATCAATGAGAATTCAGTCAGTCAACATTTGTAATAGGTCCTTTGTAATCTTGGGCAAGTCATATAGCTGGCTTTTTTGGGCCTTAGTTTTGTGATCTGTAACGTCAATATTATTCTTAATGCCATTAGTTTTTAAGGAATTTGTTATTTTTCTTATTTATTTATTTTTTTAGCCCCAATGAAACACTTTTTTTTCTTTACAAATGAAGTCATGTAGTTCACCTCAAGTGTAATGGGGATGCCCAGAAGCCTGTCCACTTGGCTTCATCTTCTGGTTCCTATAAAATCTCATGAGCCTAAACTCCAGGGTTATTTGACTACAGTCTGAACTCTAGACAACTTTAAGACTACATGAAATTCTAAAAATCCATACTCTCTGTTGAAACCAGATGAAAATTATTAGGGTGAAAAAAAGTTTTGATAGGAGGCACAGGACAGACAGGACTAATACTGATTGTACTCATTCTGTTTTCTTGGTGCTTAATTCTTTTTGAAAATTAATTTGATTTGAACTGATCATTTGAAAATAAGGCATTGAGTGAGTCTTTTTAAAAGGCCATGCAAAACTTTAAGAATCAGATTTCTTTTTTCTAGTAATTTTGGTACATTTATTTTGACTTACACAGACCTAGTTTCCAGTATGCCACTTCAGTGGTTATCTGGTCTTAAACTAGGCATGCATTTATACTTCTGTAAATACCGTTGCTTATCTGTAGAACTGACGCTGTCCATTTTATAGGTCCATGATAAAGAATAAAGATTGTGCTGTTTGTAGCATATCAGGCATAATGCTGGATGCATGGTATTTATTTGATAAGGGAAGAAAGACTTTCAATTCCTACCTTTTGATTTTAAAAGTTTTACATTCTTTAGTCACATAGTCTATATAAGATTTATGTAAACAGAGGTTAATACTTTTTTCTGAGTTGCTTAGACTTCTCAGTTGTAAACTTGCCATTTAATTAAAGGATACTGTGTTTAAAACTTGTAAGTCAGAATGGCTTTTGTAATAATTACAAAATAGAATTGTTACTTTTGAAGAGCCTTTGTTTTGGCCATATGAAATGCTATACAAGTTCTAATTGACATATTCTGTGTGAAGTTCAAGTTTTTCATAGATCAGTTGATTTTTATTTCTCATGTTTTATTGATCAATTAATATATTATAATGTTTCCTTTTCATTTTTTAGCAAATTGAGAATCAATATAGATATTACTGTTGCCATGAAGTGTCAATGTAAGTACATCTTTAACTTGATGAACGCATATATAAATTACGGTTAAATAATTGCTGCTGCTGCTAAGTCACTTCAGTCATGTCCAACTCTGTGCAACCCCATAGATGGCAGCCCACCAGGCTTCCCCATCCCTGGGATTCCCCAGGCAAGAATACTGGAGTGGGTTGCCATTTCCTTCTCCAATGCATGAAAGTAAAAAGTGAGAGTGAAGTCACTCAGTCATGTCTGACTCTTAGCAACCCCATGGACTGCAGCCTACCAGGCTCCTCCATCCATGGGGTTGTCCAGGCAAGAGTACTGGAGTGGGTTGCCATTGCCTCCTCCAAATAATTGCTAGTAAAAAGTAAAAAATACTGGTTGTTTTAACTTTATTTTCCCTTTATGATATTGTAAAATACTGTTGTAGTGTTATTTAACAATGCAAATAAGAATGTTTTTCTCCACAGCTTTTATTTTTTAAATTTCTTCTCCATGAAGAGATTTAACTTTTACATTAGTATGATTAAAATGAAAGAAAATTGGAGGAAATTTTGATCAGTCAAAGTTCTAGTTTAGGTATATCTTGCTTGGAGTACCAGTTTTTACACCCACCTTCCACAAACATATCCTATCACTGTTTAAATTTACAACCCTTTACTTTTACTTTTGCACACAGGTTCAAATCTTTTAAGTTAATGGTGGTGTTACCATTTTCTGTTTTCTTCACTGGCTTCACTTAATTATACTGGTAGAAGTGAAAAAATGTTTTTATTCCAGGTAGATACTGTTTGAATCAGTATTGCTCTTAGAAATGAGGATGCTTTTTCATCTTAAATTGTATGTAAAGTACTGCTTGAAAAGTAGAGACCAAGAATTCAGTAATTCAAACAAAAGTTGTTAAAGTTGTAAACTCATTATATCCAATTAAGGAAATTCATTTCTAAGAGATTTCATCTAAATCTGTTTCCCTTTTCCATTTATATTTTCTTATGTTAGTGGTTTTAAGATAAAAGAAATATTTTGTATCTAAACTATTGTTAGTATTAATACCAA
This sequence comes from Capra hircus, assembly GCF_001704415.2. Taxonomy (NCBI): domain Eukaryota; kingdom Metazoa; phylum Chordata; class Mammalia; order Artiodactyla; family Bovidae; genus Capra; species Capra hircus. The sequence continues at coordinate 78,787,074 of NC_030812.1, forward strand.
ATTATCATATTTTGCTTTATTATAGATGTTTGAATACCAATAAAATTTTACCCTTTTCAAGATAAATTTTCCCTGTTTGTTGACTATTTAAATGTCATCAGTAGCTTTGCCTTAAGATTTTTTTAATCTCTAAAAATAATTATTGTCATTAATATTTTGTTCAGCAGCCATTTAATACTGACAGCAGCCATTTTATTGACAGTTTTTGCAAAGCTCTTCAGTTCAGTTAAGTTTATACTATTTTTACTGTGAGATTCCAAGTCATCTTTCTCACTGAGTAAAAAGTAGAAAAAGCATTATTAATTTTTGAAGTTATTTCCACCAAAGCTATATAATACTACTGTTTTAACTTGAATAAATAAGCAGTATAGGAAAGTGATCCTACATATTTGTGAGTTTTCTATTATTCATCTAATTTTGTTAGTTTATATCACATAGTTTGGTTCTGAGCATAGAATATAAAACTTCTAATTTTTTTTTTTATGCAGATGTTGGAGCAGATGTATTGGATTTAGCAGAAACAATGGTTGCATCTGCCGATGGTCTAGTTTATGAACCAGTAAGTTTGATTCACATGTCGTTTTCAGTTGTATGCTTTGAGGAATTTTTCCCTTGAAAACAGTTTTGATATTTGCTTTTAGTTTTGTCTGAGCTAATTTAAAAAAAAATACATTTTCTTATTTCAGGAGTCATGAATGACAATGTAAGTCAGCTATACTTCAATAAAAAATAAAACAAGAAAATAAAAGTGATACATTTCCTTTGTAAACGTTTAGGGGAAGAAAAAAGTTATATTTGATACTAAAGCCTTGAGATAACTATTGTTAGCATTTGGATAAACCTCTATAACAATAACCTTGTACTTATTTTATCTTTTTTGTTAATTCTTCCTAACAGTTCTTTATCTCATTTATACAGTTGCTAGAGTGATGACATTCCTTTTTTTCTGATGATTTAGAAATTCTGTGTCCTATTTGTATTCTTCTTTTACCAGATTTAAGTCCTTAAAAATGTCTGAGCTACATTTCTCATGTAATCAAGAATGAAGCAGTATCTAAGAGGAGAATTTTATATACATTTACTTTTTTTCACCTACCTTCACACCTCCATTTCCCAGACCTGGTGAAATACTGACATTGTCTTATCATTTTCATTGCGCAAGTTGTGTGTAATGAAACTAATTTATCAGAAGACACCAGCACATTATAGGGGCAGATATCACATTACAGGGGCAGGTAATAACAGGTCCTGATCAGAACTAGGCCTAAAGAAGCTTTAGAGAAGAACATACAGAACTCCCAGCTAGTTTGTCTGCTGGCTGCTCTGTTGGCTTTGTGGTACTTAAGTTTACTCATGCATTCTTGAGTTGTTTTGTTTACCATTGACAGTTGTGAACTCTCTATAAACAAAATTGGAAAGTGAAGACTAAAGGTGATGGAGGATTAGAAGTAACTGAATGTGTGGAGGAGAAAAAGGAAGCCCTTAGGTTAGTTCTGATTACCAAGTTATTTTTAGTTTATAGCAATAAAATGTATTTATGCCTTTTCATACACACTTTTAAAATAAAGTTTTCTAAAGAAAAAGTAACTTTTGTTAGTGTCACTCTGAATCTCTCTACTTCCTAACTCCTTTACTCCACTCAAAAAATTGATAGAGTAATTTTTAATGAGATTGGTTACCTTACAAAGTCAGGTACCATGTTACTGCATACTGTTATCTGGAAGTTTGGGTGGTGATTATTGTCAGGCACGTTCACATTTTTATTACATTTCATACTATTTTAGGTATAATTCTTCAACTTTCACTGAGTTTTACTGCTGTTATTTTCTACACTTCTTTGTTTCTTTATTTTTGTTGATCATTTTTTAAGGGACTTTTTGTGGCTTCTTTATCACAGAAAGAATATTGGGATGGACATGTACACTCTACTATATTTAAAATAGATGAACAACAAGATCCTACCCTATAATACAGGGAGCTCTACTCAACGTTATATGGCAGCCTGGTTGGGAGGGGAGTTTGGGGGAGAATGGATACATGTATATGTATGGCTGAGTCCGTTTGCTGTCCACCTGAAACTATCATAACATTGTTAATTGGCTATAGTCCAGTATAAAATAATTTTTTTTTTTTAGGACTATGTGGATTATGTTTTGTGACAGACTGCCATTCTGTCATTCCGTTGTTCATACATGTAAAGTTGGCTGAGGATAGAATTCTTGCTTTATGATACTTTGCACTCAGCTTTGTGGACATTCCTTTATTGCCTTCTGGCACAGTATTTTTTTCCTTGTAGGAAATGTATTTATCTACTTACATGCTTTCTTTCCTTTACTTTTGAAATTCAGACATTTATCCTATATATCCAAATGTAGATCTCCTTCAGTTGTTTTTGGCTTTTGGTGATATTAGTGATCTGAATTTTTAAGTCTTTTTTGGTTGTTGGTTTGCTTTAAAGATACTCAGAATAATACTTTGCTTCTGCTTTTAAAGATTCTTATCAAATGATGTTGACTTTCCTGGAGTGGTTCTCAATATTTTATCAACTCCTGCATAAGATGAATATTTTGAACTTTGCTTTTGACTTCTGAATGAATCTTTTTTTTCAATGCCTTCATTATGTTTTAAAATTCAGTGATTCTGCTTCCCACCTCTAATATATTGCAGATCACTCTATTTTTTCTATCTTCATGATGTTAAATCTCATTGAGAGATATTAGAAAAACTTTTTTTCTTATTTTTAGAAATGGTATCATAGAGGAAAATTAGGCCCACCTCAGATTGACCACGTCCTTCAAATTAATGAATCTTTTTTGTCTGTTTTCTTGTTCTTCTTTTGGATGGGAAAATGCATGGCCAAATAACTGATTGAGAGTTGAAGTAGGCGATGCTTCTTCTAAGTTAAAGCTTCAGAAGTTTTTGAAAAGAAAGGAAGAAGTCACACTGGGTTCAGGATGGCAGAGTGCGTCACTAGGGCACCACAGTGTTTCTTTTCTGTGTTTCTTTTTTGATGGGGTAAATTTAGCTGAGGTAATTCCTTTTTTGTTTAACTGGTGTGACTGTCCTCATTAGCCGGCAGCTGTGGCAGTAATTTTGCTTAATTGATATTACTGTCCAGGTCACATATAAGCTGGGAATAATACTGCTGTGGAATTCAGTCTCTGGCATTGATCAAATTATTGAAAGTGTTCTTAGGATGGACGCTGTCTTTTCCTCAAGTGTGTTATTGTCTTTTATCACCTGTTTCCCCTTTTACTGTGAATTGTCAATTTAATTGCTGCTTGCATGAACTTTTCTTGTCTCATGAAATTAATTATGTGTTGGGCTATTTTCTCAATTTAGTCTCCCTTGTATGCTGGCTTGCATAAGTTCTTAAAAATTTCCAGCAGGTGGATGCTAATTTAAGATAATTCAAAACAGTGATATAGTTTGTGTCCTCATTTTTCTGTTTCTTTAAGCATTGTGAGGATTTGAGGAAATATCATCTTGAGCTTATCCTCTGAAATTTATTTATGATATTTTCTAGCAGTCTCCATATTCTGAGTGTCTGTCACTCTTTACATTTATTAAGTCTCTGATTTTTTTTTAATGTATATTTTTTCTGGATAGCTTGTCTCTCTAGCTAGATGCTAAACTCCTGAGAAGAAATTGCTTGATATTTTTCTTTTTTTATAGTTCACAAAATGTAAAGCATAATGCATTACAGATATTAGACTCTGATGGATATGTTAGAATTATGTAATTGTGGCAAGATTATTGATTATTCCATTGTAACAGTTTCTGCCATTCTGTCCATCATCTGCAAATAGAAAAGTTTTATTTTAACTGTCATGAAATAAAAGTCATGTCTTAGTCATAAAGCTAGAAACTTAATAATATGTATACTTTACTTAAAAATTGTAAGCTTTTTATCAGTAATTTTTAAAATGTTTAACAATGTTTCTGGTAAGTATTCACTCCCTTGTCCTAATTTATATTAAAATATTTCAGAATTATTATTAATGTAAAATTATTTGAGATAATTTTTACTTGTTTTTAAATTTTCACTCATTCTTTTAATATGCAGTCTGAATATAGAAACTTAATTCTAATAATTTTATAAGTTTCTAAACCATGATCACATTATGCTATGTGATAGCTATTATTTGTTTAAAGAAAAGAACCATTTTTAGGGATGTGAGAAAGTGAAAAATCTGAGAATTGGGCTTATACACTGACCCTTACTACCTGTGATTTTGAAAAAAATTTTAACCTTTTGAGTTCTTTTATATATATAAAAGAATAATAAACTCACAAGCTTGTTATGAAGATTGAGATAATAATTTAAGTAGCATGTGGCCTAACACAAAGCCACTCTGTGGTTCTTTACCTGCTGTGTTAATCACTATGTTGAGCAGTTTGGGGATGCCAAAGGAAAAATTCCAGTCCCTGCTATCAACAGTTTATTCACAAAGTAACTGGGGAGCAGGTGCATGTAGCCTTATCCGTTTGCCTTGGTGTGTTTTTTAGATGTTAGCAGTTTCTCTGTGTGCCATGGTGTGAAAAGGTTGCAGGAGGAGTAACCAAAGTAATTTCATTGTAATCAGAAAGAAGGGGGTGATTTAACCTGGAACAAATGGTGTATAGAATTTAGACTGACTTTAGGGTCACAATTACAGGAGAGGTAGGCTCCAGGTTAACATAATTCAATAACCAAAGGCATAGAGTTAGAGCTGTTTGATGGAATGAGGGGTTAAGACCAAGGATTTGTAGAGAGAGAGTAGTAGGTCAGGACATGTTATGGAGGCATCATTAATAATAATGATGAGTTAGAACATAGAATTAATATGTCTAGTTATGAATTGTCTTTATAAATATCAAAAGTGGACTTGCTATTGGAAAATTAAATTATGGGTATTGCCACAAACCATGAGAGCTTGCCCTTTTCCCTCTGAGTCTACAAAATAACAAAATTTGTCTTTGAATTGATGATTATAGTACCTAGGTAACATTTCTTGAATTATTTTTTTGGTTAATACATTTGGGAATTACAGTGACACTGTTTAGCTTGTTTCAAAACTTGTTGAATTTATCGTGGTAAAATACCATGACAGAAACGTAGGCTTTGTATGCTTGAATACTATACTTGAGCTGTATGAGTTTTTCATTTCTTCTTCTTTTTTAAATGCTTAAGTTTCTTGCTGGCATCATGTAAATGATTTTAAGCCCTAAATTACCATTATGTACATGTGATAGATTGCATTGTATCCATTCCTATAAATGTAGGTTTTTATAACAGGAAAATACTTTCAGTTAGTAAAATTTCTGTATACTACTTTTGAGTATAAGTGTTTTTAAATTTATATATTTATATTTAAACTTATTAGTTTGACTTATGGAAGATTAAATGTAAATTACGAATACTTGTTTTTAACGACACTATAAATTTGTTCCTTGCTCAAAGAAAGTGTTTTAAATTATGATATTAAAGCTGGGAGAAATTGACAGTTCTGGTGATTATGTTTTGCTTAATTTCAGGCAATATTTGATCTTTCACCACAGCAAAGAGAGTGGCAGAGGTAATAACTAAACAATGTATTGTGGTTCATAGAAATCTAGATCTTGCTTTGCTTATTTTGTCTACTGTGAATTATTTATAGATTCTTCTAGGCATTTGTTTAAATGAAATATTAACAGAATACAGTATATAATACAGTCTTTATAATTTCAAAAGTTTTATCCAATCTTTGGAATGTCATATCTTTTTCTCTAATCCACTTTGAACCATAAATACATTTTATTTTACATTTAAAATTATATTATCTATTTAAATATTTTTAAAAGCATATATGATCAAATTTGAATATAAAGGATATTACGTGAAAATCGAAGCCTCCTCATCATTCTCTAAACCTAGTACCACTGACGAGTGCTAATAACCAGTTTTCTGCATGAGGCCATATTTGCTTATGTTACTTTTTTCCTAATACAAATGGGGTCATTCACTACATCTGTTTTATAGCTTGCTTTTTCCAACCTAACCTTATATTTTGGACATCTTCCCACTTAAGTATATACAGTGGTATATTTTATTCATAAGCTATAATAATTTTTGGATACTTATTGATGGGCATTTAGATTGCTGACAGTGCTAATATCAATGCTCAGTGAAAATTCTTGAATATAATTTCTCATATGAATATATGTATATATTCCTTATGTACTTGTGTGAATATATGTATATAAAATTTCTAGAAATGAAATTTCTCTTTTAGATAATATTTAATGTTTTGATAAGTTGTCACACAAGGAAAAAACATTTCTAATGCTGAGGTAGTGATTGTTAATTAAACTTATTGTGGTAATCATTTCACAGTATATATGTTTATACCTTAATCTTATATAATGTTATATGCTAGTTATATCTCAGTAAGATTGGTAAAAAATTTTGATAGATAATGCCAAATATCTTCCCCAAATAGTTTCATTTATACTCCACAACTATGTGAGAGTACTTGTTTCTTTAACCTCACCGACAGTGGGTATAATCACTTTTTTTTTTTTAATTTTTGCCATTTTGATGGATGAAAAATGATATTGTACTTTAAAATTGGCATTTCTTTATAAATAAGCTGAATATCTTTGATTTTTTTTCCCCGTTTGTATTTTTGTATGAAACTCCTTGTTCATGCCATATGCCCATTTTGCTTGGTCATTGGGTTTCTTCTTACTACCTTTAAAGAGTTCTTTGTATATTAAAGAAATTACTTTTTTATGGTAAATGGTTACTGCATTCCCTCTCTGTCCTTTCTTTTTGGTTTCTAGGCTGTGTCTTGTGTTTAAAAAGGCATTATCTAATTTAAGATTATTAAAAAGAAATTTTTTTACTCATCCTTTTCTTTCTTTCTAGTCCCTAAGTATTGGTTCATTTCAAATGTCTTTCTCTTTTAATTTCCACTTTCATCGTTTGGAGAGATTTTAAAATTAAAGTCGAAGCAAATGTAGTTGAACAAAATAACTTAACGTTAGGTGTCTCTGGGCTTCTAGTGCTTTTAGTAGAGAGCTGTCCAGGAATGAAATGTATTACTTTATTCTAGAAATGTTAAAAGTTATGTCTGCTTTCATCTGGAATTTTATTCAGTGTTCAAAACTAGTAATAAGTGAGAGACAAGATTGTGTTTTTACTATTAAAATTATAAATATGTTCCAGCGTACAGTTTTCCATTTTTCATCATAGTGCACTTTTTCATATCCCTTCATGCATGGAACATTAGCTTGGGTTTTTACTGGCCTATTTGAGGCTCACACACACACACACATATGGTTTGTTGTCATCAAGCTCTTTTTCCACTGCCCAAGCAGTAAAAGTTGAACTCTGGAAATACATGACATACAAAAATATGAAGGATTCAATTTCTGCTAGCATTAGCTACAAAGTTTTTGAGTCTCTGTACATGTATACATCTAAAGATGAAATCTGACCTCTTGAAGCTTCCTAAATTATTGTGTTCTGCTTCCAAACAAATATTTGTGAATGAACTAGAGATGCCTAAGGGCTAACAACCTAAATAATGTGCATACCAAAATGTTCTTTTCCTGCAGAATTTGCTAAAGATACTTAAGTTTTCTTTCAGTTGTTCTGCTTTCTTAAATATTTAGGATCCCAACTAATCTTTTTCCTGAAGTAGTAAATCTCAAACTCTGGACATAGCCTTGCTGATTACAGCTATTTATTTCTACTGATTTTACAGTGTAAAAATGACCTTTTATTTTAACTAGGCCTATTTTACCAATGTCCTCAGTGGGTGATGCATATGTATTTTATCTTTATCTCTCACTTGCCCTTCTAGAAAATGTTTATTATTATATCATGATAGGATATAAAGTATATTCTGATTTATATTTGCTTCTTCAGGTGTTTCTTTGTTTATAGTTTTTCAAAATTATTTATGTATGTTTATGTTTAAAAACTTTTTATGAGTATTTTTAGGTTCACAGCAAATTTGAGTGAAAACTATAGAGTTCCCAAATATCCCCTGTCCCTTCATATGCATGGCCTCCGCCATTATCAATATCTTGCACCAGAGTGGTACATTTCTTCCAGTTTATGCACAATATGAAAGTGAAGTCACTCAGTCCTGTCTGACTCTTTGCGACCCCGTGGACTGTAGTCCATCAGGCTCTTCAGTCCATGGGATTCTCTAGGCAAGAATACTGGAGTGGGTTGCCATGTCCTTCTCCAGAGGATCTTCCCAACCCAGGGATCAAACCCAGGTCTCCCGCATTGCAGGCAGATGCTTTAACATCTGAGCCACCAGGGAAGCCCATGCACAATATGAATACATCCTTATTGCCCAGAGTCTGAAGTTTACCTTAGAGTTCACTCTTAGAGACGTGCATTCTGAGTTTTAACAGATACCTAATGACATATACCCAGCATTATAGTATCTGTATTTTTGCTGCCCTGAAACTCCTATTTTGTCTGTTCATCCTTCCTTCCCCTCTGGGTTATAAATTTTGTACTAGTTGAGTTTGAGTTCTAATATAGATGACTTTGGATGTTAGTTATATAAAGATACAGAGTTAAAGTAGGTGAAATAGGATTATATCTAAAGAGATGAAGTTATTGTTGAAAATGGTAGAAATAGAAGTAATACTTTTATTCTTGGTCTTGTTCAGAATAAGTAATTTCATGAGTTATTGTAAATGTAAGAATTTAGTTTAAAAAAATGTCTTCAAGCAACTCTGTTTTATTTTGACTATATTTAAAAAGAAAATCTAAGCATGAGTTCTCAAATGTATACTAAGCTGTCTATAATCCTATACCCTATATGCTGATACTCTTTTTAAAAATTATAGGTAGAATGTAATATTTCGTTTAAAATGATCATGTCATAGAATAAAGTTCAGGTTACTTCAGGAAAGGCAGATACCAGGTGATGTTAAATTTCACTGTGGCCTAGTTTGTACCGAGAATTGGCTGCTCGTGTTGCGGATTTATACCCCAGTCATCTCCACTTTTCAGTTCAGTTGCTCAGCTGTGTCTGACTCTTTGCAGCCCAGGACTGAAGCATGCCCGGCTGCTTCCCTGTCTATCACCAACTCCTGGAGCTCGCTCAGATTCATGTCCTTTGAGTCAGTGATGCAATCCGAACTTGCCCTTCTCCTGCTCTCAGTCTTTCCCACCATCATGGTCTTTCTAGTCAGTCAGTTCTTCGCAACAGGTGGCCAAAGTATTGGAGCTTCAGCTTCAGCATCAATCCTTCCAATGAATATTAGGACTGATTTCCTTTAGGATTGACTAGTGCAATCTCCTTGCAGTCCAAGGGACTCTGAAGAGTCTTCTCCAACACCACAGTTCAAAAGCATGAATTCTTTGATGCTCAGCTTTCTTTATAGTCCAACTTTCACATCCATACATGACTGCTGGAAAAACCATAGCTTGGAATAAATAGATGTTTGTCTGTAAAGTAATGTCTCTACTTTTCAATATGCTGTCTAGGTAGGTTATAGCTTTTCTTCCAAGGAGCAAGCGTCTTCTAATTTCATGGTTGTGGTCACCATCTGCAGTGATTTTGGAGCCCAAGGAAAGAAAGTCTGTCACTGTTTCCATTGTTTCCCCATCTGTTTGGCATGAAGTGACAGGACTGGATGCCATGATCTTATTTTTCTGAATGTTGAGTTTTAAGCCAACTTTTTCACTCTTCTCTTTCACTTTCATCAAGAGGCTCTTCAGTTCCTCTTTGCTTTCTGCCATAAGCGTGGTTTCATCTGCATATCTGAGGTTATTGATATTTCTCCCAGCAATCTTGATTCCAGCTTGTGCTTCATCCGGCCCAGAATTTCACATGATATACTCTGCATGTAAGTTAAATAAGCAAGGTGACAATATACAGCCGTGACATATTCCTTCCCCAAATTTGAACCATTCCATTGTTCCAGGTCCAGTTCTAACTGTTGCTTCTTGACCTGCATACACATTTCTCAGGCATCAGGTCAGGAGGTCTGTTAATCCCATCTCTTGAATAATTTTCCACAATTTGTTGTGATCCACACAGTCAGATGTTCTTCTGAAATTCTCTTGCTTTTTCTATGGTCCAGTGTATGTTGGCAATTTGATCTCTGGTTCCTCTGCCTTTTCTAAATCCAGCTTGAACATTTGAAAGTTCTTGGTACATGTACTATTGAAACCAAATTTGGAGAATTTTGAGCATTACTTTACTAGCATGTGACATGAGTGCAATTGTGCGGTAGTTTGAACATTCTTTTGCATTGCCTTTCTTTGGGATTGGAATGAAAACTGACATTTTCAGTCCTGTGGCCATTTCTGAGTTTTCCAAATTTGTTTGCATATTGAGTGAAATACTTTCACAGCATCATCTTTTAGTATTTGAAATAGCTCAGCTAGAATTCCATTACCTCTACTAGCTTTGTTCGTAGTGATGCTTTCTAAGGCCCACTTGCCTTCGCACTCCAGGATGTCTGGCTCTAGGTGAGTGATCACACCATCGTGGTTATCTGGGTCATGAAGATCTTTTTTGTATCGTTCTTTGTGTTCTTGCCACCTCTTAATATGTTCTGCCTCTGTTAGATTTCTGTCCTTTATTGTGTTTATCTTTGCATGAAATCTTCCCTTGGTATCTCCTGATTTTCTTGAAGAGATCTCTAGTCTTTCCCATTCTATTGTTTTCCTCTATTTCTTTGCATTGATCACTTAGGAAAGTTTTCCTATCTCTCCTTGCTATTCTTTGGAACTCTGCATTCAGATGGATATATGTTTTCTTTTCTCTTTTGCCTTTTGCTTCTCTTCTTTGCTCAGCTATTTGTAATGCCTCATCAGACAACCATTTTGCCTTTTTGCATTTCTTTTTCTTGGGGATGGTTTTGATCACCACCTCCTGTACAATGTTCTCTATCCAAAGTTCTTCAGGCACTCTGCCTATCAGATCTAATCTCTTGAATCTATTTGTCACTTCTACTGTTAGTTGCATGCCCGACTTTTTGTGACTCCATGGGCTGTAGCCCACCAGGCTCCTCAGTCCATGGGATTCTCCAGGCAAGATTACTGGAGTGGGTTGCCATGCCCTTCTCCAGGGAATCTTCTCAGCCCAGGGATCGAACCTTCGTCTCCTGCATTGCTGGAAGATTCTTTACCACCTGAGCCACAAATGAAGCCCCCAAATCTGTTATGTGACCCTGTATCTGTCCTGTTCTTTTTATCTATAACACTTTATTCAGTATCTGACAAAAGCTAATGATTTTGTGATTGCTGCATACGTTCATGAAAAATGAATTTAGATATTCAGATGAACAGAAAAGGCCTTTCTTGGTGGCCCTCATTCCACCAGTGATGGACATATAAATAGGATACACACGCTCATTATTGGTAGAAATAGACAGGATTAGGGACCCCGGCTTTTAGACCTCTAGCCACACTACCTCTCTTTTCCTGCTTTCCAGGAAGTGACCAAAGAATACTTCGAACTGTATTTTAGAATAAGGTTCTGTGATAATAAATATATGACTTAGCTAAGTCAACTAGCCATTGTTATATTTCAAATACTGTTGACTTTCTCTTTGTGTCTTATTGTGTTTTTAAACTGTTGCTTGTTTGTTTTGTATTTAGGATGCTACAGCTGATTCAGAGTAGACTGCAAGAAGAACATTCACTTCAAGATGTGATATTTAAAAGTGCTTTTAAAAGTGCATCAACAGCACTTCCACCAAGGTGAGATGTGTATTTTAATTATGAGACTATTTACTAAGGATTTACTGTGACATGATTTAGTTATGGTTTAGTTCTCTGAATCTCATAGTTCTTAGAGAAAATATAATCATTCTGTATGATGAAGATGCCTTTTTAACTCTTGAATTTATGGCCTGTGATATTGATCAGGATTATCATAAATAATAATATTTTTATTTAATTTTTCTCTTTTATGTGTGTATGGTATACCTTCATATAAAATTGTGCTAAGTTTTAAGAACAAATTAATTGCATTTACCATTATGGTGATGTATAAACTTTGGTTAGGAATTTCATGATTTCATGTTTTTATATTACTTTTGTCTCTTTTATAGATTAGAAGAGCTGATATTTGGAAATGCTATTGTGATAAAAATGATTATTTAAATTTAAAACTATATAGAGGTTTTACATTTGTTTAGGAAGAAAATATTCTTATGTATATGAAGTTAAGTGTCATGCCCTTCCCTTACCTCATTCTTCCTGTCTCTGAAAGTACCAGAAACAAATGATGAAAGTGTCTTTGTTGGACTAATAATTCTTTACTTTTCATTTTTCTTCTCTCATTAGATTTAGTGCTCTGATTAAATTTTAATAACTATGAAATTTTAAGTTTGTGTAAATATATATTCAATAGTTGGGCTTTCCTGGTGGCTAAGATAGTAATATCTACCTGCAGTGCAAGAGACTTAGTTCTGTCCCTGGGTTGGGAAGATCCCCTGGAGAATGAAATGGCAATCCACTCCAGTATTCTTTTTTGGACAATCCCATGGACAGAGGAGCCTGAGGGCTACAGTCCGTAGGGTTGCAAAGAGCCAGACACAGTTGAGCAACTAACACTTTGACTTACTTTTCATTTTCATATATAATTTTTTTTCATTTTTGTAGTTTTTTAAAATAAATGTTTAGATTTCAAAAAACTGCTATTTTGCTTTTGACATTTAGAACATTATGTAAAATTCTATCTTTAGAAGTTTTTTTCCCTCCATAAAATTTTCTCACCAGTAAATGATAACTACTGACTATGCTGTAAGTGATCATAATGTATCTTGTAACAGGGAAGATGATTCGTCACAACCTCCAGATGCTTGCAGAATTCGTGGTCATCTGTATGTCAATAAAGTAGCAGGGAATTTTCACATAACTGTGGGCAAGTATGTTCTTTTCACTTGCTGAAAATACTTTAGACAAGTTGGCAGTCTGGTTAAAAGTCAAAACTTTGCTAATCAGATAATATCTAACTAACAACTAAATGACTCTTCAAATGTGTATCTTTGATGTCTTCAGATTGTTTAGGCCTTCAGCCTCAGGAAAGAGAAGACTACTGACTTTAAACACTTCTTCTTTAAAACAAAAGGATAACAGTCATCTTATCTTTCATATATTAAAATATAGAAAATGTAGGTAAATGTGAATTAAAACCTTCAGCTTGCCAAGTGTTGGTAGCCACAAAGGTCTTAATTAGACATTTCGTTAATTTGTTCATTTTGTTGGATGATACTAGGTTTTTTTTGTTTTTCCTTTCAGTGATTCTCATCAAAATGGAATCCCTAATTCAAGATAATATTTTGATATAGGTAGAAATGTGTCTGGGATAAAGTTAAATTAGGTGAATGTTAAAGAAAAATCTCAGATTTTTTATGAACAGAACCCAGCACAGAAACTGTCATATGGTAAATACCTGGTAAATTTCTGAATAAATAAATAGATTCTCTGATTATCTCTTCCCTCTTTCTCTGCCTCTTTCCCTCCCTTCTCTCCTCCTAGCTAGTTTCAGAGCTGAACAGTTCTTCATTGTAAAAAACATTTCTTGAGTATTTGCTACATGCAAAGTACCATGCTACATACTATAGATGAAACAGTGAAAACCAGAGAAAGGGTTTGCCCTTACGATGCTGACATTCTATGAGAGAATCTGAACTTTAAACAGTGAATTACACTAATAATTAGTTAATTATAGTTGTATAATTACAGTTGTATTGTAGATATAAAGCAAAACTGTGGCTGATAAAAAAAACTGTATAACAAGTTTGCTGGTCTACTGTCCGAATCAGTGGAGGCTTTATTGAAGAAAACCTTTGAACACTAATGGATGATTCGACATTTTATATGTAAAGGAGAGAATAGCATCTAGGCTGAAGGAAAGGTCATGAAACAGGAAAGAGCATGGCTGGATGGAGATTTTTTTTTTAACGTGCAGAGAAAACATTAGACTTTGTTCCAGTGTTTACAGTGATCAGGTCAAGTGTTGCTTTGTTTCCTCTGTCCCACTCCTCTTAATGTTCATGTTTTGTTACTGTTGCCAGGAGCTATTCTTCCCATCCCCAACCTGTAGATGGAAACCTTAACTTCTTCATATCATATAGTCCAACAGATAATTGTTCGCTCAAAGAAATTTAGAAGTTTATTGCATCTCTGGATACAAACAATATCCTATTCCAAAATTAACTGAAAGAGGGAAACTGACAAATATAGTAGCAACCTCTATATTTTGGCCTTTGTTCTTAATTTCTTTACACATCTTTCTTTGTGATAATTCACATCTTCAGTAAGAGAGTTAAAATGGAAAATCATTTGGTTTGTATCCTATCCATATCGTATCTGGGATTTTGAAAATAAGGAATGCCAACTCTAAAGCCCAATTAAGCAAAATGTTCTCTCCCAGAAAAAATACCTGGATTCCAAAAAAAAACCTGGATTCCATAAAAGTACTCAGTGATTACTATTATAATTTGAAGTTTATTAGTACGTTTGTGAAAATTTGTTTTCTCTCGTTATGTAACTACATAATATTTTCAGTTTTGCATCTTGGCCCACAAACCTAAAATATTTACTGTCTAGGTCTTTTCAGGTGGCTCAGTGGTAATGAATCCACCTGCCATTGCAAGAGACATGGGTTCAGTCTCTGGGTCAGGAAGATCCCCTGGAGAAGGAAATAGCAACCCACTCCAATATTTCTGCCTGGAAAATCCCATGGGCTGAAAAATCTGGGAGGCTGCAGTCCATGGGGTCACAGAAAAGTTGTACATGACTTAGCAACTAAAACAATAACAACAACTTTACAGAAAATGTTTGCTAACGCCCAGTTTATTGCATCAAGATGAATAGATTTAACTACTTAAATCATAGGTCAAGTATGTTATATTATTTAATTCTAAGAAAATCATATAGTTTAAGAAAGATCTGCTTTCTGATTTTAATTCATCATGTATTTAATGTTATTACTCCAATCTTTTTTCCCTCCTTTCAGGGCAATTCCACATCCCCGAGGTCATGCACACTTGGCAGCACTTGTCAACCATGACTGTAAGCAGTTTCTGAAATTTCTTTCTGGGAAGATACCCTTGGGAAGAGTTTGTTTTTAAATTTTTAGTGCAGGTACAAGGTAGGGCTTTGAAAGTGGCCTGCTCTGAAAGAAGATAGCTAGCTACAGGAGAAAATAAATGATTTAACTTAATGCCTAATCTATTTTCTCTTGTCTTTAAGCTACCTATTTGATTATAGCTCTATTTAGTCATAATTCTATTTAGTCATAGCTCAGAAGTTGCTAAGGTTAGGGGAAGAGCCTTAGTGTCCTTTTTATCACTTAGTACACATTTCTGTTAATTTTTATAATAATGAAGAGAATATATTTGAAGTTTCCATATGTAAATTTAAATAGGGACATTTACACACAGATATAAAGTATTCAAGTTAGTTTCATGTAACGGTTATCATAAATTTAGTTCTTAAACTCTGTTGGAGAATAAAAACAAGTAATAAATTCCATAAAAAACAAATTTGGTCACATTTAGCAATGATGTGTATTAAAAATATATCTGATCAGTTTCATGGACATCACCCCAGTTCTTCTAACAACACAGTCCTGTTTCTGTATGATGATTTGGACTAGAAAAGAATTATTATTTTTGTTATCAGAATTAGATGTTATATTATTTCTTAGATATTAATTTGTATATAATTATGAAATTTGCAATACAGTGTTCCTATGTATTCATATACTTTTTTTCTCAGAATAATGTGGTTTTAAATACAGTATTATCATGCCACCAGATTTTAGATACTTTCATTTGAGAATAGACAAGAATGTGAACTAGTCTGTAACATAGTTTTAAGTAATTTAATGTCTCTACTTAATAGTTTTATTTTTTTGCTTCTTAGCTTACAACTTTTCTCACAGAATAGATCATTTGTCTTTTGGAGAACTTGTTCCAGGAATTATTAATCCTTTAGATGGAACTGAAAAAATTGCATTAGATCGTAAGTATTTAAAAATTACTGTTGGAATTTGCGTGTAGGCAAATTATTGTTGTAACTTTGATAAAACATTTAAATTAATTCTTTTCTTAACCCCCTTGTAACAGATAAACAAATCTTTTAAGTGGTTTAAATGGTTGATAATCATTAAGTGACAGTGTTTTGTGGAGAGAATGTCCTAGTAGTGGATGAATTTGAATGGTAAAGAATGTACTGTGAAACAGAACAAGGAATTAGTCAAAAGTAAGCAGGACAAGGAGTAGAATTTAAAAGCTCTTCAAATGTATGAAAGGTTAATGTAAGAGGGTATAACCGCTTTTCCATATTCAACAAAGAAAGAATAAAAGAAAATTTGAACATTATAAAAAGAATTTCTTTCTTTTTATAGACTCAAAGTTATAAAATGCATGCTATACTTACCGTATCAAAAACCTCTCTGGAGAAGTTTACAAACATCAGAAACCTAGAGTTTTTCTAGAATGGTTTGTTGTTAATACAGAAGTAGTACAGATATCTTTTATAACTGTTTTAACTGTTCCATTTAAAATTGTAGCTTAACCAAATATAAATGGATTATTTTCTTAAATTTTGTAGCAAGTTATATTTCCTCATATTTCCTGAAGATTTTTGGTTGCTTTTCTTCTTAAATACTCATATTGTGTGACATACCTTGAGGTCTTCTAAAGCTTCCTGTGCTTTCCTTTTGCAAAAGAAGTCTAGTCTCTGCAAAACTAATTAAGGATTTTATT